>NC_135547.1:39157148-39829648 GCF_045843805.1 Urocitellus parryii
TAGTGGCCCTAGAAACAGCAGGAAAAGGCCTAGTTTGAGAGACACTGAGGAAGTAAAAGGAAGACTTAGTGATTTCTCATAGAACAGACAGTAGGACCTTTTCCACAAGCAAATCTGTACTGGAGTATTCAATAAACAGTGTTGGGACAAACAGGAAGACATCCAGAAATAAAGTTGGATCTTTATCTCACACTATGTAACAGGATGAATTACAAGTGGGTAAAATATTAAAAGGTTAAAAAAAAGAAATTATAAATATGCCAGAAGAAAATATGGGACAAAGTAGACCCCCACCATTCACTGTTTCTCTTTTAATCGTCTCAATGATCTAGTCTGAAATATTAAATGAAAAAATCCAGAAATAAACAATTTAAAAGTATAAGTAAGTAAACAATTTATATGTTGTAAATTGTGCAACATTCTGAATACTATAATGAAATCTCATGCTATCCTGCCCAGGACATGAATCATCCCTTTGTCCAACATATCCATGCTGTATATTCTACCTACCCTTTAGTCATCTAGTAGCAATTTCAGTTATCAGACTGACTGTCCTGTTATCACATTGCTTGTGTCAAACTAACCGTTACAGAGTAGTAGTCCAATGCCATGTCACAATAACTGTATCATTCACCTAACTTCATGTTATCAGCTAAGCATCAAATCATCTCTCATGATCACAAACAGAAAAAGGATGAGTACAGTAAAATGATATTTTGAGAAAAGAGGCCACAGTCACAGAATTTTTAGTATAGGATATTGTTATAATTATTCTATTATTAGCTATTAATTATCTCTTGTGGTAGCTAATTTATAAATTAAAACTTTACCATAGATATGTATGCAAAGGAAAAAACACAGTAAGTGACTACTGAGGGGTCTTAGAAAATATCTCCCACAGATAAGATTGCTATGTGACTTTCTTATAACCTTGGAATAGGGAAGGGATAGTTAACTATGACTCAAAAGTCAAAAGCCATAAAAATAAAATCAATCCCCAGGACCATTAATCAATAAATAAATATGTACATACTGTAAACACATAAAAAGATCCAGGCATGATAGCACATGCCTCTAATTCCAGTGGCTGGGGTGACTGAGGCAGGAGGATCATAAGTTCAAAGCCAGCCTTAGCAATGTACCAAGGCCGTAAACAACTTAGTGAGACCCTATCTTTAAATAAGATATTTTTAAAAGGCTGGGGATGTAGCTCAGTGGTTAAGTGTCCCTGGGTTCAATTCCCAGTACAAAAAAAACAAAAACAAAAACTTCACTCAAAATAAGTTCAGAATAAAACTGAACTGATATACCATTTGTATAAACCATTCAATGGAAAATAAAACAAAAGTTTGGGAATGTCCTCTTTTAGTGAGGTTGTATTTAAAAAAAGCACACTTGTACATTACAAAAAGAGCATTTAAATTATTATAACACTTAGGAATTTGGATATATCCATCCAACATATGGATGCCTATACTCTTTGATGCACTTAGAGATTTTCCCAAATGATATATTTGCACAGATGCAAATGTCCTAGGTACAAGGTCCTACAATGCAGTGTTCATTATATTAGCAAAAGATGTAAACAATCTAAATGTACATCAATCAATAAATTATGCTACAGTGTTGTAGCCTCATATTATGATTTCAAGCTAGAACCCTAGAGCCATATTTCGGAGTTCAAACCCTGGATCTGCCATTGGATAAGCGTCAGTTTCTCATGTGCAAAAGGAAGACAGCAGAAACACCTACCTACCAGGGTTGTTGTGGGAATTAATACGTTAATGAAGGTGAAGAGTTTGAAATAATATCAGGCATGTGCCTGTGTTTTAGAAAGCTTCAGTATGGTGTATTCTGGCATCCACATAATAGAACACTACACTGCTGTGAAAAAGACAGAGGAAACTTCCCATGGAAGTAACAACAGCAGCAGCAGCAGGATGGCTGTACATATGCTATTTTTGAATTTTTTTTCTTAAGAAGGAGGTTAAGTAAAATATTTTAAAAATTTTACTTACACAGTTGTCCCCTAGTATCTTAGGGGATTGGTTCTAGGAACGCACATGGATACCAAAATCAGTGACGATCAAGTCTATGACATAAAATGGCAGTGTTTTGCATATAACCTATGCAAGACCTCCTGTATAATTTAAATCCTCTCTAGGTTATTTATAATAACTAATACTATGCAAGTGGTTGTTATACTATATCATTTAGGGAATAATGCCAAGAAAAGTTACCTGTACATGTATGGTAAAGATGTAATTTTTAAAAAAAATTGTCGTTGTAGATGGACAGAATACCTTTATTTTATTGGTTTATTTTTATGTGGTGCTAAGGATCGAACCCAGTGCCTCACACATGCTGGGCAAATGCTTTGCCACTGAGCTACAATCTCAGCTTATATAGATGTAATTTAAAAAAAAATAATTTCAATCTGAGATCAACTGAATGCAGATATAGAACATGTGGATTTGGGGTCAACTTTGTATACAAAAGGAAACTCTAGGAGGATATGCAAAAACAAAAATGGTGCTTAACTGTAGAGTTGCGGGAGAGATTCTGTGGATGGGGGGAAGAAAGGGTCAGAAGGACATGTTTCACAGTATTGCTTTGTGTATTTTAGTTTTGAACTAAAATTTGTAAATGAAATTGAATTTGCAAGAGAAGAATCAACTAGATCAGGCATGGTGATTCAGGAGGCTGAGTCGGGAAGATTGCAAGTTCAACACCAGTCTCAGCAACTTAGCAAGGCCCCAAGCCACTTAGTGACACCCTATCTCAAAAATTAAAAAAAAAAAACAAACAAACAGGGGGGCGGGGGATGTGGCTCAGTGGTAAAGCACCCCTATGTTAAAGCTCCAGCACCAAAAAACAAAAAAAAAAAGTAAAGAAAGAAAAGAATCAATTAGTACAATAAGGTAAATTCATGACCATTCTTAAAACTTTCACTGGCTTCCCATAGCTTTTAGAATCAAAACCAAACCTCTGACCTGGTTCACAATGACATTCATATCTGACCCTCCCTGCCCCTCAGGCCTAGTGTTACATCTCACCCTCTCTCTTGATGTCCCACTTGCCACAGTGCTATTGCACATGCCAGTTTGTCCACTTATATATCAAGGTTCACCTCCCCTAATTCTACATTTGCCTAGTAAATTCCCTCTCAACCTTTGGATCTCTGTTTAAATATCACTTCCTCAGGTAACTCTCCCCCAAGGCCCCAGATTAGTAAATTCAGCTTATTTTATTCCAAGCTGTCATAAAAGCATGTTCCTTACTTTCAAAGTACTCATCTTATTGTAACTGTGCATTCTGGTAATTGATTCCTATGATTTTCCCCAGTTAGCTTAAGATTATATGAGGGATAAGGTGGTGTCTGACTTTTGCTCATGAGAGACCTCTGGTGGCCAGTGCTGAGTATGGCAAAAGAAGTCTATATGAATGAAATCAATAAAGTCTAGATGAATGAACAAATGTGCACAGGGGGCAGAGATGATTCCCAGACTACAGCTAGGGTGACCGGGTGGTGCCACTTGGTAGGGAAGGGCTGGTGGGGAAGGTAATAAGCTGGTATAGACAGGTTGAGTGTGACATGTACTTGGTGTATTCAGGTGGAGATGCTGAGGAGACTAAATGAACCTGAATCTGCTAAGTCACGGCTATAGATACTGACATAGTGGTCATCACGATAAAGAACTATCACAATACAGACTGGCAGTTAAACCACAAAAGCACACAAGATCATGCTAGAGGACTCAAGGGAAAGGTAAGCCTAGAACAAAACTCCAGGGAGAGGAGCATTTCAGAGAAGTGTAGAAAAAGAACTTGTAAAGGGGACTTGGAAAAGCACGATCACTGGTCATTGAGGTAAGCAGGCCAAAAGAAAGAGGGACTTTGGAAGGTCTAAAAGCAAAATATCTCCAAAAGAATTAATCAATAATGTTCAACATAGCAGTTCAGTTGGATAAAGAATAGTTACTAGGTTTGGTCAGATGGATGTTATTTCTGTGACGACCCTGGCTGGGGAGCAGGGGCCAAAATGCAATGTTCTGAAGAACAAAAAGTAACAGAAAGTGGGCTCATCAATTGCAGACACCAGTGTCTTCCATAGTTACCAAATGTTGATGAGGTGATTTAAAGTAGTGAACAGATAAACACTTTATTTTTAATAGCTACATATCTAAAGTATATTAAAATAGTAAATCAAAGCCATGTCTCCATGAATATAATAAGGTTTCTCTTAAGGACATTTTATTTTGAAAAATTAATAAATTCAAGTGTATATATTACATATATAGTGATTTTATATATATTTTTTCTTTTTTTTACATGGAGAATGCAAAAATCATTGTGCTCAAATAGCTGAAGTTTGGGAAATACTGTCTGTGTTATTTTGAGAAAGACTAGAGAAACTTTATTGTTCAAAAAGTAGTAAAAGAAGTGTTGAAAATCCCAGAAAACAAATGATAAAATGAGGTTCCAGAGGAGGTGGGTGGGATGGGGAGTAACCACACAAGGGTATGGTCAGTGAAAGACAGGAAGAACATCACTTTTTCCAGGATGGAGAGAAGAACATAAGGATGGACATGGGAGGCTGTCTCTCCCTCTGGAGATAGCCTGCAATCTCCCTTGAATATATTTTCCTTGCTTTACCCCAAAAGTTTCTTGCTTTCAAGATGGCTATGTTCTCCTTTGCACCTTTATGATGGCTGGCATTCTCCCTGAGTGTGCAGTTCTTACTTTACCCCCAAAATGTCTATTCACTGGAATAGTCCACATTCTCCCTTAAATGTTTATCCAGTTTTTAAGGTAAATCTGTCTCTTAAAAACATAATGAGCAGACACAAGTAAAGAAGCTTATGGAAGTAAAGTATTGAGGAAATTCCCACCTGAAAAGCTCTACATCTCAGTCAGGTTGTGTGTGTGTGTGTGTGTGTGTGTGTGTGTGTGTGTGTGTGTGAATAGAAAGGACAGAAAATTTGAATATAGTATACAGGAAGCTTGGAGAAGATGGAAAGTTTACACATGACTTCTGAGGGCAATATATGGAGGAACTGACCAAAGGCAAAATAAGTGAATGGTGTTGAAAGCATACTTATAATAAGAACCATGAAATTTTAGTGATACTAATCAGAATGCTTGAGAGATTTTTTCTAGTAGGATAACAGTGAGCACACTGGAAAGGGATTGGACATTGGTCCCAGATGGAAGGGACAAGAAGGTAAGACATTTTTCAAGAATAGTGAGGGGAAAGTCATAGAGGTAGAAGCTTATTGGGAAGAAAAGAAGCTGAAAGAAGTAGAGATTTGAGTCAAAGAAAGGGTCCCAGCAGTGGTAGGGTTGTGGCTCAGTGGTACAATGCTCGCCTACCATGCATGAGGCACTGGATTCGATCCTCAGCACCACATAAATGCAAAATAAAGATATTGTGTCCACCTAAAACTAAAAAATAAATATTAAAAAATGTAAGGGCCCCAGCAGTTTGAGTTCAGAAAGAGAACTCTTAGGGGTAAATGAAGCCCAGGTGGCAGAAGAGAAAACATTATCAAAGTCACTACAATTTTGAAGCCCAAACATTGAGAAGCTAGGGGTAGGATCGAAGGTCTTTAATAGAAGTCTTTCAGCCTGCTGGTTATCCCTGTAATGGAAATATTGAGAATCACAGGCCACAGACTTCTGGGAATGTGAACGAAGTGACAAAGAGGATAGGTGGTAGTGCTGGCGAAATAAAGAGACAATGATAAAGGAGAAAGCATTTTCTCATAAAGAAAAAGAGAGATAATGATCTAGAAGAGACAAGGAGGAGCTGGGCAGGATGGGAGGCAGGGTAGAAAAAGCAGCCTCCATGAGAGGAAATGTCCAGAGAAAAATATGAAGGACTCTGATTTTGTGGAGAGCTACTGATAGAAATGGAGGGGGTTTCTAAGAAATATAGTTTGTTAATGAGCTTGATTCAATCACCCTACATTGTATATGTTGTGGTGTCACTGAACACTCTATATGTATATACAATTATAATCTGTCAATATCCAATAAGAAAATTATAAAAAAATAAACACTTTAACAAAACAGAGGGAAAAAATTAAATATAGTTCCAGAGAGCCAAAAGCAAAGAGATGTCAGGAAAGCGTACAGGGAAAAGAGGAAGAAAAAAACAGTGTGGACGAGAAAAGTCACGTGCACTATGGTGGTGCCTAACAACATGGGAATGAGGGAGGGATGGAATCCCCACTCAGCACTACCCATCCCCACCCCATATCACAGGGACAGACATTTTATGCTCAAGGAGGACTTTGCCTTTCAGAAAAATAGGGCTCCTACAATGTGAGGCATGTATAGGAAAGCTGTCTTACCATCCTAAGGATAAAAATGCCCAAACCATTTATTTCTGGAAAATTCTGACAGTCTTCTACAGAAAAGAAGCCTCAAAGTTTCAGCTTTATCGGTTTATAAGGAAATAATCTCCCCACCCCTCACTCCAGTTCCATTCCTCCTCCTTAAGGCCTTGAGTCCAAGCTTGGAACTAAAGGTAGAGCCAGCCCTAGAAAAAATTCAGATTTTTCTCTCCATGTTCATCATTTCTTAGTGAACAGCAGATGGTAGCAAAGAGCTGGGAAAGGTGATAAATCCTTAATATTGCTCTAGGGCAGCCAAATAGGTGATATGGCCCATCAAGTTCTAGAGGGTGTTGGATGCTCCAACCTAGGACCTGGAGTTAAAGATCATTACACCTGTCCTGCAAGCCAAATCCTCACTGAGCTAGGATGTCAAAGAGGTATCAGCAGTAAAACAGTGTATCATGTCTCCCATCATAGCCCTACTATTTCTTGCCTCACCAGTTAGGGACCTAGGCTACCAACAGGAAATGCTCTAAGATGACACAATTATATTCCCCAAAATGGTGAAGAGGGCCAGGTGTGGTGGCCCATGCCTGTAATCCCAGTGGATCAGGAAGCTGAAGCAGAAGGATGGTGACTTCAAAGCCAGCCTCAGCAAAAGCAAGGCAATAAGCAACTCAGTGAGACCCTGTCTCTAAATAAACTACAAAATAGGGCTGGAGATGTGGCTCAGTGGTCAAGTGCCTCTGAGTTCAATCCCCAGTACCCCCCAAAAAATGGTGAAGAAAAAGGGAAGGTGAACTAGGCTTTGGAAATGATCCTGCTCCCACACTACCCTCTGCAGTGCTTATTGGACTGTATGACAATTGTATACCTTCCCTAATAGACAGGGGTTCCTTCTGCAAAGACCATCTCTCTCTGGTTATCTGTGATTTCCTACTAAAAATGCCTGGCACATAGTAAATGTTCAAAAAATATGTATTCAGTGAATCAGGGCAAGAGGTAGGGGAGACTCCCAGCCTGATGTGGTTAGGACTGAGAAATTTAGCCTTTCAGACTTCATATTGTATGAGAAACACCCCTGGTCTGGGAAGGAATTTAGGCTGGGCTTTGAAACAGTTTATCTCTGAGACTGAACTATTATCCTGGCTCCATTGTTTATGGCTATGGGCATAGTGCTTAATGTTTCTAGGCCTTGATTTTCTCCTTCACAGAAGGTAGATTCTTCAACCAGCTGTTTGTGACAGGAAAATACACAAAACATAACTGTCACATGTATCTTGGTACCCAACAAGCACTCAATTAAAAGTAGTCACTGATCCAGGCATGGGGGTGTCCACCTGTAATTCCAGGTAGTCAGGAGGTTAAGACCAGAGGATCTTGAGTTTAAGGTCAACCTGGGCAATGTCTCAAAAATATTAGTCACTGATATTTTTTGGCCTTATTATTCCTGTTGCTACAGCTTCTTCTCAGGGCCAGGTATTGGGGGCAGGGTGGGGGATAGTCATTAGAAGTAGGAAGTAAATTGGAATTATGATTCAGAATCTGTACTTCCTCAGCTCAGTTCCCTCAAATAGCATAGCACCAGAACCAACAGAAAGTTACAGAAGAGTCAGCCCAGTCTAGAGGGCATAGCTTCCCGATTGTTTTTTTGGAGGGAGGTGGGATGGCTAATTGGTATTTTCCATGTCAACCAGTCTAGCTCCACTGACAATTTTTTTATGTTTCCCTCAGAGTAAAAAGAGGTTTAACTAATAGCCATAAGGATTTGGGTATAATTCCTACCACACAAATCAGAAGCCAGGAACAATGAGGATAGGGTCTGGTGTCCTGGTTCCACTCAAAATCAGTTTATCTCTGAGACTTGTCTATTATCTGGAGTCCGTTGCCTGTGTAACAGAGGACAGAACTGACTAATAACACAACTTCAGACCTCCCTTAAAGCTAACTAAATGTAACTAAATGAAAGTGTTCTTTGGCAGTGTGAGACCCCAAGTGGCTACACAGTGTAAAAGCAGCCTCAAAGAAGATTTAGACAAATGTATAGAAAGGAGGCCTAATTGATAGGAACCAGGGGATAGGTGACCAATTTCTTGACTACCAACAAGCAAGAGAATCCAGAAGAACTTCCAGACCACCCTCCAGTGAAGTGAAGGGCCCAAATGGCCTCATGCCATTTTTAGTGCAATAGAAATAAAATTCTTGCTGCCTGGGCTGAGGTATAGAGGGTGGGTCTTCCAGAAAAGTCCCAGCAATCAAGATAGAGAGACTAGTCACTAAGTCTAAAAGACAATGTCTCCCAGTTATAGGGCCTTTCAGGAAGGGAAGAATGCCAAGAAAGATCAGCTTGACCACAAAGGCCCAGGAACTCCTCTTTCCTTTTGTCAACTACACAGTGGAGAGAAGGGAGCATTTAAGGGGCAATGTGAACATAAATAGATCAGGTTCTTTTGTACAAGACTGTCTCTACCAGGTGGGCAGACTCGTTCTCTTGACCAAATGAAAAGTTCGCAATGGTTTTACATGAAGAATTACATGAAGGATTCTGTTAGTTCACCTGCCTCTTCCCTCAGTGCCATAATCCCCCAGGCCCTTGAGGCCTAATCCCTTTCAGTATCTTCTTGGGTTCTGAGAGGATGGATGCAATGAGCAAGAACATAAAGGTCCAAGTGCTCCATTTTGTCCTTGCTATACTTGACACTGAGGCAGGGGGCAGACACAAGCACAAGAAAGGGACAAAGTGTAGGGGACACCATGCAAATCCAAGGCCACTGCCAAGAGCCCAAAGCCTAGGCCCTATGACAGGCAGTTAGCAGCGCCATGCTCAACCCACAAAAGATGTTTCTGAAAAGCCTCCAGATGCTTTGCAGGCCTCATCCATGCCCAACTCCCCAGTCCCCAGTGTCTACCATTAAACATGCTGAAGAAACCCAGCCAAGCAGCAGCTCAAGACGCTGGTAGACCCCCAAGAAATAGCTGACTCCTCCAAATCCAAACAGAGTGAGAGGCAAGGTGTGGGGTGACATAGGGATGTTATGTGCTGGCCTTACCTCCTTTCCAAAGCAGGTAGATGGGCACCACGTAGAGCATGACATGCTGAATGTAGTAAATCTCCAATTCAAAGGGAAGCTACGAAGACAAGATGGAGAGAGGCATTTCAGAGAAGGAAGCACTTATTTCAGGAGATTCTGAACTTGAACGCCCTTGCTCTTCAGGATCCACATTTTAGCAGACCCAGGCATTTCATCAATTCACCTCTTTTTTCACAATTAAAAAGAAAAAAGATGAATATACTCCTGACCTAGAACAGAATCTTCCAAGGTGTATTTTACTGAGATGATACTTGAAAAAATACTTTACTAAAAAAAAGTTTGGTTAAAAATTTAATAAAGGTTGCATATAACATATTCCCTTGGAGAGTCATCATGCATGGTATTGGTACATTAAGGATTTGAGTGGACTCTACAGTTAAGAATCCTACTTAATATTTTTTTTTTCTCCCAAGTTTCTTAAATGTATTTAGGAAGTGACTTAAAAAATAGAACACTTAGGATTCTGCAGAATATACTTGGAGAAACACAACCTTATGTCATTTCCTACTCCTGGCAAGTAGATGGTAAACTATTTGACATGTAGAACTATTTGACATGTAGAACGTATGAAGGAGGATTTATTATCCTCATTTTCCAAATTGAAAAAAAAGTGATTACTAAATCTGGTCAAGTCTAGATCCAAAAATAACAAGTTTCCACATAGGATACTTGGGTGTCAGTCAGGGCTTGACCTATCATTTTTATTATTTTTTAGTTGTAGATGAACACAATTCCTTCATTTTTTTTAAATTTTTCATATGGTGCAGAGGATTGAACCCAGTGCCTCACACGTGCTAGACAAGTGCTCTACCACTGAACCACAACCCCAGCCCTATTCTTGACTGAAGACCAGCCAGCAGGGCCAATTCTGGCATAGTAAGCCATAAGAACTTCCCTTCTCTCTTGACATATAACATATCCACTTATTCACCCTTTTCCCAATCCCCCTCAAAATGGAAGCTATGGATTACCAAAGTCGAGTATAGTTTCAACCTGGCATGGGGATACTGCTGTTGAGCTTGGCAACAGGCAGAAAATGGAAACAGCTGGGTGGCTAACTTAATTTGGGGGAGAAAAAGAACTTCAGCAGCTGGCAAGAGGCCTTACCTATAGGGCATACTAACATGTGCATGCATGTGCAAATGGATAAACACTGATCTCAAGGGCAGCTCAGAGAGACAAGGACACCCAAGGGAAGGTTTCAGCTGCCTCCCTGTTCCCTACAGAGCAAGCACATAATCAAGAATTGTGCTAATGAAAGAAGGCAGTTATAGGCCCCCCAGGCACAGGAGCACAAGTCTACTGTGTGCCAAGGGCTAAAACCAAAAGATGGCTGCTGAGAGCCATAGCTAAGTAAGAATGACGCATGGCAATTTCCTTGTCAGCTTACCCCATGTTGCTTAGAGGGAGGACTCTCCATTGTGGAAATGGGCTTGCCTTGGACCCAGGTCATTTGCAGTGACATTGCACGAAAGGTGACCTTGCTCAAGGAACAGGGCGGATCCAGGTTTAGGGGGATCCAGGTTTAGGGCGATTGGGGTTTAGGGCGACCCCCGATCCGGGTTTAGGGCGGTTCCAGGTTTAAGGTGTATCCTGCTGCCTCCAGGCGCCCGCTCCTTGAGTTCCCGTTGAGTTCTTGGGGGATTCAGAGAGTATTTTGGGATGCAGAGCCCGGTGGAGGTAGTGGATTTTCCCCAGAACGTGCGTGTAGAGTGCCGGTGACAGTTCGGGAATAAAGAATTGCTGTTTGAATCTACAAGGTGTGAGTGGCTCGTGATTTTGTGCCCAGCCAGACTGCGGCAGATGGCAAAGCTCCCAGAATGGGAGCTAGGACAACTGTAGACCCTGGGCACGAACAGCGGCTCTAGCTCTTGACAATCCATATCAAAGGAGAATCTCCAGAGACCTAGATGATGCTAAACTATTACTTTATGTTCACAGAGATGAATATAAAAACCCAGAAATGGAGATAAGGTTCCAAGTGTCTCTGGGGAAGATGCTGGAATGGGTTATGGGATCTGAAATTGGGCATTACTAGCACATGGTAGGTCTGGAGGCCTAAAAGGCCCATATTTGGCCTTCAATGTGGTCGGGATGACCCTACTATTTTATGTGAGTATGGCCATATACTTTTCTTTTTTCCATATTTTTATTGGTGCATTATGATTATACATTGTAGATTATTGTTATACATTCATACATGTACACTGCTTCAAATGTGTTCACATTCATGAGCTACTCGGTCTCTCTGTATTCGACACATAAGGAGCATAAGGTACAAAAAGGTTAATTGACTCTTTGCTGAGATCACCCAGAAAATAGTCAAGGAGGAAAAAGTCTTAGGAAGGCTCAACTCTCTGGCTATAAACCAGAACCCTGACCTCTCCCTGAAATGGGCTTGAAGTCAGGTTGCTGTCCCATTGCAGCAGAAGAGAACCATACCAAGGGCCTGTGGCCAATAGTCCCAGCACACTGTCAAGCAGTCCCCCTACTGACATCTCCAATTCCAGTGGCCAATTACTCATCTGAACTAAAAATGGTTGCCTCCCTATCTTTCCCTTAAAGCCCCCTAGAAAGCAAAGCGCCCACGTGCATGTCCAGGGACACAGTTAAGTGCTATGCTTCTAATTCTAAGCAAGGACTTTGGAGTCTGTCAAATTTGTGTTCTAGACTTGGTTCTGGTACTTATCAGTCCTGTGGCCCAGGACAAGTCATACAACCTTTCTGCCCTGGCTTTGGTATCAGTAAAATGGAAGTTATTATGCTGTCACAAAACTAGTGTACAATATTTTAAAATGTTTACGAATATAACAAACACTTATACATTTTATGTGTTAGGAACTCTTTGTAAACCATTAATTTAAACTAATCACTATAACAATTGCACTGTTCCCATTATCTCCATTTTAGAGATGTTAAACTGAGGCATGGAGAATTTATATAACATACTGAAGAGCATACAACTCATTTGGTGACACAGCCAGGATTCAAATTCAAGCAGTCTACTCTAGAATTCATAGTTTTAGCCAGTATAAGGTCCGTCCTCCCTTGATACCTGTGGGGAATTGGTTCCAGGACCCCCATAGACACCAAGATCTGCAAATGTTCAAGTCCCTTGCATAAAATGGCATAGTATTAGCATATAACCTACATATATTCTCCTCTATGCTTTAAATCATCTGTAGTTTACTGATAACACCTAATACAATAATAAGTTATGTAAAGGTTATGTAAATAACCATTATCCTGTATTGGTTAGGGACTAATGACAACAACAACAGTCTGTACTTGTTCTTTACAGATGCCATTTTTCAAATATCCTCAATCCATGGCTGGTTAAATATATGGATAGGGAATCTGTGGGTATGGGGATGCTCCATGGCTATGAGAGGCCAATTGTACTCTGCTCCTCCTGTTTGCTCCCTCACAAAAGTCTGACACATAGGTGGGGTTAGATGGGGAAGAGCCACTGTTACTATAACCAGAGTGGTAACAGCAGTATAAGAGCATGTCTTTCCCTGTTCCTCCACATGGTAAGTGGGCCCAGCACCTCCCTATTCAAATGATTGAACAGCCTGCTCTACCTACTGTTGTCCCAGCACCACATCATGCAATGGCCAAGCTTATCCTGGAACAGAGGCCTCATAGCTGCTAAGCCTCTTGTCACTGACCCACTGCACCTCTGTAGTCACCTTGGCCAGAGACCTCAATGAGGGTTGTCTAGAGAGTGTCCCCATGAGAGTTTCCTTCCTCTGATGGCTGCCTCACTCCTATTCCAAGAGTTCCCTACCTTGGGAGCAGGAAGCACAAAGTGTGTTTAACTCAGTACAAGTGGCACTGGCAACCAGGGCCAGGGTCTGGAAAGAGAAAATAGTAAAAGAAGTAGTGTGGGGAAAGAGGAAGAGGAAAAAGGAAGGATCTGAAAGAGAAGAGACAAAAGGGAGCTGGAGAACCAATCACTTGACATTTAATAGCTAATTAAGTACTTATATTATGTACCATGTACTGTGCTAACTACATTTATATATACTTTCCTGTGGAGTGGGGACAATGATCATCCACATTTTACAGATGAGGAAAGTAAGGCATAGAGAAGTCAAAGAATGCCCCTCAAAGAAGCATTAGACATGGAGGATGAGGGCAAAGGGCACTGAGTAGTAGATACTGAGTGTAGGCTGAGTTCCAGGAACTTTCTCAAAGAGTCTCCCCAACCTTCTTTTCCCCATTTTATGAACAATATAAGTGAAATGCCACACTTTCTTCAGAAGAATTTCATTTAATTCAGTTAATTCATTTCTAGCCTAAAGATCTTGTACTTAAGAACTCTAAATGTCCACAGCCTGATTCTTTTTCAGCTGGAGGAATCCCAAGGCTACATCTGACATGGATGCAATTCAAAGTCAAAAGAAATAAAAAATATTTTAAGCTATACAGACCATTAACTTCTTTTTCATATCCAAGTCAACATGTTTTTTAGAACTGAAATTACAAAGTGGTAAACTTAACCAGACCTCTGGAGTCAGACTGCCTGAAACATCAGATACATGGACCCTGTCTGTGGCAAGATCCCCACCCTGCTTCTTCCCACCTCCCAACCTGGACTGGACAGTGACATGCACCAACATCCTCTGCCATGAAGACTACCAATCTCACTGTCCTACATCCTGTTTATTTCAGCCACCAAAAGTAGCCCAAGATTCCCAGGTTACCCTCCCCAACACCTGAACTCAAATCCCTGTATGGCTCTGTACATATCCTAGTCTGTCCTATCATCCACCCCCTCTTCCAGTACTTGAAATCCTTCTATTTTCTTGAGCTCCTAGCTCTCGCTAGCAAAATTTCCTATACCTCAGACTTTTCTGTGAATAGCCCATTTACCATTTTGCTTTACCAAAAACTTAGCCCTGCTCTAAGACACTATTATCCCAATAGCCCTCTTGAGTAGTGGGTGTTTTTCCTCTAATACCTCCTTCTGCTACTTGACCAGGAGGGCACCTCTCTGCTTCTCACTGTAGCTTCTAAATTTTCTTTGCCTTTTTGTTAACCACTCCTCTGAAATGAAACTACAGTACCCACCACTCCTTCCTGTTGAAATCACATATGGCCCCCTCCACAGTCCTCAAAGACTTTGTCTCTTGCCTCCCAGTCACTGCTTTCCTAACAGTCCCTGTTCAAAATCCCTGTGTTTTCAATATTTAGTAATGCCCTGGCTTCTCCTTGCATTTCCTTTCACTCAACCCAAGATCTCCTCTCCCCATGTTGCCTCACCCTTGTTCCCTTAGTCACACCTGTCATTATTAATACCTGTGACTCCTCTGTAATGCACCTTACTCTCCACTGTCCAACTCCTCCTCCTCATACCCCAGCTGATACTTTTTCAACTTCACCAGGACCTCAAGTCTGTTGATCCTGCCGCCTCTTGACTGCCTCCCCCATCAACCTCATGTCCCCATTTCTATATTCATCCAGCACCAAGTTTAAGGTCCTGCAGCACTTCATTCTGTACATTTACAAACTCTCCTGACATTCTCTCTCCCTTTTCCTTGCTTGCCTTGCAAAACTGCATTCCTGGTTAAACCCACTGTCTTCCTTTACATCTCTATATGTCTGCAAGCAAGCATGACTGGAGAAAAATATGAATAAATCCACACTGTTAACTCTTTAAATTCACCACAGCAAACTTTGAGCAGACTCCTAATGTTGCCCTATAATCCAACAATGTTTTAAGGCTATTCATTCTCCTTTCTCATAAGCAACTATTTCACACCTTCTCCCATTTGCTTCAAACCTTCCCCATCCTTGCCTATTTCACAGGGTGATGGGGGAGGGTTGTAGGACATGGGCTCCCACCTCCATGTCTCCCTCCTCCCTGCATCCATGCTCACAGCTGCCTGTTCCCCTGACTCTATGTAGGAAGCCCTATGCTGCTGGCTAAAGAATGCTATCTTCCATCTAAAGAAACAAAAACTCTTGACCCTACTTTCTGCCACAGCTAATACCTCCAGTTCTCTGCTTTCCTTCATACTTTAGAGGAAATCTCCTCAAAAGACTTGTGTCTAACTCAGAACCCTTGGTAGCTCTCCTCTGAAATATTCTTCTACCCAAATTCTTCCAAATTTTCACTCCCATAATTTTACCCAAATTGTTCTGGTGAGGTTACCTACAAGTTCCATTTGGCTAATTCCAACGGGCAACACACACATGTGGTGTCTTTGCATGAACTATAAGTAGGTGCCTTTTTACTGCCAAGACTCAAATCATGCCAGTGTGTCAGAGAGATCTGGGGCCCAATCACCCTTGTATGCAGTTGACAACCTGTATAACTGGATATGCCAGTCATGGTCAGTTTCCAAGCCTCATTTTTCTCAATTAACTAAGCAGCATTTGATAGAGTTGATGATTCATTCACCTTTAAAACACTTCCAGTACTAGGCTACTACATAGCACAGATCTTTTCCTTTATTCTTTCCCTATCTCAAAGGCTTTCATTCTCAAACTCCTTTGCTGGATCTTCTTTACGTCCCTCATCTCTAAATATTACAAAGCCCCAGAACTAATTCTTTGGCTCTCTTCTCTTTTAGGTAATCTTATCCAAATTCTTAGTTCTAACTCACAAATAAATCTGTCCAGCATAGAGTCAGGCTGCTAAGATTGAAATTCTAGCTTCATTTTCTTGCTATGTAACTTTTGGCAAATCACTTAATCTTGCTGAGTATCAGTTGGCTCATCTGTAAAATGGGGATGATAATAGTATATACCTCATCAGTTTCTGGTGAAATTAGGTGAGATAATGCATATAGAGTTCTTGGTCCAGTGCTGACATATAATGGACTCAATAAACATTAGTTGTTACAATCATTATCCTCTCCTTTCACATTAATTCTGCCAGTAACTAGTAAAGCTGGAATTTCAATCCCAGTCAGCAAGACTTAATACCAGGTCTCTCTGGGCCTAAAGTTGGAGTTTTATTTCATCATTCTGCCCTAGCAAGAGCCTCTAGTATGGCTCAGATTGGTGGCACACACCTGTGATTCCAGCAATTTGGAAGAGCGAGGCAAGAGGATCACAAGTTTGAGACCAACCTGGACAATTTAATAAGACTTTTTCTCAAAATAAAAGTAAAAAGGACTGGGGATGTATCTCAGTGGTAGAGCACCCCTGGATTCAATTCCCTGTACCAGGGAGAAAAGGAGCTTCTAAGCAAGAGATAGTGGCACTTGGGCCTGCCCCACAAGCCCTAAGTCACAAATCTGTATATTTGGCAGGTATTTAGGCTTCCAGTCCATTTTTTGACCCATCTCTAGGGCATCTTCTTTGCTTCTCAAAGAAACATCAATACTTCTCACTTAGGATGGTCCTATCCTCATTCTCATCAAATAACCAAGGAACACTTACTGAGGCACTAGTGGGTGGTAGGTAACATGGTTACTCTTGCAATGTGGTAATGATGAAGGCATCTTGTATGATAGTTTCCTGGCTCCCATAAGAGCTGCCTTGTAAGACTCCACAGTGCAATTGAGAAGACCAATAGATAAGAAATTAATATCAGTGCAGCAAAAGATTATGAGAACTCTTTAGATGAAGTGTTGGCTTGGGTTCTAGTTTTGTTTCAAAGCAAAGGAAAGGCATGCATATAGTGTGCAGTTGCAGAGAGCTCCCGATGGTAAATGGCTACAGGGGATATTACTATAGGCAGGGAGACCAGTTAGAAACTAGTGATGGGAATGTTTAAATAAAGCCTATGGCAGAGGAAGTGAGAAAAGAGAGAATGGGTAGATTTGGGAGAAGTTCAGGAAGCTGAATCACCAGGAGTAGTGAACGGAATGGATAGAGAGTTATACAGAAAAAGAAAGGTAAAGACCAAAAGATGATTCTCATGATGATGGCTTAGGTGATTGTTAGGATGTTGGGGTTTCTTCCTAACTTGGGACCTACAGTCAAAGATACAGACTGGAGAAGGTTAGGTACAAGAAAAGACGCTGGGACCATGCTGAATTTGTGGTGCTTCTAGGACAGCCTGGCACAGATGCTCATAAATCAGTGGAAATGTGGGCCTGGATGGCAACAAAGCTAGCAAGGATAAGAGATGAAAGTGAGGCAAATGAAACACATATATAACTGTATGTTACAAAACAGACACATACTGATGTACATCAGAAAACATAAACATGTCAGTTTAAAAGGATGAGGTTTGGAAATGCTGATATTTTCTTCAAATATGCTAATGGAACACCTTATGCACTCCACTTTTCAGACCCTGGTCCTCTATAGTCTTTTGAGGAGGAAGTGGGTAGAGAGATAAAGAAGTCATAATTTAAAAAGTAGTGACAATACAGAGAAATAATTGTTAAGAATCGGAGAAATATGCTGGGCACGGTGGTGCATGCCTATAATCCCAGTGGCTTGGGAGGCTGAGGCAGGAGGATCACAAGTTCAAAGTCAGCCTCAGCAACTTAGAGAGACTGTGTCTCAAAATAAAAAAAAAAAAATAAGAAAGAGCTGGGGATGTGGCTCAGTAGTTAATTGCCCTGGGTTAAATCCCTAGTATCAAAAAGAGAAAAAAAAGAACAGGAGAAATTTGAACATAATTTATAGACTGAGGGAAAGAGCAAGTAGATGGGGAGAGAGTGAAGAAGCAAGAGAAGTAGGATGTCATTAGAAGGCAAGAGGAATGGAAGCAGGCAAGAGGGGACGGAACCTGAAACACAAATGGAAGGGTTAGCCTTGGGCTCCCTGGAGATAAGGAGGGAAGAATAGGCTGAGGTGAGATCATCTGTATGAAGGAGGGGTTCATGGTATAAGTCGAGGGAGCTCTCATCATATACCCCAGGAGACTTGCCATTACCAGAAGTGCCCATGGCTAATGATAAGTGAGGGTATACAGTTGCATAGAGAGGACACTGGTCTCAGCTTAGCCCCAGACTACAGTCAGGGAGTCAAAAAATACAATCCATTTCCCTTAGAGGAGAAAGAATACCACCCATGGTTTTAACTGTTCTTGTTGTTGTTCATTCCAATAAAGTTTGGCTTTGGAACAGTTTATCTTCATTAACTAACCACATTCTTAAACTGTGGTTTCTTAGGGCCACAAACTCCCTGGGACTAAATCTTAGAGGATCCACAAAAGGAATACCCACAACCTAAATGACCATCACTATAGGACTAGTTAAATAAACCTCCATACATTCATAGAACAGAATACCATGTCGCCATTAAAAACAACACAGTACCAACAGGAAATATTCTGGCAAATACAGAATGTGGGGCATTCTTCAAAACAACTATACAAATAATTCACCAAAACTTCAATATCCTGGATGTGGTGGTGCATGTCTATGATCCCAAGGACTCAGGAGGCTAAGGTAAGAGGATTGCAAGTTCAAAGCTATCCTCAGCAACTTAGCAAGGCCCTAAGTAGCTCAGTGAGACCCTGTCTCTAAATAAAACACAAAACAGGGCTGGGGATGTGCCTCAGTGGTCAAGCACCTCTGGGTTCAATCCCCAGTTAAAAAAAAAAAAAAGCAAAAACCCTTCAATATCGTGAATGAAGAAGGAAAGGGGAACTAGACAGTCAAAGCAACACTTGAAACTTAACCAGATCATGATTTGGTGGGGGGGGGGGGAAAGGGTACATAAAGAAGTTTTGGGGACAATTGAGGAAATCTGAATATAAATAAAATAGATGATATAACATAATTCATTGATTTTTTCCTAAAGGGTGAGAATAGTATGGTTTACACAAAAGAATGTCCTTATTTTTAGGAACTATAGGCTGAAGTGGGTAGAACTAAACTTTTAACATATCTATAGCTTTCACTGCAATAATTTAGGAAACTTAACAGAGATCTGCTTAGTAAGAGAATGTGAAAAGACATTTAACAATTTTTAATCCATCTGGAGGTTATACTGTGCATTCTAATATTTCCACTTTTAGTATGTTTGAATATTTGTATAATAAAATGTTGGGAACATTTCAAATTTAAATAGCACAATCTATATGAACTAATTATGACAAAACCTTAACATTTACTACATGGCAATAAAAACAAGGTACATAATTTTTGGAGAACAATTTGCCAGTACTTATCAACATTTGTGAATGCTCATTCACTTTAACATAACAATTTCACTTCTAGGAATTTCATTAGAACAAAATGTTCACTGCAGCATTATTTGTGAACAAAAAAATAATAAAGTGTCCTGACTGTTCATCAGTGGGAGAGTCATCAAAAAACACTCTAGCTGAGCATGGTGGCATACACCTGTAATCCCAGCAGCTAGGGAGGCTGAGGCAAGAGGATGTCAAGTTCAAAGCCAGCCTCAGCAACTTAGCGAGACCCTATCTCAAAATAAAAAATAAAAATGACTCAGTGCCCTTGGGTTCAATTCCCAGTACCAAAAAATAAGACACAGCGTAGAAGATGAACCACTTGACTTTTCAAAAGGAGATACTACCATTTCTGGGTAAAAGAGAACAACTCTATACTGCATAAAGCACAATTCTCTTTGTAAGAGAAAAAGGACTTCGTTTGCATACTTTTAGATGAACGTAGATGCATAGGAAAAGAACTGAGGTGTGATTTGCCAAAACTGGGGAGAGGAAGAGGATTGTCAAGAGGTTGAAAAAGGGAAGAGGAAACATTTATGTTGGAATTCATACCCTTTTACAGCTAGATTTTTGCAACAAATGAATGTGTGCATTTATTAATCTGAAAGGATAAAAGAAACTAAAGTTAAAATGTAAAGGACCAGGTATTGTTAAGTTTCTAAGCTACACTCAAAGCCTGAAACTCCTGTAGCTGTTAAGACAATTCCCGGGACTGCCCATTAGATATGTCTAGGAATCTCCCCTGACCACTTAGTTGCTTAACAACTTGGACCCAATGCAGCTCAGCACGTATGCACCCAGGGGCCTAAACCAATCAGTTTGAATGTATACCCCGCTTTAGGACTGACCTATCGCCCCCGCCCGACCTGTTCCCGCCAATGAATGTACTAATCATGTTTGAGAGTTGTTGTTCAATTTTCCCGTGCCTCATGATGATTTGCTCTGATGTATGCAAAGCCCCCGCCCTCCCCAAAAAGTGTACTTAAGCACTGCTTAACCCCTGCTCGGGGCTCTTGGCCGCTCTCCCTTCTTGAGTGAGCACAGAGCCCCAGCGCGCTGGATCTGCAACAAACCCCCTTTTGCTGTTGCATGAGTCGGTCTCTTGGTGGTCTCTTCCTCCGTCGTTTGCCGGTCCCTTACAAATCATGTGCTAAAAATATTTTAAAAGATTGAAAAAAATCCAAAGAGGAATATATTACACTGCTAACAGCAATTACCTATCATCTGGGCAGTAGAAGAAGTAAATTTCATGTTAGATTCTTTTATCTCTATATTATAGAAATCTTTAAAACAAGGGGATACATTAAGCTATTAGTGAAAAATAGTGCTAATTTGTTCTTGTTTTTTAGAATTTCCTTTCTTAGAGTATCTGAACATATTAAGAAAGTAATATGTAAAAAGGGTCCATAGACCCCCAAATCCCATAATCTCACTGTATCTGCCCTAATGATACATATGTACCCCTCCAGTCAGGATAAACACCCACAGCCCTCCCTATAAGGCATATAGTATTCTACCTAATTCCATCCCATGATGTGGTGGGGCCACTGGTCTTTCCATTTGGAGAAAACCCTATCAGGGCTACTCTGGTCTTCCTCCCTGTGCACAGTGCCCTTGGGAGAGTGAGGAGCAGAGTTATGACTATATGTTGTCTGGCCCCTAACATCAAACAAAATATTTTGAGCCCATGAAAAATGTCATTTGCTCTTGTGGCACAGCTATTTGGGCAAGCACACTTCCTGATGTAAAAGGTGTAGCTGCCCAGTCCTGCCTGCCTGGTTCAGACAAGCCCACAGAACTGTATGGAATGGCAATTTCAGGTCTATCAGCCAAGATGTTCTGTAAGGCTGTTTCTTTTCTCTTCCCTTCTCTTCTAGGGATGCTAGGGATTGAACCCAGGGCCTCATACACACTAGGCAAGCACTGTACCTCTGAGCTATATCTACAACCCTTAGTTCTTTTTTTTTTTTTTTTTAACCAGGATGAAATGAAACCTCCTAGGTCTTCTCCCACCTTTAACTGACTTAGTAGTTGCTGTCTGTCCTGGGGAAACCACCAAGTACTATTCTTAGATATTGTTGCTAGTTATCAAACAGTCATTTCTGGAAAGGCAGGGAAAGAAGCACTAGTGTTTTAATAATAATGCTTAATAATAATAGTAATAATAATAGGAATGACAGTTAATATTTGATTGTTCCTAGGGAATATATCACACCTAACTGCTACATTTTTTCCTGAGTTTTAATGATAAAGGAGGGTGATTAACATAATGATGGTAATAATGACTAATACTTAGAGACTCTAATGGGATGAATTGTCTATCCCCAAATTCAGTCTTGGTACTAATGCCCAATACTTCAGAATGTGACTGCATTTGGAGACAGGGCCTTGAAAGAGGTAAAGGTAAAAATGAAGTTATATTGGTAGTCCCTAATTCAATGTGACCAGTGACCTTAAATGAAAAATAGTTTAGGATACAGAGAGATACCTGAAAAGCCATATGAAGACACTAGAAGAAGGCTATTGACGAGAGAGAGAGACTCTGAGAAGAAACCCACCCTGAAAACATCTTGATCTTAGACTTCTTCTTCCAAAACTGAGAATAAATTTCTCTACATTAAGCCACCCAGTCTGTAGTAAGGTGTTTGTTACGGTAGTGCTAGCAAACTAATATACTGACCTATTGTGCTTTACAACCAGTAGCTTTTTTTTTTTTTTTTTGTATCTAGGGATTGAATTCAGGGGTGTTTTACCACTGAGCTACATCCCCAACCCTTTTATTTATTTTATTTTTGTGGTGCTGGGGATTCAGCTCAGGGCCTTGTGAATGCGAGACAAGCACTCTCTACCAACTGAGCTATATCCCCAGCCTCCAACCCTTTTATTTTCTATTTTGAGACCAGGTCTTGCTAAGTTGATAAGGCTGGCCTCAAATTTGTGATCTTCCTGCCAACCAAATCTCTAGATTATAGGTGTAGGCCACTGAGACTGGCAGGTATAAGGCTGGCCTCAAACTTGTGATCCTCCTGCCAACCAAATCTCTAGATTATAGGTGTAGGCCACTGAGACTGGCAGGTAGTTCCTTTTTGTTACTCTCAGTTTTTTTTACAGTTTTTTATTAGATTTTTTTTTGGAGGGGTGGGTACCGGGGATTGAACTCAGGGGCACTCAACCACTGAGCCACATCCCCAGCCCCTTTTTGCATTTCATTTAGAGACAGGGATCCCCGAGTTGCTTAGTGCCTCATTTTGCTGAGGCTGGCTTTGAACTCATGATCTTCCTGCCTCAGCCTCCGGAGCCACTGAGATTACAGGCATGATCCATTGGGATTACAGGTATGCGTCACTGCACCCAGCTGTTACTCTCAATTTTAAGATAAGGGACTCAAGACACAGAGAAGTTTTTTGTTTGTCTGTTTTGTTGTAACAAAATCCTGGAAATAGCCAAATGCCCAAAGAAGAATAGAGAAAAACATCACAGCCTATTTACAAGATAGAATGTTACACGACAGTGAAAATGTAACTAGAATTCTATGCATTAGATACTAGGAATGAATCATAGTAATCTAATATTGCATAGAATAAGAAAGTCCCAGAAGATAACATACAAATAGGACCCTTTTTATAAGGATCAACAAACAATTAAAACTAAATAATATCTTATTTAGGACTCTATGTATCCATATCTATATATCTGTGCATATGAAACAAAACTCTATTTTATGAAAAAGCAAAGGAGTAATAGCCAAAATTCAGAGTAGCAGTTCTCTTGGGGTAGGTAGGGAAGGATTGGGAAGCAGCAAATAGGCAGATATGTTATGATCTAAGGGACTAGTTCTTAGGTTGGGTTCAGTCGTTTGTTATTCATAAGTAAATAAATGCACACATAAATTAAATGAAACTATTCATAGAAAAAATGGTGGAATAAGTTATAAATCAAGGATTCTAAATTTGATTACCCTAATTATGTATACCCATCTTTGCTCTTTTTAAATTGGATCTAATTCTTTTTTTTTGCGGGGTTGGGGAGATAAACTCAGGATCTCAGTCAGAATTTGAACCCAAGGAATCTGACTTCAGAAACCCATGATCTTAAATTCTGTTGTTTGTTCCATAGTTTAGCCTACTCCCTTGCTGGAAAAGAATTGGGGTCTTTTATGAACACTGTGGGACTTACCTTACTTAGCTACCATGATATAGGCATTACCTTCATATCAAAATGGACAGAGGGGACTCTGAATTCATTAAATCCAGACTTACACTTCTTCAGACTGAGCCAAAGGTCAAATATGACGCAGAAGGAGGAGAGAATCTTTGAGTACACAAGAAGGTACTTCAGGACTTAGAAGTCCAGCCTTGAACTCATTGACATTTTACTCAAGGAGGGAAAGTCAATATTTGTATGCCTCTCTCAACAGAGCTCAGAGGAAAGGCTAATGAGAGAGAGAGATGGTTCAAAAAGCCTATAGAGGAACAAGGGCAGCTGCAAGTCAAAAGCAAATCAGCTTGTGCGTGGAGGCCGAACTGCTCCCATAGACTGACCTGAGCTGCGCTGGCCTTCCTGCTTAGGCAGTATGATAGAGGGCTCAAAGAGGGCCTTTCCCACCTCTGACAGGGCCACAGCAATGTTCTCCCCTGGCCTGGGTTACAGATTTCACCCTGACATCTAAGCCATGTCAAGTGCAGAAGTATGAGAGGAAAGGCACTAAACTCCCAATTCCTCTTCAGCCCACGTGGTCTGTGGTAGCCTCCTTCCATATTTTAATGCCTTCAAAGGACTTGAGCATCAGATGGCTTGATATAAAGGCCAACCTCACACTAGCAATAGAGCAAAGGCAAGGATAAAAGCCTCTGAGAGTTGGCTCTCATCCCAGTCAAAACAGCTCAAGGGCACTGGACCTACCCCATAGCCAGCCAAGCAGGGAGTCTGGTTAATCTTCTACTCCCTGGGGACCATTGCTTAAAGGCAGCCAATGGGCCAGGCAATCATTCCTGAGGCCTGCCTCCAACACCCCCTCCTGATCACCACTAGTCTCATGACCTCTGTTAGGAGGTAGAGCCAGGTTCATTCATGAATCTCTAAATCAAGGAAGGCAAATGTCACATCTTCCTGGAGGCCACCAGAAATGAATGGTACTTGACCTGTACACCCTGGCACAAGTCATCTATATTCACTTATCTTTCTACTTTGATTTGTTTCTTCTCTTCTGTTGTTTAGCTCTCCCATTCTCTATCCCTTCCCATGCTTGAAGCCTGATCTCAGATTCTCCATCAGCACTAAAATATGGCAAGTTCAGCCCTGCAGTAGTTCTTGGCTAATGCAAAACAGAAAGGATTTGCATAATTTTATTTGTATTACAGATTTTTAAGAGAATCTTCTTTGGACCAATCGGAAAGGGACCTAGCAATCTGTATCTTTTTAAAGTAATGGTGATTGAGTCCAGGGGTGCTTACCCCAGCCCTTTTAAGTTTTATTTAGAGACAGGGTCTTGCTGAGTTGCTCAGGGCCTCACTAAGTTGCTGAGGCTGGCTTTGAACTTGTGATCCTCCTGCCTCAGCCTCCCAGGTCACTGGGATTACATGTATGTACCACTGCATCCAGCTAGCAATCTGTATTTTCATAAGGCTCCCTAAGGATATTTGGGTATATAAGTCAATTCATACTTGGAGAAGTACTATAGTAGGGCAGTTTCCAAATCTCTAAGTGATAGGTATGGAAACTCAAGATATTCTCACAAAGAAATGGAAAACAGCTCCCCAGCAAAATATATTGAGGATATTAACAACTCATGTTCAAAACAACAGAAACATAACAATAACAGTTGTAACAATAATAATAACTGCTAATACATATCACTCCTCTGCCAATCATTGGCCTAGGTAGTTTCTATGTACTAATTCGTATAATAACTCCATAAGATAGGTTCTACAATCCTCCTTTTACTCCTGAGGAAATTGAGAGACAGACAGGTTAAGTTTCCGGCACAATGTTTCTTACAGAGACAGGATATAAAACAGGCAATCTGCCACAAGTCAATGATCCTAACCATTGACCTACACTACCTCAATGTACACAGAAGCCCTTTATGGTATAAAGGGAACACTGACTTTAAAACTTCATTTACAAATGAATCAAATACATGATTAGTTTGACCTTTTGCTACTGAGACATCCTTTTCACCCCTACCACATGTGCGCAAATATGGAATATTCTAATTACATTGCCATGGGAACGAATTAGCACTTGAATCTTCATGACCTCCAACAGACGCCAACCAATTCATTCAACAAGTATTCACTGAGCACCTACTATGTGTCAGCTATTATCAACAAGGTCCAGGTGGTCCCTGCCTTCATACACCTTACAGTCTTAAATAAAACTCACTTCGAATGCTGACTTCTAGGATTTTGAAGTGCTCAGAAATGAAAATATGGTTTAATTCAGAGTTCCAAGGACTCAAGTCCACTACTATTAGTGTTTTCTTAGCCACATGACAGGTTAAATGGGCTTTCCAATCTCATAGAACTTCATACAATACTAGTCACATAGTAAGTATTTATCAACTTATTGAGAGCTATTTCAGGAGAGCAATGACAAGCAATGGATAGAATTAGAATGTCCTCCTGGCTACCCCTGAGAGTAAGGACACAGCTATAAATGGGTTGGAAAACAAGAGCCAAGCATTCATTACTGATAAATCAAATGCTACTTGTTAAAGACATCACCCACTGAAAAAGTCCTGAATAAAAAACTTTTTAAATTGTTTTTTTAAAATCTATGAACTATCAAGAGCTAGGGGGTGTAGCCAAGTGACACAGCACTTGCACAGCATTCAGGAAGCCCTGGGCTGTATCAATACAAACAACTCAAAGAAACAACAAATAATAATAACAAAGCCTATGAAATATCAATTATGTAAGAAATTTGCTGACTAGAGACTAAGTGAAATGGGAACCCAGAGAAATACATTGGGTACTACATCATCCAGTATTCACCAAAAGATTTGCTAAGGCAGCTGAACTTAAGCTTCAATTTTTTATAGCCTACTGGGGCATAGAAAATGGAAGACAAAACCCAAGATTTCCAAAGTGTCTAATAAAAGATGACCTCCACAAAAATGGGACCCCAAAGAGCTACACCTCAGTGCAAAGATGTACTAGAAATACAAATTGCTTCTGCCCCTGGAGGGTTAAGGAAAATCCATTCTTGGGCTGGGGTGGCAGAGCACTTGCCTTGCATGTGTGAGGCACTGGGTTCAATCCTTAGCACCATATAAAAATAAACAAATAAAATAAAGGTATTCTGTCCATCTACAACTACAAAAATATTTTAAAAATCCATTCTTGAGGGACTGGGGTTGTGCTGGTGGAGCACTTGCCTGGCATATGTGAGGCACTGGGCTCGATTCTCAGCACCACATAAAAATAAATAAATAAACAAAATAAAGATATTACATCCATCTACAACTAAAAATATTTTTAAAAATCCATTCTTCAATCTTTGCACCAAGTTAGGCTAGTGGAGAGAGACAACAGTATCTGCCCAAAACACAGAACCACAAGCCAGCCTTCATATGGATTTGCAATCTGAATCTGCACTATTTGGGTAATTCAACAGCCTTAGGTTGAGAATTTCACTTAGCATGACTCCAGACTGGCAGCCCTCAAATACTTAGCAAGA
Organism: Urocitellus parryii; assembly: GCF_045843805.1. Taxonomy (NCBI): domain Eukaryota; kingdom Metazoa; phylum Chordata; class Mammalia; order Rodentia; family Sciuridae; genus Urocitellus; species Urocitellus parryii. The sequence continues at coordinate 39,184,370 of NC_135547.1, forward strand.
ACAAAGACAGATAAACATGCTCTAGAAGAATTCAAGACTCAAATTATTAAAGAAAAAGAAATAAGCAATTTATAGTAAAAACAATAATATTCACAACAAAACCTAAACAATAAAAAAGCCAAGAATCATAGAAATAGTGTTTTAAAGACCTCAAATAATGCAATTATTACTTAAAGACTGTTTAATGTTTGAAAATTAAATAAAATTGAAATAAAAATTCAATTAATAAGTTTAACCACTAATTAAGCACAAGAGATAATAACTGGATTACAGAACTGATGAAATTATCGAAAATGCATTAAGGAAGACAAAGAAGTGAAAAATATGAAAGAAAGATTAAGAAATGGGAAGACAGTAAGATGGACTTACAGATTTCGGTCATTCCAGAAGAAAAAAACAGAACAGAGGCAGTAGTTGAAAGTACCACAGCTGAGAATGTTCAGAAATGCTATCAATGGACAGACTCAAGAAGCTCAAAGAGGGGTTGGAGGTGTAGCTCAGTGGTACAGCACATGCTTAGCATGTCGGGTTAAATATCCAGCAAGGGAAAAAAAAAAAGTCAAAGACTCTCAAACAGAACAAAAATAAATCAACATTGAAATATATCAGTAAAATTGAAGAACACTAAACACAAAGAGATCTTTAAAATGACCTGAAAATAAGAGACACTTTCAAAAGAGTGAAATTTAAGACTGACCACTGGCTTTCCAAAGCAGCAATGAAAGATAGAATACAGTAAAAATATATCTTCATTGTGCTTAGAGAAAAATAATTATGAGCCTAGATTTTTTTTTAATTTAGTTAAAATATCATTCAAGAATGAAGCAGGGGGCTGGAGATGTGGCTCAGCGGTAGCGCGCTCGCCTGGCATGCGTGCGGCCCGGGTTCGATCCTCAGCACCACATACCAACAAAGATGTTGTGTCTGCCGAGAACTAAAAAATAAATATTAAAAAAAATTCTCTCTCTTTCTCTCTCTCTCTCTCTCTCTCTCTCTCTCTCTCTCTCTCTCTCTCCTCTCTCACTCTCTCTTTAAAAAAAAAAAAAAAGAATGAATGAAGCAGGAAGACATATATTTTTAGACAAAAAAACCACCAAAAGTTTGCCATTAGCAAACCATCACTAAAGAGATTCTGAAGGATACACTTCTAGCAAGGGTAAAGTAACACCAGAAAGAAAGCCTGAAATGCAATAAAAATGTTAATTGTAACAGTTAGTTTTATTACAATGAATTGCCTTAGACAGACTGCTTTATAAAGAGAAGAGGTTTATTTTTGCTCTTGCTTCTGGAGGTGCAAGGTCTAACAGCCTCATTTGGCAATGGCCTTCTTGCTGGATGAGTCTCAAAGGAGCTTGGAGCATCATGTAGCAAGAGACAGGGAATGTTTTTGTGTGTCTAAACTTTATCTCTTTTCTTATGAACCCATCAAGACTCAGTCATGGGGCTACAATCTAATGGATTTACCTAACCCTAATCACTTTTCAAAGGCCCCACCTCTAAACCCCATAGTCAGATTAAATTTCCTAAAACTTTGCAATGAGGATTAGATTTCAACATGAAGCCTTGGGAAGACTCTCCCAACCACACCCAGTCACTTAATAACAGTGAGCAAATAAAGTAATAAATATGTAGGTAAATATAAATGTACCTTTATTATAAAAATATTAGTATCTTTTGATATTTTAAAAAGAAAAGCTCTAGTATGGCAATATGTAAAAACATGGATGTGTGACCGATGTGATTCTGCAATCTGTATAGAGCGTAAAAATGGGAATTCATAACCCACTTGAATCAAATGTATGAAATATGATATGTCAAGAGCTTTGTAATGTTTTGAACAATCAATTAAAAAAAAGAAAAGCTAAAATGATACCAAATGATACTGTAGACAACATGAGCATACAAATTGAGAGTGGTGAATTAAATATTATAGGATTTACATATGTGGTCGTGCTTGGTGCAGTGATGCACGCATGTAATCCCAGGGGCTTGGGAGACTGAGGCAGGAGAATTGCGAGTTCAAAGCCAGCCTTGGCAAAATCGAGGTGCTAAGCAACTCAGTGAGCCCTGTCTCCAAGTAAAATACAAAATAGGGCTGGGGATGTGGCTCAGTGGTTGAGTGCCCGCCTGAGTTCAATCACTGGTACCCACCCCCCCAAAAAGAATGAGATCATACCTCTACCTAATACTATATATATTCCTAAAGACTAAAAATGTATGTGAAAAGGGATTAAAAATACATCAACCCAAAATTTATATATATAAATGTTTATAAGTTGAATTATTCATAATAGCCTAAAAGTAGAAATAATCAAAATGTTCATTAACTGATGAATGAATAAAGAAATAATATGTTATACCCATACAGGTGAATACTATTAATAAATAAAAAGGAATGACATTTTAATTGATGATACAGAGATGAATCTTGAAAATATGCTATGTGAAAGAAGCCAGATACAAAAGGACAAATATTATATGATTCCATTTGTATAAATTGCCCAAAACAGGCTAATCTACAGAAGCAGAAATTTGATCAATTATTGCTTATAATTCTAGGGGACTATAAAATGAGAGGGAGATGATACTAAAGGGCACAGATTTCATTAGGTGCTGGTGAAAATGTTCTAAAATTTATGTGGAAATGGCTGTATTCCTCTGTCAATCTACTAAAAGGCACTGAATTGTAAACCTTAAGTGAATTTTACACATATAATTCATACAAAATTACATATCAATAAAGTTGTTATCAAAAAATTATTATAAGGTCCTTTTATTATTTGGGAAAAAGTAAAGACTGATATTAGTCTTGGGTATTTATGTAAACATTGGTAGTATAACCACTAAAAAAATAATTGAAATAGAGAGTACAGCTGGCATGGTGGCACATACCTGTAATCTTAGTTACTTGGGAAGCAAGAAGCAAGAGGATAAAATGTTCGAGGCCAGGCTGAGCAACTTAGGCCCTGTCACGATAGATAGATAGATAGATAGATAGATAGATAGATAGATAGATAGATGATAGATAGATAGGGCTGGGGATATAGCTCAGTGGTACAGTGCCCCTGGATTCAATCCCTAGTGCCAAGACAAGAAAAAAATCTATGAATAGAGTATGTAACTTCTACATATTCGGAGTAAAATAGAATGAGAAGAAAATACTCACTGAATCAGAAAAATTAAAAGTACAAGAAAGAGAGAAGGACAAAATATTCCACCTTGAAGTTTGCAACCTGATGTGGCAATTCAAGTGACACACAGCAGTCACACATGTGCTGAGAAGTAGGCTCTTCTGTATAGGCTGGGAATTTGAAAGGAGTAGGGTCTCAATCTCTCCTCAACCTTCTTCATTCAGAGTCCAGAAGGAAAAAAAAAATCCTATGTAAGGCTTAGGACATCCAAGAAAATACCAACTTGCAAGAAGACAACCTCCTTTTGATTACCAAATGTATTTCTCAAACTAGTTGAGACATATAGTTCTTGGATTCTAAAGAAAAACAGGCAATTCTGTTGTGGAGAGGTCATCTGAAATATGGTGCTCATGCTAGTTTGAACTAAGAGTGAAATGGGAATATAACTTTAGTAGATCAGAAGTGCAGATAGAGGGCCCAGTGTATGAATGCCTGGGCAGCTTTCATAAGAGCCATGATTACAACTGATGTACCTCACCATAAAGAGGGTCCCTGGCCTTCTTTCTAGGGCGGCCTAGTGTTAGAAGATACATATTGGTGCTGTGGTTATTCCATCTCTTGGAGCTCATTGATGGAAATACTGTCCCTCTGCTGCCTAGGGAAGGTGGAGCTCTTCCAATTCTGGCTGGAAACTGGAGAGCCTAGCGTTACCTCTGCCCTGGACTCCCTGTTCATTTTTTCCCCTCCTGCACTGGCACTGTGAGGAAAAGGAAGTAAAATTAAAACATATCTGGGAAAAAGAAAAGAAAAACTTACCAAATAAACAAGTATACCTGGAATGAATATTCTTGCCTAAAGTTCTACTCATTTAAAGGACAAAGACTCTGTTTTGGGTTCCATGCTTGAAGTAGAGTTTCATTTTCAACTGCACTAAGACACCTTGTGGGGATAATGATCCAGATGGTATTTTCTCATGACAGCTCTGGCCATTGGATCTGCCAATGGTACTTCTTGGGCCCTGCTCCACAAGAAAAGCTGTCATCCCCTTGCTTAAGCCTGGAAATAGAAGAGAGCCCATCCCTTTGGCCTAAGTCACAGCTAACCTCTGTCTAGCTTGAAGACTGCAAAACAGCAGTTATATACAGTGATTGTAGTACCAGGTACAAACAGTAGTGCCTAATTCTTTCAACACCATATAGATGACCTACAATTCGACTTTCTTTCTAATCCACGTAGAACCTTGCATCCTGCTCCTCAAAACGTGCACGCGCACACACATACACACACACACACACACTATACTGCAGATCCTCAAAGCCCTCCTTATGGATTCCTATATTTCCAATATTTGTGTTTCACTGTGGGCCTCAGGAAAATGGATGTGGAGACCAGTAGTTAATGTCTACTTGGAAAAGAATCTTGGAAGGCAAAGGCCGTAGATAAGCCTTTTAAGCCAAAGCAAAGCATAGACTCAGCAGATTACAAATTGTGGCTGGAGCCAATAGTGTGTAACTGCCCTGGGGTTGAGGTTTCCTGTTGCTTTGAGACTCACTGCCTTCAGTGGAGGGGAGAGGTGTACTGTCTAATGATCTGCAAGGTGAAGAGGCAGGATCGACCACTCTTCAATCAGCCCTATCTGCACCTATGGGATGGTCCCCCAAGGCAGCCTGTGAGCCTGGCCAAAAGCAGAGTAGCCAGATAGCTTCTAGGAGACTCACTTTCTTCCCTTCTTCTCTATCCACAAACCAAATGGCTGCATGTTAAGTTGCTGCCTTCTTAGAAAAACATACTTCTGGTCCAGATGAGCATATTCAGACTCCTAAACCCCCTCCCCTGCCACTGCCATTTTAAGCCAACATAATTTACAATTCCCAGAAATGCCTGAGAAGCAGTGTATGCACTTCTGGTGCCAAGCCTGGCCGGTTTTACAGATTTTTCATTTAGCAGGTGTCTGTTGCTAAATCAGTAGCAGCTGCTAATTGCTTTTCCTCCCTCGAACCCTCAGACAGAATGAAACATCTGGTGTTCTCTCACTTTGGGTTAAAATCAGATACCTTATCATTTCTCCTCTGGGTTTCATTTTTATTAAAAAGCTTTCAGCTGATGCCTGGAACAGGCCATTCCAGAGCAAGGGGAATTTCTAAGGACAACACAACAGAGGGAGACTGCTTCATTCCCCCAAACTCCATGCCAGATACAGAGCTGCTCATGCCATTTCTCATTCAGCGAGGAGCCTGGGGCTTCATCTCCTGAGCCAGGACTCTGAGGCCCCCAGCTTTTCCATTATTGTGCTCTTTCCTGCCCTATATAGCTTCTAGCATTTGCAACCCCACCCTAACCAACTCTTCTATCCTCCAGGGAAGGAGGAGAGCCTTTCAATATGCACTTTCTTCTATCAGGATGACCAGGAACCTCAAGGGGAATAAAAACATGCACAGTGAAGAGAAATTATAGGGATCCCATCAATTATACTTCCACTTCCCAATTGATACCAATATTCTCTTTTAGCTTTTTGAGCCACTTTGAAAAAAAATTTTTTGCCCACAATGTTATTTCTAAAAACAAAAAACAAACAAACAAACAAACAAACAAAACCCTTTGCTGGGCTCCAAATCTGCCTCTTGATTCTAAGTAAAAATCATCAATAGTAATTTAATTTACCACACCTGTATAGTAACCCAAATGTTTTGGTTCTATTTTGAAATAAGGTATTATAGGTATACATAATTGCTCTATTTCATTCCCTAGTATTACCCTCTCCCTGATCCTCTTCCTCTAGTCTATTGGTTTTCCTTCTATTAATTTATTTTTTAAATTGATCTATTAGCCATGTGGCACATGCCTGTAATCCCACGGATTTGGGAGACTGAGGAATGAGGATTACAAGTTCAAAGCCAGCCTCAGTAACTTAGCAAGGCCCTAAGCAACTTGGTAAGACCCTGTCTCAAATTTTTAAAAAGGGTTGAGGATGTGGTTCAGTGGTTAAGCGCTGATGGGTTTAATCCAGTACCAAAAATTTTTTAAAAAGTTAAAAATTGGTTCATTATAGTTATATTACAAAAGTAGAATTCATTGACATACATGCCACATAGCACAGTTTGGTTGATTTCATTCCACGATTTCCCCCCTTTCCCATTCCTCCTCCCCCAACCTCAATGCCCTTCCTCTACTCTTTATTTTAATAAATAATCTTAGCTAATCTTTACTAAACATTTACTGTGTATCAGGTATTGTTTTTTATTAATTATTGTAGGTATGATCACAGTATTGTGATATGTGTGTCCTTACATTTTAGAGATACATAATAAAACATTAAAATTAAAATGACATGAGATATCCTTCAAAATAATCCAGGAATGGGTATTTGGGTTGGGGAGTTGGGTTTCAGGTGGAGTGAGTTGTACTAACTAAACAGAAGCTGTACCGTGAGTTGACAATTGATGAAACCAAGTGATAGAAGCATTTGGGTACATTTTCTGTGCATTTGTATATATTTATAATTTTTTAAAAATATTTTTTAGTTGTCAATGGACTTTTATATATTTATTTTTATTTATTTATACACAGTGCTGAGACTCAAACCCAATGCCTCACACAAGGTAGGCAAGCGCTCTTGCACTGAGCCACAACCCCAGCCCATATTTATAATTTTTGATAGTAGAAAGGCTTCAAATGCAAAGTAATGATAAGGACACAGAAATGTTAAACACTCCAACTATATCATTACATGTTGTATACATGCAGTGAAATATCAATGTACCTGATAATATGTATGATTATGTGTTAATCAAAAAAAATTAATGGAAATGTTAACTACCCTGATTTGATCATTATACACTATATACATGTAATCAAATTATCACGCTATACTCCATAAGTTGGTATAATTATCCCATTCAGCACTTAAGTGGCAGGGAAGGTAGGAAGAGCACTGGTCTGGGAGTCAGAAGATCTGAATGCTAATCTGACATCTGTCACTTGCTGGCTAAACAATCTGTTAAGGTTGGATAAATGTCTCCAGAAAGTTCATATGTTGAAGGCTTAGTCACCAACCTATGGCATTACTGGGAGGTGGCAGAACCCTTAAGAGGTAGGACCTAGTGGAAGGCAGTTAGGTCATTGGGAGTGTGCCCTTGGAGGGGATGTTGGGACTCCAGCCCCTCCTTTCTCTATTTCCTGGCTACCATGAGGTGAATAGGACTCCTTTGACATGTGCTCCCTTTGCCATGACATACAGGGCTGCCAAAGGCTTAAAGCAATGGGAACATGCACTGAAACCATGAGCAAAAATAAATCTTTTCTCATTTTTAGTTGATTATCTTGGGTATTTTGTCATAGTCATGGAAAGCTAACTAACACATGACATTCAGATAGTCATTCCCTCTTTCTAAGCCTTATCATGTGTACACTATATCACTCATTTGGTCTTCCTTCAATCTTACTTTCCAGCCCTTCTTAAACTTTCAGATGCATACCAATCCTCAGGAGATCTTGTTAAAGTGCAAATTCTCATTCTGTAGGTCTGAGATGGGACCTGAGATTCTAAATTACTAACAAGCCCCAGGGGAGGCCTGTGTACCACACTTTGAATTGCAAGGACTCATTCAGGGTACAGCGGGGAAGGCAGGGGTGGTATCATGGCAAGAGAATAGACTTTGAAAAAAAAAAACAGGTTCTAATTTGTAACTATACCACTCACTTGTTAAAGGCCTGTGGATGAATTATTTAACATCTCTGGGCCTCAGTTTCCTCCCTCTGTACAAATGAGATTGGCTTACATTTCAGGGTTGCTGTGAGAATTACCTGAGCTAACAGAAGCAATTAATTTAGCTCAGTTCTATGCACATAAGTAGACTCTTAGTATATGGTTCAAATTATCACAAATGTACCTTCTATGCTCTCCCCCTATTAAAAAAATCCTAAAATTTCAAATATTCCCATGCCAAACCTATTGTATATGTTATTTTACCTATTCTTATAGAGTGAATTTTTGTGTCTTCTAAAGATTCATATATTGAAGTATTAGGAGTTGGGGCCTTTGTGATATAATTAGGTTTTTAGATGAGCTCACAAAGGTGAGGCCACCATGATGGGATTTGTTAGTTTAGATACAGAATGTTCCCCAAAGATTCATGTATTAAACACTTGGTCATCAGCCTATAAACATTTAGGAAGTAAAGCCTAGTGGAAGGTCACTGAGGAGCATACCACTGAAGGGGACCAGAACCCCTTCATCTCTCTCTTTCTGATTCCTAGATGCTATGAGATGAGCAGTCTTGCTCTGTCATGTGTTTCCCCACCATGATGCTTTCTCTGGCCATGGGTCTAAAGCAATGGGGCCAAGCAACCATCAACTGAGACCTCTGAAACCATGAGCCAAATTAAATTTCCTTCCTTATAAGTTGATTATCACAGATATTTTATCTCCATGATAGAAAACTAACACAGGATTAGAGCCCTTATATTAAGAAATCCTAGAAAACTTGCTTTCTCTTCCTCTATCCCACCATATCAAGACACTTTGAAGGGCACTGAAACTCCATAGAGCGCCCTTGCTAGCACTCTGATCTCAGACTTCCAGCCTCCAAAATTTAAGAAGGTTTTGTTTGAGACATCCAGTCTATGGCATTTTGTTATGGCAGCCTGAGCTAATACTCCTACTAGAGTGTACCAACTATATCAAAAGGATTTGTTGAGCTGCTTCTGTATGCCATCCTGAAGTATGACTTTATTTCGCTGTAATACACTCATGGCAATATAGTATCACTGTATTTAACAGAAACTCCTAGCTTTGCCTATTCTTTTAAATACGTTTAATATTCCCTATTTTAATTTGAGCATAGCTGGCTTGAACCCCTGAAGGTTCATGATGCCTTCCTAGGGAAGAAGTAACATTTTCTCAGCCTATGTAATTTCATACTCTGTATGAGTAGGTACCTCCATATTAAGCATATTATGCGACCCTAGTTCCCTAACTACAAACATTTATTAAAGATGACTGAAGAGGGCTTGGGCTGGAGTGCTTGCCTGGTATATATGAGGCACTGGGTTCGATCTTCACCATCACATAAAAATAAATAAACAAAATAAAGGTATTGTGTCCATTTACAACTAAAAAAACTTTTTAAAAAAAAGATGACTAAAGAAACCTCCTCCATCCAATAAGGTTGTCCACAAAAAACCCACAGCTAAAATCATACTTAATGGTGATAGACTGAATATTTCTCTCCTAAAATGAGGAACGAAACAGGGATACCTGTTTGTGCCACTTCTAGTCTAGACAGGACAACTGGGCAAGAAAATAAATAAAAAGCTCCCAAATTGGAAAGGAGTAAGTGAAACTACCTCTATTCATAGGTGACATGTCCTTATATCTAGAAAATTCTCATAAATGCACATATAAAATACATATTAGATCATAATAAGTGAGTTCTGAAAGGTGAAAGGATAGATGAATAAAGAAAATAAATTGTATTTCCACAGAATAGCAATGAACAATCCAAAAATGAAGTTCAAAAACCACTTCCATTAATAATACCATCAAAAAAATAAAATGCTTAGGTATAAAGTTAACAAAAGAAGTGTACCAGCTAGACTGTGAAAACTATGAACATTGTTGATAGTTAAAGGAGCACTGAGTAATTAGACAAACATCTTGTGTTCATGGATGGGAAGACTTAATATTGGTAAGATGGCAATATTCCATAAATTAATCTGCATTCAATGCAATCCCTATGAAAATCCCAGTTGGTTGCATTAGAGAATTACATTATGATTCTGAAATAAGTATGGAAATGCAAGGGTCTTTAAAAGTCAAAACAATCTTGAAAAAGAAGAAGAAATTTGGAGAACTCATACCTTAGTTTCAAAACTTTCTATAAAGCTACAGCAATCAAGACAGTGTAGTCTTCACAATAGGGACAGAACTCAGGGTTCAGAAATAACCCGTTACATTTATTTTCATTGATTTTTGACAAGGATGTCAAGATATTTCTGTGGGGAAGGTATAATTTTTTCAACAATGGTACAGAGACAACCAGATATTCATATGCAGAAAAAGTTAATTTGGATCCCTTCCTCATACTATGTACAAAAATTATCCAAAGAAGGATCAGAGACCTAAAATGTAGGCTTTAACCCTGTGAAACTCTTGGAAGGAATGTCTTCATGACTTTTAAGTTAGGCAATAGTTTCCTAGAAGTTACACCAAAAGCACAAGCTATCAAATAAAATGAGACTTTTTTAGAGAAATGAGACTTCAAAAAAATATTTAAAGTGTACTTCAAAAGATAGCATTATGAAAATACAACTGAGTATGGTGGCTCACACCAGTGACTCTGGAGCCCGAGGCAGGAGGATCTTAAGTTTGAGACCAGCCGCAGCAACTTAGCAAGGCTCTAAGTAACTTAGTGAGACTCTATCTCAAAAAAAATAAGGGCTTGGAATGTGGCTCAGTGGTTAAGTGCCTCTGGGTTCAATCCCTGGTAGAAGGAAGGAAGGAAGGAAGGAAGGAAGGAAGGAAGGAAGGAAGGAAGGAGAGCAGGCAAAGAAAACCCACACAATGGTAGAAAATATTTCACATCACATATCTGATAAGGGCCTAATATCCAGAAAGAATTCTTAAAATTGAACAATTTAAAATTAAAACAACTAAAATTAAACAACTAAAATGTGGATAAATGTTTTTTTAATTCCTCAAAATTCATACAAAGGGCTGGCAAGTACATGAAAAGGTGTTTAACATCATTAGTTATCACAGAAACAAGAATCAAAACCACAATGAAAGACCACATCATACCCTCTAGGATGGTTATTATAAAGAAGACAAGTGTTGGTAAGGGTGTGAAGAAATTAGAACCCTCATACACTGCTGAAGAGGTTTTAAAATGAATAGTCACTCTGGAAAATCATCTGGCAGTTTCTCCAAACCTTATACACGGAATTACTATATGCCACAGCAATTCCACTTCTAGAGGCATACCCCAACCAGATACTCCAATAAACACTTTTATACCAATGTTCAGTGCAACATTACTGACACCAGCAAAAAAGGTAGAATCAACTCAAATGTCCACCAACGGATGAGTGGCTAAACAAAATGTGGTATATTATACAAAAAAGTACTATTCAGTCTTAAAAAATAAATGAAGTACTCATTCATACTACAGCATGGACAGACCTTGAAAACACTATGCTAAGTCAAATAAGTCAGTCACCAAAAGGCACATATTGTAGCATTACATTTACATGAAATGTCTGGAATAGATAAAACTGTAAAGACAGAAAGGAGAGTAGTAGATGCCAGAGTTTGGAGAGGGGAAAATGGACATTGAGTACTAATGGGTACTGGGCTTCTTTTGAGGTAGGTGATAAAAGGCTAATGTTAAAAAGCAGGGATGGTACTCAACACTGAAAATACTAAAATCCACTGAATTATATACTTTAAAAGGATAACTTTATCATGTGTAAATTGAATCTCAGTTAAATCTACTTTCCCAAACAAAGGAACTGAATAAAGAAAGAAGGACAAGGACTTGTTTGTATAGTGCTTTTAATTTTTCAAAGCTCTTTGTTCTTTCTTTCATTACCTCTGTTCTTTTTGCACTATGCCCTATCTGAGAGAGAAGATATTACTAGTCCTATTTGACAATCTGATGTTTGATAAGGTGATATTAACTCATTCAAAGCCCCATACAAAGTATAAAGCAGAGCTGTGCTGGCTGCACATTGGAATTGCCTGGGGTGCTTTTGCATAAATGTGTAAGTGTTGAAAGCTGCTCTGGGATTCAAATTGTACAACCAGGGCTGAGAACCACTAGTCCACAGATGGCAGAATGAAAGCACTCACAAGATAAGGCTTTAATTACATAAAGAAGATTGCTTGGGGTACTGACTCAAGGTGAAAAGACTCCACTACTGCCATTCTCTAAACAGGCTAAGGAGCTTGGGCCTACTGACAAACACAAGAGGTCTGGACAGTTTATTTTAATCACAAACAAAATGAAACAGGAGTGGGCCTAATTCACCTGTCAGGAGGGAGGAGAGAGGGCAGGCCAGTTTCCTAATCAAACAGGCTGTCTCTGAAACCAATGAAAAATACAAAGGCAGTGTTGGTCAATGTGGACAAGAAAGCTTGCCAGGGAATTTTAATCTCACTCAGCAAGGCTAATTCAGAAACAAAGCCCCCTTCATGTCACTGCACAGATCAGGGAGCTAGGGCCAAATCTCTGAAAAATAACATCAAAAAGGGCATGCCAACTCTTGGGTGTGGTGTCGCACGCCTATGATCCTAGCAACTCAGGAGGCTAAGATAGGAGAATCACAAGTTCGAGGTCAGCTTCAGCAACTTATCAAGGACTTGACTCAAAAAATAAAAGGGACTGGGATATATTTCAGCAGTAGAGCACCCGTGAGTTCAGTTCCCAGCATGTGTATGGGGGGTGGGGGGTGTCAGTAGAATCTCTCTCAAAATATCTTAGATAATATTAGTAATCATTGAAAACAGGAGAATTTGATGCTTATTGATCACTTAACCATGTGCCAGGCATTGGTGCATGTAATGTATGCATACATGTAATGGCATATGGTAATCTGGTAACACTTTACCTCCATTCAGTGGAGTGCCATTTTACAGATAAACAAATAAGGTCAGCAAGGCAAACCTTATCCAAGGTCACATGGCTAGCCACAGAGGAGCCAGCCATTAAATCACAAGCTGGCTCCAGCGTTGGCACTTTTGACCAATACATTGTATTCAGTCTATTTAAAAAAAAATAGCTGTAGATAGATACAGTAACTTTATTTTGCTTATTTATTTTTATGTAGTGCTGAGGATTGAACCCAGGGCCTCACATATGCTAGGCAAGTGCTCTACCACTGAACTATGGCTTCAGCCTACTATATTCACTCTTAACATCTATGCAGAGACAAAAAGTCTTCTAAAACATTTAGTACACAATGTAACAGTCATTATTGCTTTACAATATTTGTGTTTTTTTGTATTTTCTATTGTTTTGTATTATGAACATATCACATTTATAAGGAAAAGATACATACATTTAAAAGAAAAAAGGCACAAAAGCCTCTTGATTTATGTTGTTTTTCAATGGGTAGAAAAATAACCACCTTAGATTAGTGATTTTAGGTTTTGTGTTTACATTGGGGGGGGGTATTTCACACATTTTCAACAGTAAATGTCTTTTGTTGTAATCAGGAAAACAGTATTATTTTAAGTGGTTAAAAATAATTCACCTGGAAGAGAATATCATCTATCACCTCTCTGTCTTCATACCCAAGATCTCAGGACATATATGACAGGGGTACCCAGAATTTCCCTGAGCAATAATGGAGGTCTCAGTTAGCTGATGAATTTATCTATCTTATATCTGAATGTCTACCATGTACTAGGTGGGCAGTCACAAAGCAAAAGATACTGTACTCACCCATAGCGAACAGATATGAAGCCAAAGAGAGAACTTAGGGGATAGGCTGAATGTATTGTCCAACCAAACTATGAAATCCTAGCAGCTAGTAGAAAAACGCTGATGCTCAGAAATGTTCAGATTTTGGACCATTTTGACTTTGAGATTTTTGGATCAGGGATGATGACCCTGTATTGCCATAACTTCTCAGGCATTTATATCTTCTCTAACCGGCAAGTTCCTTAAGGGCCAGGAATGCTCCTTGGCTGTTATTTCAGTCCTGTGATACACAGCACAATCCTTGACAAAAAACAACAACAACAACAAAAAGTACTCAAAATGAACCTGTAGATTGGTGTGCTCCAGGTTGGGTTCCTGAAGGATGCAGGACCTCTACCACCCTCACAGCTTAATCTTAAAATATAAGTAGTAATTAGACAAATTTGAGGGTGATCCCTAGAATGTGGTTTGAACCAGGAGCCCCAAACTCTTCCACATCCTTGGACACATTGTACTCATCTGATCAGGTACACACTACCCTTTGTAGAAGGCTAGGAAACTATTTTGCCTTAAATCAATTCTTCAGAAAGTTAAGGCTTCTTAAAAACAAGCTTTTTATGTTTTAAGTACCCTCAGAAAAGCAAAGGGACATTCTGTCCCCAGTTCATGTCCAAACTTTAAACTATAACTTTTTAAAATAGCTCAATTTGCCGGTCACAGAAATAACTCTTCTAGGTCAATTAGCACATTTCAATGTGCCAATTAGCATCAAGTGAGATTCTCAAGCCTATTTGCATTAGTGAAAGCAAAGTTTTCCCAGCAGCACACACGGGGACAAGGTGTGCCGACAGCACTGCATCCCAAGAACATCAGAGATGATTTTCATGAGTATTACTAACCTCCCTCCACTGGGTCTGAGAGTTAGGAACATTAAAAAAAAAAAACATCCAATTGAGAAAAAAGGACTGGGCAGAAGAGGAGGGGTAGTAAAGGGATAAAAAAGAACAAATGTAATAGATCAACATGGGTATACAATAATGGGCAATTTTGATAATGAGATAATAACATACTGCAGGCTTTGGGCCTTGAAGAAGAAAGGAGCCTAATGAAAAGAATCATTATCACTCTTCTTATAATTCTAGGAGAAAAAAAATGACTACAAACACAAATGCAGGCCAGGCTAGTGTCTTAGGTCTGGGAAGGGGGCTGATAACACTGTATTTAAGTTTCTTGCTCAGAACACTCTGCATTCAGAAGAAAATGACTTGGGGGTCAGAGGGCAAATGAGGCAAAAGGCAGTGGGCTGCAAATACAGCATGGGCCTAGCGCTTCATTCCTGAGCCAGATTACCAGCTCTGCAAGGTGAGACTTGTAACTAAAAATCTAAGATGGGTAATCTATTCGGCTCCCCTCTCTTAGCTTTCACTATTTTTCAAGAAGTTAGTTTAGCCTGGACTAGATGATCCTGTTTGCAAAGTTACAGGCACAGATAAGGAACCCAGCATCACCATCAAAGTAGACAGTGCTTCTATTCTCCAAGCTATGAACTACTGACAGGCTGGGAAAGGGGATCTTAAATTCAGATCCATGGACAGGCCTGCAGCAGGAAGGGGGACAAGAAGGAGAGGTGGCAGTCTTTGTCCCTCCTGATATTGTATACAAAATTAAGTGTTTGTGGGCTGGGGGTATGGCTCGGTGGTAGAAAGCTTGCCTAGCATGTGAAGCCCTGGATTTGATCCAGGGGCTCACATGAAGACACACACAAAAAAACTGTGTTTGTGCCTTTGGAAGGGAAGAGGCTCTTTAGTTCTCTTTGGGTTCTCTTTAGTTCTCTTAAGCATCTTGCCTCACCAACATGCAAACTCACTCTGAATCTCAGTCACAGAACAGGGAAAGAGCTCTGAAGTCCTGAGTTGGGGGACTTGTATTCCAGGTGCACCCACCGTACCTCCTTCAGCAAGTTATTCATCCCCCTAATTACCCCTCTGGAAGATAAGATTAAATTAGACAAACTTTGAGCTCCCTGCAAATCTACTAATCAATATTTCCATGATGTGTTTGTCCTTCTTCCTTCTAAGAAACAAGAGGACATACTGCTGGAAGTTACTTTTAATATACTTCATCTGAAGCCAGAAAATGATCCCACCCCACCATGATCCTGGCTATCACAAACACTTACTTGTAATGGGGGCCATTGGAATGACCTCCTTCTAGGGCATCAGCTTTGAAAATGGTCTACTAGAAGGAACTGAAACTCAGGTATTTTCTAGCTGGTCTGCAAATTCTGGTGCCAATGGGTTGCAGGGTCGAATAGCACACATGGAAATTCACTGATGACCCCAAATTCTTAGCTGACTATGACCATTACATCCAACTCCTTCTTATTTTGTCTTTATGTATGTAAATGTATGTATGTCAATGGTATTGGCACACACACACTAATAAACTCATTCTATTTTTCTTATTTCCTCATCTTTATTAATGAGGAAAAAAGGATTAAAAAGATAAAAGGCCAAGAAGGAAAAAGCCAAAGAAAAGTCAAAGCTGGCTTCCTGCCTAATTGAATCATCAGGTTGAAGAAAGACTTTCCAATCTTCCTGTGTCTTGTACCAAGTCAATCTGAGCTCAAGCAAAGAGTTGCAAAGCAAACAGCCCTGAAGACCAAAGTGTTTCAAGAGGGGTCACAACAATCTAAACCAGACCAAAACTAACTGCAATGACACATTTAAATGGAGATATCTCAAGTTTTGCTTGCTTTCATCTTAGAAAAAGAGCATAAAGATTTACCAGAGTAACTAGAATCCCTAGTTAAGAGATAGCCCATCAAATAAGTTTTGGTGTCAAGGAAAGTTACCTGAACCTGCTTAATAAGCCAGTTGTCTATAGCTTGACATTTATTTTGAAAGTGTTAGCTGTTAATGTAACAAATATAACAGCACATCTGCCATGAGAGAGGAGAAAAGGGGAGAGGGAGAGAGAAGAAAGAATGAGAAAAGGAAAGCATAGGGTGACAGGGGAGAAACAGTGATCTCTGTGCAGTGTAGTACAGGTGCTCTGGGCTGAAGTGCATACCCCCGAAATTCATACATTGAAGTCCTAACCCCCAGCACCTTAGAATGTGAATGTACTGAGACAGGGCCTTCAAGGAGGGGATTAAGTTAAAAGGAGGTTATCAGAATCGGCCCTAATCCAGTCTTATGGATGTTCTTGTAAGAGTCAATTTGGCCACACAAAGAGTCACTATGGGTATGCATGCAGGGAGATGATGACCATGTAAAAAGGCCACAGGGCTTACATCTGCAAGCCGGAGAGGCCTCAAAGGAAGTCAATCCTGCTGGCATCTTGATCTTGTGGATAATAACAGTACCTTGCCTCATAAGTCTATTTTAAGGATTAAGTAAATTAATCTGTGTAAAACACAACAGTACCTAGCACAGCATAAGCATTCAAGAAGTGGCAGCTGACAATGCTGCTGCTGTTATTAATAAAAAGGACCTAAGAAAATATTAGCATACCTGGTGTGAAACATACAATTCATATAAAATGCTGACTGAATGAAAACCTTACCATTAGCTTCCTAAATGACCCTAGGTACGTAACTGGGCCCTTTGTGGTCTTATGCTTACACAACAGGAAGCATAACTTCTTGCTTATGCTCAATGGTTCTTCAAGGAAAATGGTATTTGTTTTTCACTGGGGAAAGGTCCACTAGAAATAGAGTTCAAAGTGGCCTGTCTAGAGCACCATATGTACTCTAAAGGATGTCCACCAGATGACAGAGACTATTTAGCCAGAATTGTAGGCTGGAAGCACTCAGACTCAGAATCACTGGCTCTATTTGTCCAAGGAGAGGTTTTCTGATGTGCCTCCTTTTCTTGGAATCTTATGAAACTGCTAAAAATGGAGAAAGCAGCTCTCTATCTGCTGACCTCTCCTGAGAAAAGGGACACAAGGTGGGCAGAGAGATAAGAAAACATGGCAGGTCACCTCTACAGGCAGAGAGTAACTTCTGCTCCAACACTGTTCCATGTCTCTGAGTCAGTAAGGAATGATGCTGTGGCATGTCAAAGTAGCCACGTATTTTAAAGTATAGATTTATATTGTCAATTTAGATTATTTATAATATCATTCTTTGATATTATCCACTCTGGAACTAAGACCAAAGCAGGAGTGTTTTTATTGGCAGTGCCAGGGATGAGGCCAAGGCTTCATGTATACTAGGGAAGAGGTCTACCACTGAGCCTTAACCCCAGCCCTCCAGCTTCAGTTTTGAAGAAGTCTCTGGAAGTAACTTCTATGGGCATTAAGTTTCAGAGCCACTGTAAAAAAAATTAGTGGCCTTCAACTCAGGCTTTGAGTTAGAATGAACTAGAATACTTCTGAAAACACAATACTCAAGCTTTGTCACAGATCATGAACTTAGATACTCCAAGGGTAGGGCAGGGCATCAGGGTTGTTTGTTTTTCTACCAGTTTGTTATTTTATTTTATATTTAATTGACAAAAAGTTGTCTACACTTATGGGCAGACAATGTGGTGTAATATAATTAAGGGGTAAAATGTAATGATGCTTTGATATATATTTACACTGTGGAATGATGAACCAAGCTAATTAAGTGATCCCAGGGCCTAAGGAGGGTTCAAAATCACTGCTTTAAGATGAATGCTTCCCATTTTAATTTCTGCTGATATATAATATGCAGCTGGAAAAGTACAGTATCATAGGGGTGTATGTATCTACGGGAGGGGATGATTACATTCTTCAGAAGGAACAAAGTATATCTGTGGTTTGAAGATCAAAAAGTTCACGCACTGCTTCTAACTCTGCCACTTGGACTTTATGTGACTCTCTCAATGTCAGTTTCTTCCTCTGTAAAACAAGAAACCAACATACTTGCCCTGTCTATGTCATACAACTGTCATGTGAGAAAGCCTTTTAAAGTGCTATCCAAAAGGCAAGCTTATGATTTCAAGAATTAAACTCTTGATTTTATGCCTAAAATAAATTTAAGTCATGAAAGTAGTAGAAATGATTTTACAAGTGATTTCTTTACTGAACTTTCTAATGGCTAGCTAATCCCTCTGTAGCCCCACATGTGGGAGTCTAAGGGCAGTGCCCAGTCATTCCCAACCCAGATATGGAGCACCTGCTTCTCTGAAAGCTGGTTTATCACCTAGGCTCCTGTCACAGTGGGATTCTCCCAGCTAGTCATGGGAGGTTTGTGTGACCCACACTTTTCTATGGATTTGAGTGGATAGAAAAATAATTGAATTCTTGCCCC
Organism: Urocitellus parryii; assembly: GCF_045843805.1. Classification (NCBI taxonomy): domain Eukaryota; kingdom Metazoa; phylum Chordata; class Mammalia; order Rodentia; family Sciuridae; genus Urocitellus; species Urocitellus parryii. The sequence goes on from NC_135547.1 coordinate 39,203,203, forward strand.
TGGGGTCCCTTAGAAAAATGATGACAGGCTTTGAACTCCCTAGCATCATTCTAAAATACCTGGAAGCCTCTGTCTAATGGGTCATGCCTAAGTCCCCCATCTTTCCACTAAACCTCCCCAAGAGTTTCAGTAGTCTTTTCGGTCTGTCCTAATTTATTTTTTTATTTTTTTTTGGGGGGGGGTATGCTAGGAATCAAACCCAGGGCCTCATGTAAGCCAAGCAAGCACTCAACCCTTGAACCACATCCTCAGCCCTGTCTGTAAAAGCTTATGGCAGCCTGAGTCTCACCCCATCAATTTCTACTACACTGCATTAAAACTCAACATCAAGGCTGGGGTTGTAGCTCAGTGGTAGAGCACTTGCCTAACATGTGTGAGGTACTGGGTTTGATTCTCAGCAACAACACATATAAATAAATAAATAAATAGATAAATGTATGTGTTCATATACACTTAAAAAGAACTTTAAAGCCCCTCAACATTAATGTGTGTGTGTGCGCACATGTTTGTGTGTGTGTGTGTGTGTGTGTGTGTGTGTGTGTGTGGTAAATCACATGTGCATATTGGCTAAGAATGAGGACATGTAAGGAAAGAACAAATACTATTTTGGATATTTCTAGAACATTTTTAGAAGTGGCTACTTACCAGCCGGGTATTTACCACAGGAAAAAGCAATGCCAGAAGAGCCCCATTCAACATGTGCATCTGTAACCTGGAGGAGAAAGAAGAACAAATCCAGGTTACACTAAGACCCTGATGCAGAGGTAGAAGAAGAAAATATATCAGGTTAAGCCAGTCCATGTGGGAGGGGGTTATGTATACAAGCCGCTGTCTGTGTAAAACACATACACAGGATAAATTAAAAGCAGCACATTTTGTACTAATTGAAATGTTCTGAAGAGCACTATCAGTGCCTCTGAATCCTCCAAACACTTCCTGAACACACTCTGGTTACAACACTTCATTACATAATGAGCTCTGTGCTCCCTAAACATCCTGTCGGCCCCAATCAGAGGCTTCAACTGCTGAGGCATTAGGAAAGGGGAACTGCAGTATCTAAGTGTTCTGTTGTAATGGAAGACGCCTATTTATTAGACTATGGTCACCTATTTACACAGTCATAACCAAATATTTTTCCCAGAGACCTGGACAAAAAGCCCAGGAAGCCAACTGTAGTGCTTTGCAAATTGTTTTCCCCTATGCTTAGAAACAACTTTAGGAGTTGCTGCAGGAGGTGGGGAGGGCAAGTGTGGCAGGCTTCCAGTTTTTCTATACATATTGGACTCCGTAGCTTAAAAGCAAAAGAAAATTTAAAAAGAAGATGAAGGAAAAGAAAACCACCAGTCTCTAACACTGGGTAGTAATACTATTTCTCAGTCCCAACACCAGAGTAGAAATTCTTCATAAGTCAAAATAATTTACTCAGGAAGAAACCCTTTTTATAAGGGCTCTGTACAGGATTTAAAGAGCTTCTTTCATCATTCTCTGAGTCAACATGCCTCTTAGACTTAAAGTCACTAGCTAGGGTGTGTGTGTGTGTGTGTGTGTGTGTGTGTGTGTGTGTATGAGACACAGCAATCCTACCAGGATGTATAGTTTGCCTTCATGAGAAAGGCAGGCCACATTGCTGAATCACCCTAAAACTTTGGCTCTTTCCTTACAGTTCATGGAACTGTTTATAAAAGACATTACCAGGAGACCCCAAAGAATAGAGGTCTCTTCTAGAAATAGGTCCCAGGACTGCCTTTTATTTTCCCCAGACTGTTTTTTATTACCAAAGCTTCACAATAGTGATGATGAGCACTTAGTATATTTCTTATGTATATATATGAATATACCATAGTGAATCCTACCATCATGAACATCCATAAGAATGGAGTCCTAACTAGAATAAGATATATTTCATGCTTGTATAATCTTATCAAAATGAATTCTGCTATCATATATAAAAAGAACCAATAAAATATATGTATTCTAGTCAAGTTATCTTATTAGCTAATTTACACAAACTCTCCCTCTCAATTTTTTATAGCAATCTTATGATATGGATATGATGACTTTTCCCATTCTGTTGATGAAGAAGCCACAATCAGAGACATGAAGTGACCAGATCAATGCCTTGTATCAGGTAAAAGTCAGCACTCACATCCAGATTTATCTGACTCCAGATACCAAAATTTCATATCCTTCCCGCTATATTACATCAGAGGCTTCATTCCTTCTGCCCTCCCAAATATGGCCTCAGTTAGAAAGTCAGGGATGCTCTTTTGTCCTTTGGATCCAGTAACCTCCCTATCTCCTCCTGCATTCCCTGAACCAAGCTTAATATGCTTTCAGGGAATGGATTTAAAGGGAGAAGACTCATTGGCCATGCTAGCCCAAAAGTCCTATAGGTTAATAGGACTTGGCTTGCCCAAGTGGAGGTAGCACAGTAATGCAATATCACTCCTGCTATCTCAGGCTGGCCAGCTTACCATACCATTTCAGGAGGGTCATTCAAGAGGGTGCCCTGTGCTCTGAATTCCAGGCCTGGGTGAAGAAATTTGGTTTAGCTCTGACTCTGGGCCCTCGTCTATGACAGCAACAGTATAAAGACTCTTCCTGAGAGAGGAAAAATCATACTGATAATTAAGATAAAGCTAGATTCTTGTGCCAGGCTTCATCATTGACCTCAAAAGAAAGTTGGCATTTGCACAAGGCCAATTAGACATTAGGAAAACACGAAGTTATATATCTTGAGAACAATGGAATTGATTCCAAGGGCCCAAGGAAAGCCAAAGATAAAACCGATAAAATGAACATCAAGATTCAAAATAGGGCTGGGTTGTGGCTGAGTGGTAGAGCACTTGCCTAGCATGTGTGAGGCCCTGGGTTCAATTCTCAGCACTGCATATAAATAAATAAAATAAAGGTCTATTGACAACTAAAAAAATATTTTTAAAAAGATTCAAAATGAATAAGTTCCTAGATAAAGACAAGCCTTGTTCTGGGTTCTCAAAATTCAATTATACAAGATATATATGAAAGGGTAAATTATATTTAATATATAAAGAAATCTTACACACTAACAATTACAAAAATATCCAAGATGTACTGACCATTCTACATGCAAATCACTGAGCTAATATTTAGACACATCATTGCATTCATTTCCCACTCAGATTTTATTATAATTAGCATTATCACCTTATTCATTACATAGCTTCATTTCATAGCTGAGTGACCAAGTCATTAAGTAACTTCCCCAAGAGCACACAGATAATAAATGAATGAGTCAGAAGTCACACTCAGGTCTCCCCAAGTTTCAACTCTGTGTTTTTACTACTGTATTCAGATTCAAATATGTGGCATGAATATTACATTTGCTTCATGGTATATGTGCATGTCTATGTGTGGAAGCAGTTCTAAGATACCCATAGGGTCATGTCAGAAGATAATGGAACCCTTTCTGTGCTTTATGACAAAACTGCCTTGATTATACAGCTACACCACACCTAACAGGTGAGCAACTGACCAAAGATGGCCTAAATCTTCCCCTTACTTCTGCCTTCTGCCTCCTGACTGCTTTATCCTGGTGTCTTTCCCATGTGGCACTGCTTAGCATGACAGGCCCCTGTAAGTATAATAAACTTTGTTTTCCCCTTTTTTCTCCTCTTATGGTTATACCTGACTGGCCATCACATAAAAGAATACAAAATAGCGGCTGGATGAAGCAGAGTTTAGTTTGGCCCTGCCCCTGGGACCTCGTCTATGACAGCAACAGCATAAAGATTACATAAAGAATAAAAAATAAGTACTCAGTGGTAGAACACTTGCCTGGCATTTGTGAGGCACTGGGTTCAATCCTCAGCACCACATAAAAACAGATAAATAAAATAAAGGTATTGTGTCCATCTATAACTAAAGAAGAAGAAGAAGAAAAAGAATTTGGCCTTTAAAAAATATAAAACAGCCATTAACTGATGCCATAAATATTACCTACAGGACTTCTTGGTTTGTATAGCTTAGCTGGTAATAGCCTAAGGTTCCACATAGGAAAGGTGTCAATTCTCAGACTAAATGATCTATGGAATCAAAGCAATTCTGACCAAAATCCCAGTAGGATATTTTATAGATACAGGTAAACTGACTCTAAAATGTATATGGAAGGACAAAGAAACAGGAATAGCTGAAAAAGGCTTAGAAAAAGAAGCTAGATGAAGACATTATCTTACCTAATTTTAAAGCTCACCATAAAGTTCCAGCAATCAAAACAATGCAGTATTTGGTAAGAATAGACACATTGAATATAAAACAAAAGAGTCCAGTATAAGACCCACATTGATATGGTCATTTGATTTCTACAATAGTGCAAAATGCTGTTGGAACAACTGGACATTCCAAAGTAAAATAATGTAGACCCATAATCTAAGCCTCACACCTTATATAAAGGTTAAGTCATAAATCTAAATAGAAATCATAAAATTATAAAACCTTTAGAAGAAAACAAAGAGAAAATCTCTGTGACCTTCAGTTAAGCAAACAGTTATTTGAATAACATGACACCAAAAACACAATACATAAAGAAAAAAATGTTAAACTGAACTTAACCAAAAGCTAAAGGATTTTTACCTAAAGGATAGTTTCAAAGAAAATGAAAAGACAAGCTATATAATGATACAGAATGTGGAAACTATTTGTAAATCACGGATCCAAAAAAGAACTTTTATCTGGAGTACATAAAGAATCCTCAAACTCAATAATAAGAAAACAACTCAATTGTTTAAATGGGCTAAAAAAAATGAATAGAAACCTCACCAAAAGATATATAGGGTTGGGAGTGTAGCTCAGTGGTAGAGTGCTAGCCAGGCATGCATGAGGCCTTGGGTTTGATCCCCAGCACCACTCCTCATCTATCAATAGAATTGCTAATATAAAAATACTGACAATAGCAATTGCTGGAGATGATACGGAAAAACTGCACATGTTGGTGGAAATATAAAATATAAAAGTACCACTTTGGAAAATAGTTTAGAAGTGTCTTATAAAATTTAGAAAATTAAAATATGTATCCTATGACCAAATAACCCTAGTCCTGGATATTTATTTACCCTCCTGAGATGAAAATTCATGTTTCTGCAAAAACCTGCACACAAGTATTCACAGCAACTCTATTTATTCATTGTCAATGGACCTTTATTTTATTTATTTATTCATTTGTGGTGCTGAGGATTGAACCCAGTACCTCACACATGCTAGGCAAGAGCTCTACCACTGAGCTACAACCCCAGCCTAGCAACTCTATTTGTAATAGCCAAAATTTGAAACCAGTCCAGGTGCTCTTCAATGAGTAAATAAACAAACTGTGATAAACACAGACATGGAAAACTACTCATAAATAAAAATGAGTGAACAAGTGATACATTCAAGAATTTAGATAAATCTCATGCAGCATTATGCTGCATGAACAAAGTTACTCTCAAAAGATTACATTTAATAGGGTTCCATATGTATGTTATTCCCTGAACAATAAAACTATAGTAAAGGAGAACTGATGAGTGGTTGCCAGGTTTTATGGATGTGGCTATTATTCTAAAGGGACAATATGACGAGTTCTTAGAAGAAATGGTACTATTCAATTCCCTGATTATGGTGGCAGTCACAGAAATCTACACAAAATTATGCTGAAAAACTCAATTTTACTATATGATAAAATTCAAAATATACTTGAGAAAACACAGTTCTCCCAATCTCATCTTTCACACCCACAAAGTGATCCAAGATCCTAAATCTTTTAAACAATGCTTTCTCACCCTATAATTTTCCTTGAAATTTTCAAACAGAAAAGTATTTTAAAAATCATACAATGTATACTCATGTGTCCTCTGACCCACTTAAGGAAGCCTGAATATTATTGATTCCACTGAAGCTCTGTGTATACCCTTCCTAAATAGTATTCATCTGACCCACTCCCCACCAACAGGAACGTGAATTCTGAAGTAGTATGCTTTCTTTCTATCCATGTTTTTATATGTTTATTATATTTGTATCCACAAACTGTGTCATGCTGTTTCATTTTCATATCATTAAGTATATGATACTATATATTTAATATATATATATATCCTTCTGCAAATCACACTTTTCACTCATCATGGCTTCCTCTAGTTACTTATGTCAATGAATGAAGATGATTTTTACTGCTATACAACATTCAGTTACTTATCCACTGTCAAATTGATGGACATCTTTTCTTTCCACATTGGCAGATATATTGAGATTACTTTTTGTGATTTTTATTATAAATACCAGAAACCTGTTCTACCATACAAAGTCCAGGGTCCTTCCACACTGGCCTCCTTTTTGTATAAGCTCATGATATGAAAGTATACTTCTGTTGTCAGCTGTCTGACACAGACCTATCATTCAGCAGGAAATACAACTAATATCTTGCATTTCAGAACTCACAGATCAGAAAGCATAAGAACTGCTAAAGGTAGATGAAGGTCATATGGTCAGTCAGTGGACAGCCCTCTTCACTCTTCTTTATGTTTGAAAATTTTCAGAATAACAATTTGAACATAAAAAAACAGAGAAAGGGGAAAAACAAACTTGGCAAGTACAACAGGAAAGCTAGCATAACTTTGCTTGTGGGCACAAAGACAATTCCCTGGTTGCAGCCAATGTTTTCTCACTTCTTGTACTGGACTAAATGGGGCCACACAATCGTAAAGGTTCTAGAATTGTACTTACCTGTATTAAAGCAATTTTCATCCCCAAATTATAACAGTAAGGTATACAGAAGTGGTAATGTCAAGACAAGGATAATGCTATATATATATTGAGTAGTTGGTATATGTCAGGTTCTATACTAAGAAATTTACATGGGTCATCTCATCTAATTGTCACTAACTAGTTAAGGAGGTAGTTGTTATTATTAATAGTATTCTTTTCAAATGAGGAAGTGAAGACTGGGGCTTTAATTCTCACTCAGGATCACAGAGCAAGTAGAAGAAGCACAAGTATAACCTGGCCCATCAAATTTCACTGCATTATTCAAGACCCCTCGAAAAGATATCTATCCCATAAACCAAATGTTGAATTAACTGTTTAAATACATTACATTACATTCATCCAAATAATGGAATACTCTCAAGCTATTAGAAATAATGTTTAGAGCAGTATATAATTAGGTGGTAAAAAGACTGTGATATGTTGACTTTTTAAATATTACAAAGTAGCATATAGAATACTCATTATTTTATGTCTAAAAATTGAGTATATATTGGGGCTGGGTTGTGGCTTAGTGATAGAGTGCTTGTCTCACTTGTGTGAGGCACTGGGTTTGATCCTCAGCACCACATAAAAATAAATAAAGGTATTGTGTTCATCTACACGTAACTAAATTTTTTTAGAAAGAATTGAATACACACACACACACACACACACACACACACACGACTGGGAGGAAATTATACCAACATATTAACAGGAATTATCAGTCATACTTATTGTCTTCTTTATTGTATTCTGTAATGTTTGACTTCTTCCCTTACTATGAGCATGGATTACTTTTATAATAAAACTGAAACATTTCTACTTCTTCATTACTGACTGCACAATTCCTACGTATCTTGCCCAAATCTTATCTATTATGCTGTATTACTCTTTTTTGGAATTGCTTTTGTCCAATGTACGAGATTCCTCATTTGGCTTCCACAAGGACTGGTTGGACTGACAAAGTAAAAAGAGACCCCAAATGATCAGTCCCCCTTCCTCTGTTGAGTACTATTTTCCATGCTTCCCCAGATAGGAAAAGTTATCTAAATCTCTTGCCAACCTTTTACCTGGAGGTGATTCCCATGTGAACACACATTTAAAGCATAGCAGTCCAGGAGGAAGAAAAAAATAAAATCAGTCCCTGCTCTGGAAACCTTCAGAGAGCTTTCAGAAAATTTGTAGAAGACAAAATTGAATATGCATATATGAGAAGAAAGGCAGCTTCCATTGTGTAGAGATGATGAAGAGAGACCTGTGAAGAACCTGAAGGCTTCCTCCCTCATCTAAGCATTAAGTCTGTATATGAATTCAAGGCAGGACCCAGACACATGAAAAGAAGGCACCTGAGTGGCATTCCACAGAAAAAAGGAACTGATATCCATGAATTGTTAATCCTCTAAGTCCCTGATCTCTTTCCCATTTAAATCTATAACATTCATATGTAGAATTTTCTCTCTCTTGCCAAGAACTGGCTATTAATTAAGCTGCTCAGGTTAGAGGCAGTTTCTCAAACACCCTTTTCAGCAATCAGTCCAAAGGTAAGCCTAAAAGCATCCACCTCTGAGGCAAAGGTGCCTTTTTAACATCACCCCAAACTAAGTTGAGACCTCTCAGGTTCCAGAGCAGCTGGTTTAAGGAGCTCTGTGAAAAGGGGTGCTGAGATGTAAAGCTCTTCCCAGACAATAACACACCACAGGTTCAACCTGAGTCCATCTTATAACCCCAGGACAATCCCAGAGATCTCAGGCTCCCTGGGAAAGTCATGCTGCTTAAAAGTAGGTGAATATAAGAAATAGAATCTAGAAAAGAGTTAATGGGCTACTGAACTATCCTAACATCATGTGGCCCAAAGGCCAACAGAGTATCCACCTTGCAATGCAATTATCATATGTCAGGCTACCGTAATTCCCCTCACCCAGCCCCAAGCTTGCCTTACCTACCTTGACTCACACCCAGCCTACAGTGCTCTCTCCATGCATCTCCTCCTCCCTGCAGCACAGATGAAATTTCATCTCTTCTCCTTCAAATGCCTCTCCAGACTGAGTCAGCAGATACTCATGACCAAATAATCCCACTTGCATCACAAATCCACTCCTCTCCATGTGCACAAGAAGATGAGCAGATTTCAAGATTTTAGTGCTAGGCGGGTACAGTATGCTTCAAGAGGCAAAGGATGCATGCCAACTCTCTGTAATGCACTTTTCTTACCCAGAGCAGGGTGGGGGAAGAGTTCACTGCCATTCAAAATGCACCACTCAGCGACTCACTCCATGAGGCCCCTCATCCCTGCTGCACAAATTTGGATAACCTGGTACATTAAGAGATGAATGTTCACAAGGCATGTAAACTGATCACAACCCGAAGCCAGAAAAACCTTACCTGTCATTCTCTTTTCTTTCATCTATTCCTTTAAGATCTCAGCTCAGAGAGAATGAGTCCCAAATGCTAGCTTATCTAAGAAGCTCCTGGTCCTTTGTGAAACTGTCCTCTAAAAACAGCAACCAGGACACCAAAGAGCAAGCAGAGAATTAGAGCCCTCTGTGCTGGTGGGATCCATGGAGACTGGGAAAAGGGAGAGAATGTTTTCCACAATGTGATGACGACGCTCTCCTTCAGCATGGATAACAGACCCAACAGGGAGACTGGGAAACTGCCAAGCTCTACAAAGCTTTTCTCAGACCCAGGGCTGCAGTCACAGGACTAATAGCTTCTTCAGCCCCTAGTCTCAAGATCTTATCATTCCTCCAACTTCAGAATAGGGAGGATAATGAGCCTCTCCTCTAAGGACAACATTAAACAGAAACTTGATCCCCTAGCCCCAAGCCCTGGGAAGATGAGAGACCATGTTTGGAATATAGGCCCTTTCCAAGTCTTGGTCAAGTTCAGGGCTACTGAGGCTAGAGTTCAGAAGTAAAGAGTGTCCTCTGTATGCCACTGAGAGAAAAAACACTTAGGGTTAGGAGGGCAGCACTCTTTCCAGATAGAAGGACCCAAGACTCCAGCCAACTAGTGGGAATCTTCTCCTGGAGTCTGCAGAGGCAGCTGACTCAAGCTGGGGATTGTGGTTAATGACTCCATTGTGGTTAACGATTTAAAAGCTAGGATTTTCTAGTTTGGAAGGAATCAGGATCATCTACAGGAAGCATCGATAGTCACCATTTGAACAGTGAGCACAAAGGAAGGACTGGCTAACTTTTAAGATGCCTCTGTTACACCAGGCATAGTGGCATGCTCCCAGTGACTCTGAAACTGAGTAAGGAGGATCACAAGTTCAAGATCAGCCTCAGCAACTTAGTAAGACCCTGTCTCAAAATTAAAAAAAAAAAAAAAAAACCAGGGGCTATATAGCTCAGTGATAAAGTGTCCCTGGGTTCAATTCCCTATATGGAAGGAAGGAAGGAAGGAAGGAAGGAAGGAAGGAAGGAAGGAAGGAAGGAAGGAAGGAAGGAAGGAAGGAAAAATCTATTCAAAAGATACCTCCAATATGGGGCTGGGGCTGGGGCTCAGCAGTAGCACACTTGCCTGGCATGTGTGAGGCACTGGCTTCAATTCTCAGCAACATATAAAAATTAAATAAATAAAAATAAAGGTCTATCAAATACTAAGAAAAAATAAAATAAAAATGATACCTCTGATATGAACACTTGTGATGGTGGCTGGGGTTTCCCAAACCTCTGGGAGGAGAAAACCCTTGCTCTGATTCTTATATCAAAATATATGGGCTGGGGATGTGGCTCAAGTGGTAGCATGCTCACCTGGCATGGGTTCGATCCTCAGCACCACATTACAAACAAAGATGTTGTGTCCACAGAAAAACTTAAAAATAAATATTTAAAAAATTCTCTCTCTCTCTCTCTCTCTCTCTCTTAAAAAAATATATGACTAAGAACACTGTTATTTCCATCCCTAAAGAGCAAATTATGACATCACTAGGGTGCACTGCAACATTCCATAATTCCCTAAGCCCTGCTAAGGTACTCCTTTTAAATACTCAAGAATTATCTCTCCTTGCCTTCTATCTTATTAGCAAGGCCACTGACCTGTTGTACCAAATAATCCCCTAGAACCAGCTTCTGCCTCTCCATGTGTGCTAGATCTAATTCCTTTAAACTCAGGGTCAGCAAAATATAGTCTTCTTGATTTGGCCTTTTTTTTTTCCTGTGATAAAATTCTATATGTATAAATAAAATTTCCTATTTAACTATTTTTAATTGTACAGTTCTATGGAATTAATTACATTTACATTATTGTGCAAATATTACCACCAGCCATCTACAGAACTTTTGCATCTGGTCTTTCTGTAGGTAAAGTTTGGTCTTGTTGCTCTTTTGTCTAGGTTTTGAGACAGGGTCCCAATTGCCCATGATGGCCTTGAACTTGCAATCCTCCAGCCTCAGCCTCCTTAGTCACTGGGATTACAGGCAATTGCTACCATGTCCACCTTAGGTAAATAAAACTTTTATTTGAACACAGCCAAATTCTTTCATTTGCATATTGCCATGTTGCTTTCTTGCTATAAACAGAGTTAAATAGTTCAAGCACAGAGCTCATACAGCCCTTGAGGTCTGAAATATTTACTATCTGGACCTCTATGGGAAAAAAAAGATGCCTACTTCTCTCTATTCCAAAATACACATACAGTTTCTAATTTAAAATAGCAATTGGGACGGGGTTGTAGCTCAGTGGTAGAACGCTTGCCGAGCATGTGTGAGGCACTGGGTTTGATCCCCCGCACCACATAAAAATGAATAAATAAAATAAAGATATTGTGTCCCATCTACAACTAAAAATATATTAAAAATAAATAAATAAAATAAAATAGCAATTGGCTAACAAGCACTTAACGTAGTCTCTCCCAACTTCACAAGTGAAATACTTATGAAGACACAGAAAAAGATAAAGTTCCCCAAATCACTAAAAACTTAAACTGATTGTTATACTATAGCCAGAATCTTGGAGAAATCTCCATTCACAACATGGCTCATAGGAAGTAAGAAAAAAAAATCTGTGGTCAATTCATGATGCAGCTTCCAGAAACCAGGATAAAGACAGAAAGATATCAAATCCTTCCATCACCATCAGCCTCATGACTTACAAACTGAGAGTTTATTTAATAATCAGCAAACTAGATAGACATTAGTTCTATTACTTTTGGAGAAAATCAGCAATCCCCAAATTGGTCTATATCCATTTAGAAATGGCAATTACCTCAAATCAAGAGTAGAATATGGTAGAACTGGTGCTGGCATGTTGTATCCTGGAAAAGAACCCACACGAGTATAATCGGGTAGCCATGCATGTGGGAGGCTATTGGTTTTTACATTATCTATTCAGAGTATCAGAGAGCTTAGTAGGAGGAATAGATAATTCCATATTGGCACAGCAGAACCCACTACACAAATAGCCATTAGATACTGGGAAATGGGCTAAAAGCCACGAGCATCACCCTGCATGCCAAGTATGGATGGGCAAAGTGGTTCTAACCAACACCACAGAGAACATGAGAATACTCACAGGCAGTCTACACATAAATTCTCTTTTGAATACTCATAGACATATAAAAAACAGTATGGTTCTTATGAAAACTTCTGACAGCACAAGGGAGAGGCATATCATTCTATAGACTTGGAAGTAGTATGAATGTCTGAATTTAGTATATGACCCAGAAGAAATAGTTTAGAAAACTATTTGTATCCTCAATAGTATGAAAGAAAACCTGGACTTTGGAAGAGGTACAGAAAGCCACTAGAATAAAACACACTGAGAAGGAATGACAAGGGTGAAAAGAAACCTGAGGAAAGTAAGAAAGAATTTCAAAGAAATTCGTATTGTAACAGCAGAAGTAAGTTTCAAACTGGAAGTTGCAAAAGGCAAAAAAATCACGTTACAAAAGATGAATCTGAGTCTCTCACAGGCATACAGAGGAAAAGAAAAGTTTATCTTAGAAATCCTACCACAGCTGATATTAGAAAATCTTCTATTATAATACACCAAATGAGAAGATGAAAGAAGAAAACACAAATGAACCACTCCACGGATTCCCAGAAAGCATTAGCTCAATTTATTAACCATTCATGGGCTGTAGGTGCAAGCTAAACACTTGCCTAGCATGTGTAAGGCTGTACGTTTGATCCCCACAACTATATCAAAAAAGTATTTTAAAAAATTTGTAGTTGTAGATGGACAGCATGCCTTTATTTTATTTATTTATTTTTATGTGGTACTGAGGATAGAACTCAGTGCCTCACGCATGCTGGGCAAGCGCTCTGCCACTGAGCTACAGCCCCAGCCCTTCAAAAAAAAGTATTCTTTAAAAAATTTGATAATTTAAGGTAATTACTTAATATTAGAACATCTAATCTAAACTAACCATCTGAGTCAAATAATGTGAAACACTAACAATACTTCCATTAAAAGCAGAAGCAAGAAAAGGATCCCTGCCAGTACTATTACTTTTTTAAGATTATACCAGAAGGTCAGGCCAAATTCAATGAGGCTTAAGGCAAAAAGAAAAAAAAAATGTTCCCTAAAAGGAGACAAAGTTACCATATAGGATTTGATGATTACTTTTCAAAATAATTCAACCCCTCTGCCCTTTAGAGTTCGGGAAAGGAAGGGGGCACAGAATAATAAACGATGGTGGAATGTGATGATCATTATTATCCAAAGTACAGGTATGAAGACACAAATTGGTGTGAATGTACTATGTATACAACCAGAGATATGAAAAATTGGGCTCTATATGTGTAATAAGAATTGTAAAAAAAAAAAAAGAATTGTAATGCATTCTGCTGTCATATATAAATTAAAAAAAAAACAATTCAAGGGAAAAAGCTGAAAAGCTATTAGAAATAAGCATGGTAGCCAAATATAAAACAAACATACAACATCAAAACCTTTCTTATGCACCAGTAATAATTACTTGGGAAATATAATGAATGATATCACAAAGTACAAACTGCCCAGGAATGATGTTGGTGAGAAATATGTGGGAAATACACACAATCAATCTCTCTCTCTCTCCCTCCCTCACACACACACACACACACACACACACACACACACAACTGAAGAACATAAAAGAACATGAAAAAATAAATCATGTCTCTTCCTGAATGGAGAGACTCAATGTTGTAACTATGCCAATGATATTAGGTTTGGCGTAACTCCAATCAAAATCCTAGTAGGATTTAGGGGAGCACCTGAGAAAAACATTTTTAAGTTCATTAAATGGTTGATACTACCTAAGAAAAACCTGTAGGTAAAGTGGTAGGTTTAGGAGATGGCAGAGAATTTGGCCTACCATTTGTTGCAAAAACAAGAATATAAAGCTGGTTGCAACCCCAACAGAGAGATCAATAGAATAGTAGAAGTCTCCATAATAAATCCTAGCATATGTAAAGATTTATACTACAAGTGAAATAGTGATAATCATAGGTAAACAGTTATTCAGTGGTGCACAAATAAATGACTAGGGGGAAATATAAGCTATATCCCTACTTCATGCTGTTCACAGAATGAATTTTAGGTGGATTTACAAATTGAGTATTTATAAAAACACATTTTAAATTGAATTCTCTAATCTTAAAATGGGAAATATTTTCAAGTAAAAACCATTGGAAGAAATTAATATAGTTTGAAGGGGGTTTGTAGATCAATCAATTTCACCAAAAAATGCAAAACCAACATCCATAAAATGAATCATTAGAACATTCATTAAGAGGCAATGTAGGGAAAACATTCATTACAAAAGTCATAGAGGATTTATACGTTTACACATGTAAAATTCATCCAAATCAACATGAAAAATACTCCAATATAAAACTGAGAATATGAATTAACCATCTCGAGAATAAAATATATAAATGGTAAAAGAAAAAAATAGATATGATGGCACATGCTTGTAATCCCAGTGACTGAGGCAAAAGGATCATAAGTTTGAGGTCAGCCTCAGTATATCAACAAGACCCTGTCTCAAGATAAAAAATGAAAAAAAGGAGGGGGGGAGATGTATCAGTGGTAGAGCACCCCTGAGTTCAATCCCCAGTACTGTAAGTAAAATAAAATAAAATGACTACATATGAATAATAAATATGCATATGTTTGAAATTTTCTATAATGAAAATTAAAAGAACTAAGGAAAAGAGCATAGAGAAGAGAGAAGATACAAATGATGTGTGAGAGAGCTAAGGGAGTTCTTGGCTCTCTTCTCCCTTGGATTTTCAAAAACAAATCTTACTTATTAAGAACTGGTCTGGCAAGCTGATTCATATAATGGGACTGGATAGGTTCTCTAAAAGTCAATGAGACAGATAACTTTTATCAAACTTGGAAGTAGAACAGTGAGTTCAAAATTATCTCTAAGAATATTTAGTCATCCCTCATTATCCCTGGGGGACTGGTTCCAGGACCTATTGCAGATGCCAAAATCCACGGATGCTCAAGTTTCTTATATAAAATGGTGTAGCTTTTGCATATCACCTATGCACACCCTGCTGCAAGGTACACTAAATCTTTTCTAGATCAATTAAAATATCTGATAAAATATACAAACTATCTAAATAGTCGTTATATACTACTGTTTAGGGGATAATGACAAGAAAATATTCAAAACAGATGAATATTTTTTCAAATATCTGCAAGCTGCAGATGACTGGATCTGTGGATGCAGAATTCACAGATATGAAGGGCTGACTGCATTGGTTTTACTGGGAATTGAGTAATAGAAAGAATTCTGTGGTTAGATGTTGAAAGTATTGGTGGATTGTTCTTCAGGAAAGAGCCATTTAAATCATCCAAATGACTAAAAAGAAAATGGCTTAGATTCAAAGAGACACAGAACGGCATTGCATGTACAGACACAATTCAACAAATAATTCTGGTGTTGCTATATGAGCACTCACAAAGAGGAGTCAGGAACCAGGAAAAGGAAGGATGCATCCTTCCCAAGACTGATGTGGTGGTGGGCTGCATAGAAACCCCTTCCAATTTTAGCTGCATGTCTTGGATGCATGGTTTAAGCAGAGGCAGCCTTTCCAGCAGCAGGCTACAACAAGAGAACTTAGCAAGTCATGTTTCAACTAATGTACACATAAATGAAACAGCCTAGGACAAAGCCAGAACACTGGAAAACTGTCATTCCCCCTTGTCAAATGTACCACGGATAGTGGAAGGAGACGGTCATCATTATGCAAAATACATGAATGAAGATGCGAATTTGGTGTCAACATACCTTATATACAAACAGAGATATGATAAATTGTGGTATAAAGGTGTATTAAGAATTATAATGCAAAAAAATAATAAGAGAGCTCATGTATAATGGCATAATTTGGCATGAACATACTCTATATACAGAGTTATGAAAAATTGTGTTGTGAATGGATAATTATGAATGTAATGCACTCCACTATTGTCATGTATGTAAGAAATAAATTTTTAAAAATGTACCACAGGAACCCTGTAGAGAATCCTGCCCCTTGCACACCCCAGAAAAGAATTGCCAGTACTATCCCTGCTTGGAGCATAAAGTTGCTACATGTATCATAATGCCTTTCCTGCAGAAACTGGGCTTGTCTCCACAAAGAACATGCTAAACCCTGCTTTCACTGGGAAGCTGCCAAAATCATACAAGGCTGTCACAGCAAGGGACCAATGCAGAAAGTAAGAGACAGTAGACAATGCTAATCAATGAGCCCACAAGATACTGGTATAGAAACCACAGTAGTGCCCATCTGCATGCACTGAGCTGTATGGAATTGTAAATAAGTTGACTTTATGCTTTTAACCCTTTAAACAATAATAGAATAGTAGAAAATATTCACTTTAGCAACATAAGGTAATGATTAGGAACATGGGCTCTGGAGTCAGAGAGACATTGGATCAAATCCCACAGGCACCATGCACAAGCCACTGAAACTTTCTGAGCCTCAGTTTCCTTGATCCAACTAAGGATACCATTAGTATTTCCACACAGGTTCGTTGGAAGGATTAAAAGAGATAGTCCATAGTGGGTGTTTCCCATTACGCCTAGGCACACAGCAAACCTAATTATGCACCTTAACAGGAAAAGAAAAGGAATGCTGACCCTGCCACTAAGTAAGCTTGCTTTCCTGGCCCCCAACTGCTTGATTTGTAGTGTGCATAATGTATCATTTAAAGGATTAGGTGAGCTAATTGAAGACAAAATACTTTGAAAACAATAAAAATTCATATACTAATATCAGGCAGAGTTATTATTTTAAATAGGAGCTGTCTACTTTCTAAAAGGATTCTCAACTTCACAATGCATATGGTATCTCCACACAATGGAATAATATATGCCCATTAAAATGGAGTATTGTAGGGCTGGGGCTGTGGCTCAGTGGTAGAGCACTCATCTAGCACACGTGAGGCCCTGGGTTCGATTCTCAGCACCACATAAAAATAAATAAAATAAAGTGAAGATATTGAATCCAACTAAAAAAGTATTTTAAAAAATGAAATATTGTAAAAACTTTGATTCATCTTCAGGGAATTGCACTAAGGAATTTTAGAAACTCAATCCAAGGTTGTATACTGTATGATTTCACATATAATATTCAAAAAATAACAAAATTATAAAGATGAAGTGTTTTCTGGGGTCAGGAATGGAGTATAGGTAAGATGGTGGTAGGTGTGGCTATTAAAGAAGAATAGGACAGATCCTCATGTTAACATAACTGTTCTACAATAACAAATTGTAATAATGTTGATATTCTAGCTGTGATACTAGACTATAGTTTTGTAAAAGGTTACCATTGTAGGAAACTAGGTAAGGGTTATGTGAGATTTCTCTGTATTTGCTTTTACAATTGCATCTATATTATATTATATTATATAGTATATATAATATATACTATAGTCTTCATATATAATAAAAATCACATATTAATATCAAAATACAAAGTTTGATTTTAAAATAATGTGAAGAGTTTGAAATAAAACAAGGGAAAACACATCAGTAAGTAAACAAAGGAGAATAGAAAATTATGATTAAAGACAAAAAGTAATCTGGGTGCCATGGCACAGGCCAGTCATGCCAGCTACTCGGGAGGCTGAGGCAGGAGGATCACAAATTCAAGGCCAGCCTGGGAAATTTAGTAAGACCATGTCTCAAAGTAAAATACAAAGGATTGGGGATGTAGCTTAGTAGGAGAATGTGTGCAAGGTGGTCCCCAGTGCTGCAAAGCAGAAAGGACATAAAGGAATAAATACTCATTTAGAGAATAGGGGAAAAGTAGGAAAAGGGAACTGATGAAAACAAAAACCAAATATTAAAAAATAAAGTAAGGTAAAAATGATAAACAGATCCAAAACCTGATTCTATGCAGTGACCAAAAAATCAAAAAGGGCTTTCTTCTTTAAAATATAGAAGAAAGAACATGAAAATAGAGAAGATTAAGTCCAAGAAAGAAGACAGAACTACAGATGAAGAGAGTTCTAAAATTATAAGATGCTAAACACTTAAATAAAGAAATAGATAATATCCTAGCAAAATACAAATGGCCAAAACAGAGACAAAATGATTTAAATAGATTATCACAGAAAACACTGAAAGGTGATTATGGGTCCAGAGAACCAAGAACAGATAGGCTTTACAGGTGAATTTCATCTGACCTTTAAAGAACACATAATTTCTTCCTTCTGTCTTTTCTTTTTCTGCAGTACAAGGGATTGAACCCAGGATTGCTCAACCACTGAGCCACATCTTCAGCCCCAGGGTCTCAAACTTGTGATCCTCCTGCCTCAGCCTCCTTAGTTGCTTAGTACAGGCATATGCCTCTGTGCCTGGCTAATGGACACATACTTTCTAAGGGTTAATAAAGTATTATAGACCAGAGAGAAAGAAAAAGCACTCAGTTGTACATTTTACATAATCACAATAACTTAATCCTCAAAAACTGATGAAAAGAATACAAAAAAAAAAAAGACTCCAATCTCACTCATGTTTACTGAAGCAAGGTTCTAAATAAAATATTAACTCAGGCAATGTATCAAAATAATAATGCACTATGAACAGTGGGTTCATTTTAGTAACATAAGAGTAGTTCAAAACAAGAAAATCCATCAACGTAATTCATTGTATCAAAAATTTCAATGAGGGCGGGGAGTGTAGCTCAGTGATAAAGCATTTGCTTAGCATGTGCAAGACCCTAGGTTCCATCCCCAGCACTGCAAAAACAAACAACAAAAAACTTAAATGAAAAACAAAACCAGCATGATCGACAGATGTTAAGAAAGCATTTGATAAAATACAGAAATAATTCCTTCTTTAAATAATATCTTCAGTAAATAAATAAATTAAATATAATAAAATAATAAACATCAACAGCAAATAAGGAGGAACACAGAAAATATCTCAATTTATAAACACTTTTAGGCAGACTAGTCTACCAGCACCTTTTTTAAAAAAATAGCTCTTTGAGTTTCATATAAATGCAACAAGAAAATGAAATAACTTAAAACCACTGGAAAGAAAAAAATAAAAATTTAGCAGAACTAACAAAAAATTAGTAACATAAAACATAAGATAAATATTTTGAAATTAATAATATTTTTCTATTTTAGCAGGAAGCACTTGGAAAGGGGAAAAATATTACATGCATAACAGAGAACACAGCTGTTCTTGAGGAATAAATGAATCAACAAAGGCTTAGATTAGATAAGAAAAGGACAGATCTAACTGAAAGATATAAAACAAGATCTGAATAGATGAAAATACTATTTCTTAGATTAAAATAACAATATAATAAAACTAAATTATACATTTAATGTAATTATATTTAGAATCCTAATAGGTTTGGTGGGTAGTGGCTAAAATGATCTTAAAATGCTTATTTAGGAAAAAGTGCCAAAGAATAGCCAAAAATATTTTAAGCTAATGCAATCAAATCACTGTGACTTTGATTAAAATAAAACACAGATAAATAGTGCAGGGTGCAGTGGTGCATATCTCTAATTCCAGTGACTAGAAAGGCTGAGGCAGGGGGATTGCAAGTTCAAGGTCAGCCTCAGCAACTTAGCAAGATCCTGTCTCAAAATAAAAAATAAAAAGGATTAGAGATGTAGTTCAGTTGTGAAGTGCCCCTGGATTCAAGGCCCAACACACACACACAAAAAAAAAAAAAAAAGAAAAGAAAAGAAAAAAGAAAGAAAGAAAAAAAAGCCAAATAGATAAAATGGAATAGAAAGTCAATAAATAGACCCTAGTATATAAAACATTTAATGATTAACAAAGATGGCTATTCGGTTTACAGAGTAGGAGTTAATATATTATTCTAGCACATCTGTTTTCTATTTTTTTTTTTTTTTGGTTGACTGCTGGATCCAGTTTATTTTTTTTTTTTATTTTTTATTTTTTATTTTTTTTTTATTGTTGGTCGTTCAAAACATTACATAGTTCCTCATACATCATATTTCACAGTTTGATTCAAATGAGTTATGAACTCCCAATTTTATCCCGTATACAGATTGCTGCATCACATCAGTTACCCTTCCATTGATTGACATATTGCCTTTCTAGTGTCTGATGTATTCTGCTGTCGAAAAAACAATCTTAAACATGACTAGAAATCCAGAAGTTATAAAGAGAATCATCTTTGGATATGAAAAAAATGTAAAAAAAAAATTATATGTGGGCCAAAGTTATGGTTCAGTGGTAGAGCACTTATCTATTACATGTGAGGCCCTGGGTTCAATTCTCAGCACCACATAAAAAAATAAATGAATAAAATAAAGCTATAAAAAGTTACATCATTTAAAGAAATTATATAGCTATATCCATGAGCAAACAATAATGACAGATAAAAGGCCAACAGCTAAAATGTAAAGGACATCTCACCAATTGAGGAAAATATAAATAATCCATAGGAAAATGGGCAGATGATATGAATAGAGAATTCAAAGAATAAGTTTAATTGAACAATAAAAAAGAAATGAGTATACTGAAATTCATTAGTAGCCAAGGAAATACATTCATTAGGTTGTCGTATTATAAAAGAATCATAACACGTATTGTTTACAGAGATAGAGAAAATAATAATCTCATATATTAGAAACAAAAACAAAAATTAAAGTATAACAGCCTGATTTGTAAATCAATATGGCATCATCTGTTAACAAACATATTTATATATAAACATTCATATATATCCATCTACAAGTTTAAATCAACAGTATATAAGGCCACATGCATAATGTTTATTTCACCATGGATTTTAGCAGCAGAAATCTGGAAAGAAAATAAATGTTCATTAATAAGGGAATGACTAGATAAATTATTATTTCTGTGAAATAATTTGCAGCTTTATAAAAGAATAAGATCTATATTAATAGGGTTTAATAGATTTCATGAGATATTATTGAGTGGAAAAAGATATGTTAAGGTATATATAAGACTCTAACTGTAAGATGAACAATGAACAACAACAAAAATATACCACAATCTACACAATTATGAGTGTGTGCGTGCGTGTGTGTGTGTGTGTGTGTGTGTGTGTGTTCCTATGTCCATGAAGAAGAACATAAAAGAATGCATATTGCTTTGGAAATTATGGTGTAAAAAGATAGAACTAGGAGCCAATCACAAAAAGGAAAAGAAAACAACCACCATAAAAAATAAGTCCAGAAATCATATTATGTATATTCATACATGTGCATAAATCTATAAATAAATTTTAAATTAAATTTAGAAAAGATACAATAAAAACCCCAATATACAATTTGACCTCTGCTTATTAAAAAGGAAGGGAATAACCAAAATTATCTTTTGAGAGTAAGATTGGGGTGATGTTTATTCAGTTCTTTGTGTCTGTATTTTCTATGATATGAATTATTTCTTTCATCATAATGAAATAATACTAATAAATGTGACTTTAAAAACATTACACAGAATAACTGAGCTCATTTTGGAAAATCAAGGAGAGGGTGACAGGGTTAAATCCCCTATCCCTTAGAAGCTGTCCAAGTAACAAATATCTAAAATCAGAATCCATTACCCCTTACCCAGCAGAAAGTTACTCACCTAAGGCAAGAGACTAAGTGGCTATTTCAAAGAGCTATTTGAAGCAGCAAATGGGGTATTTTTTCCCCTACCTAACACTTTAATGACTTAAGTAAATCAGAAAGCCATTTACACCACTCTCAATTATCCAAGGATCTGCCAAGCTCTTTACTTCTTGTTCCCTTCCTCTGGCTTGAGGCCATTTCACTGCTCACGAGTAGCTCTGAAATGGGGGCCAGGGAAGGGCAAAAGAGATGAAATTAATTCAGTTGATTCAGCTTCTCATTAACAACTCCAATAAAAGGTTTGACAAGTGAGATGGTCACAATTCATGGTTAAAATGAGGGTTCCAGGACTCTAGATAATTTCATTAAGTAAACTTGCCTTTAGAGAAACAATATTTGCTTGCAAAATACTTTAATAGATTTGATTCTTGCTATTTTTAAGAGTTAGGACTTGTATTAAGGTGATATTTTTCTCTCATTTTAACTTTCATTTGAAAATAAAACTCATAACCAAATTATATTGTTACATTGTATGCATGTACTAATATTGAACAATAAATCCCACAATTATGTACAACTATAATGCATCCATAAAAATGTGGAAAAAAACTCATAAAAACAAGAACCGTGTCCTTCAATATAAAGCAACACTTTCTCAGTTGAGTAGATGGATCATACTGCAAAAGCATTTCAGGGGAAAGATGCTATCTGGCCACCAGAACACTCTTAAGAATAAATTTAGGAGGGCAAAAACTTCCAAGCAAACAAGCCTTGGCCATACAACCTATCATACCTTCTTTTTGTTTTTTACATATTTTTATGGTGCATTTACAGTTATATACAATGGTGGGATTCATTGTTACATATTTATGTATATACACACAATGTAACACTTGGAATTTTGCCAATATCATCCTTCAATATTTCCCCTTTTCCTACCTTCCTCCTTTACCTGGTCCCTTTCCTCTACTCTACTGATCTCCCTTTAATTTTTGTGATCCCACTACCGTATTTCTTTTCCTGTTTTTTTTTTTTCCAGAAGAAAATATCCCTATGGTAGGTACTACTATCCATTTTACAGAAGATACAATAGACTCAGAGGCTTGCCCAAGAACACAGAGCTATAAATAAGGAAGCTCATCCAAACCTAGCCTGTGTGCTTAATTGCTGAAGCCCTTCTTTCAATCACTGCAGGAAACTGTACACTCCATATTTATCATGTACAGGAAACTCAGGTCTGTAATCTTGGGTAGGGGTTATATTTGATTTTTTCTGTTTTTCCTATGTCTTTACATCTTACGAGACAGAGAAACCAAATAAAGGAAAACAAGTCACATACCCCTTGTGCCTTGTCTCTACAGTAATAGTAGCTCTTACTTCATCACATTTACATAAATATGAGGCACTGTTGTTGAGTCCTTTTTATGGATCAATCCGTTCACCCTTACAGCAATTCAAGGATGCAGTCCTATTATCATCTCCATTTTTCAGAAAGGCAAATGAGGCTCACAGAGGTTATGGGATGCTCTTTTTTTGGTATTAGGGATTGATCCAGGGGAACTCTACTACTGAGTTATATCCCCAGTTGTCATTCATTTTTGACACTTTCTATTGGCTAGAAAGGATTTGTCAGAGCTAAAACCACATGACAACACAGAGCATTTTCCTGTTTCCATGGGCCCTTACAGACTTTTCTTCCTTGGAGAAACCCAGAGATAAGGTAGTATAAGCCAAGGTGTTTACAGCGTATCATCCTTTGTTATCAAATAGACAAAACAGACTGAAGAGCAATGGTAATAAAGCAAAAAACAATTTTCTCTTACTTGAAGACCACGATAGCTCCCGGACTTGGAGGACAGGCCAGGAGGAAGATCTGCAATTGAAGAATTAAGAATGGTTAGCAAGAGAAATGCTAGACACAGTGAGATGGTGTCACTTTTATAACACAAAAAATAACCAAAACGCTAACATATACAAAAAATATAATATAAAAATTAAAAAGGTAAAATTTTATGTTTTGATGTATGAATTAAAAAATAAATGTAAAAAATTTAAAAGGCAAGAAGGTGGTTTTCCAAAGTTTGTGTTTACACACACATACACATGTGTGTGCAAATGTGTGAGAGAGAATGTGTGTCTATGTGAGAAAGTGACAAGACTCAATTCTTCAATGCTTTAATTTCAATGACACAAGTAGTCAGTCTTAGAAGCTTTTAACCCAGGGCATGTAAAAATAGATTCTGAGCATGAAACACGCATACATATGCCATCTGGTTTGCCTCCCGTGGGGGAAAGTGGGTTTATCAATACCCAGCACTGCCAAATTTAGCAATAAAATACAGGACGCCAAGTTAAATTTGAATTCCTGATAAACAATGAATAATGTTTTAGTAAAAGTTGGTCTTCAATATTACATTGAACACTTATACTAAAACATTGCTCACTGTTTATCTGGAATTTGGATTTAACTTGAGTATCCTCTATTTTCTGTGGCAACCCTATCAAAATACCACCCCCAGGTTCCAAATCTCCCTCTGATTTGATTCTTTTGTTTCTAAGCATGCCTAGATGATTTTTACTCTTTCATTCTCTTCTCAGGTGAAACCAAACTAAAAGAATCTTGTACTTCTAAGACACCAATCAGTTCCCTGCTACTTGGTGTGATCTAAACCTGGATTACAACCTTTGAAAACCCACAGCCCTTTGACTTTCACCTATGTGGCAATAACTCAAATGTTTCATGAAGAGATTTTAAAAAAAATTTTGCTGCAAAACTTGCTGTTGAACATGCAAATCCCTGGGTTCTCCCATTAAGTATTCTGATTGCACAAGTCTGAGACCTCAGGAATCTGCATATTTAATAAAAGCTCCAGGAGCTCAACCCCTGCTATAAGCTCTATGTTTGATCTTGGACTGAACTATGATGGGTGCAAGACATTATGCAGAACTAAGAGGCAGACAAAAGAATGAAATTCATGTTTGTGAAGTTCCTTTACCTACAGGGACTCAAAGGTGATATTTAGGAAATCACTAATATATGTCCTCATCTTGTTGAGAGCTCTGATGAATGTGTATTATTTGCATTATGGACTAGTTGGGTTTGTCATGTGTATGTTTTTAAACATTTCCTTCTCTCAGGGTCTACATTTAGAAAAAAAAGGGGGGGTTCTATAAGGAAAATTATTAAGGAAACACACTTGCTTGGCAGCTTGAATGCCTGCCAAGAAGAAGAAAAAGGATGGAAGAGAAGGGGTCTTAAAAAGAACAGGACCCAGAGTCCATCACCTGCACAATACCTTATCAAAGAACCCCTCCAACGAAAAAGCCATCAAGAGAGAATGTGCCTTTCCCCCTGTGGATCAATTTGATTAAAAGTACAAAGCCAAGGATAATTACAGGTCTACAATCCTTTAATGGCAAATCCAAAAAGCTCTCAAAATGAAATTTTTTTTTTTTTCAAATCGGAGGTGGTAGCAAAACATGACTTGAATGGAGGTGAGGCTATTTACCCTTATTTATTATTTACCCTTATTTATTTCCACCTCACATGGTAAACAGTCATATTTTCCATAAAAATAATAATTTGATTGTAGAGTGCTGTTTCAGGGCCCCCTGAAAATATATGTCAAATATTCTACCTTGCATAGTACTGACTTTGTAAATTTCAAAGGATTCTGATTTTTTAAATATATCTGTCCTTCCTAGTTTGGGATGAGGATTGTAGACTTGGAATTTTCATTATGCAAACATTACCTTATTCCCACTCCCTAGCCCACCCCCTTAGGAGCAGTGCAAGAAAGAAATAAAGCTGGTATTCTTTACCCCTGATCCAGCAGTAAAGTTACTCACCTTAGGCAAAGGACCAAGTTGAAGGCTGCACATAGTTACCCAGCATCAGGCCCATCAAAGGCTACACTCTGAAGCTACAGTATACTGAGGAGACAGGGACCCCAGCCACCTTGGAAAGGTCCTTAGTACTTCTGGAATCTCTAAAGAGCCAAGCCTTCCTGAGCTTGTGGAATACCCCCAGAAACTTCCAAAATGCTAAATAGAGAAGTAAAAATGTGACACTGGGTCTCACAGTTAAGACTTACTTTTCTATACCCACAGGTAAGGTGGGCTAAGCAGATTCTTGGGGACCAATTTCCCTATAACTCCATTTGGTTGGTTCTCATTTTCCCTTTGCCAGATGTCCAGAAATATACTACAGGGAATAAGCCTCCAGTTCCAACCCAGTTGGTTGTCCTATTATCCTCCATCAGTCACAGAGCTAACTTCTTTAGAGGCAGCTAATCTAGTCTTGCTTCTAAATGAGGTTTCCAGTAGTTACTTTCATGTGCCCAAGTCATTCTAATCAGCACTTTGGCCTTTCTTCATTGCCTGTTTATTCCCATCACCAAGATGAAGAGTATGATCTTTAAATCAGATATAGAAGAGTGGATCTGAAAAAGAACCCCAAAATCATCATATTCTATTTTCAGTGATCTTAAGACTTCCTTTAGCAACTTCAAAATTTGTGACATTGAACCTCTTGGCTCTATCATGCTAGGGTCACATCTATAGCCACTATTGGCCAACGGAGCCTTGTGAAAATAACATTTTAATTTAGAAGCCCAAAGTACCCCAGCCCTTGCCTGATTATCCCTGCCTTCTTCCTTGGTTGGTTTCTAATCACCTCCAAATTTTAGTAGCATGCATTTGAGACTAGAAGACAGAAAACTAAACTATCCCTTGAGATACAATAAAGTAGGAAGAGAGGGCACTTTTAGGTGCAAACAAGGAAGATGAGCATGACTCTGAGCCTATCCCAGCTCCAACTAGCTACTCTATATTCATGCTAAAATCTGTCCAGCTCAGCCCATGAATTAAAGGGCATGAGCAGGGAGCTTACAAAGAACTGCCACTTCCCCATTGCCTGGTAGGTAGGCAGGGCTGTATTATTAAACCCCATGTTACAAATGAAGACACTGAGGGAGAGTTCTAACAAACCTTCGGATGATATCCCTCTATATCCTAACTTCAAGTTTAATGCCCTTTCCACCTAACGTCTGACAGACCAGGCCAGGGCTTATTATTTTTTAGACTCTACCCCAGTCCCTTGACCACATGGGGCTCAGGGACTCACCCCAATGACTCAAGCCTATGCCACCAGACAGTTCCCAAGATCTACACTCTACACTCTAAGACATCCCCAAATACAAACTGAACAAGACAGCAAGTCACATTTATGCAGATGAATTTCAGAGTTCAGCATTCGGCAAAAGCAGGCTCATTATCATGCCAATCTGCCTCATACCCCAGTCTTGTGGGTGCTTGTAATTCTTAAATCCTTATGAAACTTAAGTCTTTTGGGCTGATTTTCCCCCAGAAAATTCCACAGGTTCCATTCAATACCATACTCCTTTAGTTTCTCCAGGAAAGGTCCTCATAGTCTCTGAGGTTCTCCTGCCTCAAAACCTGTGAATGCAGCTAGTTCCTAAGCACCCAATCTAGCCACCAGATGCTGTCTCAGTTAATCCTCCACCTCTGAACTGCTATGGCTCTAGGTTTTCACCTCTCCTACCCAACCTCTCAGCCTTCATTTTTCCTGCTTGCTATTATTGTCCCCAGTCATATGAGTTCACTGTCATCATTGTTCAGTTTCCCATAAGCTTGTTCATTATCCCAACACCAGACTGAACATACCACAATTTTCATAGTATCTAAATAAGAAAGCTTTTGTTCAGAGGAGGAAGTGCTGGTACTAGGAGAAATGTAATTGGAAAGAGGGCCCAGTAAGCACAGATCATCCTCAATGTGGGGTTAGCCAGGTTAAGCAGTGAAGGGACATGAAGGAACTAAATGAAAAGTAAATAAAGTGACATCTAAAGAAGAGTATTATTTAGCCTAGCCCACAACCTCCTCAGGCTCAGTCCTTTTAGCACCAGTACTTCTATTCTACCTCCTATGTGGGCACTCAGTTATCTGGGTGTTCCTAAAGACAAGTACATATGACCTTACCCTCCAAAAGAAAGATTAATTCCTTGGGCTGCCCAAAATCTGTCCTAAGGCTCTTTTCCCCTAATGTTCAGATGTTTGGGCCCACATCATCTCCCTCAGGACCACTACAATAATATCTTCACTAGTCTCCAACCTCCAGGCACACTGCTACAAGGATCTGTCTAAAATGGCTTTGATCTGCCATTTTAAATCCTTCCATGGCTTACCAGTACCTACAGAAAAAGCTCAGGATCCTATGTGCAGCAGACAAGGCCTTCTTTGTTCCCGGTTCCACCTATTTTCCCAGCATGGCAGTCTTATGCATGATGCCAAACTGCATCCTGAATGTACTTCATGTTTATCAATATGCTTCTATGACCTCATTTCTGATAGCTTCATTTTATTCAATTATATGGATATGCAACAATTTATCTAACCAATATCTTCCTTTTGCACATGTAAGTTAGGTCTACATTTTTAGTTCCTATACTATCTCCTTAGTCCACATTCACAGGAGACTTTACTGTTCTTCAAATGAAATACTATTGTCTCTTGGTATCTGTGGGGGATTTGCTTCAAGATCCCTGTAAATATCAAAATGAAAGTATACTCAAGTCCATTCTACAAAATGAAATAGTATGTACCTATCAGTATTTACCTATGCTCATCCTCCTGCATATTTAAATTCTTCCTAGATTATTTATAATACCTAATATAATATAATGTAAATGCTATATAATTAGAGGATAATGACAAGAAAACATCTATATATGTTAAATACAGACACAATTATGTTCTTTGTATATATTCCCTCAGCAATTGACTGAATCCCTGGATGTGGAACCCAAGGACATGGCTGTATATTGTTTTAAGGCCTTTGGCCCTATCATGCTAAAGTTCATACTAGAAAAGTTACTTGAATTGATACTCCCTCCAGGAACAAATGAGAATGTGTCTTCTGCTGCAAACTGGCTAACAGGTAATTTAAAGTGTTAATTACAACTTTTCAAGGCAAAACATACACAGAGTTTATTGTTTTAATTTGCATGTCTCAGATTACCAGAAATATTAAACTGTTTTCTAACGTGTTTATTGGCCAGGCATATTTTTTCTTTTGGGATGTGACCATCTGTACACTTTGTCTACAATTCAATTGATATGTTCATTGCTTACTGAGTTGTAAGAGTTATTTACATACGAATAACATTTAATACAGACTTATGACATTTAGCAAACATTTTTCCCAAGTTGTCACTGTCATAGCTCTGCTTATGGTAGTTTTTTTCTTTATGTAGAGAACTTTTTTGTCTTTATGTAATCAGATATATTTGTCATTTCCTTTCCATTTGGCTTAGGTCTTTGATATCACAATTTGAAAATTTTACAACCCCAGGATTATAGAGTCACCTATTGTTTTCCTAATTTTAATTTTAAAATTTAAATCTCCAACATCAAGACACAGTATCATTGTGAGTTCTGGTTCATGATTCCACAATGGCCTTCCTGCCTTTCCCTCTTATCGCTAATTCTTATTTACCTTTCAAATGCAAAATTAAGCACTTCCTCCAGGAAATATTCCCTAAACTCCATGGTTAAATGCTGGTCTTCAGTAATCCAGTACCTCCCTTAGTTTACCTCTTTCTGAGAATTTACCACTTTTGTCAGTGTAAGAAGCTTACAAAGAAGCTTTCCTTAAGGATTTATTTATTTTTTCCTTTAATTTTTTATTGTTGGTTGTTCAAAACATTACATGGTTCTTGACATATTTCACACTTTGATTCAAGTGGGTTATGAACTCCCATTTTTACCCCATATACAGATTGCAGAATCACATCAGTTACACTTCCATTGATTTACATATTGCCATACTAGTGTCTGTTGTATTCTGCTGCCTTTCCTATCCTCTACTATCCCCCCTCCCCTCCCCTCCCATCTTCTCTCTCTACCCCATCTACTGTAATTCATTTCTCTCCTTGTTTTTTTCCCCATTCCCCTCACAACCTCTTATATGTAATTTTATATAACATTGAGGGTCTCCTTCCATTTCCATGCACCCTTAAGGATTTAGATTAAGGAAAGTAAAGAGTTCCTACTTTGCAGAGTAGATTGAACCTGCTTGAATTACACCTTAGGAAGGAATGGAGTTGGCCAACCACAGGCAGTGTTGCTAACTGGTTATGAACACAGGCTTTAGAATCAGGACAGACGGGGATTCACGTGCTGACTCTGCCACTCATTAGCACTGTGGGTGATAGCAAATGATAATATAGTTGATTGTAGAGTGCTGTTTCAGGGCCCCCTGAAAATATATGTCAAATATTCTACCATAAAAATAATAATTTGATTCTGATTTTTTAAATATATCTGTCCTTCCTAGTTTGGGATAAGGATTGTAGACTTGGAATTTTCATTATGCAAGGATCAAAATCTATTGAGTTTGTATGACTATGATGATGGCTGTACATTCTAAACTTTAAACGTGTGAGCTGTACGGTGTGTGAATTATATCTATAAAGTTGAAGGCAAATATATATCCTTAATCCATACCACTGTGATATTCAAGTCACCCCTTCCTCCTTCATCATCATTTAATCCCCAATAAGCATTACTGCTCACTACTCCCTTTGACCTGACCTTCTATCAAGCCAAGATCAATTTTTCACCATTACCCATACCCTATACAGTTCCTACCTCTGTCTTTCCTCCCACTATTTACCCCCTAGGCCTTTTCTAATAAGAGACACCAAATCTCTTTTCTCCAGCAACTGAAGTACTCACTGGGTTTTGAGATTTCATTTAATTTGGGACATTAGATGACTCACTCTTGTTACACACAATGTTATAGTCGCACTCAGAGCCAGGATCTCATTCCCAATTTTTCTCTCCTGACAAATCTTAAATTGCCATTGGTAAACTACTGAACAAAGTCCAAAACCCTTTACAGGGTAATTGAAGCCCTCAACATTGTGGCCTCCAGACGCCGTGCCCGTTTTATCCCTCACTATGTCTTGGTTTTCACTTGAACCTCAATTCCCACATTTCTGCACTAAAATAAATATTAGTGCTTAGCTGTAGTATCAAAGCCTCAACTGTTGATTCTATGCAGGTATGAAGTGCTTTCTGGACATTTCCAAGTAGGTGTCACTTTGGACTTTAGATCTGGCATGACTAAATCTGAACTTGTCATCTTCTTTCCCTAACTTCTTCCCTATCTATTGCTCCTCATAATGGGAGAGGAGAGGAACCTCCTCCATTGAGTAGAACTCCAACTGAGAAGGGTAAAAGGAAGAAGGAAATCAAAGTCACCAAAAGGCAAACACTGCAGAAATAACTTGCAGGCAAGAACCGCTGATAGATGCTGTAATTAGTAATGAAAGTATTATCAATTTTGTATGTAAGATACTGGCTAATTAGAAACAGAAAAACAGAAATTTTGCAGTGGTGTTTGAAACCTGAGATACTACCCTAAGCAAGCGACTGGGTTTAGTATCAAAGGAATAACACATGTCATCATGTACACCATGATATGATATCTAGAACAGTGCATCATTTCCATGATGATTTTAATCAAACTGTATAATCTTAATCTATTCATGAATAAAATATCACACAAGCCAAAACTGAAGACATTCCACAAAGAAACTGAAGAGAACTCTTCAAAATTATAAAGGTTATGAAAAAGAGTAAGGAAACTGTCATGGATTAGATGACACTAAGAGAAAAGTTTAATGCAACATGGGCCCCTGGACTGGATGCTGGAAGAGAAAAAGAACATTAGTGGAAACACTGGTGGGATGTGAATAGAGTATGTAGTTTATTTAATGGCACTACACCAACATTAATGGTTTTGACAACTGTACTATATATAAGATGTTAACATTAGGGGAACCTGGATGCAAGATATATAAGAACTATCTGTATTATCTTTACAACTCTCTGTCAAAATCATTTACAAAACAAAGTTTAAAAAAGGTATTGTCAATCACCAAGCCTATCTTCAAATCTTAGAGCTATCTTCGATACCTCCATCTTTCTCAACCTCCCACATGTAGTCAGTCCCTGTCCTATCATCTTGCTACTTCAGTATATCTCAAATCTAACTTCAGTGTTTTCCTAATTCAGCCCCTATCATTTTATTAAACTACTACAGCAGTTCCCTATCTGACCTCCAGCTCTCTGACATCTCTCTCCCCCTTTAGTCTAGTTCATATACTATTGCCAGGTTCCTAGTCTTAAAATAGCACCCTGATCATGTTATGCTCATTCTTAAAATTTTCAGGTGACAGATTTATTGCAGTCCTTATCAGAATCCCAGTGACTGTAGAAACTGACAAGCTGATTTGAAAATTCACGTGGAAATGCAAAGAATCCCAAATAGCTGAAAAGAGCCTGAAAATAAGAATACTACCTGTTCTCAAAACTTACCACAAGCAACAGTAATACAGTGCAACACTAGCATAGGATACGTATACAGACTATGGAATAGAATTGAAAGTCCAGAGCTGGGGTTGTGGATCAGTGGTAGAGCACTTGTTTAGCATGTGTGAGGCACTGAGTTCTATCTTCAGTGCCACATAAAAATAAATAAATAAATAAAGGTATTGTGTCCATATACACACATACACATACACACACACACACACACACACACCACACAAAGAAAGGACAGAAATAAACCTATATGACTGATTATCAACAAGGGGGCAATACCATTCAATGGTTGAAACAAATAGTCTCTTCAACAAATGGTGCTAGTTATTATTATCCACATGCAAAGAAAGAAGCTGGATCCCTACCTTACAACCACAGACAAAAGTTAATCGAAAAATCAAAGACCTAAATGTAACAGCAAAAATTATAAAGCTATAAAAATAGGAATAAATCTTCCTGATCTCAGATTTGACCATTGATTCTATCATGACATCAAAAACACAAGTAAAAAAAAAGAAAGCATGAAGTCAACTTCATCAAAATTAAAATATTTTGTGCTTCAAAGGACATTATTAGGAAAGTAAAAAGATGACCCAAAGACTGGGAGAAATAATTTAATAAATCATGCATCTGATAATGATCTGATCCAGAATAAATAAGTAGTTCTTCAAGTTCAACTGTAAAAAGACAAATAACTCAACTAAAAAGTGGGCTAAGGATATGAATAAACATTTTCCAAAGAAAATATACAAATGACCAATAAGTACATGAAAAGATGTTCGATATCATTAGTCATCAGGGAAATGCCAATCAAATCTACAATGAGATAACACTTTACACCCACTAGCATGGTTAAAATTAAAGGGACAATTACAAATGTTCAAGAGGGTGTAGAGAAACTAGAACCCTCCCACACTGTCAGTGGGGATGTAAAATGATGTTGCCACTTTAGAAAACAGCCTGGCAGTTCCCTGGCAGGTTAAACATAGTTATCATATGACCCAAAGATTCCATTTCTATACCCATGAGAAATGAAAGCCTACATTCACCCAAAAACTCATAAATAGATGTTCATAGCACATTATTCTTAATAGCTGCAAGGAAGAAACAACTCAAATGCTCATCAATGGACAAATAAACATACAAAATGTGCCATATATCCACACCAAATATTATTTGCCTGCTAAGAGGAGTGAAGTACTGATTTATAGTATATGAGTGATCCTTAAAAACATTATAGTAAGAAAAAGCACTCAAAAAATATCACATAGGATTCTATACTTATGAAATGTCCAAGGATCAAAATCTATTGAGTTTGTATGAAGTACATTAGCCAGAGTTTAGGGTTGGGGGTAAAGGAAGAAGAGGCCGTGAGGGTGATAGCAAATGATAATATAGGTTCTTCCTAGGGTAATGAAAATTTCTAAAGCTGACTATGATGATGGCTGTACATTCCTATGAATATACTAAAAACCATTCAATTCTAAACTTTAAACGTGTGAGTTGTACGGTGTGTGAATTATATCTATAAAGTTGTTTTTAAAAATCCACAACTTTGGAATGCTCCTCATTGCCTAGAGGAAAAAAAAATCAAGCTCCTTGATGTGGTATTCAAGTCACCCCTTCCTCCTTCATCATCATTTAATCCCCAATAAGCATTACTGCTCACTACTCCCTTTGACCTGACCTTCTATCAAGCCAAGATCAATTTTTCACCATTACCCATACCCTATACAGTTCCTACCTCTGTCTTTCCTCCCACTATTTACCCCCTAGGATTCTCTCCACCCAATTCATCCTCAAAGGTTTATATCCTGCTTCTATTACAAGGCCCAGTTCAAATGCTTCCTCCTGTACAAACTGTTCTCTGTTCTTCAACCCTTACATAGTAGGTTCTCTAACATTGCTTATGGAAAGAAGAAAGGTAAGTAGTTTCTCCCACACAATGGCTGCCTCTGCCAGAGAATAAACCTTCCAAAGCATAATTGTACTTCTTTCTTCTTTTCCTGATTCACAGCATTTCACTGTTTTATCCCCCTTACTAAGTCCCTGAAAACAGTTCCAAACTGCCACTCTCTATTCCTCCCAAAACCCCATCCTTGATGAAGAAAGAAGATTACACTATGTCAGGGCTGCCGAGTATAGCTGTGTAGGTTGTGCACTGCACAACCCTAGTGGCGCCATTCAATTATAGTCTATGTGAATGGCACCCTCTCCTAGGGTTGTGCAGTGCATAACCGTTCGTGGCAGCCCTGCTTGGAAACATACCTAGAATTTGGGAACAAAGGCAAAATAATAATAATAATAATAATAATAATGCACTCAGACAAGCACTATAAACTATATTGTTGTTGAGAAATAGGCAATTTCCAAATCTTATCAAGAAGATGAAAAAGAAACTCAAGACAATAACATGGTCAGATCACACAGTTTTTGCATGGAATTTGAAAAAAACAGGAATATCAGCAGGGTTCAGGGGTGCACACCTATAATCCAAGATACTTGAAAGGCTGAGGCCAGTCCAGGAAACAGAGCGAGACCCTGTGTAAAGAGAAAAAAGAAAACAGGAACATCTAGGAGAAAATTGTTATTGATGTGCTTTTATCTGCAAAGAAAAGGACATATATTCTGGTCATACTACAAACATGTATGAACAAGCAAAAAGGGACAGTTCTCCTTGGCCTACCAATCCCTACATGGACTCTCACAAGACCCTTCGACTCCATTAGATTCTGATTTTAGATTATCCAACAAACCCTGTTGAAGTGACTTCAGGAATCTGGATATCAGAAAGGGCTAAGAGACACAAGTGTTACTGTTTCTATATAGGTCTCACTCTCATTATCAATCTATCAATTGGCATTGTACTTTATCAATATGACTTATATAAAGCCTGGGATTGTGACTCAGACCATTAGAAATCAACCCCCCTGGGTAAGCTGATAAAAACTTGGCTTTGAGCCTGTGAACCAAATTGCAGAGTTAGGCCCATGCCAACTCTACCAAAGCTCAGATGCCCTCGAGCTCTGCCAGAGCAGTCAATTCATTCCCCTCTCCCAAGCACCTCCAACATACCAACTGTAACACAGGACTCTCCAAAACTGAACCATGAAGGGCTGGGGATATGAGTCATGATGAGAGGACAGCTGGTGATAGTCAGAACACATCAGACATTAGGTTCCTTTCTTCTTTTTGTCTCTACTCTAGTTGAGTTTAGCCTCCCAGTTTCTATTTGCTCTATCAAGCATATTTCATTTCACTTCTTCCCACCCACTCTAGATCTTCCTTGCATAACCCACCCAAACCCACTCTTCCTTTTCTGAACACCATTGGTACTTGCTGGTACTATATGTATAGCTGCCCTGCCCCGCTGTCTGGAAGGAATACATTCCACAACCCCTAGTGGAGGTCTAACTGTGCAATTGTGCCAACTCCTATATACACTATGTGTTTTTCCTATACATATATACATACATATCTATGATAAAGTTTAATTTATAATTTAGGCACAGAAAGAGATGAGAAGGACAATAAAAAATAACAATAGAACATGTACTGTATCATATTTTAATAAAAGTTATATTTTAATAAAAATTTTTATTAATGCATAATAAAAGTTATATGAATATGATCCCCCCAACACAGGCACAATTCTGCTACATTCAAGCTGACAATTAAGATAACTACTAAGTAACTAATGGGTAGACAGCATATATGGTATAGATATGCTGGAGAAAGCAATGATTTGAAACTGGGATGGGACAGAGCAAAACAAGATACAATTTCACCATGCTACGCAGAATGGTACATGACTTAATATATTTAAGACTCACTTATTTCTGGAATTTTCCATTTCATATTTTTGGGCTATAATTGACTGATGACAACAAATAGTGGAAAGGAAAACTGTGTATGAAGGGAACTACCATATTTTTTTCTTTTTTATTAGTGCATATTAATTATACAGACTAATAGGTTTCACTGTTGCATATTTGTACATGCATATAATATATTTTGGTCATTTTCACCCCCCCCCCCTATTACTCACTCCTATTGATTCCTCTCTGATTCTTCTGAATAATAACAACAATTGGCAGCAGCCTTTTTTTTTTTTTTTTTTGATACCAGGGTTGAACCCACAGGCATATAACCACTGAGTCTCATCCCTAGCCCTTTTAATTTTTTTTTTTCAGCAGGGTCTCACGAAGTTGCTCAGAGCCTTGTTAAGTTGCTAAGGCTGGCTTTGAACTTGCAATCCTCCAGTCTCAGCCTCCTGAGTTGTTGGAATCATAGGTGTGTGCCACAGGGTCTAGCAACTTTTCTTTATTGAATACTTACTGTGGGCCGAGCACTGCAGTCAGCATCTTACATGTGTTGTTTCATATATTCCCCATACAAATACTATCATGTAAGTGATATTATCACTACAATTTACAAATGCAGAAAGTGAGCTATATATACAAAGGTTAAATAACTTGGCCTTGGTTCCACACAAATAAGTAAGCCAGAACTGTGATTCTAATGATCATTTTTACAGACAGTACTGCCTCTTCTTCACTATAGGATAATTTGTCATTTGCTGAGTTCCCTCTCTCCACCCTTCCCATAGTGCCTACTGTGGTGTCTGACACAGAAAAGCTCTCCAGGACACATGGGCCAGTGTGCCCCTGCTCCCTGGCCAGAGCCCCACCCAGGAAACAAGCTGGAAGAGAAGGGAAGAGGACACAGTGAGCATGAAAAGGCTTGAGCTTTGGGGGAGCCACAGGAGTCCTCTTCCTCTGACCCATTTAAGAGAGGATCATGCTGCTGCCTTGACCTCCATCCCAGAAAAATATTTAGAACAGGATGACCTGGTTGCCTTGAAACTCTTCATGAAAACTCTGAAGTAACACAGCCTACACCAACTCGTGAGAGGGAGGGATGGTATCCAGTTCCCTGCAGGAAGGCGACCAACTGTGTCAGGGTCATAGTCACGTGGGCCAGCTAATGTTTGCAGGCATCTGGCACAGATCAGCTAGCTGTATAACTATGATGAAAATTGGTGAGCATTCTGAGAGTGGGTGAGGAACAGCGTGGGATAGGTGTACTTTGAAAGAAGACAGGTTTTTTTACGTCTGTTTAGGGCTCAGTCTTCTCATCTTTTAAAACAGGAATATGAATGCATGCTATTTGCAGAACTGCTAAGGTATAAAATGAGACTGCCCAAAACGCAGCTACTACACAGTACCTGCATCAGTTCATTCTTACAGGGTTCTAGGTACACACAGAGATGCAGGATACAATTCCTGTCTTCATGCTGCTCACCATCTGGAGTACGCGATCAACAATGATGAAGCTGGGAAGCGACTTACCCTATCTCTCCACAGGCCCTTTTGTAAGATGAAAATCTGGTGGGGAACAAAACAGTGAAAACTTCTGGCAAGAAAAAAATCTTTGCTTCTGGGTCTTCGTGGCCGATCTCCCATCCACACCTCTGTATTAAAAAATTAGGGAAGGAGATTCTGCCATTTACTAATTTGGAAAAGCAGCAGGTAAACTCTGTTCTTTTCTTTCACAGCATGCACTACTAGTTCTCATTTATATGTAGCTGTGTTTTTTTTAAATGTTGATCTTCCCCACTGACTGTAAGCTCCTGGAGCATGTGGCTGAGTGCTGCTCCTTACTGTAGGTCCAGAATATAACACAGTCACTGGAACATACAGGACGCTTGCTGAATGAACAAATGAGACACACAGGTATCTATATGCTGCATGGATATACTTGGTTACCTAACAAAAAGCACTTTAAAGGAGCTGCTTTATTTATCCACAGGGTACCACTCAAGATTTTCAAGAAACTGGTAATGGTGATTTACAGGGAGAAGAACTAGTAGACTTGGGGTTAGGGATCAGAGAGAATCATACATGCCACTCTTCCTTTCATGTTGTTTATAAAATATATACAATCAAATATAAATAGACCCAATAAGATGGGTCTGCTCTATTTGAAGCTGAAACAAACAAAATTAGAGACTTTCCATAAGAAAGTGAATTACTGGAGGGCTGTGGATGTGGCTCAAGCAGTAGCACACTCGCCTGGCATGCATGTGGCCCGGGTTCGATCCTCAGCACCACATACAAAGATGTTGTGTCTGCCGAAAACTAAAAACAATAAATATTAAAAAAGTTCTCTCTCTCTCTCTCTCTCTCTCTCTCTCTCTCTCTCTCTCTCAAAAAAAAAAAAAAAAAAGAAAGAAAGTGAATTACTGGAGGGAAGGGGAAGGGGATGGTGCCCACATGTGATTAAAATCCTAAAAACTGAGGGATTCTTAAGAATGAAGTTGATATGTACATGCTAACATGGAAAAGATGATTATCAAGGAAAAAAGCATATAGTGCACCAATTTTAAAAAGTACATACTGATAGATATCTCATTTTCAGCATAAAATATGAAATGTTTAGCATTTGCTGGGGAAAAAAATCTCAGGGGGAAACAACTTCCAGTGGTTACCTCTGGGAGAGCAGCTTATAGGGGATTTTTATTTGCTATGGGTCATATTCCTATAATGTTTTCATTTTTGGATAATGAGCACGTACTGCCTTTATGTTAGAAAAACACCATTAAAAGGCAGCTTCACCCTCCAAAACCCAGAGTTTGATTTTACTGATCACCTAGGACATGAGAAGGAAGTTGGCTGAAAGTTGGAGGGGGTTCAAAACTCTGTAAAGTTCTGAACAAACTATGCAGGAGAGAGAGAGACTGCTATTGCTCCACACAGATAATCCGTCTTCAAGTAACTGGAAAGATTTATTTTAATCCCTGACACTGCCTCAAGCCACTGTTACAGCCCAGATGCCATGCCAGCTGGGGAACTAGATATTTTCTGAAGAGAAGGCAACTCTTTTGTATGCACCAGTAATGACAGGGATCACACTGAGCCTCTTTACATTGCCAAGCTTTATGGGCAGGTAAAACTAAGGTATGGAAAATGTTTTCATATTTCCCCTACCTGTCTCAAATAGTCCAGAACCCAGCTACTTGGCTTTGCTATAAAACTCAGTGATTTAGAAATCCTGAATGCACCTAGGGAGTTTATTTATTTTTAAAAAAATACCAAATCCTGAGACTCATGCCTCAAAATCCTTACTCATATACTCGGGCTTGAGGCCTCAGTATTTCAAAGTATCCCAGGTGATTTGAATGTATAATCAGGTTTGCAAATTGCTGTTCCACACACTGCTTAATACCCTGTACCCCTTAGAGAAAGAGGCCTCAGTCACTATTTTTAAAATTCTTCTTTAAACAGTATATTCCCCCAAAGAAAGGCAGGCCAACGAAGTCTGTAACCAAGACAACAAGCTGGGAGCACAAAAGAGATAGGTCTTCTATGATTCGAAGCCAGAGGAAAAAGTATAGAGTTCTGCAAGCAGTCACTGAAAAATGAAATGTTAGCACATCAAATTCCTGCTTCAGCTCTCAAACTGGGTATCTTGACACAGATGCCCTACAAGCTGAAAGCAACTCAAAATTAGCAAACTAAACCTTTAAAAACCTGATTTCTTCTCAATGGAATCTATGAAAAAATGGGAATGTTTGCTTTGGGGGGAGGTTGTAAACACATTTTTTTTCTTCCAAGCCTGCTGTCTCTTCCCCCACATGTACCTGACCCAATTGCAAAGTGGGATGACAATGAAACATGAAATCCACATGTGCTTGGATTTTTCAAAAGGGTTCTTCCTCATCTGTGCTCCGACCCTGGAGTTTGGGTCTTGTTCCCAACCAGGGAAGCTCCCAGATGGATGAAAGGGCTGGGGATGCTGCAAATTGAAAGCATTGGAGTTCGCCTTTTTCTTTCTTTTCTTTTTTTTCCTAGGCAGGGACTATTCTAGAAAGCAGACATCAAAAGGAAAATTCAGTGAGCAATGAGCTCAAATTGGACAAAATGCGATGAGGCATAAATGGACAAAAAAAAAAAAAAAGAAAGAAAGAAGAAAGGAAAGGAAAGGAAAAAAAGCCTTTGTATCAGAAGGGGCTCTTTTCTGAAAACTGCTTCAAATTTTAGCATTTTTCACATTTGCTTCACTCCAGGAAGTTTCAAATTGTACCTAACACCATAACACATTTTGCCACGTTATGAAGACAAATTGAGACAGATGCAAATGGCCCAGAGTTTGGTGGTTTGGCTATCACAAGGGGAAAGGAAATGCATGAATTTGGGAACAGCCCTGTTACACTGACACTGTTCCCTTAACCCAGACAGATGGAAGTTTATTCAGAGTGACATTAAAGAAGGGATATTACAAGCAGATCTGTGATGGAGCAAACCATTGGTGGCTTGAAGGAATACAAAGATATATATTACCTTTAAGAGGTGTAACGAGGGGCTGGGGTTGTAGCTCAGTAGTAGAGCACTTGCCTCACACATTTGAGGCACTGGGTTCGATCCTCAGCACCACAAAAAGATAAATAAACAAAATAAAGATATTGTGTCCATCTACAACTCTCTCTCTCTGTCTGTCTCTCTCTCTCTCTGTCTCTCTCTCTCTCTCTCTCTCTCTCTCTCTCTCTCTCTCTCTATATATATATATATATATATATATATATATATATATGATTTTTTAAAAAGAGGTATAATGATAATGTTGCCCACCAGCCTCTGAGAACTTTACATGGCCTGGTAGAAGGGTGCTTGTTCTCACAAGCCTTTCAGGTTCACTTTGTGCTTATGATCTTTTAAATTAGTCACC
Source organism: Urocitellus parryii (assembly GCF_045843805.1). NCBI lineage: Eukaryota > Metazoa > Chordata > Mammalia > Rodentia > Sciuridae > Urocitellus > Urocitellus parryii. The sequence continues at coordinate 39,244,126 of NC_135547.1, forward strand.
TGCAAAGTGTTTTCTTCAGTACAAAAGAAAAAAACAGCCTGAGGTGAGAGTCTTGGAGCATATCCTACTAGAAGCCAGGTGGAGTACTGAGAGCTACGCCATCCCCTCCGCCAGCCACAAACCTACCACAAGAACCCAATCCTCATCAGTCCCAGGCTTACACCCAGAAAACCACTTTCTCCTTCTTCTTGATCTACTGATATTTCCTCTCATCACATGGGTCTTTCTCCTGAATGCCTTTTAACTCTAAGGTGATCCATTAGGCTGTATGTAAATCACTGTTCTTGCAGAGTCTATTCTGAGCAGGAGAAACTCCCCAAGAACCACAATGAGAAGGCAATAGGTATTCAAGGTCCAGGATGGATACACCACATGCAAAATGCTGTGCACTAGAAAGTGTTTCAGATTTAAGTTTTTCAAATTTTGGAATAACTGTATGAACTTTACTGCTTGAGCATTCCTAATTTGAAAACTCAAAAGCAGAATTTCAAAATTCTCCATAATATGCAACTTTTTCCTGGTGTTATACAATCATTTTTCCCCATTCAAAATTATTCTAATTGTATGTATTTACAGGGTACTGATAATTCAATACATGTAACCAATATGTAATGGTCAAATCAGGGTAATTAACATGTCCATCTTCTCAGATACTATCATCTCTTTCTCTTAGTATACCTCAAACTCCTCTCTTCCAGTTCTTTAGAAAATATATTTCTAAAATGGAACACTTAGTTTGTGTGTCATCCTTGTATATTGACCTTGATAATCTTCTTTGTATTGTTCCAATTCGGGTACACATGTTGCCAAAAAAAGTACTAAATCTCAAACTTTTTGAGGATCAAGTCAGCCTTCAGAAAATTATGGATTTCAAACATTTCATATTTTTGGATTAAGCATACTTAACCTATCATGTGTAATTTTCAATAGCGAGGCCAGGCTACAAACCAAATGATCTAAAGCCTCCTCCTAGCCCTGCCAGAACTGCATAAAACTATTGCCACTACTTAAATGAATAATAACACCATTTATCAAACCACATGCTTATTAAATGCCAAATGGTTTAGAAAATTTAAAACAGTGTTACTAACATACTAGCAGAGGGATTTTAGCAAATTGCACAATCAAGAAATACCCACTGAGCATTCAGTTATGTTCTACACTCTACACATGTGAAATCCTAGAATAATGAAAAGCCATCTGTCATGTGTAAATTCTATAAGCAGTGCCTTGGGTAAGCTATACTCCTTTAGCTCTCCTCCAGGCCCAGCATTAAATGAACAAAACCTAAATTATAGAAGGCACTTTATGCATTACTTCATTCTCCTGTTGTCCCCTGTATTCCACCAGTAGTGGCCTTGGTCAAGTGATTGGAGACAGTCTCAAATACCCAGAAAAGAATAAGTTGTTCCAATGTATTTAGACTTGAATTATGGAATGTATGGCTCTGGAAGGAAACGCAATTATCTGGAGTCAGAAGCCCTAGGTTATTATAACCCCCGAATAGCTCGAATAGCTGCTAACTGAAGTATGGACTTGAACAAAAAGATAAAACAAAACAAAAACAGAAGCAAAAAAAAAAAAAAAAACTCTGCCCTCTTGAAATTTCAGAGACCACATCTGAGAAAGAAGAGGGTTATGCCAGATTGGGAGTTCTCGGCATGGTACAGCAGATCTTGGTTATATTTCATCAGGTGAGAAGTGACGCAAGTTAATGCATTGTAAATAATAAGGTCCTAAGGTTTGCAATTTATTTGCATATATATTCATTTGTATGACAATGATACCCTTTCTCACTTGCATTGCTATGTCTTTGGGAGTCAGAGAGAAAAGGCTTGAATTACAGATCTATCAGTTAGAAATTCTGCATAACTTAAATATTATCTTCTTATTGATGCAGAACTCAGCTTAGTCAACTGAGCACATAAAGATCATCCATCATGTCTGCAGCAGCTACAAAAAAAAAAGGTTGAGAACCCTGGACTAGATCACTCATTCACCTACCATATAGTTTATGCTAAGTGCTAGGAATACCTGCAACAGGTAAAGGAGACATCTTTGCCCTTTTTTTTTTTTTTTGGAGTGTTCAGTCTAGGAGAAATGACATAAAGCATCTAAATCACACTATAGCAAAATCTGTGACCAGAGTTTTGAAAGCCTAAAACACAGATGCTAGTTAAGGGGGGCTGGAGGGTGGGGGGAGAAAGTTCCAGGCAAAGGAGAAAACATGAGTACAGGCTTAAATGGCCTAGAGGTTACAAAGGCACATTCGGGGAACACAAAGTAGTTCCTTCTGCCTGGATAAGCCAGAGTGCCAAAGGAAATATGGTTAAGAAGTGATACTGGAGAAGTGAGCAGAAAACAGACCACACAAAGCCTAGGAGATCTTGTGAAGAAGTCTTAATTGCTCTCTCCCAGAGTAAATCCCTATAATTGTGGTCAGAGAATAAAGCTGGGATGTAGCCTAAGATCACAGATCTACACCCTGATGCTTTTCCCCATTAAAATTACTTTCAGGAATTCTGGTTAGGAGCTACAGAACTATCCCTTCTTATCCACTTCTGATTAAATAGACTTTTGCCAGCTGCTCTGGGAACCTGACCCACAAGCAGAATATTGTGTCCATGGGAAAATGCAATCTGAATTCTAAATAGACTTCCAAAGAAACTTTTGGAACAAAATCCATTCAACAGTTGTTGGGAATGCCTGGAAAGCAATGAAACACAGGATCTTGCTTTACTCCATAGAGACAGTGTTTGAAAAAAAGACAGAACACTATAACCAATCTCTTAAAATAAACACAATATCCCCATTTTAATTAGTAGGGTTATATTTAGGTACAACCATTGAATGACATTATGCAGTGCCTGTTACAGACTTAAATTACCACAAAACCTCAAATATGTTAGGGATGACTGGCTATTTTCACTCTAAATAAAAACAATGCCAAAAATGGAGAAAAGGGTGTTCTCTTTAGAAAGAAACATGGATGCAAGCCAAGTCTAATGTACACAAAATTTTCCTATGTCCCTGCCCAATCAACTCTTAATTATCCAGGCATTAACTCAACAAAGATATGAATGCTAAGAGTCATCTAATTCTGCATGGTGGCATCTCTATTCTTCTTTGCCTTCCTTCCAATAAAAAGTACTTATGTATGTGCATTTAGAAAACCCCTTTTAACACCTTGGAACATCCCTCTTTTTTCTCCCCACTCACTCACTTGTTCTACTAATAATGGGTGCCCCAGAAACATTAGTAATTTCCCAGAACTACCTACCAAATACTTCTCAGGTCTTCTATACAGTAATTATTCATAAAGTGTGCATAAATATCACCTCAAGAGGAGTGAGTTAAAATTCAGATTCCCACCTCAATTCCTCTCCCTTTTTCCCAATATCTGGGTTTAATAGGTTTGGGGTACAGCATTTTAAATTAAGTGCCAAAAATTTTTTAAAAAAATAAATAAAAATAATAAAAATAAAAATAAAAAATAAATTAAGTGCCCACAGTGACTATGAGGCAAGTGGGTCAAGAACCACACTTGGAGAAACATTACTGTGGATATTTTACCCAGCTGACCCCAAATCCTGAAAAGAGAATAGTTGCTAAGAGCCCAACATTAAACCGAGTCAATAAGAAGGAGCGATACAATAGATGAAAGAAAATAGCATTCTAGACAACTTGTCCCCAAATATGTTTTTTGTTTCAAAAACCAAATGCTATACTTTGACTATTATCAGATAAATTGGCATTACCAGCACAGCAGTCTCCTATAGGTACCAGGAAAAGAACACGGAACAGGAAGTAGAAGAAAGGAATCAAAATGAGAGAAGGAACAATGTTAATTTGCCTGACCTCACACCAATGTGTTTCAGCCTTCTTACCTCTCCTTCTAGTTGTTTCCATCTCTGGGGCTTGATGCTCTGTGGTGGCCAGGAAGAGAGGCCAAGGTGGAGCAGCCTTCTATTATTCACATTAATGCTTTTCTCTAAATCGTAAATAATCAGGACTTGACTGGAAAGGGGAACAAATGAAAGGCAAATACTGGGCTGAGAGGTTAAATAGGATAAAGAAGACCCCCTGCTGGTTGAGAGCTGTGAGGTGATAAATGAACAGTCAGGATCCCTGCCTCTTTTCATTCACACTGTTTTGCCAGGAACACGAACTTGAAGCGCATGGCGTCAGCACCAAGCATCAGAGAAATAATCAGGTATCTTGTGTTTTTCCACTCTTCCCTATAATACCTAGAAAAGTGTTCAGCACATAATTTAACCTTTACAGTTAACCAACTACTGTTGTTGGCTCAACCCAGACATCTACAATGGTAAAAGCTGGGGCCTAGAGCTGGTCTTTTTCATTCCAAGAAAACCCAGTCCTATTAAAGCCAACTCAAGAAAAAGGGAGGCTGGTAGTTAAGAATACAGGTATCCCATGGATGTCCTAGGTAGGGTAAAGCTGGGCCTCAGAACAGGATTGCTGCTCCTGGGTGTGTTGTGGTTGTGGAGAATAGTCTGTCTATACTTCCCTATCCAGCTCCTTCTCTTTATTCATGATATCTGTATCCTCACAGCACCAGCTTGAACACAGTCCATCAGGACCACTTGCCTCCACATCATCTTTTGGCTCTTGTCTCTGTTGCAAACTGCCTTATTTAGCCTATTACACTCCCAATTCTAATTTCCTAGGAAAGGAGCACACATGGCTCAGTTGCTCTTGTCAAGCCCATATTGATTGATCCAGGTGATGGATGGGCTGTCAAAGGTCAGGTAGCCTACTCTTAGTCTAATCAACCCAAGCCACGAAGGTAGGGTCTCTGTCACAGCAGAGCTGGCGGGAGAGGTTTATCTTAAAAAGGGATACAGACCAAAAGGCACAGTGTGATATATATGTTACAAGCTGGATGCTTAGCATGTAATTTGAAAGATAATGAAATGTCATTCATGATCACCAAGCAACCAGAATCTTACCATTCTTTCTTTTATTTGTTTTTTCAGTACTGGTGATGCAACCCAGGGTCTCATGCATGCTAGAAAATGCTCCATCACCGAGCTGCACCTCTGGACCCAAATTTTACCTTCTTAATTAAGATAAAAGATAGCACATGACCCCAACCCTGAAAGCTCACCCTCTCTCACCCCTATTAAAGTTACTTCTTGAAACTAATAACACTATGATGCTGGCTCCCTGAGATAAAGAGGGAAGGAAAAGACAAACAAATCCTGATAAAGTGACACGAATGGCCTTTAGCCTATCTCTCTGCAAGCAGTCAGTTATACTTTACACCCTATGATCACCTTATCTTCCTTTAAATTTTGCCAAGTGCCAAGTTAGGTCAGTGTCCAGTGTTAAGTAGAACAAGGCAAGCAGCATCATAAACCAACAGATGGTAATTGAGAGCTTATCATTCTTGGATTATTTTATTCCCAGGAATGATACATGCCAGAAAAGAAAGCACAGTTATTTTGACAGCCACCCAATAATAGCTGTCAATATTCTACTAATTCTTAGCTAACCCTTCTCCCAGATATTCTCCTATCAATTTTCTGTTGCAACAGTCATAAATACCACACCTGATAAGGTCGACAGGAGCTCTGCTAGTGACAACTGCCCAGGACCAAGGAAAAAACAAAGAAACATTGACAATCATTGAAAATTTACAGATCAAAATAAAACCTAGTGGTGGCCATCTTGCAAAATCAGGAACAAATTAAGAGAAATTAAAAGGTTGTACTGCCATGAAAATGATGTTCCTCAAACTCTGAACAGTGCCTACTGGAGATGAAGAAAGAGATTCCAAAGGGTTTCAAAGACCAGAGCTTCAAAGCCCTGAAGACATGTGAAAGAATTCAGTCATCCTCTTACCTCTTAATTATGACTGAGTAGCTTATTTTAAAAGTTTTCTTGTAACTCTTTTTTAATTGTCTTTGTCATGACAAATTTTTTATTCATTTATTCATATGGGGTACTGGGGATCTAACCTAGTGCTTCACAGGCAAGGTAAATGCCCTATCACCAAGTTACAGCCCCAGCCACTTCCTGTAACTCTTAAATTTTTAAGAGTATTAATTGATTTGTATCTTCCCATTCCCAGTAAGTTATAGTAGCCTGTGGAGAGACAAATGGACAGTATGGTGCCTCTGTTGCTGGTACCCAACAGGGGTTATCAACTTTACTGTCCATGTGTCACCTATCATCCCTTTTTCAGAGTAGCCTTTCAAAATCCCTTACATTTCTTTCATACAAGGGATATTTTATAGCTGTTGAAAGAAATAGTTATATGCACTGCCATAGAAAATAATCCATCTATATTATTAAGAGAAAATTTTCCTATCATATTGAATCATTCCATTTTGTAAAAAAAAAAAATTAAAATAAAAATGTGTAAAGAAAAAGCCAATAAAGGATAAATGCTAGTTATTAATAATGATTACCCCCAGCAGATGGGATTATGGAAGATTTTCACTTTTCATTTTTGCCATTTCTGGCTTGCTGAAATTGTTCTTACAATACATGGGGGGTATTTTGCAACCAGGACAAGGATATTTTTAACTCCTTCCAGTTTGTTGATAGGTGGTACATCACAGCTTGAATTTTCATTTTCAATTTGAACAGGTTTTAGAGAGGCTAGAGGACCAAAGGTAGCAAAGAAAGAACCCAAGCAGTTAGAACAAAGCAACTCATATGGTAGTTAGCACTACATAAATCCCAATAATGGAATAGAATACAGTATGGCACACAAGTCAAACACATGGGCTCTGAAGTCTGGTTTCAAATCCCTCATATACCAACCTACGCTGTGTTTCTTCCTCTGCTTATGCATAATGTTTATTAAACACTTGGATCCTTCTAGCACCTGATGTGCCCAACAAACTATAGCCATTTGTACTTTTATTAGAGGGAGCTAAAGTGTTGTAATAGAAAATCATTTCCTTTTAGTTATAATATATGTAATTTATTCTGAACACTTTCAGTACAGACACTGAGATATGTGTGTCTTATTCTACCCTGTTAGTTGACATTCTGTGGTGTGCTGGGGAGCCTTATAACAGAGGCTAGAAAGAGTTGATTATGCATATCTTTTCCCAGCTCTGCTTTGTTACTTGAGTAAACACAGATTGATAGCACAAAATTGACCTTGGAAATTGGCAACTGCTATAAATTGGGGATTCAAACATTTTTCAGCACATCACTATCAAAATCTTAAGAATCCTAATTACACTTGTGGGGCAATTAGTTAGCAAACTGAAATCTCTAATCAAAACCCCCCATCAATAACTACTACAAATCGAGCTGGGTATGGTGGCGCACACCTGTAAGGAGAATCACAATTTCAAAGCCTGCCTCAGCAATCTAAAAGATTGTCTCAAAAAAGATAGAAAAAAGGGCTGGGGATGTGGCTCAGTGGTTAAGTACCCCTGGGTCAATCCCTGGTTAAAAACAAACAAACAAACAAACAAACAAACAAACAAAAACTACAAAGTAAACAACAAAAAGAAAACCAACAAAGTATTTTTTTAAATGGGCAAATTTGTCTATTTGGAGAAAGAGACATTTCTCCAAAGAAGTATTTTAATGGCCAAAAAATATAAGAAAAGTTGTTCAATATCATTTATCATTAGCAAAATGCAAAACAAAACCACATGAGATACTACTTCACAACTACTAGGCCATCTACAATTTTAAAAGTAGAGAATAAAAAGTGCTGGTTACAATGTAGAGAATTTAGAACCCTTGTACATTAGTAGTGGAGATGTGAAATAATTCAGTTGGTGTGGAATACAGTTTGGCAGTTCGTCAAAAAGCAACACACAGAGCTACCACATGACTCAGCAATTCCACTCTTAGGCATACACCCAAAAGAACCAAAAGCAGGGATTCAAACAGCTCTCTATAGGCCAATGTTCACTGCAGCATTATTCACAATAGCCAAAAGGTCACCACAACCCAAGTGTCCATTGATGGATAAATAGATAAACAAAATTTGGCATATCCATACAATGGAGTATCATTTAGCCTTAAAAAGGAATGAACCTTTGATACATACTACAACACTGAAAACTCTGCTAAGTGAAACAAGCCAGATATATACTGTATGCTTCTATTTATATGAGGTTTCTAGAATAGGCACATTCATAGAGACAAAAAATACAACAGTGGTTACCAGGGACTGGGGAGGGAGGAATGGAAAGTCATTGCTTAATGCTTAAGAAGAAAGAGCTTCAACTTGAGGTGGTGAGAAAGTGTTTGGAATAGTGTGATGGTTGTACAATGTTGTGAATGTAATCAATGCCACTGGATTATATAATTAAATATGCTTAAAATGGTAAGTTTTATATCACATATATTTTACTACAATCATTTTTTTTGTGTGTGTATGGCATTTGAGATTGATTCCAGGGGTGTTCTACTACTGAGCTATATCCCCAGACCTTTTTCTTTTTCTTATTTTGTGACAGGATCTCACCAAGTTGCTGAAGTTAGCCTTAAATTTTCTTTCTTTTTTTTTAAGAGAGAGAGAGAGAGAGAGAGAGAGAGAGAAATTTTTAATATTTATTTTTTTAGTTTTCGGCGGACACAACATCTTTGTTGGTATGTGGTGCTGAGGATCGAACCCGGGCAGCACGCATGACAGGCGAGCGCTCTACCACTTGAGCCACATCCCCAGCCCAGCCTTAAATTTTCAAACCTCTTGTTTCTAACTCCCAAGGACCTGGGATTACAGGCATGCACCACCACTTCCAGCTCACCACAATCTATGAAATTCATAATGTAATATATCAAAAAACATTGAGTTGTATACTTTGAGTGGGTACTATACATCAATTATATCTTAAAAAAGCTGCTTTAAAAAAAAGCCCAAGCAGGGTGTGGTGGTTCATGCCTGTAATTCCAGCAACTCAGAAAGCTGAGGCAAAAGGATTACTCATTCAAGTTCAAAGCCAGCCTCAGCAATTCAGCGAGGCCCTAAGCAACTGACTGAGACCCTGTCTCAAAATTAAAAAATAAATAAATAAATAAAAAGGGCTGGGGATGTAGCTTAGTGGTAAAATGTCCCGAGGCTCAAGCCCCATTACCAATTTTTTTTAATTAAAAAAATAATAAAAAGGGCTGGGGATCCAGCTCAGTGATTAAGTGCCCCTGGGTTCAATCCTCAGTACCAAAAAATAAAAATTAAATTAAAAAAAAAACAATCAAGGCATAGAGGAATTTGGGAGTTGGGGATTTTGGAAGTACTCTCCTTCTTGATCATAGTATATATAAAATTGTATGTTTATCAAAACTTGCAGAACTGGCTAGGCATGGTGGCACAAGTTCAAGGTCAGCCTCAGCAACTTAACAAGACCTTGCCTCAAAATATTTTTTTAAAAAGCTAAGTATGTCATTTGGTGGTAGAATGCTTGCCTAGCATGAACAAGGCCCTGGGCTCAAGCTTTAGCATTGCAAAAATGAAACACAACAAAAACATCACACAGAACTGAACCCTAACAGGGTGGAATTTTTGATTGATTGATTGCAGCACTGTGAATTGAGCCCAGGGCCTTGTGAAGTCTAAACAAGCACTTTACCACTGAGCTACATCCCCAGCCTAAATGGGGGTAAATTTTATTGCAGGTAAAATATACTTTAACTTTTTAAAATAGAATAAAATGCTACAATCAAATGTTTCAGCTTTGAGACACTTCTGACAGCTTGTTCATTATAACAATGAACACTAAAAATGATATTTCACTGGGGAAACTGCTTGGTGTTCAAGACAGATCAGTTAGAAATATTATTCAGTCACTCCACCCTTGGAGGAAATGAGATAAAAGATTATGATTTGCCTAATGTCCTTCACCCCTTTGGGATGATACCTAAGGCTCAGATATCCCAACAAATCTTACATCCACATACTTAATGGAGGGTTTGGATGTGCCTTCTAATTAAAAGTTTAGCAAAATCCAACTGCTAGAATATTGTCACACCTACCACCAGTGAATCTTTTGCACAAAATGGTTGTTGGGAAAAAATATCTGGAATGTCTCTGAGTATACAAATCAGGCCATATGATATATATTTTGTGTTAGACTATTATTAAATGTTTACATGGAAGAATTTGTTCTTTAACATACTCATTGTGGAATAGAAAGCTATAGTTTTCAGCTATTTCTAACTACTACAGATTAGTGATATCCACTCCAGAAGAGAACATAGTAACTGTGGACAACCAAATCAGCTAAGGTCAATTTGCAACACATATTTTTGAAACTTCTCTATAGTGTTGTGTCTGATTTGAGAATTCACTTTAAATAAAATCATAACAGAAAGGACAAAAAAATTATCTACTTTCCCATTCTGGCTGTCGGGACTAGTGGGGGGTCAGGGATAGGGTTAGGGTATTTATTACTCATTTACTAGGGAATGCTATTAGCCAGGTGTGGTGGTGCACGCCCATAATCCCAGGAAATCCCAGGTACTCAGGAAGCTGAGGCTGAGGCAGGAGAACCCAAAGTTCAAGGCCAGCCTCCATGGCTTAGCAGGACTTTATCTCAAACAAAAAATTTAAAAGGGCTGGATATCAGTCAGTGGTAAAGCACACCTGGATTCCCTCCCCATACAGATTTGTATCACTAGCAATTTTTTCAAAAAAAGCAAAAATAAAACAAAATGAGGTAATGCTATTAATGGGTTGTTTCATAGATCTACTTCCTATTTAGGCTATTGCTTTTCCCTGGTGATTTATCTAAAAGGTCAGAGTCAAATTTCACTATATGGATCTAGGGGAAAAGATGACATATTTAAATGATCTCTCTTTAAACCAGGCTGCAAGTCAGAGCCCAAATTTCCAGTTTTGGGGTGTGACCTCTAGCCACAGAGGAAATATAATAGCTGCTACTAAGCTCAGGACTTGAGGCCTTAAGCCCCAGTAGCAGGTAACTCCAGAGGGTGGATGCACATAGGGCAAAGGAGGTTTTAACAGAAGGAACTAAGTGAAGAATTCATTCAGTTCTTTTGTTTTAAATCATAATTTTATCAACATGAAAAGTGACTCTGTACACAACTCCTTAAAACACAGAGAGAGAAAAGCTGCTGGCAATCTACATGCTAACTCATCTAATAGAGCTGCTGCTACAACTCCAAGGTCTTAGTCTCTGGGGGACCCTAGATCAAGGGAGACGATGACACTGGTTCCATTTTCCTGAACATCTTATAAAGGAAGATGTCATTCCACTACAAGGAAGCTGTACCCTGAAAAATAGGTAAATTGTTGAGGCAAACCCAATACATAAAAATCACAATTCAAAATCCATAATTCACATTAACAAAGGAATTTTTCGGCTGCCTCTCTAAACATCAAGTAGGATTTGACATACAGATTTTGTATCACTAGCAATTTTTTCAAAAATATATTTCTTCTCACTCTCACAAAAGAAATAGCAACAGAAGTGAATAAATCTAAGAACTTCTGAGCTGGCTCTTAGAAGGAAGTTCTCTGAACATTTTACTTGATATCTGTGATTTATCTCTGGGTTAGTCATGATGATCCCGCCCTGTTCTTTGCCAAGATTCCCAGTAGCAGTAGATATGAAAAGCCCCTCTGCCTCCCTAATGAATTTCCATGTTAGTGCCACAAAAGCCCCCCTTCTCTGAGCCACACCTGACCCCTCCCTCATCCACACATGGCATGTATCACTCTCAGAAATTCTGACTCAGATAATACAGAAAATCAAAATCCAGATCCACTGGATCTGTAGAGCACAAATCTGTTAAGTGAAAGCCAGTCATTTTTTTTGTAAGGGAGGTGATGGAGTAATTGATTTCTGGTGTTATATCTGAAGATTAAGAGATCAACTGGAAAGCTTTCCTTAAAGCCAGGCCAACAGAGATATCCAGGGTGGAAGATCATGACCCCCAAATATGAAACACAAAGTTTCCCTGAATCAAAAACAATCCACCCCAACCCCACTGCAGAAAGTAGAGGCCACTTTCCCCAGGAATCTATTCTTAACAAGGCCTGTCAGAAGGATCTACCATCCATCCATCCATCCATTGATCCCCCATCCCCACCTCTGCCCTGAAATAAGACAGAAACCTCTCAGACAGGTAGTAGTTAACTTTGATCTCATTGGTGAAAACAACTCTACAACTTTCCTTGATCATCTCACACCTAGAAACCCTCCCTCTGTTAAGAAAATATGTCTTGTTAAAAGTCCCTCACACCCAATATCTTCTCTTGCTCTGGGGATTTGTATTTTCAGTTTCAGGAAGACAAAAGTGAGTTGGATCATGAGCTTAACCTTGTGGTTATTACAAACATAAATGAACTGCCTCAAATAACAACTACCTTTTATTGAGTCCTGAACTAGGTAGGTCTCAGCAACCTTGCTATACAGACACACTATATAAAGACTATGCAAGGCAGGCATTACCATCCTCATTTGACATATGGATAAAGTGAAGTTCAAAGAAGTAAAGAAATGTGCCCAAGCTCAAACAACTAACAGGTGACAAACCAAAATTCAAATTTATTAGTGTCTAACTCTAGGTATCTAGCAGAATCTCACTGTAAAGATATACTGCAAGAATCTATGCTACTGCTTAGTACAGTAGTGCATGCCTGTAATCCCAGCAACTGGGGAAGCTGAGGTAGGAGGATCATGAATTCAAAGCCAGCCTCGGCACCTTAACTAGGCCCTAAGCAACTTAGCAAGACCCTGTCTCCAAATAAATAAGTAAAAAGGCTGGGGATGTGGCTCAGTGGTAAAGCACCATTGGGTTCAATCCCTGGTCAAAAAAAAAAAAATCTATGCTACTAACCTCTTCTAAGATCAGCAGAGAAATCATTCAAAGACAACTGACTTTTACAAGTTTAAAGTGTACAGTTTAAGGTACTTTCTCTGCCTTCCGCCCACGGCAATTTAGATGAGTTTTCCTTTAATCAGGCATCAGTAAGGAAGCTGCTTCACTATGCCAAGAGAAAAAAGTGCTAGTCACAGTTATTCTAGTTCCCTCTTAAGAGCAGGAAATGAGGTGAATGAAGCCCACACAAGGCTGCCTTTTTTTTTCTCAGCAACTGACCAAATATAAGCAAAGTATATTTGATTCTCAGTTGCAAGGCTTGCATACCCATGGATATTTAACTGTCAGCTATGTCCCAAGGTTCCTCTGGGTCAAGTGTTTATGAAGATTTCTAGGTATGAGTTAACTAGAAAATGTTTTCCCAAAAGGGAGCCTATTCCTGAGCTAGGCCATCTCCCTGACCCAAGGTGGGCCTGGAGTTGAGAGTAGAGAGAAGGAAGACAATAGGAGTGGCTGAGTCAGCCAGATATGTGGGGAAGTGTGAAGAGAAGGAGTCTATTTGATAAATGTTTTCCTTTACAATGAGTCCAGAGATCTTTAGGATAATGATGATTAATTATTAAGCCCAAGTGCTAAAGTCATGACACAAGGATGGAATTATAAGCAACATAATAAGGAAAGGGTGAGGGAAGTAAAGAATAGGTAGAAGAAAGAAATATAAGTGTTCAGCCTAAATCAGTTTAAAAATGAGATTGAAAAATATTCTCCTAATAAAAAAATTAGAAGTTTCCTCTGGTCCTTAATGAAAGAAGGAAAGTTGGAGTGGAATGAGTAGATACCCATTCTGGTTTCTAAAAAGTGAAAGAGCCACTCAAGATACACCTTTCAAGGTACCAGGGTCACAAATGGCATTTGTGCCTGTGGTTAAGCAGAGGAGACTATCCTTCCTCCCCTCACATAGGCAGCCATTCTCTGCCACTCCTCAACTACCCGCTGTCAGCACTCTGCACTGGTGTATGAGCCACACAATAATTGGAAGCTAATGCAAAAAATAAATCATTGTGTTTTCTGATGTGGCTACTTTTGGTGGAGTTTGTGAAACACTACTACCTGGGCCTATCTAATAATGGAGAAGCCAATTCACATTCTCTTCTAGTAGCTTCCCATGCCTGGGCAAAGTAACCTTGTAACACGTTTCTCATCTGTCACTCATGGATCTTTAATGGTTCCCTAATAGACCCCATTAGTATCAAACGCAAACATCATCTTAGTATTCCAGCTTAGTGTGCTTTATTTCCATCCTACCAATCTGGCTCCATCTTTCTTCTCTCCCAACATGGATCACCCACTGGAGTCAGTTTCCACTTTGAAACAAACAGGCTAAGGTCTGGGAGTCCATGCAAAGAAAACATGACCCAGTCTCTGCCCTGGGAATAAAGCCCCTTCACAAGTAACCACAACAGGGGGCAGAAAGAGATAAGTGCCCTAAGAGAGGCACACAGTGCTGTGGGGATTCAAAGACAGATTATATATCTTGTGGGAGGATCTAGGAAGCACTGCAGGGACTGTAGATGAACTCAGGTCTAGAATGGGTACTAAAGAATGAGTGAAATCTTGACAGAAAGAGCTAGAGGGAAGAAAGGGAAAAACTGTGTGACCAAAAGGAGGGGGAAAGTTAGGACCCTAGGTACATTTATGGAGAATGGAGGTAAATAAGCTATGATAACTGATAATCATTTGAAATATTTTCCCAATTACCTTAATAATGAAAGAATTATATATAAACTTAGATGCCACTGAGATGTTATTTTTTAATAATGTTATTGCATTTTATACCTTTATTTTATTTATTTATTTATTCATTCATTCATTCATTCATTCATTCATTCTTGCCCCTTTCCAGGGTCAAAGACTGAACTCTTAGGGCCCTGGACATGCTAGGTAAGTGCTCTGCCACTGAGCTAAATCCCCAACCCCTTATTTATTTATTTATATGCAGTGCTGAGGATAGAACTCAGCCTCACACATACTAGACAAGTGCTCTACCACTGAGCCACACCTGCAGCCCCCTTAGATGGCATTTTTTAAAAAGATTTTGCTTTTATGAGATTATCTGATGTGGGCAAAGACAAGATGGAACAGACTCTTTCAGTTCCCACTGATGATGGGTATGTAAATAGGCAGTACCTTTTTGGAAAGCAATATTTAGCTCCTTAACATTCATATCCTCTGACTCAATAATTCCACTTCAAGGAAAATGACTTGGGAAATAATGTGAAACAAAGATCTGTGCACAAAGTTTTTTGTAATATTATTTATAATTGCAGGAAATTATGATCTAGTTATAGGATGGAGTACTATATAATCATTATGAATTATGCTTCTGACAAGTTTTCAGTGATACAGATGCTTATGAAAATGTTAAATGAAAAAAATCATGGCATGAAATTGGTGATACACAGTATAGTCACAACTATGGAAAACAATACGAAAGCAGGAGAAAAATTGGCAAAAATGTTAACATCTTGGTGATATTGGTTTTTGTTCTCTATATCATGAGTCAGCAAATTATGGTCCATGAGCCAAGTGTGGCCCATTGATCCTCATATGTTTTACTGGAACACAGCCACACTTGTGCATTTACATATTGTCATTAACTGTGGCCATTTTTATGCTTCAGGGGTACAGTTGAGTAGTTGTATCATGGCCTGTAAAGTTTTGTAACACCTCCTACTTTAGCCCTTTATACAAAGTTTTCTAACCTCTGTATCTTACAAATTTCTACAATGAGTGTTACTTTGGTGATAATTGTTCTAAAAGGTGCATTTCCACACTGTGAAGGTACTTCAGGAACAGGCTAACAATTTCAGATTTTATCTTATAAACAACAGGGAACACTTAGAAGTTTCTGAGGAAGGTGGGACATGATTTGGCATGATGCCAACTCATAAAACACTGAACTCCAGGTCATTTCAGAAGATAGAATTCATAATGTATGCCAAGCAAATTCTATGACTCATCAACAGCTGTGATTCTGGGCCACTCCTCCTCATTTATAAGTGTGCCTAAGATTTGACTCATTATTGATTTCAAACTTCCTCCTCCAAACGAACCCTGTGACATAGCCTCCTCCCTGAAGGAATGACCAACAGAATTGTAATCAAAACAAAATTGTGAGTTTTGCCTGGAAAGACAGTTTGAAGTTTAGGGTAGTATTTCGGTCTTCTTAAAATAGTCTTCCATTTACAAGCTTTTTCCTATATCCCACTTTACTTTCCTATTCTGGAAGTACAACAGGAAAACAGGGAGATGGTACTATTGTCAAATGTGGCATTTATACACAATGGAGTATCACTCTGCATTAAAAAATGACAAAATCATAGAATTTGGAGGGAAATGGATGGCATTAGAGCAGATTATGCTAAGTGAAGCTAGCCAATCCCTAAAAAACAAATGCCAAATGTCTTCTTTGATATAAGGAGAGTAACTAAGAACAGAGTAGGGACGAAGAGCATGAGAAGAAGATTAACATTAAACAGGGATGAGAGGTGGGAGGGAAAGGGAGAGAGAAGGGAAATTGCATGGAAATGGAAGGAGACCCTCAGGGGTGTACAAAATTACATACAAGAGGAAGTGAGAGGAAAGGGAAAAAAATACAAGGGGGAGAAATGAATTATAGTAGAGGGGGTAGAGAGAGAAGAGGGGAGGGGAGGGGGATAGTAGAGGATAGGAAAGGCAGCAAAATACGACAGACACTAGTATGGCAATATGTCAATCAATGGAAGTGTAACTGATGTGATTCTGCAAGCTGTATACGGGGTAAAAACGGGAGTTCATAACCCACTTGAATCAAAATGTGAAATATGATATATCAAGAACTATGTAATGTTTTGAACAACCAACAATAAAAATTAAAAAATAAATAAGTAAATAAAACATCTTGAAATTATAAAAAAAAAAAAAAACAGGAGGGCAGGAAAGGCACAAAGGGAGAGAGTAAATAGAAAGCATTTGAAGCTTCTGTCTGAAGAGCCCTCAAGGTACCCCCGGATCCACCCACCCACAGAGCCTGGTTTTGAAGACCTTGACACCTATCTATCCCCAGTGAACATGGGCCATCTGATTGGTTTTGTCTTTAGAAAAAGGTGAGAGCTGACTCTCTGAAAGAAAACCTCCACTGGGCACTGTGGCACACACATGTAATCCCAGTGGCTGAGGAGACTGAGGCAGGAGGGTCTCAAGTTCATAGCAAGCCTCAGCAATGGCGAGGCACTAAGACACTCAGTGAGACTCTGTCTCTAAATAAAATACAAAATAGGGCTGGGGATGTGGCTCTGGTGGCTGAGTGCCGGAGGTCAATCCCTGGTACCCTGCCCCCAGATAAAAAGAAAAGAATGCCTCCATATCCACAGGCTTCCTCCAGATTCTCAATGCTTTCTCCACCTGCCTCAAGCCTATTTCCCCAGATGCACTGCATATAACCAGTTCATACAAATGACTGTTTACTCATTCTCTCAAGAATGAACACAAAGGAATGGAAATGCTCTGACAAGTGGTTTCCTTTCAAATAAACACACTACCAATCACAAAGATTAAACATCCACAAAATGAGAAACTCCAAACTGCCATAATTTCAAGTCTGCATGGCATAAAAACACTGAACAGGTCTCTGAGTTTCTTTTTTCTTTTAAACACATGGTTTTTTTTTTTTTTTTTTTTTTTGTATTTCTGCAGATCAAGGCTGTGAATTTCATTTAAGGCACACGCATTTCATTTGAACTTAGAAAGTGAAATAATCTTTGTGTAACTATGCTTGCTTTTTTTCCCCTTTAATTTTATTTATGTTTTATTTCATTGGTTTGAGAAAGAAAAGAGACAAAATGCATTGAGATGCTCAATAATTTAACAGATCATAGTTAACATTTTATATTTTAATATATACCTGTGCCAACAATTGTTCTCATGAGCTTTCTGAACCATTAAGCCACACTATTCTCCTGCTTCTAAATCAAATATAAGTAATTTGTTGTCATAGCAATGCTTCTTCCTACTCCAAAATAGTTCAATACATGCTTTGTTTCAGCAGGCAACTCTGTCTACAAAAAATTGGTCATTATCTTCCATCTTCTTGACAAATGTCTTATTAAATTTAGCTGCCTGGCTTTTACAATCATCAGGAGAGTGTATTTCTATGGCACTTTGTAGCACCTGTATAGGACCTCTCAGGAACTGCCTGGAAGAATATCACAGCTAAGTCGCTGGGTGACAGCCACTCTTTGTAGTCATGATGACAACAATCCTCAGCATTATTACCCAGCTTTAACAGTTTATAGAGTGCTGTCATCCACTTCATTGTATTTGAGACAATACTGGATGATGCTTATATTCTCCATCAATTCCCTACATCAGGCTGGTTATTTATCTGTGCACATCAATAGAAAGTTACATTTCTTCTATCCTTCCTTCCCTGAGGTTGAGTTCTACTTTTCTGGACTTTTGATGGGTTTATATTAAGCTAAAGAGGGTAATTAAATAAGCTACTAGAATTGCAAAGGGAAACAATAACAGAGGCAAGGGGTATCATTTTGTCAGTGACTTCTGCAACAGCCCACAGACAGATATTTACTGTTTAGAAAAACATGTGAGAACACACGCCACATTCAATGCCAGTATTAATGCTAACCTCTCATGCATAGGCCATGTTACAGTTCACAAAGCATTTTCACAAAAGTGATCTAATGTGAACTATATCTCTTATACACCCATTTTCCCATATGGATAAATACAGCAGGATCACAGTGGGTGTTTCTAAAACCTTATTCTCTGCTTTATAGTTTATCCATTTAAAAAAAGGATGAATAATTGGTGTTTCCAACTGAAAGTCCTTTAAGCCTTGACCATCATTTCATGCACTCATAGTCTATAACATTTAGAGCTCCTCGCCCATTAAGTTGAATCTTTTTTTCACACTAGTGAAAAATGCAAACTAGAAGGAAAAGATCTCACAGGAGGGAGGAATCTTTGACATTGATCAAGGTGTTTAAAAAGAAACAGGCACAAAGACAAAATTATCAGGAAATTTCAATGTTCCTTTATATATTCCTATATTTTTAAATTCCTTATTCATGATCATATTACTTCTACAATCTAAAATAAAAGGTTTGCTGGGCATAGTGGTTCATGCCTATAATCCCTGCACCTACAGAGACTGAAACAGGAAGATCTTGAGTTCAAGGCCAGCTTCAGCAACTTATTGAAGACCCAAGCAATTCAGCAAGACCCTGTCTCTAAATAAAATATAAAAAGGCTGGGGCTACTGCAATGGCGCACGTAGTTTGGGAGGCTGAGGCAGGAGGATCATGAATTCAAAGCCAGCCTCAGCAAAAGTGAGGCCCTAAACAACTCCCAGAGACCCAGTCTCTAAATAAAATACAAAATAGGGCTGGGAACATGGCTCAGTGGCTGAGTGCCCCCGAGTTCAATCCCTAGTACCAAAAGGGGGTAGGGGTTGGGGATGTGGTTCAGTGGTTAAGTGCTCCTGGATTCAATCCTCAGTACCAAAAAAATAAAATGTTTACTTTTTAAAACAAAGAGACAAAGGAATATGGTTGGATTTAAGGGGAAAGATACCTGAACAGAGGACCCTAACTAGCTCACCTGCTTCCCCATCTTTGAAACTCTCTGGGAGGGAAGGATGAACTAAGTGAAGATGACCAGCTCAAAGTGCTTCTTTGGGAAATGCAATCAACATCAGGAGATGCTCTAACAGAGCCTGAAAATAAGATTTCACAGCACCACATAGGCTCAAGGAGCTAGAGCTAAAAAGTTCCATTCCCACTTGAATGTGACCAAATGTATTTAATTTGTCTCTCTGTATGACTTTCAGCTTCACATAGTCCGATTTCATTCAAAAATCTAATAAAAGGGACAGTAGTTGCCATCATGTCTGTTGCTTGGTCCTTGTGTGCACTTGTCTCCTATAGACTTTAGATTTTTTTCTGCAGAGTGAGCAGAGAAGCTGATAAATTATTTAGAACCCCTATGCAACTATTATCTCAATTTCTCCACACCTCCCTCCTGTCACATAGAAGGAGGACAAGAGTTACTCACATAATTACAGTCATTGAACATAAAAAGAAGAGACAGAGGTAACAGAGTTTGAGCCAGGTCCCACAGAAAAATATTGGCAATAACTAAGGATCTGAACCCTGTCTGGCCAGTCTCAAGTAATTGCAAACGGAATCAAGCTCCCTTTCCCAAATCCTTTCCAACCCCAAGGAACTCAGCTTTCAAAACTGTTTTAATGTTGATAAAAGCTGCTGGCATTTGAGGATATGAGGGTGTTAATTTTGTTTCACAATGTCAAAGTTAAAAATTTACTGTAATTCTTTAACCCAGAAGGTGCAATTCTGATTTAAATGTGTTTCTTCCCTAAAACCCAAATCCAATTTACCCAGTTCATCTAGAGGGATGCTTTTGTTATCATATCATCACCCTTATTGATCTACCCACAGGCTAACTTGCTGTGGAACCCCTATCTTGAACATTGGATCAATGGATATAATAAAGAAATGCAAAACAATTAACTTATTATACAAATAATGTATCCTCCAAATATATAAAGTTGAAAGGATTGAAAGAAGCAAATAAATTGGTAGTAAATTTTAGCAATTCTCCAGTAACTGATAGACTAATAGACAAAAAAATCAGACAAGGTTATTAAAAAGCAACACAATTAATAAGGTTGATCTAGTAGATACTGGTCTCATGCTGAGCCATAAAATAAGTCTGAGCGAATTTCAAAGAAACAGAACACACAGATCACATCCTCTGATTATGCTTCTATGTAAGAAACCAATAACAAAAGGATAGCTTAAAAAGATTTAGAAATATTTTTAGAAATCCTTCTAAGCAACCCATGGGTTAAGCAATCACAATACAAATTACAAAAATCTTGACTAAATAAAATGCTATAACTTGTCAAAATTTATGGAATATATCTAAAGTAGAAGGTACCAAAAATCATCAGCTTTTAATATTTACAGTCAAATAAATGAGCTAAGCATGCAGTTTAAATTAGAAAAAGAGCAAAAGGCAAAAAGCCAAAGAAAACATGGAGAAGAAAACAAATGTTAAAAGAAACAGAATTTAGCAAAAGAGGTAACAGACATATAAAAGAAAAATAACAAAGCCTACATTGCTTCATATAACAAAAAAAGACAACTCATGAGCTACTAGTGAGGTTTCTTAAAAATAAACAATTAGAAAAGAAAAGAACATCTTTTTAACCATGTTGCTACTATAGTTAACATTAACAATTTTAAATCAATAAATTTGAAAGTTTAGACCAAATAGTCACATTCCCAGAAAAATATAAACTATCAGCAGTTATTAAAAGACTAAATAGGATACCTGAAAAAAATCTAACCAATAAAAAAATTAAATCAGAACCAGGCATGGTAGTGCATACCTGTAATCCCAGTGACTCGGGAGGCTAAGGTAGGAGGATCTCAAGTTGAATGCTAGCCTCAAACTATTGAGATACTTTCTCAAATTTTTTTTAAAAAGGGATTTGGGGATGTAGTTCAATAGTAAAGTACTTACCTAGCATGCATGAGGCCAGCACTGCACAAAATAATTAAATAAAAATTAAAAGGGCTGGATATATACCTCAGTGGTACAGCACCCCGGGGTTCAATCCCCAATAGCAGAAAAAAATTAAATCAGTAGTAAATTATCCCACAAAGATGACACCAAATCTGATAGTATTATGAAAAAGTTTTAGCAAACATTCAAGAAATAAACAACTCTGGTCTCATGCAAATTTTCCCATCTTTAGGAAAAGAGGAAGCGCTATACAATCTACTTTATGAAACTAAAATAAACTTAATACTAAATCCTACAGGGAGACTACAAGAAAGGAAAAATGGGGCCAGATTCATTCACCAACCCAGCTGTAAAAGCACCAAATAAAACATTAGCAAACCATACCCAGGAATAATAAAGAAGATAATACATCATGATCAAGGAGACTTGATTCCAGGAATATAAAATCAGTTTAATATTGGACAATCAATTGGTATTACTCACCATGCTAAAATATTTAAAAAACAAAAGCCATATGTTCACCTCAATAGATAAAGAAAAAGCCTTTGATACAATGCAACATCAATTCATGATTTTTTGAAAAAAAATTTAGCAAACTCAGGAATAGCAAGGAACTTCTACAATCTAATAAGGAACATCAATGAAAAAATCTACAGCAAACATCATATATAATGATGAAACACTGAAAACATATCCTTTAAGTCAGGGAACAAGATTAGAGGGAAAAACATAACCACGTCTACTAAACATTATATTAGAAATCTTAACTGAATGATGGTAAGAAAAAGCCATATAACAAATATATATAATGGCTGCAAAGAACAAGATAAAAGTTTCATTATTTGCCAAATACGTATGATTATCAAAACAGAAACTCGGGCTGGAGATGTGGCTCAAGCGGTGAGCGCTCTCGCCTGGCATGCGTGCAGCCCAGGTTCGATCCTCAGCACCACATACAAACAAAGATGTTATGTCCGCCAAGAACTGAAAAATAAATATTAAAAAAAATTCTCTCTCGCTCTCTCTTTAAAAAAAAACAAAAAACAGAAACTCAAAAGAATCCCCAGATAAATTAATTATAATTAGCTTAAGAGCATTTAGCAAGGTTTCTAGATGCAAGCATGATAAAGGGCAATTGATTTCCTTTATAGATACCAATAATGGACAAAATTATAACATGTCAGTTAAAAAAGAAAAGGAAATGATTAGAGACTCTACTGAGTAGTTGGTTAAATCCCTAGGCTCTGAAGTCAGACTATCTAGTTTCTAATCCAAGCTCTATCCCTCTAGCTGTGTACCTCTGGACAAGCTCTGTACCCTACCTTTTAGAATTTTTATGAGAATTAAATGAGTTAATATATGTCCCTGGCACATGGGAGCTATTGTTATTACCATGGAGAAATAGCTAATAGGGCTATTATTCAGGGCTACAAGGTTCTAACTATTGGACTCTAAGACATCTCCAGGGTAAAGAGTCAGAGAGGCACCTGTCACAGGAGCCAGTTAAACTCATCCATGTATTCTGAAGGCTAGGCACTGAACTCCCACGCACAGCTTACAGCTCATTACCCAAGTACCCTGTTGTCTGCACAGTGATTAGCAAAAGAACACACCCTTTCTCTGGAGATTTCTTACCCAATCTTACCAACTCTTCAAGTCAACAACTTCAAGGTTTCTGTGAAGACAAAATCCAGAGTGCCTGATGGACATTTTTCATCATCAAAAGAAAAGGCAAACCTCAGGCCCTCTGGACTGGTGCCAAGAGAGGTTCATGAAGTATGAGAAGAAAGGCTATTGTTTTTAGTTCCATTTTTGAAGAGGAGTGAGACAATAATATTTTTTTGAATAGCTACTATGTGTCATAGAGTGTTCTTAGGGCACTAGAAATATGAATTTACTTAATTCTCTCAATAATCTAATGAGAAAAATAAAATCTTTAGCCCATTTTATGAATAAGAAACAGGATGACAGTGATTAGTTGACTTGTTTAAACATATGTCCCAGGAACGATAGACATTAGCTTCAAACTAAAATTCAACCTGAGCCTGAGGCAAGAGGATGGCAAGTTTGAGGTAAGGTTCAGCAATTAGTAAGACCCTATCTCAAAATAAAAAATAAAGGGCTGGGGCTGGGGCTCAGAGGAAGCACACTTGCCTGGCATGTATGAGGCACTGGGTTTGATTGTCGGCACCACATATAAATAAATAAATAAAAATAAAGATTTATCAACAACTAAGAAAAAATGTTAAAAAAAATAAAAGTAAAAAATGCTGTGGTGGAGCTCAGCAGTACAGCACCCCCTGGGTTCAATCCCCAGTACCACAAAAAAAAAAAAAAAAAAAAAAAGAGAGAGATAAAGGAGGCTAGTTCCTAAAATGAAGAGGGAAACAAGGATAGTGGACACTCCATGTGAAGCTAGGATTTCAATTCTTCTCCTTTCCAAACCAACAGGCCAAAATTAGAATAGGCATACAAACAGTAATTATGTGAACAGAAGACTGAAAAGCAGCAAACCAGCAGGGTACCCAAGTTAGTATCTGTCAGGTGCTCAGATGAAATGCTGGTGCCATTTTTTGGCATGACTGAGCAATATTTATTAAAAAAAGAAAGAAAAGAAAAACACTGCAACTCTGCAGCTCTCCTATCCCTCTCCAGGATGCACAGGTAGCTTAGATTTAGATGCCACCTGGTTTTTAACCCTTCCATGTGGTGACATTGCTGGGCTTACTGACTCAACTACCTTGGTAGTTGAGTCACCATCACCAGTGATGTATCATTCAGAGCATGAACACAAAGCTGTATGGCAATGATCATATTCCAAGCATTACTGCCATCAGACCCATCTATTAGAGCTTCTGTTTCCTGTCCCCGTAGATAATTTTTGTTCCTCCTAATGGCAATAGCTAATCTAGGCTTCCAAGGAGAGCCTGAAGACACACATGAACCAACAAAAGAGAGAAAAAGCCAGGTGCAGAGCTGCATGCCTGTAATCCCAGCAGCTCAGAAGGCTGAGGCAGGAGGACTGCAAATTCAAAGCCAGCCTCGGCAAAAGTGAGGGACTAAATAACTGTCTCTAAATAAAATACAAAATAGGGCTTGGGATGTAGCTCAGTGGCTGAGTGCCACTGAGTTCAATCCCCTGTACCCCCCTCCATAAAAAAGGGAGAGAGAAAAGAGCCTGGCATTGGGGGCCACCTCTTATACCCCTGCCTGATGCAAGGTGATCCACAATAAGGGCCTCCAGGTTCAAGAACGAACACACACACACACACACACACACACACACACACACATACACACACACACACACACCCCAATCATAACAACAATATCTTGAAGATCAAAACTACCATTCTAACTGCAGTATCAGTTAGGTTTTATAGATTATTAACCTTGATGTTCCTCAAAACCAGATCTTCTCATGATAAAACAGATAAACTTGAAATGTCAATTACACTAGACCTAGGTGTATATCTACATGCTCTTAAATTCTGCAAGGAAATAAAAGTTGTATGTATAATCTGTTGTTCAGATTGCTTCTCTTCTAGAAACTACCATCTACCAAAGCCCTCTTGCAAAACAGAACACAAATTCTAGTAATTCTAACATAGAACAATAAAATATGTGCATCTCATGCATATTTAAGTGTCCTGTTACTTTTCAGCCTTTATACCATGTTTACAAATATTTTTAGAGACTATAAGGCTGAAAATTAAATAACAGCCATTTTTAAAAAGTATTTTCTATCCAGGTTTGGTGTCCCTTGCTTGTAATCCCAGCATCTAGGAGAATAAGGTAGGAGGATTGCAAGTTCAAAATGAGCCTCAGCAACTTATCAAGGCCCTAAGCAACTTAGGAGACAGTGTCTTAAAATAATAAATAAAAAAAGGCTGGCTGTGTTGCACAGTGGTTAAGTGCCCTGGGTTGAACCCCTGGTACCAAAAAAATTTAAAAAGTACTTGCTGATGTAGGTAAGGAGCTAACTGAAAAGAAACTTCATTTCATTATAAATTCCCACAGGAAAACAGAGCCAACATGTAATTGGCTAAGCATGATAAAGCCATTTGATATTAACCGACCTTTCAAAGATACACTGTTTCACTCTCCCCACTTTTGTGTTTCTGATGTATTTTTTCTCTCATTTTATTCTCAGGTTTTTTCATTCTGTTAGGAAGCAGGAAATAAACCAAAGTGTCACCGAATATCAGAGCTCAAAGGGATCTTAGTTATAACATAGTCCAATCCTCTCACTTACAGATGTAGAAACTAAATCTCCGAGAAGGAAAGTGAGTTACTGGACTTTGAGGTCTCACAGTAAGCTACAGGGGGACATTTCTGTGTGCAAGACTCTTCTGTTCTGACCAATTCCCTGAAAAGGCTTGCAGAAAACTGTCAATCTTCATTGATACAAAAATTTAACTGGCAACTTCCTTTAATGATTGGCTCTACTAGCAGGTATGTTATGGGTTCAGAATTCCTAATCCAAATTTCTGAAATCCTAAATGTCTCAAGATCCAAACCCTTCTGTGTGCCAACACAATGTTTGATCAATAAAGTAGATGCAAATAATCCAAATCCAAAAACCTCTGAAATCTGAAGCACTTCTGTTCACAAGCCATTTCAAATAAGGAATATACAAGCTATAATTAACAATGCTGGCTTTGGAAGCAGCCAGAATGACATATCCATTTTCTAGCTGTATGACCTTGGGCATATTATTTAACCTCTCTGAATCTTATTTTCCTCATCTGTATAATAGGAATGCCAGTAATAGCACCCCAAGTGCCTGGTACATGGTAACTGTTCAATAAATGTTATTTGTGATTATTACCCTCAGCCTGTTTGTATGGGGAGAGGTCTCTGGGAAGAGCAACTCCAATATCTTTACTCTGAATTACACCTGTCTCTTCCAAGAAAGCCCGAGACTTGGATCGGAATTTTAAGTGACAGGGAATAGAGCCAAAAAAAATTCAGCCTGGTGTTATTATCATTAGGAATGGGCTCCACTGAATTAACTCTCAGGCCCGCTCATAAAACCAGAAACCTCTCTTGCCTCTAATATAAGTTTCACAAAAGGGGGAAAAATGCAACTGAGGCAGAAAAGTCATAAACACTAAGCTTGGGAAAGCCTCTTAAAAGGAGTAGAAAAGCATCATAGACACAGTGAAAATGGAGTCACTGGCTGTGTCAGTAAAGGGGAAATTACTCATCCTTAGATCTCATGGACCTGAGCCAGTGTTAACCCAGCAGTGGGTTAGCTAGTTGTAGACTAAAACCCATCCCAGCCTCCCTCAAACCATAAGGAAGTCTGGAAGCATAAAATATAAACCAGATCTTAAAATTTTAATATGGACCATTAGGTTCCTTTGTCCTTCAAATGAGACAGAGCATAGTGTAATAGGACTTCAAAGGGTGGTGGCTTACACACAAATCCTCCCTCTGCCACTCCCAAGTATGACTTTGGGCCAAGTAGCTTTCCCTCTGGGCTTCTTTGCCTATCTGCAAAACAAAGGTCATGAACTCAAACTCCCTTGACCTCTAGGATTTATTGGTCATAAATTTTGTATACACTTGTCACCAGAAAATGCAGTAATCTGACTGTAAATGAGCCTTGATAATAAGTTCCCTAGGGCAGAAAGTGCATAAAATATTTCTTTTGTATTTCACAAGTGTGATGCTGGTCCCAGAATAATTGCTTAATAAATGTTCAGGGATCTTGATTTGCCACCAAGTACCTAGCATATCCAAGCTTTTTGCATGCCGGGCAGGTCTCCTCAAACCTCTCCCACCAGATTTTTCAAATATAGTAGATTTTGCCACCCCTGGAATTTTAATAAAAAGAAGCACTGCACAAGAAAACAAAGCACCTGTCATATCATGTGACAGTGATTGAACACCTAGGTGGCAGGCACTCTGCTTTATATAGGAAAAAGGAGCTGATCTGGGCCTTGGTACTTACACCTATACTACAAGTTATATGATTCAGAGTGAGTCAATTTACCTAGCCTGGTACAAGGCCCAGAAAGGCAGCTACTATTATAGAGAACTCCAGAATTTTACATCATAGAGCTAAGATCACTATTTTTAAATATTTTTAGTTGTAGATGGACACAATACCTTTATTTTATTTATTATTTACATGCGGTGCTGAGGATGGAACCCAGTGCCTACCAGGAGCTAGGCAAGTGCTCTATCACTGAGCCACAGCCCCAGCCCCCTTCAGATCACTTTTTTGGCAGATATACAGTTAACTGACATGCAAGGAGAAGAACATTTGAGTAGCAGTGCTTCCAAAAGGCTTTGGTGGTTCAGAGGAGGAAACAGCTATATTTGCATGTTATTCAGTACACAAACATACACAGGTGTGCACACCCATACATTCGCACTTCTAGGGACTAGTTTAGGCTCATAACATATTGAACCTAGTTTTCTGCACTAGTGATTCCTAATCTGTCTGCAGATTAGAATTACTTGAGGAGATTTAAAAGATGCCAATTTTCAGGCCCCAGCCCAGACCAATTATTTAAGAGTGAGGTAGAGGAGCAGGCATTGGCTCGTTTTTGTTTGTTTGTTTTTAATTTCATGCTGACCAGATGACTTGAGAGGACAAGGGTTAAAGATGCTGGCTTCCATGTTCTCCATCTCCATCTATACCCGAACTTATTGGAAGGTCCTGCAGATGACTTGGAGGACAGTATGAGTCACAAAAATTCCATTTCAATCACTCACACCATAGTCTCTGAGCCAGTACAAGATACACTGCCACAGCCAAAGCATTGACAATCATCAATCTTGAAACTTTCAAGTTTCAAGCCCCAAACTTGAAAGGGGCTCTCTTTTTTATAATAGTTTTTTATATACCTTTATTTTATTTATTTATTTTTATGTAGTACTGAGGATCAAACCCAGTGCCTTGCACGTGCTGTGCAAGTGCTCTACCACTGAGCTACAACCCCAGCCCAAAAGGGGCTCTCTTAACCTTCAGTTAGTCAGGGAAGGTTATCAGCCAGTCCTCTCTGGACTATGTCCCAGCTCTTCCACAGCCTAGGCACAGGCCTGTATCCCAGCAGCTTGGGAAGCTTAGGCAGGAGGATCTCAAGTTCAAAGCCAGCTTCAGCAACTTAAGTAACTCTGCAAAACACTGTCTCCAAATAAAATATGAAAAGCGGGCTGGGGATGTGGCTCAGTGGTTAAGTTCTTCTGGGTTTAATCCCCAGTACCAAAAAAGAAAAAGAAAAAGAAAAAAGAAATCTCTTTTCTGGAAGATACCCTACTCCTCAAAGTGCTGAATCATATCATGTCCCTTTTCAACAGCCCTCTTCCGGGGCTAGAGATGTGGCTCAGCGGTAGCGCGCTTGCCTGGCATGCGTGCGGCCCGGGTTCGATCCTCAGCACCACAAACCAACAAAGATGTTGTGTCCTCCGAGAACTAAAAAATAAATATTAAAAAAAAAAAAACAGCCCTCTTCCCTGATTCATACTGATGTTTCCTCATAGCAAGGAGCACTCCCTATTCCCTTTGCAGCTCTGCACTGAGTCTCTCTCTGTTCTTTCTCCCTCCCTCTCTCCACACACACACACACACACACACACACACACACACACACACACAGGTTTGCTTTTTTAATTCTTTCTTGATCAGCCTCTGCCTGCCTCTTGGCCACTTAGCTACTCTTCTACTTATCCCCTCTCCTTTCAGCAGAACTTCCTGGCAATGACAAACTGCCTCAATCCAGCATAACCTCTCCATGGCCCTGCCTGGCTTCACCCCCACAAGCTACTAAGGCACATGATGTTTTCTTAGTTGCCAAATCTCCTCTTGTTAGTTGGCTACCTTCATCCATTGAATTTCATTTACTAAACTATACCTTTAGACTTTATTTACTTACTTACTGACATATTTATTTTGGTGCTGGTGATTGAACTCAAAGAGGCCTCATACATGCTAAGCATGTGTTTTGCCACTGAGCTATATACTCCTAGCCTGCTTTCTTTAAATATTTTTCTTAATTACTAACCTGTATTTAAATTCAAACAATACAAAAATGAATGTAATAAGTGAGAGTGTCCCCCTTCCTTTATCACTCTGAATAAGCACAGTTTGATATAGATTCTTCTAGACTTTTATAATATGTTCATAAACATGCGCATATAAAGGAATTAGTTGGGTTTTTTCAGAAAACGGGTTTCCATCACACCTATTATTCTCCAACTAGATTTTTTTTAAAGATTTTAACAATATATTATGAATATCTTTCAAAGTTAAAACACACATTAGCCTCATGTTTTCTTTTTTGGGGGGAAGAGAATTCTTTGGATTTAACCTAGGGGTATTCTACCACTGAGCCACATCCTCAGCCCTTTTTGATATTTTATTTAGAGACAGGGTCTTGCTGAGTTCCTTAGGGCCTTTCTAAGTAGCTGAGGCTGGCTTTAAACTTGAGATCCTCCTGCCTATGCCTCCCAAGTCTGGAGTCCCTGGGATTACAGGCATATGCCACCATGCCCAGCTTAGTCTCCCTTTTTAAAAAGCAGGATAATTCTCCACTGTCCAAAAATTTACCAATTCTATTACTGATAGGCTATTTCTCAATGTTCTCTATTTGTCAACATTGGGTGGGGAAGCTGGCCATAAGGGCCAGGTCTTTCCTCAGTCCCTCCTTGGTCTCATTCTCTTTGCCCCACATGACATAGAGGACTAGCTCCTGCTCCCTGAAACAACTTCCACTTTGGGGCCTCATTCTACTACCTCAATGACTGTTCCTTCACTGAGCCTTCTTTCTGCCCTCCAAAAGTAGACATTTCCTGGAATGTTCTTCTTTCTCTTCTCTGGCTTTTAAGATGCCCTCATTTTCTCCTTTATATTCTCTAAGCAAATGTCTCCTAAATTGACATTTTTAGCCACAAGCACAATTCGGTTTGCCCCTGGGACATTCCAGCTTCCACGTCTCAAACATCTGAAACTTAAAGAATCTGAAAATGAACTCATGACTTTTTTCTCTAACTCACAGTCTACTCATCTGAAAAACAAAAGGACTGGACTAGTCTTCCTTAAATTTTGTTTTAAAATTAGGAGTCTAGAATGTACCAGAAGTTGTGGGGATTAAAAAAAAAATCAGACTTTGCATTTAGGGAACACACATTCTACATAAATAATTACATAATATCAGGCCAAATAGACAAGAGTAACTAAATCTGGCTTTGAAGCTAGAAGACAGCTTTACTTGGAGTGTTTGAGCTGAGCTTTGAATGATGACTAGAATTTCAACAGGAAAAGAAAGAATACTTCTGATTTCGGGTGCAACATGAACACAGTATAAACTCTAAGTACATCACGCATGTGGCTAGATCAAGAACTCATGGAAGAATGAACTAGAACAGACAGGCACAATGGTGCAACCCTGTAATCCCAGCAACCCAGGAGGCTGACACTGGAGGATTGCAAGTCCAAGGCCAGTCTGGGAAACTTAGCAAGACCTTATTTTAAAATTAAAAAGGGATGGGGATGTAGCTCAGTGGTAGAGTGGCCCTGTGTTCAAACCCCAGTACCACACACATTAAAAAAAAAAAAAGATATTAGAAGACAAGGCTGAAAATGTTGGAAGTAAAGCACAGAAGATCCTGAATCCTAGTGTAAGAAGTTCAGGTTTCCTCTAAAGGGTTTATCTGTCAGTCTATCTGTCAGCTCTGTCTAATTGATAAGTGACTGTCTAGAAAGCTATGCTAAAAAAAATTTGAACCTAGTACTCCCTGGGAAAGCATGCCTATAGCTAATTGGCATAGCTGGCCAGGGATACCACAAAGTATGCATCTCTGTATCTGTCATGTCTGCTGAAGGCAATGGGGAGTTATTGGAGGCTTCTGAGGAAAGGAATGGCATGACCCAACATGCAATTTGCTTGTATCCTTCTGCAGTTGTGCAAAAGCTGGAGCAGGAAGATGCCCTGAGGAGGGATGATCAATCAGGAGACTACTATAATAAGATAGATGATGATAATAATGATGATGATGATGATGATGATGATGATGATGATGATAAACAAAAACAACCAGGGCAGAAGAATGAAAGAAGGAAGAGACAGATGGAAGAGATAATGAAAGACAGTTTCAACATGACTCAGACTGTGGAGATGGAGGGGAGGAAGAAGGGGAGGAAAAACATTAGCAAGGGTCCCAAGGGATTTAACTTGGGTCACTAGATGGACTTCAATGCCATTAACTAAGACAGGAGCATTCTAGGAAGAGTATTATAACAATCCTTGTTTTTCTTCCAAACCCTCCAACCACTTTTCTGGGGATGCATAGTTTTCAAGGCCCCTAGAGGACAGTGGGAGAGAAAAGCAGGCTCCACATTGCTTGACATTCCCAGCATTTACACAACTGCACTTATAAAGGCACCATTCTCTCTTCTGCCAGACTACCAAGGAAATAACCACCAACATCTGAGTACAAAAATATCAGGCTAATAAAGCTTTGAATGCTCATGCTCTCAAAAGATGATGATTTGTGTTTAATCTCTGAAAAAAAAGAAGGGTAGAGATCATCCCTATCTTACAGATGAGAAAAACCCTAGCTCATATTTACTGAACATTTGCTGTATGTCACTGTTCCAAATGCTTCACATGCAGTCATGCATTTAATCTTTACAAGAACCCCACAAAATAGATGGTAAAATTATCCCCATTATGCAGATAAGAAAACAGGCCCAGAGACATTAGGTATATTTGTGTGGCAACAAACAGTAAAAATAAAACTCTGAAAGCATCAGAAAAGAAAAAAATCAGGTCCAGAGGTGTCAATTAATTTACCCAAGGCCACACAGCTAGAAAGCAGCAGAACTGGGATTTAAAACTGGGTAGTCTGGATCTAGAGCCTGCACACTTAACTAGTACAGTACATGTCTTATTATATAAGATTAGAGCACAGACAGGCTACCTGGCCAGCCAAAACTACATATTTTTGTCAACCAGTTAATTATAAACTGACCTCTCCCACTGGGCTGGCAGGATATTTTTACCTTTTTCTTCTTTGGCCCTTGTCGCTTTGGCTACATAAATGTTCTGGATTCTGATTTTGATATGTTGCCCTGAAGCCTCAAACAGTTTGATGCAGGTCTCTATTTGGATGAGGTGATGACCTTAGTTTATATGTACTGCTGAATGGGTCTCATTTCTAAACAACCAATATCTGAAGACAGGTCTAACTGACTCTACACATAGGCTCATTTGCATACATGTCTCCCTAGACCACCTGCCCAAGGCAAGCTGCAAGCAATAATGGCACTGGGACCAGGCTCCTCTGTGAAACAGAGGAATCTAAGACAGAAAAACCAAACTGAAAAAGCAATCACTACACCAGTCTGGTAGACAGGTGGCTTGTGAGAACCTATCTCAAAATTTATATATAAAAAGAAATATCCACATCACATACAACCACAAGAATGGGATCCTAATTAGAATGTTATATTCCATGTATGTACAATATGTGAAAATATACTCTTCCATCATGTATATCTAAAAAGAACAAAAGAAAGAAAGAAGGTTGGGGATGTATATCAGTAGTACAGCACCCTTGGATTCAATCTCCAGTATCATTCCTCCAAAACTATTGCAATGAACAAAATTTTCCAAAAAAAAAAAAAATAAGCTTTCTGGGACAGGAAGAATATTTCAGGGGTTGAAAGTTTACCTAGCATGTATAAGGCCCTAGATTTGATCCTCTACATAATCAAACCACAGGATTTCCATTTCTCTTAAGTGGATAAGAACAAAAGTCCAGTTTCTTTTATGCTGCAATGGTTAGGAATAGAAAGCAGTCAGGTGTGGCATTATAGACAGACACAATCTGGAAGTCAGGAGACTCAGCTCTGTTTCAACTTAGCTGTGTTACTTTGTGCAATCATTTTACCTCTCTGGGTGTCAGTGGAAAATGAGGAGAAGGGATGAAGGAGATCTCTTGAACTGATCTCTGAAGTTTCTTTCAGCTTTGACTTCATATCACTCTGTTGTTTCAACAATCTGAGAAAGTATTGCCAGAACATCCTGTGTCTACAAGTCAACAAAAGGGGAATTGAGCCAGAAGCAAAACAAAGAATTAGATAAAATAAAATGACCTTTATGGAAGGCTGCAAATGAGGTAATATACAGGCAGCAGACTTAGCACAGTGTCTGGAGCATATATAATAAGTGCTCAAAAATGTTACAAGTGTTATTATCACTACTGCTACTAACTTTTCACAGAGTATACAAAATAACCAAAAATTACAGTCAGCTCTTCATCCTAAACTCGATACTTTTTTGCACATCTGAATCTGTTCTGGGTTCACAGGTCTGAGGGAAGCCCTAAGTAAGCAGGGTCCTTGAAGTCTATGCCCTTAAAGTCCACAGACCATTATGACTAGAAAATCAGAAGCCTACATCAAGGGAAGACACAAAGAAAGAATGCAAGTGGCAGAAGCCAGGACTGAATCCCAGTTCACCCACCGACTGAGCAAAAGAGTGATTAAAAAAACAAAAAAAAAAAAAAAAAAAAAAAAAAAAAACAGGTACAGGCCACAACGTACTTTGCAAATTGTTTTTCAGGACAGACCCAAAGCAGGGAGTAAGAAATTTGGGAAGCTGATCCTAGCCTGGTTTCAACCTGTGTCCATCTGAGCAAACACAACACTGGCTGTGAGATATGGCCAAACATGACCTAGCCAGTCAGGAGACCCTGCAAGACGTCAGGCTTCACATTCTTCTCCATGAATCTAATGTAACCTTAGACCTAAAAGGTCATCCGACTACTTCACCCAAGGCAGCACTCCTCCTAAGAGGCCTGCCTATGGAGGACAGTCAAAGGGCTGGGGATCAATCATTTCTTTTCGCTAACTGGCCAGAAACCCTACAAGCAAACAATGGCACTTGGTCTTGGCTTGTGGGCCTATTCTAAAATCTGAACTACAAAGCAGAGTCAAGTGAGCTGCCACACAACAGAACAGAGAGCTAAAGGTAAAACCAACACCTTTCCTCAGGGTGCCCACCTTTCCCATGGGACTGGGAGCCCAGGAAATAGGGAACAATGCCCATGCAGGCTGCCCTAGGGGCCAAGTGTGAGGGCACTGAAGATAATGAGGCACTTGTCCACGTGACCCTTAGCGACATTCCTGCAGAGTGCAGAGAATAAAGTGCAAGCGAAAAGCATAAAGGGCCAGGACACACACACACACACACACACACACACACACACACACACTCACTCTCTCTCTCTCTCTCTCTCTCTCTCTCTCTCTCTCTCTCTCTCTCTCAAGTGCTTGAAGCTTAAAAAGGAAACTCTTAACAAATGCGAACTAAGAAGTAACAAGTGCTGATATTAAGAGGACCCTTTGTTGCAATCTTCCTTGGGTCTTCGAAGCATTGAACTCCCACAGCTAATTTCTAAAAGGTGCTGTTTCTTTGGGTTGTTTGTTTTAGATGTGCCCTCTAAATCAGCTCCTCCTAGGAAACCAGGATTATTACAGAAAATATGACCTTAGTCTTCTCAATCCTCAACTCCAAGACTAAGAAACTGCATATTTATCCACAATGCTTGGGGATATACCCAAGGGTCTTTCAGTGGCCAGGTGGAGCAGAGCAGCCCCACCCCCAGGCTGTAAAGTCACCTGAAAAAGGTCTAGGCCCTGGAACATTGCACTTAAAGGGGACCTTCTTCTACAGTCTGACAGCTTAGGCCTCTGAGCATAGTCTATTCTAAAACACAATTGCAGGTCTTCTTTTACAAGTTTTGGTACTGGAGATTAAACCCAAGAGTGCTCTACCACTGAGCTGTATCCCCAGTCCCTTTTTTTGAGGCAGGCCCCACTAAGTTGCTGAGGCTAGCCTCAAACCTGCGATCCTCCTGCCTCAACGTCCCAAGTCACTGGGATTACCCGGCCACAGTAGAGGTTCACCATATCCCAGAGATGTAAGAGGCACTGTGTGTTTTTTTCTGTCCATTTGCTGATGTGTAAGGAAAGACACAATGAAATGGGCTCCCTCATGCAGTACATTTTCCATTGTGCTCCACATCCCCTTCAGCTAAGATATCGATCCACTTGAAGCCTGTCTTTCACAGGGCATGGGGACACACACCTGTAAGCCCATCAACTATGGAGGCTGAGGCAGGAAGACAGCAAGTTCCAGGACAGCCTGGGCAACTTGGTGAGTCTCAGAGAAAACAAAAAAGCTCAGGGGATGTGACTTGGCTCAGTGGTAGAGCATGCCTGGGTTCAATCCCTTGTATCAAAAAATAAAATCAAAAACAAAAACAAAAAAAAAAACACCATTTGGGGCTGGGGATATATCTCAGTGGTAGAGTGCTTGTCTAGCACAAGGCCCTGGGTCCAATCCCTAGCACTGCAAAATAAATAAAGAAAGAAATAAAGAAATACTATCTGGGCACAGTGGTGTATGCCTGAAATCCCAGCTGTTTGGAAGGCTGAGGCAGGAAGATCTCGAAGTTCAAAGCTAGCCTCAGCAACTTAGCAAGGCCCTAAGCAACTTAGTGAGGCCCTGTCTCAATATAAAAAAAATTTAAAAAGGCAGGGGATGTGGTTCAGTGGTTAAGTGTCCCTGGGTTCAATACCCAGTGCCAATAAAAAATAAATAACCTGCCTTTCTCCTCTAATAATTACCTAACCTTGGTAACAGGTGGCAAAGGAACATGTTGAACTTCTCTCAAGACATTAATGAAGGGCTGGGGATATATCTCAGTTGGTAGAGGGCTTGCCTCGCATGCATGCACAAGGCTCTGGGTTCAATCCCCAGCACCACACACAAAAAAAGAATTTTGGGGCTGGGGTTGTTGCTCGGTGGTAGAGTGCTCACGTAGCATGCTTGAGGCACTGAGTTCAATCCTCAGCACCACATAAATGTAAAATAAAGATACTGTGTCCACTTAAAACTAACTAAATAAAGACTTTAATGAAAAAGTAAACCCATTCATCTGTCTATTCCCACCCTACCCACCAAAAACCACCTTTCCTACTTGTCTCATCTACTCACTGGTCTTCTAGACTACCCACCTCAAGGCAGCTTGCACCATGGAGTCATCCCAGTAATAAGGAACATCAGTAATAAGCCAAGCTTCCTATCATTGAGAGTCATATCCAAATTCTTCGAAAAGTACTGGGTAACTTAAGGAAACCTTCACATTATCCATAAAACTGATCTTAGGCTTCAAAGGGTCACACAATTTTGCCCAATAGAGATCATCACAGAACTAGTATTTTTGCCCTTTGCATGAAACAAATATGGCAGGGAAGATTTTCTTAGTTGAGGTTCTTAAATCTGCCTTCCTTTTCAAATCCCTACCATTTTATCCCAATACCAGGCACCCAAGCTGGTGGTAGCAGCACCCATAGGGATAATGACAACAGTTGTCATCATTACCATCATCATTGTGGTGGCAGTGGCAGTGGCAATGACCACTGTCATCGGTCATCATCACAGCTAAAACATATTTGCATATGCACTGTATGCCAGATATCTCAAGTGTTTTCCTAATATTTTCTCAATTTTCTCACTTAGTCCTCACAAGAAGTCTGGTTTGTTTAAGTATGATTATTCTATTTTATAATGTGGAAACTGGCTGAGAGGTTAAGTAACTTGCCTAGGATTATGAGATAGTCGGGGGGATTTGAACTCAGGTAGTGACCACCTCAGAGCCTGTATTCTTGCCCAGTGTACCTGTGCTTTCTTGAAATGTACAGCAATGCTATTACCACTATTAAAACCTGCTAACATTCATTGAGTGCACAGAATGAGCCAGAATTTCTGTTCAAGTCTTTATTTAAATTATTTCATTTAATCCTCCTAACAACCCTATTTGGTAAGTACTATAAGTATTCCCATTTTACAGAAGTGTGAAACTGAGATTCAGAGCCATTAAATAACATGCCTGAGGTCACATGGTGATGGAGCTCAAATCCAAATCCAGGAAATATGATCCAAACACTCTCTCCATTAAGCTGAATTTACTTGCATTATGAAAAGAGGGTATTTCTAGTGCCCTACTTAGTCAAGATGCTTGCTATATCCCAATGCAGACCTGCAGAGTCCTTGCAAGAAATTGGGAAGTAAATGCAAATGAGGACACCTGTGTACCCCTCCTATACATGCCAGCAACTTAGGTCTGGTTAATCTAGGAAAAGATGATTAAACCACTTTCTAGAAGTGTCTCCTCATCCCCATTTCCCCTCAACCTGATTTCTGAAGATAACACCTCACCACCAGCCTGTGCTAATGTTCTGCCCAGAACATCTAATAAGTGTTTACCCAGGGCTCCCAGAGCCATAGTTAAGGGCCTTAATGTGCAATCTGGCTCTGCGCCTTATTTAATCAGTACCTGAATGAAATGTCTCTTTGCTAGCAACAGCCAAAGCACAGTCAGCCAGAGTCTTTCTGCAAACACAGCTGGTCGACTGGCAAAGGCAATTCAACTCACAGGCAAAATACACCCCAAGTTGATACAACTGCTCTATGATGAAGACGGGGGGAGACTTAGGATGGAATGAGGATGGGCTCATTCTTCCCCTTACCTTCTCTCCCCACTGCACATGATATCACTCCTCACTTCCCTATCCACCCAAACACCTGCCACAGGCCAGAGCTTGTACTGTTTCTGCCAAACAGGCCAATCTTCTCTCACCTCCTGGCTCCTACTTCCTTCCCTCAGAACCACCCAACCCAGGACGAGACTCATGCTACTTTCCTCCCTCTATCACTTCCTCTAGCAGCTACTATACAGGAAGCAAAACCAACCAAGAAGTCCCCAAACCCTCCTCAGATTGGCAATGGTTCCAAGTGTTTTAACACAATATGCACTGACAGATGTGTAAGCCCCGCCCTATGCAGCTGGGAAAGAGCTAAGTGGGCACAGAGCACTGGTATCCAGAAGAGGAGGGGTCCTCCCCTTGCCTTTAGAGTAACCACTGCATCCAAGCACCTTGGAGAGGGACTTAAATTAATATACCCTGGGGGTCAGCAAACAGGATGGAAAGATACTAATGACCCCAGTTCTCCTGCTTAGGAGAAAAGGGGAGGAAAAGAGGCCAATACTTGGACAAGGAATAAAGGAAAAGCCACTTGCTCAAAAACACTCAATACAGCCCACCAATTAGAGATCAAGTTTATGTAAAAAGGCCATTTCTAAAACTCATCCTGTCCCTGATGTCCAGTGGAATCTGTCTATGTGCAATTCCCAATTCAGTTATCTCTTCAATGGGATTGCTTTCCTGCCAATTCTCTGACACATGTCACACCTCCTCTGATGAAATGGGCAGTTTGAATTGTAGAAGGGGTTGTTTTGGAGTTCAGAATACTCTGGAAGGCCAGGTATGCTGGTGCATGCCTGTACTCCCAGTGACTTGGGAGATGGAGGCAGGGGGATTGCAAGTTCAAAGTCAGTCTCAGCAACTTATAGAGGCCCTAAGCAACTCAGCAAGACCCTGTCTCTAAATAAAATACAAAATAGGGCTGGGGATGCGGCTCCATGATTAAGCCCCTCTGGGTTCAATTCCTGGTACCAAAAAAAAAAAAAAAAAAAAAAGAATACTGTGGAAGGAGGCTAACTTGGATGAGATGGGTCAGGTGGAGAGACTTGGAAACAGAAGAATATGAAAAAGAAAGGTAAAAAGACAGCACCAATCTCAGAGAAAAAAGAAAGTAAGAAGGGAAAAAGGCAAGGAAGGAAGGGGGAGGGAGAGAGAGAAAAAGGAAAGGAGGCAGGGAGGAAAGGAAGGAAGACATGCCTATTTCATCAGTTCTGCTATGGAGCTCACTAAGGGCAGAGAGTATCCTGTGAGCCACTAAAAGGCATCTCTTGTTTGCATGTGGGATACCTGCTAACTTCCCATATTTAAGGTCTGCTCATTAACCTCAATGTTCCATGCATCAGGCCTTGACAATGTGGGCCCTCCTTAGGACAACAAAGAGAACACAATTTTCTATCTTGCAAGTCTCCTATTGAGAATTCATGAACATCTGTGGTTCTCTCATCAACATCCCAGAGATGACAGAGCATTCCTAGAGTTTCACTTGGCTTGTGGAGAAATAAGAAACGTGCCCCTGCAATAAAATGCAAATGACTCCAGGTTACAGTTGAAACACTTTCCTATGAAGAAGGAAACAACTCTATGCCTTATTAGCACATGTTGTTTCTTATGCCTTGAATTCCCTTCTTTCCTCCACTGTTCTCATTCATTCACACACATTTGTAGAGCATATATAAGAAAGAGTCCTTATTCTCATGGAGCTAACATACCTCCTGCATGAGCCAGCACAAATGTCACCCCCTCTAAGAAGCTTTGCTTAACTGCACTAAGGGAAAAAAAGACCCTTGGCCCTCTGTGTTTTGTTCAAATCTGTCACTGTGCATGTAATACTGTAATCAGTTGATCTGTTTTCTTGTCTTTCTCATTTCAATTGTAAGCAACACAAGAGCAAAGACTGATTCTTATTTATCTTTGAATCTCCAGTGCCTGGCTCCAATGTTTGGCATATAACAGGCATTCAGTGAGCATTTGTTGACTAAATGCCAAAATAAATAAATTCCCATGAGCATTTCAAACAAGAGTCTTGAAAACAGAGTTAACCTACAACAATCAGGTGTCAACATTCCCTCTTGTTAATCCCTACAGATCCTAGAGATGGGAGGAAGGGAATGTAGAAGGCCCTAAAGGGGTCAAAGGAGGCCTGCTTGAAATAACTGATGACATAACTCATGATACTCCACAACAATCTTAAAACCTACCCTGCAATAACTGGGGGAGCTCAATCTCTAATTTGAAACACACCATCTAATACCTACATGATGGTGTTGCCAGAAGACTAAATGCCTAGCCCATAGGCCAACCAGACTCACACAGGCGGGGAGGAGTACTTGAGCCAACTTCTCGCCTAATACTTCAGCTAGCAGATAATGTCTCTTAAAGTGGGTCCAAGGCTCCCTAACATTCGATTTACCAAGAAGCTTGTTATAAATACAGATTCCCATCCTTACCGTGGACCTGCTCAGAATTGCCATGCAAAAAGCCAGTCATCTATACTCTAACCAGATTCCAAACATTTCTTTCATAAAGGGAGTTCCACAATTAGTGCTCTCCACACTCATGGTTTCTTTGTGTCCATTTGATCAGTTACAGGGAGAAGAACATTTGAGACAAGATATTTCAATGTAACAAAAGCTGTGGGATTGACTGGGACTGGGGATGTAGCTCCATGGCAGAACATTTGCCTAGCATGCACAAAGCCCTGGGTTCCATCCTCAGCACAACAACACACACACAAAAAAATTACATTTGAAAAAGATACAAAAGACTAGGAGAAGCTGAGAAATTCGGTGCTTCTTGTAGAGAATATTTTGATAAAGCATATTGACAATGAGATACCCACTGAAAAGTACCGAAGGGGAGAAAATAGGAAAAGGGAGTTACTGACCTAATAACATTCTTTTTCTTTATATGATATTAAGATGCAAGAGAAGAAAGTTGGCCTGTCCAAATGTCTCCCAAGGGATTAAGACCTACAGCAAAAAGCATAATTTCCTGATTAAAATGAAAGTGAACAGATACTTTGGGTGAGAATGGGCTACGTTTTAATAACCAGTTCTTTGTGATGGAAATTCTACAAAAAGATGTGAGCTATAGCTGAGACTGCCTCTCTCCTGTATTTCGAAAAACAGACAGAAAGATTCTCTTAATGGGCACAACAGACCCAGGAACTATTTCCATGAGGACTCAAGGGAACACAGACAGGGCCACCAGAGGGGAAAGAAAAAAGAAAAGTAAAAACTCAGCTCGATCACTCAGTCAGTCATCATTATCCAGCACATATTAAACAATTAATGTACATGTACAGTATTATATTCAGCTCTGCACAGGGAGTTA
This sequence comes from Urocitellus parryii, assembly GCF_045843805.1. NCBI lineage: Eukaryota > Metazoa > Chordata > Mammalia > Rodentia > Sciuridae > Urocitellus > Urocitellus parryii. The sequence goes on from NC_135547.1 coordinate 39,285,419, forward strand.
CACTGCTGTATGCCTTTTCTTGTAAAAATTGCTCCTGCTAACACTAGAGAATGAAGAAACATGTAAAAACAGGCAACTGAGCCAAACACAAAATTATCTACTCACACACAAAGGTATACATTAAAGATCCATTTTTGTATTGCTGTGGATAAAGCCCAGGGCCTCACACATGCTAAGTGCACACTCTACCGCTGAGCTATTCCCAAGTTCTTGAACCCAATACTCCAAGAAGTAGTCAGAGGGTTGGAAAAGGAGGACAAAAAGTGTTCCTAGAATGATACAAATGACTGGATTCAGGTGAGAATCATCTAAAAAGTTTTCATAGAGAATCTTCAGAAGAGTACTTACAGAGGGAAGGGATCCAAAAGAAATCCCACAAAGACTGAGAAGGTGGTACATCTATGGCAAAGGGACAAAATTCCAAGGAGCCTGTGGATCACCCACTGAGTAGGAGCCAGCAACATACGGTTATTTAAAAGCAAGCGTGATACTAGGTTGTAATAACAGGTGCATGGCATGAAAAGGCTGGGAAGAAAATCTTTCCTCTCTGCTTGGTGCAGGCTGGACCTCTGGTAAGAGTTACGGCATCCAGTTTTACATGCTGTGCATTACAAGAGTATGCAGACATGGGCAAGAATCCAGAGAAAAGCAACTGAAATCATTACAGGAATAACTTCTAGCAGCTATTGAGAAAGGTAAAATGGAGATGAGGTTTGTTAGTCAGAATCTGCAGTAAAACTGCATTGGTCATCTGTCAGTTTTAATCAGCTCTGCCCAACTTCTGTTTTTGGTTTTGTTGTTACTGTTGTTGTTGTTGTTGTTTTGTATGTGTGTGTGTTTTGTTTTTGCTTTGTTTTTTGGCTGTGGGATTAAACCCATGAACCACCAAGCCACATTCCCAGCCATTTTTATTTTTTATTTGAAACAGGGTCTTGCTAAGTTGGTTAGGGCCTCACTAAGTTGCCGAGGCTGGCTTTGAACCCCTGATCCTCCTGCCTCAGCCTCCTCAGCAGCTGAGATTACAGGCATGTGCCTCCACACCCCGGTTCCCAGCTTCTCTGTTTAAGTGATTATAGTTCTTCAGAGGATTAAAATGTTTTGTCTCCATGTGGCCCATTTCATAGAGAAGACTAGGATAGGAAAAGGTTAAATAATTTGCTCAGGTTCCCACAGCAAGCCATGAGCAAAACAACTGTCATAATTTTAAATCCCAGTGCTGTCTGTGGATCGTTTAATCAACTAATCCACATGACCCTTCTTTATAATGAACACCCCCAAAAGAGTCTAACAGTGAAAGATGGGAAAATTCTCTGCAAATTTCCTTTGATGAGGGAGAAATCAAACAAACTAAAAAGGAATATCATGCCTCACTGCCAAGGCCCATATAAATACCATCCCCTCCCATCCCCCTGGATTGATGATACAGACACAGTACATCTGATAAGCTGTCTGCAGATGGTTGGATCCCTCATTGAACCCATTACCCACCAATGTTGATTCCAAGCAGGAAGAGTAATCAGTGCTCCAGACAACAGATGGGGAATGAGGAGGTATGTGTCTGGTCTAAACCCAAAGGGTAAAAGAGAAAGCCTAGTCCTCAAATCCATCAGGTTTTCTCTAAAACAAATCTATCACATGGTAACTGGAATGCACCAGTGTATATTTACTGAGTTACAAAGGATGTCACCAAAAGCTCAGAATTTTTTGAGTACATGCCATTCTACACTTTTAGCAAAGAGGAGGAAGTAAATAAGAAAATCAAATGGTGAACCCAAGCAGATAAGTCATATTTGGTGGAAATCAAACTTCTAATTGTTATAATGAAGACAGAAAGTCAAATAGGAGTGGCAATTCTAAAAAAGAATGGGGCTCAGTATTTTTGGCAAAAGACAGTAGCTTGGATTAAAAGGGTCAATGGCATCAATTACTATTTGCCAAATGTCCAACCTGGCTTTATGTACAAAGGCATTAAGAGTTAAATGGCATATGGTATGCTCTCCTAAGTCCAATGCCTAACCAGGATCTGTTGGCACAGATACATACAGAACCATCAGGCATTGGGCAGCTAAACAAGACATCCAAAAAGGGATCTTTTCATTAAGTTCTTAAGACAAAAACAACATAACTGGACTCAAGGAAGATACAGGGCCATTAAATCAAGGCCACTAATCTTTTAGCTAAGCTGGCATTTTAACCCTTCTGCTGAGAAACTATAGAATTTTTTTGAAGTCCAAGAACTGTTTATTTTGATAGTCATTATAAATTTAAAAAAAATAAAACTAGCCTGAAAAACAGTCACTGAATACTAAATAAATGTATTTTCAACATAGATGTTTAATTTTATGTTTATTCATGTTTGTGAATTAGTTACTACTTTTTGCAGTTGATTTTTAAAAATTTTTACTGGTACATAATTACACAGAATAGTGGGGTTCATTTTAATATATTCATACCTGTACATGATTTTTAAGATTTAAATAGCTATAGAATCTTTTCCTGCTAAGTCCAGATTCTCCCTGGAGTAGCTAATATCTCAGGCCACCTCTGCTACTAACTGTAAGGGGATTTGGGGTAAATAGCACAATCAAGTACATTCATTTCCTATCACACATACCGGCCAAAATCATAGGCAAAAGGGGAGTGACTGGCCATGCATACTGGTACATTTGGTAGACATCATCGATATTCAGCAAGGGGTGTTAACAGTGGCATGATATCCTTGATACTTGCTGATCGTGAGAACCCCCAAACATCTCAGGTTGTAGGTGAGCTGTTGATCTGGTACTACTTCAATCCTACAACCCTCTATAAGTCTATAGTCCCAGGACCCCTAAGAAATCTGATGAGACCAAACAGAAACCCAGCAGCAGGAACAGTATTCAAGAATAATTCGGCCGGGAGTGGTGATGTAATGCCCGTAGTCCTAGCAGTTCAGGAGGCTGAGGCAGGAGGATTGTGAGTTCAAAGCCAGCCTCAGCAATAGCAAGGTGCTAAGCAACTCAGTGAGATCTGTCTCTAAATAAAATACAAAATAGGCTGGGGATGTGGCTCAGTGGTTGGGTTCCATCCTCAGCACCACCTAAAAATAAATAAAGTTTTAAAAATTGGCATATTTTAAAAAAGAATAATTCATACGTAAGTACTGCCCTTCCTTATGCTACTACAGTTGGCAGTCACCTGACAGCAGCGTGACTATGATGAGGGTCTGTGTGACAAGGCACTGGGAATGAATATTTTTCAGACTGAAAAATGGGAGATGGAGAAAATAACCAGTTTCCCTCCAACTTTTCTAGTTCCTATCTCAAAAGCAATATAGCCCTTGTTACAACTTATACTGACTCTGAGGAAAAAGGCCTTTCTACAAAACCAAAATAGTCAATGGGTTGGAGTCACATAGCAGAAATGCCCCTTGCTCCTGCCTAGTATGTGTGAGAGCCTGTGTTCAATCCCTTGCAAAAAGAGAGAGAGAGAGAGAGAGAGAGAGAGAGAGAGAGAGAGAGAGAGAGAGAAAGAAAGAAAAAGAAATGTCCTTTGCTAAGCTACTCCTTTTACTTCAGTTAACATCTCCCTTTCCTTTTCTGGATTTCTAAACTCCACAGAATATACTATTACAATATAGCCTAATTCAGCTGATTCACTAACCAAAGCATTTCTTTATATATACTATCTTCCCCTTGGAATATACAGTCATGAGAAACATTTTAACATCTCTTTCTCTAGTCTCAAGCTGATCTATCACAACCCCATATAATATAATGCATATGAAAGTGCCTTATAAATAGTAAAGTGCTAGATAAATGCACGGTATTATTAACCTTACATATTATCATTAGTCATTGCTGCAACCAAGTCAGAAAATTGTTTCCAACCGTCTTTTGTTAATTTTTTCTAGGACACACAGCAACTTTTAAAAATCTATTTGTTCCTGCTTCCAGGGAAGAGCCACACAGAAGGTATGGAAAGTTGGATATCAAAGGCTAGGTCCTCTCATGGGCCAGAGGTCACTATTTAAATGGCATAAAAAGAGTTATTTAGGGGTCATCAGCATAGGATTATAATCCTGATGAGGCTCAAAAATTCCTCAGCATGACTCCATTCATGATTCATATCCCCACCTTACAGCTTCAGTGTTTAAACTAAGCATGGGACAGTAGAAAAAGCACAGGTGACAGGAATCAGTTCACAATTCCCCAAATATCCACCTCTCCCCCAAATATCATCATCCTCTGAATGTGGGTCCAAGAGTGGTGTGGTCGAGCCTACTTTACTGGGGAGACACACAGTGCAAAAGATAAATAGGTAGAGATATGAATAGGAAAGACAGTAGAATGTTCATATATGAATCCACAACCAGTGAAACGCCACATCATGTACAACCACAAGAATGGGATCCTAATTTGAATAAGTTATACTGCATGTATGTTTAATATGTCAAAATACACTCTACTGTCATGTATACCTAAAAAGAACAAATTTTTTTAAAAAAGATGAATAGGGACTGGCTAACTAAACTCCACAGAGAAGAAACTAGTTTTCTTTTTTTGGTAGAAGGAGGTGAAAAACCTTTCACACTAGCTCTCGGTTGCATTCCTATCTACTTCTTAAAAATGGAAGAATCACAACACATGACTGTCAAGAGCTGTAAGTGCAACTCTGCCTCATTTTACAGATAGGAAAACTGAGGCCCAGGAAGACAATTTTCCCTTAAAGTCATACAACCAATTAATGCCATACCTAGGTCTCACGAGTCTTCTAAAAGCCTCTAAAAATCATTCCTCTAAAAACCATGGTGCTATCTTTGATATGTTCACACCAGCATCAGTCCCAGTGAGGCTTAATTTAGTCCTCTGTTGACTTTCTAGCCAGAGGCCTCAAGACCCCTTTGTAAAAGGGCTACCCTCTGACCTTCACCACCTGCCATCCTAAAAAACACTCCTGTCCTGAGAGCCTCACACAGCGGCTGAGGTACATTGTTCTCTCTCTTTAACAAAAAGCCCATTCATTAAAAAAAAAAAAAAAAAAAGGAAAGAAGACTGGCTCAAATTTATACAGCAGGTATAGCTGGACAGCCCTGGACTTCCGGTGAATAGCATCACTTTCCAAGAAACACTGAAATACTGCTGCCCACTCCAGCTCCGTTCCATGATTACAGTCACCCAATGAATAACAGCCTCCTTATTCCAAAACTATTCACACTTTCTTTCCACATCTGCAAAATGGGAATAGGCCACAGATCATTCACCACATTTTACAGACTGAGAAACTGAGTCAGGCACTGCACACACAGCTAGCAAGTATCTGAGCCACAAGGAGACAGTGCTATGTATGCTCATCTGCCATGTTTATCTGCCCAGGCCTTCCAAAGGACTGCCCCACCACCCACTGACACCCCCACTTTGGGATTGACAGCTTGTAACTCCAGAGGATGGGTTTGCTTTCCATCCCAGAGGCTAATTCATCTTTTGGCTGCAGGCAAGTGACCTTCCATCCCTGAGTGCTGCCAAGGCTGTAAAATGGAGATAATAATCTCAACCTCCTGCCCCACACATGGTTGTCTAAGTCTCCTGAGAATAACCTTCTACAAATACAAAAGCAATAAAGATGCTAATGACGGGTTTCAAAACTGCCCCTAAGGAAAATGTACCAGGTTTTCTCAGCCTGAAATCTAAAGACAGATTGCTTTCCCCCTATCCCCTTCTTCTTCTTCCTCCTTCTCCTCCTCCTCCTCCTCCTCCTCCTCCTCCTCCTCCTCCTCCTCCTCCTCCATGATTTTATAGCTTCGGAACATCTCTCTGCACACTGCACAGGCTGAGTACAGAAAGACCGTCTCACACTTGGTCCTCACCCAGATTATTTTTATGTATCTGGCAACTTTCCTTTTCAATCCCTTTTGTTTTCCTTAACATCACTAATGGGTAGAAGCCGAGGAGGTAAAGAAATCAGCTTTCTGAGCACCCCTGGACCATAACCACAGGAGACAGAGTGATAAGATGGAGAAGTTTGAAAATTGTAAATATCCTCTCACCAGATAGAGATCACCAGCCCAAAGTTCATGAGTCGGCCTGGGGCCTGTTTCAGGGAGCACTTGGTAGAAGCCTGGGGCAGCTCCAGTGCCTCAGAACTCAAAGGCAGACCTCACCCCCAAGAATATAAACTCCCCAATGAAAGAGTCACTAAGAGAAACCCATAAAAGTACTTCCCCAAAGTACCACAGTGGAGACAAGGAAGCTTATGTGACAACCTTGGGAAAGAGTGTCACCAGGCCACTGAGAATCGAACTATCACCAAAGGCAAAAGGGCTGGGCCATGGTCCACAGTTGTGATTCAAAAAGGGCACCTGGCTGGGGCAGGACTTCCTGCTTGTAAAAGGCCAGGCTAGGGCAGGGAGAGGAGGGGCCGCTGGCCTGAGTGCCAGTGGTTCTCAGGTTGAGACACAAGGTTCCTCACCTCCACTGCGGGGCTGACCACACATTGTGCAAAGCCAAATCTGAAATGGGCACAAAGGCAGCCACTCATTGGAAAAATCATTTTTAAGGGTCCCACTTCCCATAGGGATGAGGTGCTCTATACTACCGAGTGTCCTGAGCACACAAATGACTTGTATCACTCAGGCTGCCCAGGAAAAAGTCAACAGACTCACATGCATCATGGTGACCAGGTGACAGGGGTTGAGCAGGTAGATGACGGTCTTGGTGGCGAACTTAAAGCCCAGCTCCACCCCGAAGGTCAGGCACAGGGCTACTAAGAGCAGATTCTTGCTCAGGCTCTCCTTGCCTTCATCGGGCCGCTGGGTCACCTGCTGTGGCTGGCTGCCACTGCCACCCCTACCGTCCTCCGTCTGCCTCAGGATGTGCCGCAGGGCCACCAGGATCTCCAACAGGGCCAGGGTCAGGACCACCACACTTTCCAGCAGCCGCTGCTGCCAAGAGAGGAAGGCAGCACAGTCGGGGCCCCCATTGCCTGCAAAACTGGGGTCCACACCCCCATAGAGCCAGTCCAGGAGACTATGGTAGCTATACCGGGACATGATGCAAAGTGGTTCCCCTTGACCACTGTGCAGGAAGCAAGAGCGAGATGGAACACGAGCCCAGAGGGTTGCCCGGGTACTGGAACATGTAAGGAGGGCACACCCCTGCACCCCTCTCCAGACACGGGGGCACCTAGAGCAGGGGAAGGGAATCTACACGCGAGGCCCGGGGTAAAGTGCTGGCTCTAACTTGTCCCCACGGCTGTCTGGGGAGCCCCCCGCGCTTCTCCAGTGGCCACCAACGAGGCAGGGTTGAAAGGAGCCGTTGGCCAATCTAAAAGGAAGGAGAGGAAAAAAAAAAGGTCTCAAAGAGGCAGTTGCATCGGGAATTAACGAAGCGGGGAGGGAGGGGTAACTAGCGAGGGAAGAAAAGGGGAACAGGGGCAGTGGCGAAGCAAGCAGGGGTCAGGGAAGCCAAAGGCCAAGAGGGTCAGGGCGGGGGCCGAGGGGACCCTGCAGTGCCGCCTGAGGGAACCGCGGGATGGGGGGCAAAGCGGGTGAGAGCGAGGGGACACGTGGAGGCTAGGAGAGGGGCTCCGGGGCCGGGCAGGCGGGGAGGGCGACTGGGATGGCAGGGACGCCGGAGTCCTCGTCTCACGCACTCCACAGGGGGATCTCTTACTCCTGCAACCGCGTGGCCGTCTCTGCCCCCAGCTAGCAACTTCGCCGCCGACGGGCCCCTCCAGCCAATTTAGAGCCGTCCCGGTCCAGCCTCCCGCCCCCGGGTACACCCCCGAGCCCCCCAGCTCCACCCCTGGCCCCAGCCGCCCGCCCTCCGGGCAGCACCACCCTCAGCCCGCGGCCCGCCCGGGACCTGCCCCCCTCGCGCGGGCAGCGGCGGGAGGAAGCCGAGAGGGAGGGCGGGAGGCCGGGCCAGCCAGGGGCTGGACTACAGCCGCCCCCCCCCACTCCGCCCTGGCGCCGCCGCATCTTCCCGCGCCTCCCGCCGGCCCTGGGGACGGCCCGCCGCGCCCCTCAGGGCTCCACTCACCGGCAGCGCGGCCCGTGGCCCTGCTTCGGGCCACCGCTCTGCTCCTGCACTCCCCGCGCCCCGGCGCTGGGCTCCCCTGGTGGCCGCAGCCACCGCCGCCGCTGTCGCCGCCGCCGTCGCGCAGGGCTCCTCCTCCCGGTCTTCCTCCCCCTGCAGCAACCGCGCTCGCTTCCTCCTTCTTCCCCTCCTTCTCTCCTCCCCCTCGCGGCCGCCGCCGCCTCCCGCGTCCCTCCTCCCGACGGGTACAACCTCTCGCCCCTACCCACCCACCACGTCCTCGGGCCACCACTACCCCACCTCGCCTGCGTCCCTCTCCCGCCCGCCGCCGACTCCCCCCACCGCGTCCACCCTTCACACCTCCCACCCTGCCTCGCCTAGGAGCTCCCTCCGCCTCCCTCCTGCGGCTCAATCTCCGCCTCCTTCCTCCTCCTCCCAGCCTGCCTTCACTTTGCACTCTTTGAGGAGACTGCATGCGTGCACAGCCGCCCTCCACAACCCCGTGCAGAATTCGTTTCCTTGCGTTCGCTAACTCTGCCTTCCATGTTCTCCATGAAAATTCTTTGTATAACTGGCACATAGTAGGCAGTCAGCCGGCCCTCGCTAACTTCTTGTGGAATGGAGAAGCCTGGCCAGTGATGAGCAGCTGAGCAACCTTGGCTTTTGGGGGTGTGGTGGGTATGGCCTTCTCTTCCCGTTTCCTCCCTTCTGCCATGAAATGGAAGGTGTGTGCGGGACCACAGCCTCTTCTCTCACCTTTCTAGCCACAGCTACGCCGCCCCCCCCCCGCCCCCCGCCGCCACTTCAGTGCCTAGAACAAAGTCTTCTTGGCCCTGCTCTTCTCCCTCCTGCTCAGGTCTTGTGAATTCTCCTCTACCTCGGGCCAACTGCCACTCCCTCTCCTTCAACCTCCTTCTACCCAATCTGCAGACCTGCCTTCAATGGTAGACAAGCTGGAAGAAAAGGAGCTTCCTCTGGCTTCTTTGCCTTTTTCTTCCCTCTCCTTGCAAGAGAGCGGCTGCAAAAAGCCATCCAGGACAATGTGAATGCAGAGGCACAGGTTCCCCTCTTCACTGCTGCTTCCTACCCACAACTGCATTTACTTTTCTTGGGACAAGGGAGTAGGAAAAGGATCTCTACAGAGTCTACCTAATGTTGACTTAATATTTATTGAAGACTCACAATGAGTTAGAAGAATATCCAGAAAAACACAGTCAGGCACCTTGCCTAAGAAACACTTGGATTTGGGCTGTAAGCCAGGTTCAAAACATAAAATACTATCTATTATGTTATCAGGCCATTGCCCTCCCATCCTTTCCAAGTTTGGTTTTCCTACAAATATGGCCAAGGTAGTCTTGTCTAATTCCGAGTATTTTGCAGTATCTACCATAAGCACAATTCTCTTAAGTGGCTAATTAATAAAGAAAAACAAAAATTGATTTCAGAGGCTCACTCATTCATTCCCCTTAGGTGTTTCTTAAATCCTCAGCAACGTAACCAAGGAATATTAAGGACAAAGCTGGGGATTTCCTGGCAATGGCGTGCAGTGTTCAGAGACCTCAAGTTCCTATCTTCAAATTAAGAATGAGGATATAGCATTCAGTAAATGGCTCCACTAATCCCTCCAATTTCCATGCTGAACTTCAATTGCTATAAGGTCCTTGCTTAGCTTCTGGATGTCTTAAGTGACAGCCACCATTTTAAGGAAAAAGTTTCGCTTTCTGCCCAAAGGCGTTTCTGAAAAAGGCTCACCACTCCCTCATACCAACCCAACCCTTAACCCGATGCCTTAAGACCCTCAGGGCTCTGATTCCTGAGCCTCCGGGATAAAAGTCCCAGAACTCAAGCCTGTTTTGCCTCTCTCTCCTACAGAGAGATGGCCTTTATTTGTCAGCTCTGACAAATTAACTCTTGTGCGTATCTCTGCTTGGTCTCCATCTTTCATTTCTTGCTTACCGGTCTCTCATTCCTCGCTTTCCCTTCTATAAGGTCCTTACTTAGCATCTGGGCCACCATCCTAAATAACAGCCACCATTTTCCTGCCCAAGGGCATCCAACCCCACCCTTAATCATCCACATTAGGACCCATCTAGCACTAATCCCTGAGCCTCCCCCATAAAAGCCCCAGAACTCAAGCCTGTGTTGCCTCTCTCCACTAAGGAGGGATGTTTCTTTATTTGTCAGCTTTGACAAATAAACTCTCTCCTATGTATCTCTGCCTGGTCTCCATCTTTTATTTCTTGTTCACCTATCTCTCGCTTTCTCGCTTTCCTTTCACCTTCAATTGGGAATTTGGCCTAGCTGTTCTGGTGTTTGCAAAGTGACTATTCTCAATGACTATAGCCAGGCTAATTTCCTCACCTGAGCCACAAATTCATTTTCTTCATACCTAAGTAAAATAGCAAAGTGTCTCTATGATTGGGATTCAAATCCCATTTATGCCAGTTACTTGCTGTGTCACCTTGGGTAATTTACTCAGCCTCTCTGTGCCTCCATTTCTTATCTATTCATGGAAAGATACTATTATCTGATTCACAGACATATGCAGATTTCAATGAATTGAATTTTGTAGACCATTATGCAGTATCTGGTACATAGAAAGTGCCCACTAAATGCTACCTGTTACCCATCTGTGCATTTGCGTATGTAAACCTGTGTGCACTCCCAAGCAAGCAAGCATACACATGTATTCAAATTCAGTGCCCACCCCCATATCTGAATAAACAATCCTACCATCCTTCAAAGCCCAGGGAACATCCTACTCTCCCCAATCCTCCCCACCAGCTCCCAGAGCTCTCTCCCTCCTCCGAACTTCTACAGCATTTATTGCCTGCACTACTCACTGTATTCTGAATCACATACTGCCTTCCATTGTTCTCACATTGTGAGTCCTGCCTCCCACGCCCAGCTCTCTGAGAGCCAGGGAAGGGTCTTACTTAATCTTTTCCAAACCTCCACAGTACCTCACAGAGTGGCAAAAACATAGTAAGTACTAAATAAACACTAGGAGAGGGTTAGGGCTATAGCTCAGAGGCAGAGGGCTTGCCTAGCACGTGTGAGGCACTGGGTGGGATCTTTAGCATTACACAAAAATAAACAAATAAAATAAAGCCATACTTGTCCATCTGCAACTACAAATTAAAAAAAAAAAAGTAGGAGAGGGCTGGGGCAATAAGTAGCTCAGTGGCAGAGCACTTGCCTTGCATGTGTGAGGCACTGGGTTCCATCCTTAGCACCATATAAAAATAAAAAATAAAATAAAATAAAGGCATTGTGTCCATCTACAACTACAAAAAAATTAAGAAACAAAAAATAGTAGGGGATTGTTGTCCCCCTAGGTAAAAGGCAAGCCAGAATTGAGCTGAAATGGCGTGTTAGACCTTAAAAAAACACAAAGCAAAACTTTAGATCATTGTCCTCATCATTTCTGTACTAGGACACAAGACAGAGACTTTTTGTCTCTAAACATGGACAAGAGCAAACTTTGCTTTTTTAAAGGAGAGTCTTATGGCACACAGTGAAAAGGGAACCTGAAATCCAGGCTGAGTTCAGTGAGACCTTGAGGATGATTTCCCAACCAAAATGAAAGGGTGTCTCTAAAATCCCTGCTGGCTCTAATCTATGAGTCTATGAACTCAGCCTCCCTCCCTTTGTTGGAATCTTGAAGCAGACAACTTGTCTACCTGACTTGGTGATATAAGCCACCTCTCTGCTGTGCAGACAATGCCCTAAATTCTTTCTGCCAAAGTGCCTTCTCAGTTTTGAGCCCAGGTAACCTTCTATGGAGTGCTGTGTCATATGAAATACATAAATTATTATTAGTGTTTGGTACCAGGGATTGAACCCAGGGGTGCTTAGCCACTGAGCCATATTCCCAGCCCTTTTAAATATTTTATTTAGAGAAAGGGTCTTGGTGACTTGCTCAGGACCTCACTAAGCTGCTGAAGCTGGTTTTGAACTTGTGACCCTCCTGCCTCAGCCTCCTAAACTGCTGAGATTACAGCCGTGTGCCACCACACCCAGCAGAATTCATTATCTTTATTGTACCATTGAACATCTTGTTATAGGACATAGGCATATCCCAAAGCTGAGGCAGTCACACAGGACAATTCTTGTGAACATGCCAGAAAATTTTCAGATATGTAGCTCAGAATAACAGGAATGAGTTTTTTAGAAGGGATAGGAAAGAGAAAGAAGGGACCCTCTCAAGGAAGAGAGTGGGTCCTCTCAGACAGTGCACTTCTCCTGCTTTCCAGAATCATTGAGTTACAGAGAAGTTTCCAGAGATTTCCACATAGCTCCACCTTTTGATTTTGGACTGACAGCATAGGAACTGCATGCACTGCCACCAAGAGACGATGGTGTGGTGATCACAGAATTGGAGTTTTTAAGGAAATTGAGTCCCCCTATATTTACCTCAATTTCCTGCCCCGCTTAATCAGTTTATCAGCCTTTTGACTGGCCCTCAGCAAGCTTTCTTTGTGAGGGTCTTAATGTTTGGGTTGCCAGGATAATTGGGGGCTGTGGCAGTTTCTATGATAAGAGGATGCAATTATGGCTGGGGCAAGTTTTAACAAAAGAGCCCCCATCTTCCAGTAGCTTGCCTATCAGATAAGGTTACCTGTAGTTTTCAGTCCTCTTTCATTGTCCTTTCCTTACTCACTCATTCATGCCTGACTAGCTACCTAACCATCTGAGACTCAGAAAAGTAAACTGACCTGACTTAATGTCACACAAAATAGTAGAGGAGCAAGGAGGAGAACATGGTCTTCTCTAAATCTAGTATTCTTTTAACTCTATGGGTCAGAGCAAGCTTTTTTCTTTTTGACTTGATCATCTGACCTTTTCTCTTCCTGCACTTTGTTCTTTGCATACACTCCTGCTCTTCTATCCACAATGGAACCTGAAAGTCAAATGCATGCAGATCTCCCACAAGCAGATAACAATGCACAATTCCAATCTTATATGAAGTGTCATCAGTAATAATAAACTGGAAAAGAATAAAGAGAGAAGCCTTTGTCTTGATCTCACTATCTGCTTACTCTTTCTCCCCCTTCCATTCATTCAACACTAGCATTCATTTCAGACAGATTCACTGAGACTCTATTCTGTGAATAAGAATGTGCTAGACCTATGGGCAATCCCTGTCCTAGAGGAGCTTGAAATTCAGATAGAGAGAGGACTTAAAAACAAAAAGGGTGGGCTGGGATTGTAGCTCAGTGGTACAGTGCTTGCCTGGCATGTGTGAGGCACTGGGTTCAATTCTTAGCACCACATAAAAATAAATAAATAAAAATAAAGGTTCATCCACAACTAAAAAATACATATATTTAAAAAACAAAAACAGGGCTGGGGATGTGGCTCAAGCGATAGCGCACTCGCCTGGCATGCATGTGGCCTGGGTTCGATCCTCAGCACCACATACAAACAAAGATGTTGTGCCCGCCGAAAACTAAAAAAAAATAAATATTAAAAAATTCTCTCTCTCTCTCTCTCTTAAAAAAAAACAAACTTTAAACCCAGTGTGATGGTGCATTCTGTAATCCCAGTTTGAGGCCAGCCTCAGCAATTTAGCAAGGCCCTAAGTAACTCCGTGAGACCCTGACTCAATATAAAAACATAAAAAAAGGGCTGGGTGTGTGGTTCAGTGGTGAGGCACCCCTGAGTTTAATTCCTGATACCAAAAAAATTTAAAAAACAAGAAAAGTTAGATAACAATGCATGAAGTAGGTATAAACTCAAGCCAAGCAGACTTTCGTGTGTGTGTGTGTGTGTGTGTGTGTGTGTGTGTGTGTGTGTGTGAGAGAGAGAGAGAGAGAGAGAGAGAGAGAGAGAGACAGAAACAGAGACAGAGACAGAAACAGAGAGAGACTGGGTATTGAACCCAGGGAGTGAACTGTATCTCCAGCCCTTTTACTTTTTATTTTGAGGCAGGATCTTTTTAATTTGCTTAGGGTCCCACAAATTTGCTGACTCTGGCTTTGAACTTGTAATCCTCGTACCTCAGCCTTCCAAATCTCTGGGATTATAGTCACATGCCACTGTGCCCAGTGCACTGCATACTTTAGAGTTGTACACTGTACTGTATGATAGTGATACCTCAATTTTAAGAGTTCAGAACTGCACTCCTATAATCCCAGCTACTCAGGAGGCTGAGGTAGGAGGAGAACAAGATCAAGGTCAGTCTTAGCAACTGAGTGAGGCCATGTGTCCAAATCAAAAATAAATAAATACAAAGGGCTAGAGATATAGCTCAGTAGTAGAGTTCCCCTGGGTTCAATACCTAGTACTGAAATAAACAAATGAATAATAATTCTGAAAAGAGAGAAAAAACAGAAGCTAAGATTGCCAGGAACAACTACATAGAGGAAGAAGCAGCATTTGAGTAGGGATGTAAATATATCTAACCCTGTGGTTGTCAGCTCTGCTGTACTCGAGAATTATGAAGACAATTTTTTAAAAAAATACTGAACTTATTCCCCTTCTCGGTCTATTCCCTAAAGCCCTAACAAGAGCATGCTACAGGGACACTGCTACATCGATGTTCATAGAAGCTCAATTCACGATAGCAAGACTGTGGAACCAGCCTAGATGCCCTTCAATAGATGAATGGATAAAATAAATGTGGCATTTATACACTATGGAGTATTACTCTGCATTAAAAAATGACAAAATTATAGAATTTGGAGGGAAATGGATGGCATTAGAGCAGATTATGCTAAGTGAAGCTAGTCAATCTTTAAAAAACAAATACCAAATGACTCCTTTGATATAAGGGGTGTAAACAAGGACAGGGTAGGGACGAAGAGCTTGAGAAGAATATTTACAGTAAACAGGGATGAGAGGTGGGAGGGAAAGGGAGTGAGAAGGGAAATTGCATGGAAATGGAAGGCGATCCTCAGGGTTATACAAAATGTCATATAAGAGGTAAGGAGGGGTAAGTCAAGAGAATACAAATGGAAGACATGATTTACAGTAGAAGGGGTAGAGAGAGAAAAGGGGAGGGGAGGG
This sequence comes from Urocitellus parryii, assembly GCF_045843805.1. Classification (NCBI taxonomy): domain Eukaryota; kingdom Metazoa; phylum Chordata; class Mammalia; order Rodentia; family Sciuridae; genus Urocitellus; species Urocitellus parryii. The sequence continues at coordinate 39,300,445 of NC_135547.1, forward strand.
GAGGGGAGGGGAGGGGGGATAGTAGACAATAGGACAGACAGCAGAATACATCAGACACTAGAAAGGCAATATGTCAATCAATGGAAGGGTAACTGATGTGATACAGCAATTTGTATACGGGGTAAAAGCGGGAGTTCATAATCCACTTGAATCAAACCGTGTAATATGATGTATTAAGAACTATGTAATGTTATGAACGACCAATAAAAAAAAAAAAATACTGAACTTAGGATCCACACCAGACCAATATAATCAGAAGCTCTGAAAGTTGATTCTTAAGATGTTGGGTTAGTCAGATTTTCATTGCTATAAAAAAATGCCTGATAAAATCACTTAAAAGGAGGAAAGATTTATTTCAGTTCATGGTTTCAGAAGCTTTAGTCCTTTATTGCTTGGCCTTGTCACTTTGGGCCTTTAGTGAGGCAAAGCATCATGGCAGGGAGTGTGAGGTGGAGCAAAGCTGCTTACTTTAAGGCATCTGGGAGGAAAAAGAGAGGAAACGGCCAGTGAACCAATATACTTTTCTTTTTTTTTGGGGGGGGTAATGGGGACTGAATCCAAGGGTGCTTAACCACTGAGCCACACCTTCAGCCCTTTATAAATACTTAGTTTTATTTTTTAAATTAAATTTACTTATTTATTTATTTTACAGTAGAATGCATTTTGATATATAATACACAAATGGAGCACAAATTCTCATTCCTCTGGCCATACACGGTTCAGAGTCACACCACTAGTGTAATCATACATATGTATACGGTAATAATGTCTTTCTCTTTCTGTGTCCTTCCTATCACCACAACCCCACCCTTCCCCTGACTCCCCTCTACACAAACCAAAGTTCCTTCATTCTTCCCTATCCTCCCACCTCACTATGGAAGAGCATCAGCTTATCATAGAAAACATTCAGCTTTTGGTTCTTTGGGATTGTCTTATTTCACTTAACATGGTATTCTCTAGTTCCATACATTTACCTGCAAATGCCATAATTTGAGGTCTTTAAGGCTGAGTAATATTCTGTTGTGTATATGTACCACATTTTCTTTATCCATTCATCTATTGAAGGACTTCTAGTTTGGTTCCATGGTTTAGCTATTGTGAATTGAGCTGCTACAAACATTGATGTGGTTATGTCACTGTAGTATGCTGATTTTAAGTCCTCTGGGTATACAGACCAAGGAGTAGGATAGCTGGGTCAAATGGTGGTTCCATTCCAAGTTTTCTAAGGAATATCCATACTGCTTTCCATAGTGGTTGCACCAATTTGCAGTGCCACCAGCAATGTATGAGTGTACCTTTTTCCCCACCTCCTCACCAACAGTTAGTATTGCTTGTATTCTTGATTGCTGAGGGCCATTGCCAAGTAGGAATGATGCATCGAAATTTCCTTGCCAGCGTACCCCATGTTAAATGGACTTGCCTTGGAAATTCTCTGTGACATTGCATGTGTGTTTGAGAAAGGTGATCCTGCCCAAGGACCAGGGTGGATCCAGGTTTAGGGTGTATCCTGCAGGTTTTAGGAAGTATCCCGCTCCTTGGGTTTAGGGCGTTCCTGGTTTAAGACAATCTGGGTTTAGGGCGGTTCCAGGTTTAAGGTTATTCCTGCTGGGAATAGGGCGTATCCTGATACCTGAGTTCCCTTTGAGTTCTCGTGGAATTCAGAAAGTATTTGGGACGCGAATTGGGCGGGCAGAACTTGGATTTCCCCAGAACGTGTTTGTACAGGGCCAGTGTGAGTTTGGGAATAAAGAATTGCTGTTTGAATCTACAAGGCTGTGAGTGGCTCGTGATCTTGTGCCCAGCCAGACTGATAATTGTCATTTTGATTGGAGTGAGATGAAATCTTAAAGTAGTTTTGATTCACATTTCTGTAATTACTAGAGATGATGAACATTTTTTCATATGTTTGTTGATCAGTTGTGTTTCTTCTTCTGTAAAGTGTCTATTCAGTTCCTTAGCCCATTTATTGATTGGGTTATTTGTTTTTGAGACAGGTTCTCCCTAAATTGCTTAGGGCCTCCTAAGTTGCTGAGGCTGACCTTGAACTTTTGATCCTCCTGAGTTGATGGAATTACAGATTTGGGCCTCCAGGCCTGGCCCAATATACCCTTTAAGGACATGCCCCAAGTGAGCTACTTCCTTCTACTAGGCCCCACCTCCTAAAGATTTTACCACCCCCCAATAGCAACATAGGCTGGCAATCAAGCCTTTAGCACATGGCTTTTGGGGGATATTTAAGACCCAAATCATAACACATAAATATTTCTTAAAACCAAGATTGAAAGATACTATGTGTTTAGTCACTACAAAAGTATCTAGCACCATGTGACCAAAAGCTTTTGCATACAGTATCTCATTTAAGCCTCATGACAAAATACCCTTAGAGGTAATTATTGTTATTATGATACACATTTTACAGATGAAAAAATGAAGCTCAGATCATACTGCTTGTAAATGCTGAAACTGGGATTTCATCCCAGATCTGCTAACTCCAAATCCATTTACCTGAACCCATACATAATATTGCTTCTCAGTGGACCATGTCACTGAGAAAGTATAGGCAGAGGTTTTTGGTAGATTCACTAGCTGTCAATGAAGATATCAGTACTTTTAATATTTTTCTTAGGTTTTAAAGAATCAGGGAATTGGGCATGATGGCACATGCCTTTAATCCCAACAACCTGGGAGGCCAAGGCAGGACGGTCATAAGGTTAGGCCTGCTGGAACAACTTAGCCAGACCCTATCTGAAAATAAAAAGGGCTACGGATATTGCTCAGTGGTAGATCCCCTCTGGGTTCAATCCCTAGTAACAACAACAACAAAACAGAGTCAGGGTCTTACTCTATGTTTCCCAGGTTGGCCCTGAACTCCTGGGCTCAAGCTATCGTCCTGCCTTGCCTCTAGAATAGCTGGGAATACAAGCATGCACAACCATGGCCAGCTAATTTTATTTTATTTTAAATCAAGCATTAACGTACATAACTAAGAGGCATTATTAGTCTCTGGTGTATAGCTCCATGAGTTTGACAAACATATACTTCTGTACACCACTCAGATCTTCATGCCCACCTCCTAGTCAATCCTACCTCCAGAGGTTAGAGTTGGTCTGATTTCTATATCTATAGATTTATTTTGCCTTTTCTTGAATGCCATATAAGTAGGATCATACAGCATGTACTCTATTATGCCTGACTAACTTCTCTCAACATTCTGTCTTTGAGGTTCCTCAGATTATTTTTTTATGTCACAAAATGAATACTAAGAGTTTAGGACATGCTAAACCAATCAGACTCAGCACCTACCAAGGCTCAGGAATTTATTTGAGGGGCTGGGGATTACTGTTGCTGGGAAGTCCTTCTCTTCTACCTCTAGAGCTAGAGTTTCAGTTGTTCTCTCATAGTTGATATTAACAGGGGGGCTTTCATGCCACAGTCCCACAGAATTGTTCAAAGACTCTTAGAATACATCGACCTCACACAATCTAGGAAGCAACAGAATCCAGCTTTCCAGTGTAAGAGAAATGTGTGTGCTGCAGTGAGCTCAGATTCTGGACTCCAGGAGCACAGGAAGAATTCTGATCCTCTCAGTTGCAGAAAGATCTCCAAGACCACAATTAACATGTGTATAAGGGGTGGGGGCTGGGCAAGAGGAGGTCATTCCTGGTCCACGGTTTGGATGTGGTTTGTCCCCAAGGTTTACATGTTGGAGGCTTGGTCCTCAATGTGGTAATGTTAGGGGGTGATAGAACCTTTAAAAGGTGGGGAGCTTACTGGGAGGTTCTTAGATTATTGGAGGTCCTGCCCTTGGAAGGATTTAAGGCAGTTCTACATGACTGTAGAGCCCATTTGATATAATTATACAAGTATGGAATATATCTTACTCTAATTAGGACCCCAGTTCTTTTGTGACACTGAACTAGTTTCTAAGACTGGGCTATTATAAAAGGAGCAAGCCCAGCTTCTTATATTCTCTCTTGTTTTCCGTTTGATCATGTGGATCTCTTCTTCTCTTTTTTTTTTTTTTTTTTAGAGAGAGAGTGAGAGTGAGAGAGAGAGAGAGAGAGAGAATTTTTAATATTTATTTATTTTTTTTAGTTCTCGGCGGACACAACATCTTTGTTGGTATGTGGTGCTGAGGATCGAACCCGGGCCGCACGCATGCCAGGCGAGCGTGCTACCGCTTGAACCACATCCCCAGCCCCAAGGATCTCTTCTTCTCATATGAGCTCCTGCTTCATGTCATGGGGCCACATCCTTCACCATACTGTTTGGACTTTCTGCATCCAAAACTATGCAGTAAAGATACCTCTTTTCTTTATAGAGTTAGAATAATTCATGTATTTCATTATAATAACAAAAATGAATTAATATTCCTGGTGCACCCCTACTTTTGTTCAATAAAGTTCTCATTCTCCCCAAACAAAACTGAGCTAAAAGCTCTGGATGATCGATCCCAAAACAATACCACATGGGCACAAATATTCCCCCTCTCCTTCCTCCCCCCTTCCACCCCAAGTTAATCTGATTCTCACCTTCATTTGCTTGATTATTATTGTAAGATATTTCAAATTTCTAAGGTTTTAAAGTTCATTGCTGCAAGATAGCTCTCTTTCCATAGTAGAAACCATATAAGGTTTTTTTTTTTTTTTTTTTTAATTGGTACTGGGGGTTGAACCAACAGGTGTTCTATCACTGAGCTACATAGCCAGCCCTTTTTGTTTGCTTGTTTTATTTTGAGACAGGTATTCAGTACATTGCTGAGGTTGACCTCAAACTTGTGACCCTCCTGCCTCAGCCTCCTGACTTGCTGGGATTATAGGCATGTGTCATCACACCCAGTTTTATAATCATTTTTAATGGGTTTAGTCATATTGATGCAGTTTTACTATTTTTATTCCTCTCCATTTAGGTTCTTAAGCTTGAGGCAACATATAAACTTGAGATCCCACAATGTACAGAGTTCCTTAATCATTTATGTTTCCTTGGGGTATAGCTTAGTAATAGAGCATGCACTTAGCATGTGCAGGGCCCTGGGTTCAGTCCCTACCACCATAGAAAGAAAAACAATACAAATATAAAACTGTTAGAAGTAGAAAACTACAACTCTTGCATACTATCTTCTAGCTTGATTTTACTTATTTATTTATTTATCTTATCTATTTATCTATTTATTTATTTTAGTCATAGATGGACACAATACCTTTATTTTATTTATTTATTTATTTTCATGTGGTGCTGAGGATCAAACCCAGTGCCTCACATGTGCTAGGCAAGTGCTCTACTACTGAGTCACAACTCCAGCCCTTATTTATTTATTCATTTATTTTTAAGAGATGAGGTCTCTCTATGTTGCCCATGCTGGCCTTAAATTCCTGGGGTCATGGAATCCTCCTATCACAGCATCTAAAGTAGCTGAGACTATAGGCATGTGCCATTATAATCCTGGCTTCATTTTAAAAGTTTTCTTTCTATAAGTTTGTCCTTTTGCAATTTGGACTTTATTTGTAAATTCTCCCATAGTCTCCAGATATGAAGCTAACTTTTCTGTTTGATTCCCTAGTATCTGGTGGAGTTTTTGTTTGTTTCATTATTTAGACCCCTAACTTCTTACCTACTTGATCCCCCTAACAGTAATTTTCACTTTTTTTCCACTGTGTTACTTGAAAAGATATCTGACCCAGTAATTCAGAAATATACTATGTTAGGAGACAGAAACTATTCAGATTATAATCTTGAGACCTTGATTTACATTCTTTTCCTTATATTTGGCGGAAAGGCACAAATCTTAACCTTTCCCTGCTTCACAACAATATGTCTAGGGCTGGGGTTGTGGCTCAGAGGTAGAGCACTCACCTGGCATGTGTGAGGCACTGAGTTCGATCCTCAGCACCACATAAAAATAAAATAAAGATATTGTGTTCACTTATAACTAAAAAAATAAATATTAAAAAAATAATGTGTCTACAACAAATGAGATTATATACATGAGGCTCTTTGCAATCTTGCTGATTTGTTAAATTGAAAGATAATTGCCATCTTTAAATCGTTGTGTGTGTATTATACTGGGGATTGAAGCCAGGAGTGCTCCACCACTAACCTACATCCTCAGCATTCTCCCTTTTTATTTTGACCCAGGGTCTCACTAAGTTACTGAAACTGGCCTTGGCCTTAAACGTGTGATCTTCCTGTCTCAGCCTTCCAAGTCACTGGGATTTTTACAGTCATAAATCTTAATACAATAATGCTTTCAAAGAGAGACCATATGAAGAACATGTATCAGGTACATACTGAAAAAATAAAACCTTCAGTAGCAGCCCAGGAAAGATTTGTTTGGGGTAAACTAATTTTAAAGAGACACCAACATTACTAAACCATTTATTTATAATCTAGAATGTCCAAACCAAGTAGAAGAAAAAGCTTCATACCAACAAATTATTCCTCAAGCTTCCAAAGTTAAATCTTCTCTTAATTTCATTAATTGATTATCATTGGGGAAAGGCTTTCCTGACATATAGTCCTAAGGTACCACTTAACGTTGTTATCAGAAATTCAATTTGGCATTATTTGGCTATTTAAATCATGAAGCAATCAAGCAGTTGTCTCTCTTCCAGGGGTTCCAAGAAAAGTCTGTGGTTAAATGTCATGGACTCAAGCAGAGCCAAAAACTTGCTGAGGCATACTGGGCAAAACAGAGAACTTTTCAGGACTCTCCCTGCCCTTGAAACAGCTGAAGAAAGCCTTGATGGAAAACAGTGTCAAGTACTTGGAAATACAACAGTCTGCCTGATCTGTGGGAGATACATTCTAAGACCTGTACTGACCTCTATGTTTTTTTCCTATTCAAACATACACAATTTTAATGCCTTTTCCATCTGAACTAGACACTTACTGCTCATTGAGATCATAACTTTTGCAGCATGAGGTGCAACAACAAAACTATCAAATTTCTTTTTCCTTCTTCACATGTTCACAGAAGATTCATTCTTATCACAAACCTTAGCAACCTCAGCATACTTTTTTTTAATTTCCCTCAGCTATATATTTTTCTTATTGAGAACTTTCACCTTTTCATGCAAAGTGAGCACTTTATGGCTTCTCATCATTATTTCCAAATTGCCAACATGACCACTCTTGTAATTTGGGGCTATTATTGAGAAATATATGGATTACTTGAACTCAAAAACTGTGGTACCAGAATAGTTCATCTGATAACTACTAAGTTACTAGTGGGGTGTATAGCATATACACAGTAGATATGTTGTACAAGGGGATGATTCCAGGCAGGATAGAGAAGAATGGCATGAGATTTAATCATGTTGTTCAGAATGATACATGATTTAAAACTTATGAATTTTTTATTTCTAGAATTTTCCATGTAATATTTGCAAACTGAGTTTGATGATAGGTAGGTGATAAAAACAGAAATCAACATCCCAGATGAGGGGTGATTACTGTATACGAGGTGACTGGTCACCGGTGAGAATACCCAAGTTGAATTTGACTAGCTTGAACAAGTCACTCTTTGGGCCTCAGCCTTTTGTTTTGTTTTGTTTTTGGTACCAGGAATTGAACCTAGTGGCACTTAACCACTGAGAAACAAACCCAGCCTTTTAAACATATTTCATTTAGAGACAGGGTCTTGCTGAGTTGCTTAGGCCCTTGCTAAATTGCTGAGACTGGCTTTGAACTTGTGACCCTCCTGACTCAGCCTCTCAAGGCTCTGGGATTAGAGGCATGCCCCACTGCACCTAGCTCATTGTTCTTTCTTGAAAACCAAAGAATTTCAATCATTCACCTCTAAGTTCCCTCTAGCTTTAACATTCCTTCAAAACAACTAGGAAAGTTGATATGAAAGAACTGGCCTTAAAATTTGGGCTGCCATTTAGAACCCATGATTCCTAGCTCATTTATCTTTTTTCTGTCTAGACCATGATACAGTAATGAAGGAAGTGCTCCAGTGAACAGAGACATAAACTGATTCATTCCAGGCTAAGGTAGTCACAGATGCATGGAAGATGGAAGACCTAGTATCTTCCTGAGGAAGACTCATTGCTACTGACTGTATTTTACATCTTTTGCTATTATTATCATTGTTTTCATTTTAATAAGCATGTTTATATTATTGCTATGTTCCAAATAATATTGTATAAACAAACATTTTATAGCTAAAATTTCACAGACTACATATATTTCAAGAATTAGGATGCATAAATGTACATCTTTGCTTTTACAGAGGTTGAATGTTGCAAGAAATGTTTTAAGTTCCTGATGCTGAAATTAACATAAAAATAAATATGGCTCCTGGCATAGTGGCACACATCCATAATCCCAGTTATTTAGGAGGCTCAGGCAGGAGGATTGTAAATTCAAGGCCAATAGTAGCAATTTAGTAAGACCCTGTCTCAAAAAAGGGGGAGATGCAAGGATATAGCTCAGTGGTAGAATACCCTGGGTCTAATCCCCCTTATGAAAGAAAGAAAAAAGAAAAGAAATATTTTATTTCATGAATCAGCATTTGAATAACAAACTATATGAATAATTTGGGCCTGAAATCAGAGAGATATGAGACAAATTCTTGCCAATGATGAGTTCTTGCAACACCAGACAAGTAGCTTAACCTCTCAGAGCCTTTCCCTCATATGCTGTTCACAGTATCTTCTGTGCACTGTGGTTGTGAGGGTCAATAAGATAATATGTAGGTAAAGTAGATAGCTCCTTCTCTGGCAAGTAAGTCACTCAATAACTGCTTACTTTAGGGGTTCTCCCACTTTGAATTTCAAACATTCATGTTTTAATCCAGAGGCAGAAATCAAATCTACCCCAAGTGGATCAAGTGGGTAAATTTCTGTCGTATACCCTTTCACATCTGTAGCCTCAGGTGGAGCTGACATCCTGTCCTGCCATAACATAGCAGGAATGTTATTAGAAACCACACACTTTCCTGCAGGGAGAGGAAGATGAAAATTTAAAAAGAAACCCAAGCATCTGCTACATGTGCAAATGATTTTGAGATGTGGGCAAGCTGGCAGTTTGTAGTTGCTCTTTTCCTGAAGTGCAACGCTATCAGAAATCAATATGCTGCAAACCGTTTGGGAAAGCTAGCTTGGAACCCCTGGAGGATTCTGAGAGTTGTTGACCACATCCATTCCAGCTCTAGGCAAGTCCCCTATCCTCCCCCAGTACTGTGTGAAATGAGCATTCAGGTCACTATCTCCTCCCTGTTACATGTGAAGATAAAATTATCAGCCCCTCCCTGTGGTGGAGGCCAAAAACTTCAATTCATGATTCCAGCTTGGAGTCAGATTGGGGAAAGAAGGTAGATTTAATTTGACTTGAGATCTGCTAAGGCTTATTGATAATATTATCTCTTTGTGGAGTGAGTTAAAGGTTGTCCCAGGGCCAGGTGAATTTGTATCTCCTCTGAGAATTCTTTCTTTTTTTTTTAAATCATACCAGGGATTGAACCCAGGGGAGCTTTACCACTGAGCCACATCCCCGGCTCTTTTTTGTGTATTATTTGGAGACAGGGTCTCGCTGAGTTGCTTAGGGCCTTGCTAAATTGTTGAGACTTGCTTTGAATTTTGGATCCTCCTGCCTCAGCCTCCCAAGCTGCTGGGATTATGGGCATGCATACAATGCCTGGCTCTTCTGAGAATTCTGGAAGGGAAGCAGTAGTAATCAGCTTCCAAATTTATATTTGGATCTCAAACTGCACCCACTATTAGTGATAAAAATAGTAACAGCTATCATTTATTAAGTAGTTATATGCTCAATTATCTCAACCCTGGGAGGAAACTGGGGGGGGGGGGGAGAGAGAGAGAGAGAGAGAGAGAGATTGTTTTGCTTACTTACTGCCCACTGGAGGTAAGTTGAAGGGCAAGTTTCCAAGCCTGACTTGTCTAAATGTAGAGTCTGTCCAGCTGGACACACACTGCTCTGCCTCTTGCCCAGAATCTCATATGAATTGTGGCTCATTCCTGCAAGATGATTGGCTAGGTGTGGAGGACCTGATTGTAGATAGGGGTGCAGTGTCTACTGTTGGGGATGAGAGCAAAGAAGTGAACAAGCCACAGAGGGTTCCAGCCAAGGATCTTAGTCTCATTCTTTGAATCATCTGAGCAGTTGGGTATACCTCCTCCTTTCATGAAAGATTGGCTTTTTTACTTCCTACTTCAAATAAGGAAGTGCTTTTGCTCTTTCAAGGACTCATTTGACATAGCAGGCATTAGCTTTTCAAAGCACTTGGGGATTGAATAGCCTCAGAGCAGTTATTTCTTGGATGGGGTTCTCCAGATATTGATGGATTTGCTTCTAAGAAAAAAGAGGCAAAAAAAAAAAAAAAGAGGAATTAAGAGACAGGAGTCACGATTTTGTTTGGATAGGCCCCAGCATGCTGATCACATGTATACAACATAGGTTCAAAAATGAATATTTTATGCCGATTCTTTGTTCATCTCCATGCATTCTAGCCACTTTTCAGAGCCTCCTCCACTTTGCACTATTCTTTATAGCAGAGCTTTAACTTCAGGGCTACTTCCTGCCGCCTTCCTCCACCTCTTCTCTTCTTCAAGCCTCCATCTGTTCTTTCCTCCAGATTTCATTTCCAGATGCCCTCCTTCCCCTATAAAGGATACACAGCATGGCGTGTGTGTGACCCACACAGCTCGTGATATGCTATCAGTCCACATCATAATAATAGATTCCATTCCTTTCCATATTTGATATTTCCTTTAATCTGACTTAGAACAGTTTGCAGAAACTCTATGTAGAGAAAGGTGCAATTTGTCACCAAGACAGGTGAGTAATGAGCTTCGGTGACTGTATGAGACTCAGATGGAGTTTTCTGTTTTCCTTTGGAATGGACCATCTTTGACAGGCTGTTGCCCTTGGCATTCCCTGGGTCTTCAGAGGTCATACAGCAAAATATTATATGAACTTGACCATTTTCACAAAGAGTGAGGAATTCACTATAATAAACTCTACCTGAACTTTTAAAAGAAAATAAAATTGGGTAAAAGGTATATGAAATTTCTCTGCAGCATTTCTTACGACTGGCATGTGAGTCTACAATTATTTCAAATAAAGAGTTTACATAACTTTCCTATGTATATATATGAATATATCACAGTGACTCTCACCATTGTGTATATCCACAAGAAATTCGTTTCAAAAAATAAGGGGAAGGAGCTGGACATGGTAGTGCACACTGGTAATTCCAGCAGCTCTGGAGGCTGAAGCAGAAGAATCGTGAGTTCAAAGCCAGCCTCAGCAACTTAGCAAGGCCCTAAGCAACTTAGCAAGACCCTGTCTCTAAATAAAATCTATAAAAGGGCCTGGGATGTGACTTAGAAGTTGAGTACTCCTGGATTCACTCCCAAGTACCAAAAAATAAAAAATAAAAAAAATAATAAGGGGAAGGAAACGTTCTGGGATCTGAATAAGAACAAGATATATTCTGTGTTTTTATAATTATGCCAACATTGATTCTACTGTCATTTATAACAAAAAGCCAATACAAATAAATAAAATAGCTTACAGCAAATAGAAAATAATCATGTATAAGATTTCTAAATGAAAGAGACCAATTCATAATTGAGTTCAAAAAGTAAAAGTCAGAATAACTCTGATTCTGAGTGCAAAAAACATATCCTAATGAATATTTAATTGTTTTAAATTAGAAGAAAGAAAGAAATGAATGAATTGGGAAAAATTAAGTGTCATGAAAAATATCTCATTCTTCCTTCTATTTTTTGTTTTGGTTCTTTCTTTCCTTCATTCTTTCTTTTCTATGCTGGGGATTAAACCCCTAGGGCCACATGCATGCTAGGCAAGTGTTCTACCACTGAGCTTTACCCTCTAACTCTGGCATTATTTGCTCTTTTTTCCCCTCCATTTAAATTTTTTCCTTTAGTTGGGTCCAAAGAAATCACTGAAGCTAATTTTAACTGAGCCACATCATCTGCTTGGGATTGGTGATGTGGACTCTACACAGAAGGGAGCTCCCTAAAATGTTTATTTTAGAAAAACATTTATCACCATTCTAGGGCCATTTGCATCCTCTGGGCTTTTCTCAACCCTGTTGGTCTCTTTTCCTTTCCTTTCCTGACACATCATCTAAATATTGGATTTCATCCTGTTTTCTATAGGAGACAGACCAGGCTTGCCTGGAAAGTAAAACATCCCTGGAGAGATTAGACTCTGACTAATTCTCATTTCCAGTATCTAAAGGCAGTAGATTAGATTAAGAAATGAATAACATAATATTGTGCTCCAATTTCACTACATGAGCTCTTAATATATGACATTTTTAATGGAGGCCAGCCAAGGTGGTTCTTAGAAGCAGATGCTGAGTACTACATTGGTTGCAGGCCCTGCAAACATAGGAAGAAGACAAGAGGAAATGACTTAAATTTATAGCAGAAAAAAGGCTTCTGGGTTTTCTTTTTGCTCTGAGGTAAACATTCAAAGTCCTAAGTTTTACACTGAAGTATGTCTTTGTGCATGCTGGGGTGGGGAGGGCAGATATGCTATTTTTATAGCTTGCACCTATGGTCAAGGAGCTTGGTATTTAGCAATAAGCAGGACAAGCCTGGGTCTTTACTTCCTGTTTCTTTCTTATACTTTTCCAACATCTCTTACTGCTCCATCAGTCTTACTTATATCTTTTTTCTCTTCTTCATCCTGTCCCTTTCTATTTCTCCTTTCCTCTGGCCCAGAGAATTGGATTTACTTTTAAAAACAATCTATCTGGGATTGAACCCAGGAGCACTTAACCACTGAGCCACATCCCCAGACCTTTTCATTTTTTATTTGAGGTTGGGCCTCGCTAAATTGCTGAGGCTGGTCTCTAATTTGTGATCCTCCTGCTTCAGCCTTCCAAGTCACTGGGGTTACAGGTATGCATCACTGTGCCCAGCTAGCCTACAAATATTTAAGCAATTCCACCTGACTTGCAAAGTTGGCATGTATTTTTGTTAGTCTCCCATCATTGGCTCCTACTTCTCTGGATCTGGTCACCTCTCTGGAGTTAGATATCCTCAACACCTTGAAAGGCCCATAATTTTTCCAAGCATTCCAGAGTACATCTGAATCTTGCTACCTGTGGCTAGCAAAAGTTAGGTGGGGAAAATGACTTGCTATGCTAAGCGGGCTCCCTTGGGTGTTCTCCAACCCTACATAGGACTACAGTTACAAAAGGTGGCTATAAAATTTCCCTGCTTTCCACCCTCCTTATCATTCCCTTCAGCCAACATTCTTGCCTGTTTCTCTGGGCAGGTGATAAAGCACTTGCAGAAATGACTACTGCTTCTAGAATTGCTGTAACAACCAGTGAAAGCAATATTAGACATCTGCAGAGGAAAAATGGCAGGGAGAGAATAGTGTCCTCTACCCATCACATCAGCACTACAAAAAAGCACAAGCAATCACTGGCCTCTCTTACAGAGTTCTTGTCCTACAATGACAAGTGAAATCAGAAGCAGAAAGGGAGAGGTTTTAGGGAATCAGAAGATAAGCTAGAGTTATGTTTTATAGATTTAATTCTTCCTCCAATCAAAAAGCAAGTGGAAACGGTGGCCTGAATCCCAGGTAAGCAGTTACCAGAGTATGTGATGGAAAATGCAGTGCTGAGTGCCTGAAGATTCTTAATGGGTATTGTCTAAGTAGCACTATTGCATGACAGTTTGAGAGTAAGAGGCTTTGAAGAGAGATTTGTTGTTTCCTTTCTTTCATTTTGTTTCCTTTCGTATCCTTTTAACATTTTTATTTATTTATTGTTATTATCTTTTTTTAGACAGGGTCTTGCTATGTGTCCAGGCTGGCCTCCAACTCCTGGGCTCAAGAAATTCCTCTTGCCCTAGCCTCCCAAGTAGCTGGGATTGCTGGCATATCCCAGGAGAGCCAGAAGAATAAGAGATATATGGTTCAAATCCTGGTTCCCTCACTTACTAGTTCAACTCATGCCCTTCAATCTGCCTCTTCTCACCTACTTACCCATTATGTCCTATCATGCCATTATACAATCCTAAGAAAACTTAATGCAAGGTCTGAGGCTGTAGCTCAGTGGTAGAGTGCCTACCCAGCATCTGCGAGGCACTGAGTTCCATACTCAGCACCACATAAAAATAAACAAACAAATAAATAAAATGTATCATGTCAATCTACAACTAAAAATATTTTTTAAAATTATAAAAAAAATTAATGCAGTACCTAAAAAACTCAAGTGGAGCAAAAAATATACCACTTGTGGGAACTTTGGAATACATTTTATGTTTTTACACTTTTACTGTTTTAAGAAAAACAATAAGTGACTGATTAGTGATAGTATTCATTAATGTTATGAATGCTAATAAATTATATTAAAAGCTCTAGATTGTGATTTACAACCTGTTTTAATGCACCTGTGTCAATTTCATTGAAATATACATGATATTGAAAAGTTGGAACTTGATGGGTTAAGAACATGACTCCAGGATAGGAATATAGTTCAGTAGTAAAGCATTTGAAAGCCATGTACAAGGCTTTGGGTTCAATCCACAGAATGGCAAAAATTAAAAATAACCCCATGACCAAACAGTTCAGGAGGCTTAAGCAGGAGAATCAGAAGTTCAAAGACAGCTTCAGCAACTTTTCCAGGTCCTAAGGAGACCCTGTCTAAATAAAAGAAAATAAAAAAGGGCTGGGGATGTGGCTCAGTGGTTAAGTACCCCTGGGTACAATCCCTGGTACAAAAACAAAATAAAAAACAGACCAACAAACAAACAATAATAACAACAACAACAACCCTCCTTGGAATTCCCATCTCTCTCTTGCATCAAGACCTTCTTTTCTGTTACCCTATCTACTATATTAAAAAATAAAACCTTCCATTTACCGCATCCCCTTCCAGCTTCTGTCCATTTCTTTTCCATGTTATAGCAAAATTCCTTGAAAGAGATGTCTATACTATTTCCAATTATTCTCCTCCCTTCCTTTCTTAAATTATCTTCAATCAAGCTTTTGTCTATTACTCCACCAAAATCACACCTCTTGAGGTCTCAAATGATTCTCCATGTTTTCAAATCAAATGGTCAGTTCTTAGTGTTCATTCCTAATTTGCTAGACATTTCAGCATCATTCTAAACATATTAACCACTCTCCTTCTTAAAATACTTTGTCCCCTTGTTAAAAATTTCCAAATTTATATGTGAGCTTCATATTTCTTCTCTCTATTCCAGATGAATCTATCCAACTGTCTACTGAGCATTTCCTCTTGGAGATCTAACAAGCATCTTCAATATAACACATTGGCTATGATTTGAATGCATGAGTTCCTCCAATATTTGTAGGTTGAAACCTAATTACCAAGGTGATGGTATTAGGGGTTGGGGCTTCTGGGAGGTCATGATGGTCTGATCCTTTTCAATGAAATTAATAAGCTTATTTTAAAAAATCCTTTGGAGAGCTGCCTCTCCTAGCCCCTCCCCACTTTTTTGTACCAGGGATTAAACCCAGGGGTGCTTAAATACTGAGCCAAATCCCCAGCCCCTTTTTATATTTTATTTAGGGACAAGGTTTCACTAAGTTGCTTTATGGCCTTGCTAAATTGTTGAGGCTGGTTTTGAACTTGTGATCCTTCTGCCTCAGCCTCCCAAGACACTGGGATTACAGGAATGCACCACCAGGCTTGGCTCTCCCAGCCCTTTTCTGACCTTGTTATGCCCTCTTCCATGCACTTGGTGTACCATTTTGAAAGAACAGACCTGACCTTCACTAGACATTGAACCTATTAATGCCTTGCTCTTTCCAGTCTCCAGAATTGTGAGAAATATAGTTATGTGCCACATAACAACCCTTTGGTCAAAGACAGACTGCATATATGACAGTGGCAATATATGTAGCTAACTGAGGTATGTAGAAGCCTCTACCTTCTAGGTTTGTGTAAGTACATTCTGTGATACTTGTGCAATTGAGAAATTGCCTAATAATGCATTTCTCTGAATATAACTCCACCATTTGGGGACTTACTACTGTAAATTAATTATTTACCAATTACTCAATTTCAGATATTCTGATGTAGCAGCACACATAGACCAAGATAATGTTCACACAGAATCTGATTTGCCCTTTATCTGGTTCTCCTTTAAACATTTCCCATCTCTCCATGGTAGCCCTTATCCTTCCAATTGCTGAAGTCAAAAATCTTAGAGTCATCTTTAACTTATTTTTTCTCTAATATCCCACAGTCAAGACATCTGCAAAACATGTCAAACTTTTCTTAAAAACATCATCAGAAATCTAGCAGGCCTCTCTATACCCCACTACCAACCTGATTCAGGCCACTATCCTCTCTCACCTGCTGGTCTCATTGTTTCTGCCTTTAACCATTTAGTGTCTAGTCTCACTCAACACATCTGCTGGATTGAGCCATTTAAGTTTAAGTTAAATCACATTATTCCTCACTGATAATTCTTCATGGCTCCCAGTTTTATTCAGAGTAAAGACCCATGTACATAAAATGACCTGTAAACTCCTAACTGATTTAGTCCCCCCACCATTCTATTTTCTCACTATTCTCCAGTCATTTTGGTCTCCTCAATTATCCCTTTATCATGCCACACATGTTCCCATGTTGCCAGTGCACTAGCTATCTGTCTGCCTAGAAAATGCTATCCCTGAATATCCATTTGTCTTCCTGCAGACTTCTCCCCAAATGTTCTCTCCTTAAAGAGTCCTTCTCTTGTCCTTATATACATAGACAACACTCCCTTTTCCCTGTAACCACTTTATTGTTTCCCTTAAGAAATATCACCATTTAGTATATTATAGTTTTATTTGATTGATGTCTATGTTCCCCCCGGAATGTAAATTTCTAGAGGTTTTATTCACTGCTCTGCTCACCAGTACTTAGAAGAGTGCCTGACATATAATATCCAATTAATGTTTGCACAATTGATGAGTGAATGGATGAATGAATCTCTCTACCAAAACCTCTTCAAACAGTGTCATACAGAACAAGCCCTCCATAATATTAGGCAAACTAGCTGAAAAGTCTATCTCATCCAGAAACAAAATGGATGCACCTCTTAATTAAAAAATGTATCAGAATAAATATTGATAGCTCTGTACCTGCTTTTTATACCTGACCCTCATACCTAGAAGAAGTGATATGAATCTTTAGTTTATAAATGAGGAAAATGATGAGGCTTAGAGAGTTAGAGAAACTTTCCTAATGCCTCCTGTCCCACTCATTAGAGTCACTAGGATTACAGGTGTGAGCTACTGCACTAGGCAGAACATATATTAAAATGCTGGTTCTAATCCAGGGTTTAGGCAAATTTTCTGCATTGCTGAAAAGCTCTAGGTGTTACTGTTCTTAATATAAAATACACTGTCAGGGAAATAGTAACATGTATTTGGCCTCTGTCCTTTCATGTAACAAAGTCTAGATCAAAGGGTTACTTACAGCAAGTGGAGCAAATTAGAAGGGACCAAGACTTCAGATATCCTGACAAGTGTGTTAAACAGCGCTCTGGGAGCTTCAGAAGCAGCTGGTGTTGAGAGATTCAGATGAACAGGCAGCAAGTTCATAGCTCCTGGAGAAGAATTTCAATTGCTAAGGAAGCAGTGGGTGGGGGCAAGGACTGGAAAGAACAGGGCAGATTCCTGGTTATAGGGATTTCCAAGGCCTGAAAAAGACTCCAGGAAAAAAAAGGCCAGAATAGAACAAAGCTATGAGAGCCTGGACTTGCAATGAAAGATAACTCATCACTTTGGTATCATAGCTGGACTTGCCTTGAACCTGAGCATTGAACTAGAGACCCTTAAATTCATCTTGCTGAAGTGCAGGATTGAATCTAGGGGTGTAATGGAGCTCACTGGGCTTGTAGATTGGTGTCAAGTGTTTGGTGGGGGTAGGCTTTGAAAAGAGGAGAATTAGGGTTGGTAGACAAAGAACCAAGCAGATTCCACAGTGTTCTTATCAGGAATTCTTGGAATTTGCAAAGGGGCAGAAAGTTTGTTGGGCTTTGTTTTTACTGCCATGGTCTCAAAGGGGGAAATTTAACATTGATTATTGCCTAGTGATAGTGACAAAATATTCCACAGATTTCTTTGTTGCGTGTCATGCTAAATAGCACTTGGATAAGAAGAATATTAAACTAATATTGGGAAGAAAGAGATGACACAAATATCTGTTGAGAATAGACAGATGGAGGAGATTGACAAAAAAGGATAAAGGAAATCTGCTATTTACAAATCATGCCCCCAGTGAGATAAGGAGAAATGTGGGAAGAATGCAAGGAAGCCAGTACCTAACACTGTAAATGTCAAATGTCACAATAGTGTGCTCCAAGTGAACTTCACAAAAAAAAAGGTCATTAAGCTCCAGGTTCCTACAAACTCACAGAACAGAGTGGCCCAGAGTGGTTGACACGTCTCTATCAAAATGAGCCAGAAAGGCAGTATGGCTCTGCTGACATGAAGTGTTGGTTAAGCATATGACTTCTAGAGTCTGACAACTATGAATTTAAAATCCAGCTCTGAGCTGGGCACAGTGCTGCATACCTGTAATCCCAGTGGCTCTGGAAGCAGAGACAGAAGGATGGTAAGTTCAAAACCAGCCTCAGCAACTTAGAGAGGCCTTAAGCAACTCAGCAACACCCTGTCTCTAAATAAAATATATAAAAGGGCTGAAGATGTGGCTCTGTAGATAAACCTCTCTGGGTTCAATCCTGTTACAAAAATCAAATCAAATCAAATCCAGCTCTGTCATTTAACCTTTATAGGACTCAGTTTCCTCACGTGTAAATAGGGATGATGAGAAAATTGCCTATATCATAGAGCTGTGGTGAGAATTAAATTACTCACTGCATGCAATCTGACTGAACTGGGCTGGATACATTGTTTGTTTATTTTACTTTGGTACCAGGGATTGAATCTAGGGGTGCTTAACCATTGAGCAACATCCCCAGCTCTTTTGATATTTTATTTAGAGACAGGGTCTCACTAAATGGCTTAGAGTCTTGCTAAATTGTTGAGGCTGGCTTTGAACTCATAATTCTCCTGCCTTAGCCTTCAAAACTGCTGGGATTACAGGTGGGCACCACAGTACCTGGCTGGATACAATGTTAATGTCAATAGATGCTAACAGTTACTGTTGCTGCAACAAGGAAGAGTTGCAAGGGATGTGATTCCAATGCTCTCCTTTACTAGAAGAAAGTTTGAGATCCAGAGAGAAGTAGGGGGTTGCTCTAGGTCACCCACAAACTCATAGCATATCTAAGAACAGAAACCAGGTCTCCTGAGCTCTATTCTCTTCCTACCACCATTAACTTTCTTTTTCACTTTCTTTTTTTCTTATTCCTTCTTCTCCTCCTCCTTTTTTTTTTTTTTTTGTACCAGGGATTAAACCCAGTCAAACTTAACCACCGAGCCATGTCCTCAGCCTTTTTATATTTTATTTAGAGACAGGGTCTTAATAAGTTGCTGAGGGCCTTGCTAAATTGCTGAAAATGGCCTTGAAATTATGATCCTCCTTGCCTCCCAAATTGTTCATCGGAAATAGTTGAGGTAATGCAATAGCCAAGTTAAAAAATTGTCAAGCATGACAATTTTAAAGATGATGGGTGAAGGGAATTTTAAACTGTATTTAACTCTGTTAAACAAAAATCACTGTTAAACTGTCTCAGATTTTTTTCTTTGTCGTGTGTGTGTGTGTGTGTGTTTGTGTGTCTGTGTGCGTGCACGTGCGCACACTAGGTATTAAACCCAGAGCCTTGCACATACTAAGCACACATTCTACCACTTAGCTAAATGCCCAGCTCCAGTAAAACTGTCTTTTTTTTTTCAGTGCTGGGTATGGATCCCAGGGCCTTGTGCATTCTAGGCAGGTGCTCTACCTCTGAACTACATCCCCAGCCCCTCTAAGAATTTTTCCTGAATTATTGAAACTTTGAATGCTGGAACACCTTCAGAAAGATGCTTTTGAAGTAAATTCAGCTACCTTCTATAATCACAAAATATTTCTGAAAAGAAACATAGCAGTTGCTTTTATAAGATAGTTTATGTTCAATCACTAGTTCAACAAAAAATATTTTACGTTGTCTGACAGCTCAATGTACATGTGTGTGTGTGTGTGTGTGTGTGTGTGTGTGTGTGTGTGTAATCACTACCCAGATTAAGACATGGACCATTTCCTTCATTCTTCATACTCCTCCTGGTCTCCACCCCCTATCTAAAAAATATATAATTCTGACTTATACCATCATTAGTTATTATTTCTATTCTATACCTCCTTTTAAAGAAAATCAAGCACTTTGCATACTTTTGTATTTGCATATTTTTTTGGTACTGAGGATTGAATCCATGTGTTTTCAACCACTGAGCCACATCCCCAGCCCTTTTTTTTTTATCTTTTATTTAGAGACACAGTCTCACTGAGATTCTTAGGTCCTCACTAAGTTGCTGAGGCTGACTTTGAAATTGCAGTCCTCCTGCCTCAGCCTCCTAAGCTACTAGAATTATAGGTCTAGACCACCAAACCCTGTATCTGCCTTCTTTTGCTCAATATTGTGTTTGTGAGATTCATCTACATTGGTATGTGTGGTATGAGAAGAGAATATGTTCTAGGGAAACACTGATAGTAGAGATGGGAGACTGATTACATACAGAACTCTGATAAAGGAAGCCAGGTTTTTCACTGTTCAAAAGGGAGTTAAATAAAGAAAAGTATAAAACAAGAATGGCACTGGATTGAACTTGGAGATACTTATATGAACTCAAAGCTATTTCCTGCCATAAGAAATCACCACAAATCTGGTGCCTTAAAACAACACAGATATATTCCATTATGAATGTGGAAGTCAGAAGTCTAAAATTAAAGTGTCAGTGGGGCTGTGTTCCTTCTGGAAGCTCTAGAGGAAAATGTGTTTGCTTGCCTTTTCCAGATGCTACAGGCTGCCTGTGTGCCTTTGTTTGTGCTCTTCTTCCACTTAAAGTGATTCTCTGGTTGCATCATGACATCTTTTTCTGAAGTCAAATCTCTTTACATCTCATTCTTCTAAGACACTTGAGATTACATTGGGCCTACTCAGGTAATCCAGGAAAATTTGTCCATCTCAAGATCCTTAAATCACATCTGCAAATTCCCTTTTACATTTTGAGAGAACATATTCCTAGTCTCTGGATATTAGGACATGGATTTTTTTGAGAGAGTTATTCAAGCCTATCACTCATGGTATAAATATACATGTGGATAGGTATAGAATTAAATATGGAGGTAAATATAAATGTGTATTTACACATATGTGTGTATGTATATGTATGAAATAACATATAGATCTTGGATTCTAAAAGCCATTCTGCAGTAAGACAATTAGGGTTCCTTCAGGAAATGATTGATTCCAAGGCTGCGGCAGAAAAAGTACAACATAAGTCTGGAACTTTTATTTAAATTTTTTTTTTCTTTTCTTTGTTCTGGCTGTACTAGGGATGAACCAGGGACACTCTACCAGTGAGCTCATTTCTTTAAAGTTTGAGCCAAGGTCTTGCTAGATCACTGGAGCCTAATACATTTCTTTATATATATATATATATATATATATATATATATATATATATATATTATTTTTCGGCGGACACAACATCTTTGTTTGTATGTGGTGCTGAGGATCAAACCCAGGCCGCACGCATGCCAGGCGAGCGCTACCGCTTGAGCCACATCCCCAGCCCCCCCCCCCAGTACATTTCATTGTGCTTTTAAAAAGCAAGGATGGGGGCTGGGGCTATAGCTCAGTGGCAGAACACTTGGCTAGCATGTGTGAGGCATTGGGTTTCCTTAGCACTACATAAAAATGAAGCAAATAAAATAAAAGCATGCTGTCCATCTACAACTACAAAAAGAATTTTAAAGCAAGGATGGGGGCCAGATGTGGTGGTGCACATAATCCCAGTGATATGGGAGGCTAAGGCAGGAGAATTTCAGGTCCGAGGCCAGCATCAGCAACTTAGTGAGATCCTAAGCAACTTAGTGAGACCTTATCTCAAAATAAAATATAAAAAGGCCTAAGAATGTGTCTCAGTAGTTCAGTGCCCCTGGGTTTAATCCCCAGTACCAAGCAAATCCACAAACAAATACAGATGGGGTCATGTCAAAAAAAAATATATCAACTTGAAGGAACTTCCATTGGCCAATCTGGGACATTTTGAGCATTAAAATAAATAATGAAAGTAACTATAATACATCGAAATAAGTAGTAAACTGTGTATTGATAAAAGAAAATAAATGAGGAATAAGACAAATACACTGAAGGAAATTAATAGCAGATTAACATTGCAGAAGAAAACAATTAGCAAATTTGAAAACACAGTAACTGCTATTACTTATCTATTACTTGTAACAAATTAAACCCTAAATTCAGCCACTTAAAAGAGCACATTTATTATCTCAATGTCAGTGGATCAGAAATCCAAGCACAATGTAGCCAAGTCATCCAGCTCAGAGTTTCTCAGAAGCCTGCAAACAAGGTGTTGGCTGGGCACTTGATTGTGTCAAGGTTCAAGAGGGGTAGGATTCAAGTCCAAGTTCACTCACCAATTGTTAGAATTTCACTTTATCACAGGCTGTTGGACCGAGAGCCTCAGTTCCTTGTTGGCTGTTGGCCATGAGCCACCTTTAGTTTTTTGCCACATAATCCTCTCCATGTGGAATTTCATGGAATGTCAGCTGGCTTCATCAGAGTAAGCTAGTGCGAGAGCCAGGAAAAGTAGAAAGGAGGGAAATGCTACAATATATTATAACATAATACTAGAAGGGTCATCCTTTCAGTTTTTCTGAATTCTGTTAGAGGTAAGTCACTGAGTCCAGCCTACACTTAAGGGGGGAGGGTTACCCAAGGATGTGAGTACCAGGGATCATTAGGAGTCATATCAGAAGCTACCTCATATAGTCTCAACTCTGGCCCCCAATGACTCATGTCCCTTCCACGTGCAAAGTATGTTCACCCACTCCTTAGTCTCCTTCATCTCCCATTATTATAGCATCAGCTCAATGTTTAGGATTCTTTTACTTTAAGTGACATCCAGGAGCACTTAAGTCTCCTCAGATATACTTACTTACCTTTATCAACTAGTTCCTCTCAATTTGGAGATCTGTACAATTAAAGAGTCAGACTTGTCTGTCCTCACCACAAACTTCCCACAGATAAGGGTGCAACATGCAGAATAGGATAATTGCTATAGACCTCTTTGCACAAAATGGGTGGAAGTTGGACACAAAAGGATCATTGGCATAACAATTCTGAAATCCAGCCAAGAAAATGCTGGAAGTTCCTTAATTAGGTTTTAAGGACTGGGAATAATTTTTCATGGTGCTAGATTATACATCTGAACTTTTGGTTTCATTCTCTGATTCTTTTTCATAAAAGGTAGCACATGTCTGTAGACGTGTAGTTTTCTCAGCCTATTTACTGACAATACAATTGTGGACTAACTGCTTCCTTATTTTGTACCACTGGTTCCCCCTTAAGTCAAATATGCCAGTATTTCTGCAGAGTTTTCTCAAGATATTTTTGCAGTTTCTATGATTTTTATTGGGGTTTACCACATTATACACACATGTACATGCACACGCACGCACACACACCCACACACACACACACACACACACACACACACTATAAATCTTTAAAATAAACCTTACTCTATCTTGGAACTCTGCCAGGCCAGCTGAGAGAGAAAATGTTCTTAAGCTTTCTAGAACCCCCAGTGTTCAATTAGAAGATCCATAGAATTGAGCACACATTTAATTGCTTTAGTGGGGTCCTTGGTGTTACTGAATAATGTCCTTATTTCTTTTTTTAATTTAAGTAATTTTTATCAATACTTTACAATTACACATAATATTGGGATTCATTGTTATATATACTTATATGCATATAATTTGGTCAATTTCCTTCCCCAGTACTTCCCCTTTTTCTCCCCTCCTCCCTCCCTTTGGTCCCCTTCCTCTACTTTACTGGTTTCCCTTCTAATTTTGTGAATAATCTCATTTCTTAGCAAAAGGTTGTACAGTCATACACTCAGATATATTTGTAGGTCATTTTTCCTGAGAGTGCCAGGAAGCCATTTTTTTTTTATTGGAGCATCGTTTTCTCTCTGGAGTGTCTGAGAATGTTTAAAACCATTGATTTCTAGCTCCTTTTTGTTAAATAGTTTTCCCCTCAATTTATCTATCTTTTCTCATATTTCACTTAAAATAGCAGTAAGAAACCAAGTAGACTCTTCAAGACTGTGCTTGCAAATCTCTAGTTAGATCACTAAGTACATTAAATACATGCTTTGCTTTCCATGTGACTGCAAATGACAATGTCACTAAACTTTCTGTCACTATATAATAAGGATCCAACTTCCTCCAGTTTCTCTGTTTTGCCTCTCAAGGCAATTTGGGTTATTTTATTTTAGTTTTTGGTCCCAGGGATGGAACTCAGGGGTGTTCAACCACTGAGCCACAACCCCAGCCCGTTTTTTAAAAAAATTTGAGACAGGATCTCACTATGTTGCTTAGGGCCTTGCTAAATTGCTGAGGCTGGCTTTGAATTTGTGATCCTCTTGCTTCAGCCTCCCAAGTCCCTGGGATTATAAGTGTGCACCACTGTGCCTGACTATTACAGTTATTTTAACATGCTTCTCAAAAATTTCAAGTTTTTATTCACTGTCACTTTCCAAAGCCACTTGCACATTTTTATGAATTTGTTAAGTAGTGCTTCACTCCCCAATACCCAAATATGTATGAGTTACCTATCACTGCATAACAAATTAGCTGTAAATTTAGAAGCTTGAAACAGTAATATTTACAATTTCAGTTTCTCTACATCAGGAATTCAGATGCAGGTTATCCAGATTCTCTCTTTCATGGTTTCTCACAGGCTACAGTCATCTCAAGGTTTGACCTGGCAAGGATTGGCTCCAAAGTTCATGCTTATGGTTGGCAGGATATAATTCCTCACAAGCTATTGGATTGATGATCTGAGGTCATCACTGGCTGTTCATTAGAGACCACCTTCAGTTCTTTGCTACATAAACCTCCCGGTTGAGAACCACATAACCTGGCAGCTTGCTCCATCAGACATACATAGAAGAAGAGCCAGAAATAGTGTGGGCAAGACATAGCATATGGCCTTTTATAACCTAATCTTAGAAAAGACATCCCATCACTTTTGCCTTCTTCTATTAATTAAAATAAAGTCACTTGATACATATCATACTCAAAAGGATGTGATTACACAAGAACATGAAACCAGGAGGTGAGGATCATTGAAAGTCATTTTCAAAGCTGTTCACCACAGCAATAGAAACAACTTAGAGTGAAACACAAAAAGATAGTTTATAAAAATAACAACATTAGTGAGCTGTGAGACAACTTATGTGTGTAATTGGATGCCCAAAGGAAAGAAAAGGTAGAGAGAGAAAAATATATTTGAAGAAATAATTGTCTCAAATTTGATTGAAACTATAAACCTACAAATACAAAAAGCTCACCCAATTTCAAGCACAAGAAAGATTAAAGATAACCATGCCAAATAATCATAATCAACTTGCTCAAAACTGGTGAAACATAGAAAATTTCAAACATAGATAAAGGACATGGGCTCTTCCTGTTCTCCATCATGGAACAGGATCAAGGCAAAAATGAGAACCCCATGAGGGAACTTTGCACCTGCAAGCTCTGCCTCAATATCTGTGTGGGGGAGAGTGGAGAAAGACTGACCTGGGCTGCCAAGGTATTGGAGCAACTCCCCAGCCAGACTCCTGTGTTTTTTAAATCTAGATATGCTGTCAATCCTTTGACATCAGAAGAAATGAAAAGATTGCTGTTCACTGCACAGTTTGTGGAGCCAAAGCAGAAGAAATATTGGAGAAAGGTCTAAATGTACAGGAGTATGAATTAAGGAAAACTAATTTCTCAGATATTGGCAACTTTGGTTTTGGGACCTAGGAACACATTGATCTGGGCATCAAATATGATCCAAGCATTGGGATCTATGACCTGGACTTCTATGTGGTGCTGGGTAGGCTGGGTTTTAGCACTGCAGACAAGAAGCTCAGGACTGGCTGCAATGAAGCCAAACACAGAATCAGCAAAGAGGAGGACATGTGCTGGCTCCAGCAGAACTATGATGGGATCATTGTTCCTGGAAAATAAATTACTGTCTATCCAAAAGCCCAATAAAACATTTTCAGTGAAATGTTAAAAAGGGGAAGGAAATAAAGAAAAAGAAAGAAAAAAGAAAAAGAAAAAGACATGGTCTGTAATAGAAAAATAAGGATGTCGGGTGTGGCGCATGACTGTCATCCCAGCAGCTCCAGTGGTTGAGGCAGGAGCATCATGAGTTCAAAGCCAGCCTTGGCAACAGCGAGGTGCTAAGCAACTCAGTGAGACCCTGTCTCTAAATAAAATACAAAATAGGGCTGGGGATGTGGCTCAGTGGTTGAGTGCCCCTGAGTTCAATCCCTGGTACCCTCCCCCAAAGAAAAGAAAAAGAAAAAGAAGGATGACAACAGAGTTTTCATGAGAGACAATACAAATGAGAAGACACTGAAGCAATGTATTTAAAACATTCAAAAATATCAACTTAGAATTCTATACCAAGTGAAATTATCTTTCAAGGAGTACAGAAATGGGACCAAGGGGGAGGGAGGAGAAATTGGAAATGGGACGAACTAATAACAAAATTGACCAGATTATTCTATGCACATGTATGACAGTGAATTCCACCTTCATGCATATGTATACAGCACCATTTTAAAAAAAACAAATAGAAGGAAGACCAACAGAGTAGAGGAAGGGGATCAGGGGGAGGGAGGAGGGAAAGTGGAATTGCTGAAGATTGAAATGGTCCAAATTATAATACATGTATGCATGATTACACCAAAATGAACCATATATATATATATATATATATATATATATATATATATAGACTATTAACCCCACATAGCAGTAGTAACACAGCAGTAGAACACAGTTCTTCACTTTCTGAAAGAAGTAGGTTAAACAGAAGTTTAAATAATATCTAGTTTCAGAACATTATGTCTGAAATATCCAAATTTCAATAAAAATAACTTCTTATACCAGGGCTAGGAAGATCTCAACTTGAATATAAAAAAATCAATCAGTAGTTTCCAACACAACATTGTCATCAGATATGTCAGAATTATATGACAATGGTTTTGGAACATTCATCATAAAAATCCTTCAATAAGCAATTACAAAAATGACTGCAGTCAATGTAAAAAAAATAAGTCTCAGAAAAGAAACAGAAGATATATAGAAGATCCAAATGGAACTTTAGAACAAAATTATAAAAAACAAAAACGAAAAAAACCTCAGTGGATGGGCTCAATAGCAGAATGGATGGGATAGAACTATCAGTGAACAGAAAGCTAGAACAACACAATTTACCCAGTCTGAACAATAGAGAAAAAATATACTGGGAAAAAAATGAACAGAGTCTCAGTAACTAATAACAGAACTTCAAAATACATGAAGTAAAAGCTGATGAAATTTCAAAGAGAAATAGGCATTCTACAAGTCTAATTGGATATTTCAATAACTTCTCTCAATAATTCATAGAATAAGTAGACAGAAAATCAATAAGGTCATAGTTTAACTCAATAACACCATCAATCAACTGGATTTAATTGACATTTATAGAATGTTTCATCCAACAAAAACACAATGCATATTCTTTTCAAGGGAACTTGAAATGTTTACCAAAATAGACTATACTCTGGGCCATAAAATAATTCTCAGTAATTTAAAAAGAGTCAAGTCATAAAAGTGTATTCTCTGGCTCCTGTGAAATTAATTTAGACATTAATAACAGAAAGATATCCAGATATTCTCCACGTTCTTGAAAATTGAATAAGATCTTTTAAATGACCAATGGGTTAGAGAAGAAATCAAGGGTAAATTGGTAATCATTTTGAACAGCATGAAAATGAACATGAAACATATTAAAATATGTGGGATATTGTCAAAGCAGTATTTAAGGAGAAATTTAGAACACTCAACATTTGTATTAGAAAATAAGTATCAAGTTATTTGGAGATTATTCCTTAAGAAGCTAAAAGAGACTATGAAAACTAAAGTCAACAGAAGAAATGAAATACTAAAGATTGATCCAGAAAAAAATGAAGTAGAAAATAGATAATAAATGTAGACAATTAATGAAATCAAAAGCTGGTATTTTGAGAGGATTAAAAAAATCAATAAACCTCTAGCCAGACTTATCAGGAAAAGAAAACAAATCACTAGTTCATGAGAGAAGTGACATCAATATAGATCTTAAAATGAAAACAGAGGAATATTATAAACAATGTATTCCTTAATAGTTAACACCTTAGAGGGAATGAATAAATACTTTAAAAGACAATCTAGGGCTGTGGTTGTAGCTCAGTGGTAGAGCACTTGCCTAGGGTGTGTAAGGCCCTGGGTTCAATTCTCAGCACCACATATAAATAAATAAATTAAATAAAGATCCATCAACACTAAAAAAGTATTTAAACACAAATACAATCTATGGGCCAGGCATGGTGGCACATTCCTGCAGTCCCAGCTACTTGGGAGGCTGAGACAAGAGGATAGAATGTTTGAGGCTAACTTAGTGAGACCTTGTCTCGATTTTTTTTAAGGATTTAATCCCCAGTACCAGGGGAAGAAAAAGGAAAAGACAATTTATAAAAGCACACTCAAGAAGAAACAGATAACCTGAATAGCACTATATTTATTATAGAAACCAAATTTGTAGTAAAAACCCTTCCCCCAAGGGAACTCCAGGTCCAGCCAACTCCAGAATTTGTAGCAATTCTACTCAAACCCTCCAAGAAAATTGAAGAGGGAAGAATCCTTTTCAAGTCATTCTGTGAGAACAGCATTATTCAAATCAGACAAAGCTGGTACAAGAAAACTAGAGGCTGATATTCCTCATGAACTTAGATACAAAGATTCTAAAGAAAATTTTTACCAAATTGAATCCTAAACTATGAAGAAAAAAGACAATACACCGTAGCCAACTGGGGTTTATATTAGGAATATAAATATTTTAATATTTGAAAATCAATGTAATTCACCATATTAACAAAGGTAAAAAAAAAAACCTATATGATCATCTCAGAAGATGCAAAAAACAGTCTAGCATCTAATACTGATAAAGAGTCAAAATTAATCAGAAGGGAATTTCCTCATTTTGTTAAAAGGCATATTTATAATAAAACGTATTATTTTTTAATATTTTTTTTAGTTGTAGTTGTCAATACCTTTATTTTATTTATTTTTATGTGGTGCTGAAGATCAAACCCAGGGCCTCACACTTGCTAGGTGAGCGCTCTACTGCTGAGCCAAAACACCAGCCCCCAATAAAACTTATTGTTTATGTAAAATATTGAATGCTGTCCACTTAAGATGAGGAGAAAAACAAATATGTCTACTCTCACCACTTGTCTCCCATGTTGTACTAGAATTTCTAGCCAGGGCAATTAGCTAAGAAAATAAAGAAAAATTAAAACTGTATCTAATCATAGGTTACATGAAAATCTATGTAGAAAATCTAATGAAATCTACAAAACAACCACTAAATTAATAAGTGAATTTTGCAAATTTGAAGGATACAAGATCTATATAAAAAATCAATTGGGGGCTGGGGTTGTGGCTCAGTGGTAGAGCGCTTGCTCAATCCTCACTGTGTTCAATCCTCAGCACTGCTTAAAAATAGATAAAATAAAGGTATTGTGTCCATCTATAACTAAAAACATGTTTTAAAAAATCAATTGAATTTCTATATACTAGTATTCAACAATTAGAAATTTAAAATTTAAATATACCTTTTATTGAGATATGGTTTGTATTTCCAGCCATATTTGATTATGTATGTTACTTAACATGATTTGTTTTTCCTCTATGATTAGTTTTTCCTTTACTGTACTACCTCCCGTTGTTGGTTTTCATTGTTATTTTTCATTTCCTCTTCCTGTAATGTTTTGCCAAGGATGTTTTGAAGAGCTGGTTTTCTAGCTGCAAATTCTTTTTAAAAAATATACCTTTTATAATAAATCAAAAATATGAGGTACTAAGCAACGAATCTGGCAGAAGGTGTGCAGGCTGTGTACTGAAAACTGTAGAACATTATTTTTTAAAAAATAATTAAAATTCTCTAAATAAATTATAATTATACCATGTTGATGGATTAGAAGGTTTGTGTTGTTAAGAGGTCAATTTTCTCCAAATTTCTTCAAAATTCAACATAATTCCAATAGAAAAATTTCAAAAATCTTTCTAATGGAATTTGATAATCTGATTCCAAAAATCATATGGACATGCAAAGGATCTAGAATAGACATAACAACTTTGAAAAGAACAAAGGAGAAAGAGTAGAGGGGAGAAGAGTAAAAGACTAGTACCTGGTATAGATATCTTTTTTTTTTCTTATCTGATTTTAAGACTTGTTATAAAAGCTACAAGAATCAAGACAGACTGGCATAAAGATAAATAGATCAATGAAACAAAATAAAGGGAGCAGATATAGACCTATACATATATGTACAACTGATTTTAAAAATTTTAGTTGTAGGTGGACACAATACTTTATTTTATTTATTTATATGTGGTACTGAGGATCGAACCCAGTGCCTCACACATGCTAGGTGAGCACTCCACCACTGAGTCACCTCCCCAGCCCCTGTACAACTGATTTTTGACAATGTGAAACGGCAATTCAGTAGCAAAAGGGAAATCTTTCCAACAAATGGTGCTGGAAAAATTAGATATTCAAATAAATATTAATGAACTTTGATCTATATCCCTGTTTGCAAATAAAAATTAACACAAAATGGATCATACATCTAAATAAAAAATCTTAAACTGGAAGTTTGAAGACAACATAGGATTTGGCAAGGATTTCTTAGATATGACACCAGAAGCATGATTCATAATAGAATACATTGACAAATTTGTTTCCACCAAAACTGAAAACCTCTGTTCTTCTACAGACACTGTTGAAAGATTGAAAAAGCAACATGCACCTGCAGAGAAAACATTTTCAAATTATATATCTGATCAAGCACTTGTGTCTAGAATGTACAGAACCTTCCAATCTTGGCAATAAGAAAATAAATAAACCAGTTTTTAAAATGGGGGGATAATTTGAACAGACATATTACCAAAGAAGTTATACATTTGACAGATAAATGCATGAGAGATGCTTAACATCATTAGTCATTAAGAGAATGAAAATTGAAATTACAATGACACCATTTTTTCAAATATTAGAATGTCTAAAATTAGACTGATCATACGAAGTATTGGTGAAGATGTGCAGAAGATGGAAGATTTATACATTGTTGGTGAAAGTGTAAATTGATGAACTAATTTGGAAAACAGTCCAGCAGTTTTTCCCACACTTTAACATATATTTACCATATGATTCAGCCATTTCACTCTGAAGTATTTAACCATATCAGAAACATATCCATATGAAGATGATAAACAAAGGTTTATGAATTTTATTTGCAACATGTAAAAGCTGGTAACACCTGTATTAGTTAGGGTTCAATCACAGAAACAGATCTAGTAGGTAACACACATTAGGGGATTTATTAAAAGGAATTGACTGAACAGGCAAATTCAAAATCCATAGGATGGGACATCCACTGGGGTAAGCTGGACCTCTGGCTATGAACTGAAGTTGCAGTCCATAGGTGAAATTTTGTTTTCTTCAGGATAGGCTCAGTTTCACCTTTAAGGTCTTTCAACTGATTGAATCAGGCCCACCCAGATGACGTAGGATAATGTCTTTACCTAAAGTCAACTAATTGCAAACATTAATCATATCAAAAAATACTTTCATGAGGTTTCTGTTTAATTGAATAATTGAGGATATCAACTCACCATAATGCAAATATCCATCAACAGGTGAATGGATAGAGAAATTGTGTTATATCCATATGATGAAATAAAATTTCATCAACAAAAATCATGAACGATTGATACATGTAACAACCAGGATGAATCTCAATATAATTATGCCACAGAGTTCATACTATGATTCCATTTACGTGAAATGCTAGGAAAGCCAATGCATCTATGGTGTCAGAAAGAAGATTAATGGTTGCCTGAGGATAGGGGAAAGATAGAAGTCAGAGTGGGCAGAGGCAAGATTTGTAGAGAATTGTGTGTATGTGTGTGTGGGGGTGTGTGTTTGGTATGATTCTTATTTTGATTGTGTTGATGCTTTCACAGGTATATACATGGCAAAACTTACCAAACTTTCTGTGAAGTTGTGTCAATTATACCTCAAAGCTATTATAAATTAAAACAAAAAGCTAATCTGACAGCTGCAAAATGAAAATTATGACACAATAGTATGCCATCACCTACAGTTTGAAAAACACGGTAGGAGGTTATAAAGACCATTGTCTACTTTTTGATTTATTTGCTTGCTGTCTACCACCCATCTTCTTTCTATTTGCGGTTTATCTTCAAGACATGAAATATTAGTGAGACACAGTACCCAGCCTCAAAAACAGAAGTGGAAGGAGAGCTGTGCCCTTAAAAGAAAGATGCATGCCTCTCACTGCCTATTGCTTCCCCTTTCTCCAGGTTGAAACACTGACAATTTGGGAAGCAATAAGATCTTATCCAACCTCCATACTAGCCTTGGACCACTGAGTGAAAAATTAACTTTTGTCTCATTTAATAGTTTGGACTCTCTTATTAGAACAGTTGAGTATAATTAACAAATAGGCAAATAGTAGGAAGATTACTCCAGAAGAATAGTTACTTCAGAGGTTTTGCTATGAATGTTTAGAGAGAGAAAGGCCCTTATCAGCTATTTAGTCCAAGGTCCTCATTTCAAATGAGACCCCAGGAGGAAAAAAGGATCTGTCCAAGGCTGCACACTTAACTCGGCTTAAGGATTCTTACTCTGTTGCTACCCAGGGAGGATACTCTCTTCATTTATGTACTTAGCATTATTAGAGGCCAACAATAAATGACTTTTATAAAATTATTGAACTCAACTTGTTATTGTTTCCAGATGGGTCATTTTTGCTGTTGTTGCTTGTTTTTGGCACTGGGGATTGAACCCAGGGACATTTAACCTCTGAGCCACATTCACAGCCCTTTCAATATTTTATTTAGAGACAGGCTCTTGCCAATCTGCTTAGGGCCTCACTAAATTGCTGAGGCTGGCCTTGAACTTGTGCTCCTCCTGCTTCAGCCTCTGGAGCTGCTGGGATTACAGGCATGTGCTATAGGGCCGGCTCAGAGGGGCCAGTTTCTAAAAGCAGGTCCATGGCAGCCAGAATACTGTTGAACTTCAGTGGTTAATATTTTGACAAGAAATCATATTGTGAAGTGACTAATTACACTATAAAATACTGGCACCCAATTTGTTTAATAATAAGGATGTTTTAATTGCAATTTTTCTGTGACTCAGCATAAGTTTTCAGCCAAATATCCGGCAGTGACTTTGTAATAGTAGGGAGTTCTAGAACTTGGTTGAAGTAAACACTGAGTTGGTGAGACTGGCACTTGCATGATAGGCATTCAGTGCATACATCAAGCATTTATTACATGGAAATAATGTTTTGAATTAACTCATTTTTATAACAGAGCACCAAACCAAATCAACATCATTATCCAAAAGGTAAAAGCTCAGGTAAGCAGAGGAGCCAGATTACTTTCAGCAATCAGGAATGAATGAGAAAGATACTATACTGGGACAGAGAAAGATGATTTGAGAGAAAAAAAATATGATTATAAAAAGATGCTACAAACCACATGCGGTGGTGCATGCCTGTAATCCCAGTGGCTTGGGAGGCTGAGGCAGGAGGATTGTGTGTTCAAAGCCAGCCTCAGCAACTTAGCAAGGCCCTAAGCAACTTAGCAAGACCTGTCTTTAAATAAAATGGAAAAAGGGCTGGGGATGTGGTTCAGTGGTTAAGTGCACCTGGGTTTGTTTTTTTGTACCAAAACAAAACAAAATAAATACAATGCTACAGAGCTAGAGATACTCTGCATTCCTTCACAGTAGAGAAAACTCCTCATCTTATCATTTTGTATGGTGTAGTCTATAGTTAGTTGTAATAGGACTTAGTAGTCCTATTTACAGTTTTAGAACGGTCGTTGGAGGAAGGGTACAGCAACAGCTCAGCTTAGGTTATAGCCTTTGAAATGAATAAAGCTAGATTTGAACCCAATTTCTGACACTAAATAGCCTTTTTCCCTTCATTTCTCCAAGTCTCAATTTAGTTATCACTGCAATACAGATAATATCTCCTGCCTCACTTGGTAACTGCAAGGATTAAACCTGCAAAAATATGCCCTAGTCACTTAATGCAGTGCCTAACATATAGTAAGTACTCAGTAAATATGTGTTGCCATTATCATTGTGTTTATATGTGCCTACATCATTGGAGCCTATTTGAACAGAAGTAGCTGGAACTACCAAACAAAGGTTCTTCCCAGTAAGGGCAGCATAACAGGTTTGCCCAATGAATTTGAAAAATATATAGATTTTGGGTCCCCATTGCCAGTTTGAAAATGATGAAACATTTTTAAACAAAATTTCCAGGTGATTCTAATAGATTTGATCCAAGGATTATACTTTTAGAAAGACTGAACTAGGACCCTAGAATGTATACATAAGGCCTGGGGAAAAGCTGTCAGAGGATTTTAATAATCCAGCAGTTTCAGCTAAATCCTCTGAGAGTGACAAAAATCCTAGTTCATTCTTTTGCTTGGAAAGGGGATGGCAGGTGAAAGGCTCCTAGCTGTGGAGTTTTTCAGTTCTATTAGGCTATGCATGTTTGAAAGTTAAAGAAAAAAATTTACAATTTAATTTCCTTCAGCTGCTTTTACCTGCTACTTTCTGAAAGCTCTTTCTCTCTTTCCCTCTCTCAGGAGACAAATGATTGCTGACCAGACAAAGATGAGGCTATTATGGCTATGGCTGATTAAGCTGTTAAGTGAGGAGCACTCCACTTAACAATTGTCTTTTTCTCATCAAAATTAGAACTGTAGAGTGGCTGATAATGGGATAAAGAAGGTACTTTCTCAGGCTCCCTTGATGTCTATCCAGAACTCTCCAACTAGGATATTTGTTCCTCTTAAACTGAGATCAGAAATAGAGGCAATAGAGAAACCAGCCCTCATCTTTTCATACGACCCCATGGAATGATTAACCTGGTCAAAAATAAAAACAAAACAAACACAACAACAAAAAAAGCATTTCCCCTTTATTTGGCTAAGACAGTGAAATAAGATTGAAGTTGTTCCAAAAGATCTATAAAGACTTAAGATTTGGCTGGGTGCAGTGGTGCATGCCTATAATCCCAGTAGTTCAGGATGCTGAGGCAGGAGGACCGTGGGTTCAAGGCCAGCCTCAGCAATGGCAAGGTGCTAAACAACTGAGTGAGACCCTGTCTCTAAATAAAATACAAAATAGGCCTGGGGGTGTGGCTCAGTGGTTGAGCACCCCTGGGTTCAATCCCCAGTATCAAAAGACTTAAGATTTGATAAGGATAGTTTAGACTTCATTCTACCTTACCTTCATGATGAACAAAATGACAGAGACAGCCAGCTTCTCATACAGATTATGACTGAAAAAATAATGTTAGTAAAGAGATTCTGGGAGGATGGACTTTGAATTGTCACTTATTCCTTCTGCAAGACCCTGATTTGCTCAAGGAGTCTTTTTTTGACATTATGAAATGGATCTACAGAATAAGAACAGGGCCTCTATGGGGATTTACCAAACCCAAATCATCTGCCTTAGGAGTTTGGTCTTCAGTAACAAGTCACTAGTGACACCTTCCCTTCTCCAAGAAGCCCATTAAAGAAGCTGCACAGAGACCCAAAGGTTTTGTTTTTCTCCGAATTTATAGTA
This sequence comes from Urocitellus parryii, assembly GCF_045843805.1. Classification (NCBI taxonomy): domain Eukaryota; kingdom Metazoa; phylum Chordata; class Mammalia; order Rodentia; family Sciuridae; genus Urocitellus; species Urocitellus parryii. The sequence goes on from NC_135547.1 coordinate 39,336,366, forward strand.
AATTAGATACAGAGGGAATCACAGACCTTTCTCCATTCTGTGGAAAGAAGGCAAGGGCTGACAATGTTTACAGAGCAGTTTGTCTGCTTAATTCTACTATTTTATAAAACTCTACCATTCCATGACTATAGATATCTGGTATTTAGCACAGGCTACATTGCATTAGCCTTCCAACGTATGCCCTTATCTGCCCCAGCCAGAGACCATAGTATGCTGCACAGGGTACTGTACATTTGTTGAAGATAATCACAGGCAGCAGAACAGTGGCCTATAAGTAAGGATACCTGGGTTCCAGTTCAGCTCTGTTAAACATGTTGTGTAACCTTCAGCAAAATCCCTTATCACGTCTGAGAATAAATTACCTCATTGGTAAAACAAGGAAGTTTACTTAGTTTTTTAGATACTAGGGACTGAACAAACCCAGGACCTTGTATGGGCTAGGCAAGTGCTCTACCACTAAGCTACAAACCCAGCCCTTTCTTTTTAAGTTTTATTTAGATAGGGTCTTGCTTAAATTGCTGACACTGGCCTTGAATTTGTAATCTTCCTGTCTCAGCCTCCTGAGTAGCTTGGATTACAGGTGTGCTAAGGTAGAAGCTTTCTAAGGGCCTCTCCACACCTGCCACTCTATATATCTTCATATAAAGTTTTAATTAAATGTACATTTGCTGGATCACATCAGCAACCTCAAAGCCAGTGGTTCCTAAATTGTAGTGTGCAACAGAATTAACTAGGGAAGCAACTCCCATTTGGAAATTTATCCTATAGCTGCAAAATGATGTGTGCACAAGGTAATTCATTATGTGAATTCGTTGTATTGCTGAAATATTGGAACTACCCATTTATCCATCTGTGATTAAATAAAGTAACTGGTTCAATAAAGTCTGGTTAAATCATATAATTAAATGCTAAACAGCTATGAAAACTAGCAAAAATTTATTTGTGACAGATAAAGACATTTATACATTATTATTATTGTTATTATTAATAGTACTGGGGATTAAAACCAGGGGTGCTTAACAACATCCCCATCTCTTTTTTATTTTTTATTTTGAGACAGGTTCTCACCAAGTTACTCAGGGTCTTGCTAAGTTGCCAAGACTTGCCTCAAATTTGCAATCCTCTTGCCTTGGCCTCCCAGGTTTCTGGGATTACAGGTGCATGACACTGCATATGGCAGGTAAAGACCTTTAAGTTACATTATTTTTAAAGGTACAGAACAGTGTGTAAAATATGTTAATTTGGGGGAGTGATCTATATATGAAATTATGTTACATAATCTATAAGTATATATAAATTATGTTGTATGATTATATCTATATAATAATATAGATTGTATGTTATAATCTATATTATAAATCAAATATACATATACACATATATACACACACACATATATAATCTACATTTACTGGTATCTGGTAAAAAACTCTGAAAGGATTCATGATGAATAATTAACAGTGGTTACCTGAATTTTTATGCACCTGAGGACAGGGATTGGAGAAGGTTTCATGCTATATCGTTTTATATTTTTAAAGTTTAGTGTCATGTAAATTTTTCATCTGTTCAAAAATTAAATAATAAAATAGAATAACAGAATCCACTTGAGAGTTGATTAAAATGCAAATGGCTGAGCTTAGTGAATCAAAACTCAGGGTCCAGAATCTGTATTCTTAGCTAAGTTCTCTAGTAGGTTCTGATGTGTGTGGTAGTTGAAATATATGTTGAGAAACACTGATCTAAACCCTTTGCAAAACAGAAAGGATGGCAAAGATACCTACAGCATATGATAGGGACTTCAATTTAGCAAGTTCTCTCCTAAGCAGCACCACATCACTCTGAAATTACAAGGCTTCCAAGTCCACACCTTGCTTTTCTACCTTCTATATCTTCTGGTGATGTGAGCAAACCTTCTTTGAGAAACTCTGAAAGTTCTCAACAGTGGGAAACAGGTCTCCAAAGTTTATATTTGTATGACTGTGTCAGTAACTTTTTCTGTTATAGGATCCAATTAGCAGGAAGTGTTCATATGGAGGAATAAAGACTGTGGGGAAAGAGAAAATCTCCTCTGAAGGATGAGCTGAAAGAATGGTTTCATTTGCTTGCATCCCCACCCCTACTGCCAATAGGCCTAAGTTTTGGTGGCCTTTACAGAGTCAGCCATAGAAGACTGACAGTAGTGGCATCCTTCTTGCCTCTTATTCAAGAAACCTGTTTAAAGATTTCAAATCAGGGGTCTGGGGATGTGGCTCAAGTGGTAGCGTGCTTGCCTGGTATGCACAGGGCACTGGGTTCAATCCTCAGCACCACATAAAAATAAAGATGTGTCCACTGAAAACTAAAAAATAAATATTAAAAAAATTCTCTCTCTCTCTCTCTCTCTCTCTCTCTCTCTTAAAAAATGAAGATTTCAAATCAGGGTGTGGACAGTATGCAGATTTTGCTTGATGCTGGCTTATGTTTATCCTTTGACTCAATCTGATGCCCTTTTAAAATAATATTAACTGGGCATGATGGCATACACCCATATGTAATCCCAGCTATTAGAGAGGCTGAGGCTAGAGGATTTCAAGTTTGAGGCCAGCTTCAGCAACTTAGTGAGACCCTGTCTCAAAATAAAAATAAAAAAAAAAATGAAAAGTGCTGGGGATATGGCTCAGTGGTAAAGTGCCACTGGATTCAATCCCCAGTACCAATAATAATAATAGACAAAAATATATTGCTTATGTATGCTAAGCACTTACACAACCTTTTGCTTATTTTTGTCAACCCAATAGGAAAAGTACTAACTACAGGGTTATCTCCCTTTTGCAGATGTGGAAAGTGAGACTTAACTGGGTTAAATGACTAGCCATAGGTCACACAGCTAATAAGCAGGACTCATTGGTGATCTAGGATGGCAGCTGAGGTTTACATTCTGGCATTCAGATGATATAGTCTTTGCTCCGAAGCACTCCACATACTCCCTCCTTTTGGTGGTGGTGGAACAGAGGTCAAACCTACTCAAGAGCAATGCCAGATCACCCAAAGAAAAGTTTCTGCAACTCTATCCTAAGAGCTCAGAGACTGTCAATGGGCTCTGCCTCTGACTTCTTTTGTCCTGGTCTGCTGTGTCTGGTTTTCTTCCTAGCTTTGCAGAGTTCAGATTCTGTCCCTCTAGTCTGGCCATTGGAATTGGCATCTCAATTAGACTGTCTGCCTGGATTTCATTTTCAGTTTCTCCTCTAATCAATGATTCACAGATCACCTTTGGCTTAAGCTCTGAAGTCTCCAGGTAGGTATAACCCTAAGCTCAATCCAGATTCCCAGCCTCCGTCCCCAATATGAATATTGTATCCTGAGATCTTTCTTGTCCTGCAAAGGAGAGGAAAACAGATTCTCTTAGTCTCTCTCAGAGCTTTCTCAACTATATGCTTCTGTTGAGCCCTCACATAGGTGTCCCAAGGTCTTTAAAAAAAAAAACAATATTTTTAGTTGTAGATGGACAAAGTGCCTTTATTTTATTCATTTATTTTTATGTGGTTTTGGGGATGGAACCCAGTGCCTCATACATGTGAGGCAAGCACTCTACCACTGAGCTACAACTCCAGCCCAGGTCTACCAAGTCTTACCACAAATTAATTGTGTTTTGTATACCACAAAGAATCGAAGCCAACAGCAAGAACTTATTGGTGGCCCAGGATAGGCCCATGGAACTATAACTATGTTTGATGGAATTTGCTATTCTTCCTTACTAGCAGCTGGGATACAGCCCAGGCAGTGCAGGGACAGAAGAGAAAGTGCTTAGGGCTGGGGTTGTGGCTCAGGGGTAGAGTGCTCACCTAGCATGTGTGAGGCCCTGGGTTCGATCTTCAGCACCACATAAAAACAAATAAAATAAAGGTATTGTGTCCAACTACAACTAAAAAATAAACATTAAAAAAGAGAAAGTGCTTAATACAAAAACTGTAGTTCATGATCATTTTTGTTATTTTCAGGAGGAATGAACTTGCACCAAACTAATCATGTGTTATTGCCTTGTTTTATGGTGAGATGCACTGAAAGACAGTTGTCTGTAGCAGAGAAGAGGAAGAGTAGCGAAGAAAGAGAATAAAACAAGTTGATCCAGCTTGAGATTGAACTGGAAACTTTAATCAAAATCAGCAGACACAAAAATCCCTTTTATAAAGTGGCTTAGCATTTACTTACAACCTACACACATTCTCCCCTACACTTTAAATCATCTCTAGATTACTTAAAATACCAAATATAACATAAATGCTCTGTAAATAGTTGTTATATTATTGTTTGGGGAATAATGGCAAGAAAAATTGTATATGTTCAGTACAGATATAATATTTTTGAAAGATTTCAATTTATAGTTGGTTGAATCCATGGAAGCAGAACTTGTGAATACAGACTCAACTGTATCATAAACTGGGTTGCTTATAAACAGCTGGTAGCCTAAGGTCAAGGCACTGGCAGATCTAATGTCTGGTGAGGGTCCATTTTATAATGAATAGCACCTTTGCCCTGTGTTCTCACAATAAAAGGGGCTAACTAGTCCTCTAGAGTTTCTTTTATAAAGACACTAATCCAAATAATTTATTACCCCCCCAATAAAGTCTCCACCTCCGAATATCATCACCTGGAGGTTAGAATTTCAACCTGTGAATTTGGGAGGGGCATAAACATTCAGACAATAGCATGATCCCTCCTAAAGATAATTTTGAAAATATTTTTGCATGTATTTTATTTTATGATTTTTTGAAGTGCTGAGTATTGAACCAGGGCTTCACCCATACCAAGCAAGTGATCTACCACTGAGCTACACTCCATCCTCTCTCAAGCTACTTTTAATCTCAGGCCTGTGTTATCTCCTGTGATAACAGCAGGATTGTTAGATGACATGAACTGATGCCAGGATGTCTGGGTTTGAATCCCAGTTCCATTTAGTAATTGTGTAACTTTGGTCAAGTTACTAAACCTCTCTGTGCCAAAGTCTCTTCCATCTGCCAGGTTGGGATGATAGTATTGGTAATATTTCCCTTATAGAGTGGTTATGAGGATTAAATAAATATTACAGGTAACCTACTTGGAATATTATCTTGTACACAGTAACTATTTTATATGTGTTAGCCTTTGCTATCATTGTGGTTTTGATCTGGACACATTTCATAGGGTACTCTGTTATATGCGTTTGTGTTCCCCCAAAATTCATATGCTAAGATTCCAAACTTCAATGTGATGACATTAGGAGGTGGGGCCTTTCAGAGGTGATTAGGTCATGGAGATGAAGCTTCAAAATGGGCATAGTGCTCTTATAAAACAGACCCCAGAGAGCTATCTCGCTATTTTTCTACCATGTGAGGATACAAGGAAAAGTTGGCAGTCTGCAACCTGTGCAACCTGGAAGAGAGCCCTCAATAGAACTAGACTATCTCAGACTTCCAGCCCCCACAACTGTGAGAAATAAATTTCTGTTGTCCCATAAGCCACCCACTCTATGGTCATTTGTTATATCAGCCTGGACTGAACTGATTAAGAAGAATACCATTCCACAATTTCTATGATTTCAAGATTTAGTTAATAAATCCATAAGATGACAGCTAATACTTATTAAGCATGCATGTTCCAGATTCTATGCTAAACAGTTTGCCCTCAATTCTCATTTCATACCCAAAAATCAAAGTCTTTTTTTTTTTTTTTCAGTAATGGGAATTGTACCCAGGGGCACTCTACCACCAAGCTACATTTCCAGCCCTTTTTATTTTTAATTTTGAGATGAGGTCTCATTATGCTGTTTGGGCTGCCCTCAAACTTGCCATCCTGCTGCCTAAAAAAATATGTATATAGGGCGCCAAGCCAGACCGGAGGAGGAAGTCCAGCCCCGCCCCGAGTGCTAACCCGGAGAAAGCCCATCAACCCTTAAAACCCATCAAAAGGGGTGTGGCTACCAGCACTGTTCTGTGGCTGATCCAGGTACCCGGTTTCCAACTCCCCCACCCTTAGCTGCCATAACTCAAAATATTTCCCACAAGCTTTTGGGGGTTGTAGCTATCAATGCAAAACAACAACTGTACAGGCACCTGGTTTCCACCTCAGAGACTAGAGCAGGGAAGATATAGGTGGAAGCTCATGTCCTTTCACACTGGCTATACCCACCACCCTGAATACAGAGGCTCAAGCTAGGAATAGACAACACCACGTACTGGAAGCAAGGAAAACAGTGTTCTGAGAGACTTTTTTTCTCTTTCTTTCTCTCTGCTCTCTCTTCCACAACTTCAACATATGTGAAACCAAGAACTGTGCATGAACAACCAAATTACCAAAGTAATATAATATAGAGGAATTGCATATACCCCACCTTCCCCCCATTTTTTTCTTTATTTCTATCTTACTTTCCTTTTCCTTCTCTTATTTCTCTTTTCTTCCTTGTTATTTTTTTTCTTTTTTTTTATTCGTATTCTCTCTATCCCATTTTCAATCTCCTAACCTTTGCTATCTATACATAGGGTAACTATCTAAATTCAGATAGGAGGTTGAGTCTATACATTCTTCCATAAATTACCAGTCTATTGGTTAGAGTTCTCCAAAGGTGCTAAGTCAGTTTAACCTCAAACCCTCACTTTTTTCCCTCTAAGTATAACATCCTTTGTCTGAAATTAAGTTTTCTATATGCCACCAGATATGGTATGCCTTTTATGAAACTAATGAATATATTCTTAAGTAATAATTAAAACCAATATCTATAGTCTTAGAATCTAACTATAAATGTATTAATAATGAAAACTTGTGCTTAGATAATGTACTGTTGATACTGGGAACTGTTAACATTGTCTTTCTCCGCAAAAGAGGGATTTTGGAGCTATACAAGAACAATACAAATATATAAGGGGAAAAAACATTAGCACAACAGTTTCACAAAGCTAGAAAGAATCATGAGCAGTATGAAAAGACAAGAAAAGAAAGGACCACAAACAATACAGGTCAATTCAACATTAGATGAGGTAATATCTGCAGCTGATGGAATGTCAGACAAAGAGTTCAGGATATACATGCTTCAGATGATCTGGAGTCTCAAGGAAGACATTAGACAGCAAATTCAGACAATGAAAAATCACTTTGACAATGAATTACATAAACAAATCCAAGAAGCAAAAGATCAACTCTATAGGGAGATAGAGGATATAAAAAACAAACAAACAGAAATCCTGGAAATGCAGGAAACAATAAACCAAATTAAAAACTCAAATGAGAGTATTACCAGCAGAATAGAACACTTAGAAGATAGAACTTCAGACAACGAAGACAAAGTTTTTCAACTTGAAAAGAACATAGACAGCTCAGCGAGAATGTTAAGAAATCATGAGCAGAACATCCAAGAATTATGGGATAATATCAAGAAACCAAACCTAAGAGTTATTGGGATACAAGAGGGCATAGAGGTCCAAACCAAGGGAATGAGCAATCTATTCAATGAAATAATACTAGAAAACTTCCCAGACTTAAAGAATGAAAAAGAAATCCAAATACTAGAAGCCTACAGGGCACCGAATGTACAAAATCATAAGAGATCCACACCAAGACACACAATAATGAAGATGCCCAACATACAGAATAAGGAGAGAATCTTAAAAGCCACAAGAGAGAGGAAGCAGATTACATTTAGGGGTAAACCGATCAGGATAACTGCTGATCTTTCAACACAGACTCTGAAAGCTAAAAGATCCTGGAACAACATATTTAAAACGCTGAAAGAAAAAGGGTTCCAACCAAGAATCATGTATCCAGCAAAATAAAGCTTCAGGATTGAAGATGAAATAAAAATCTTCCACGACAAACAAAAGTTAAAAGAATTTGCAGCTAGAAAACCAGCTCTTCAAAACATCCTTGGCAAAACATTACAGGAAGAGGAAATGAAAAATAACAATGAAAACCAACAGCAGGAGGTAGTACAGTAAAGGAAAAACTAAGCATAGAGGAAAAACAAATCATGTTAAGTAACAAACATAACCAAATATGGCTGGAAATACAAACCATATCTCAATAGTAACCCTAAATGTTAATGGCATAAATGCACCAATCAAAAGACATAGGCTAGTAGAATGGATTAAAAAAAAGATCCAACAATATGCTGCCTACAGGAGACTCATCTGATAGGAAAAGACATACACAGACTGAAGGTGAAAGGTTGGGAAAAATCATATCACTCATACGGACCCCGGAAGCAAGCAGGGGTGTTCATACTCATATCAAATAAAATAGATTTCAAGCCAAAGTTAATCAAAGGGTATAAACAAGGACACTACATACTGCTCAAGGGAACCATACACCAACAAGACTTGATTATCATTAATATATATGCCCCAAACAATGGTGCAGCTATGTTCATCAAACAAACTCTTCTCAAGTTCAAGAGTCTAATAGACCACAACACAAGAATCATGGGAGATTTTAACACACCTCTCTCACCACTGGACAGATCTTCCAAACAAAAGTTGAATAAAGAAACCACAGAGCTCAATAATACAATTAATAATTTAGACTTAATTGACATATACAGAATATACCACCCAACATCAAGCAGTTACACTTTTTTCTCAGCAGCACATGCATCCTTCTCAAAAATAGACCATATATTATGTCACAGGGCAACTCTTAGCAATTACAAAGGAGTTGAGATACTACCATGCATTTTATCTGATCATAATGGAATGAAATTGGAAATCAATAATAAAATGAGAAAGGAAAAATCCTACATCACATGGAGATTAAACAATATGCTACTGAATGAACAAAGGGTTACAGAAGACATCAAAGAGGAAATTTAAAAATTCTTAGAGGTAAATGAAAACTCAGACACAACATATCGAAATCTCTGGGACACTATGAAAACAGTACTAAGAGGAAAATTCATTTCATGGAGTTCATTCCTTAAAAGAAGGAAAAGCCAACAAATAAATGACCTCACACTACACCTCAAAGCCTTAGAAAAAGAAGAACAAATCAGCAGCAAATACAGTAGAAGGCAAGTAATAATTAAAATCAGAGCTGAAATCAATGAAATTGAAGCAAAAGAAACAATCAAAAAAATTGACAAAACTAAAAGTTGGTTCTTTGAAAAAATAAATAAGATTGATAGACCACTAGCCACGCTAACAAAGAGAAGAAGAGAGAGAACCCAAATTACTAGCTTACGGGATGAAAAAGGCTACATCACAACAGACAATTCAGAAATACAGAAGATAATTAGAAATTATTTTGAAACCCTATACTCTAATAAAATAGAAGATAGTGAAGGCATCGATAAATTCCTTAAGACATATGAACTACCCAGATTGAGTCAGGAAGATATAAACAACCTAAACAGACCAATATCAAGTGAGGTAATAGAAGAAGCCATCAAAAGACTACCAACCAAGAGAAGCCCAGGACCGGATGGATATACAGCAGAGTTTTACAAGAACTTTAAAGAAGAACTAATACCAATACTCCACAATCTATTTCAGGAGATAGAAAAAGAGGGAGAACTTCCAAATTCATTCTATGAGGCCAATATCACCCTGATCCCCAAACCAGATAAAGACACCTCAAAGAAAGAAAACTACAGACCAATAGCCCTAATGAATTTAGATGCGAAAATCCTCAATAAAATTCTGGCAAATCGTATACAAAAACATATCAAAAAGATCGTGCACCATGATCAAGTAGGATTCATCCCTGGGATGCAAGGCTGGTTCAATATACGGAAATCAATAAACGTTATTCACCACATCAATAGACTTAAAGATAAGAACCATATGATCATCTCGATAGACGCAGAAAAAGCATTCGACAAAGTACAGCATCCCTTTATGTTCAAAACATTAGAAAAACTAGGGATAAACTTACCTCAACATTATAAAAGCTATATATGCTAAGTCTCAGGCTAGCATCATTCTAAATGGAGAAAAACTGAAGGCATTCCCTCTAAAATCTGGAACAAGACAGGGATGCCCTCTCTCACCACTTGTATTCAATATAGTTCTCGAAATACTGGCCAGAACAATTAGACAGACAAAAGAAATTAAAGGCATTAAGATAGGAAAAGAAGAACTTAAATTATCACTATTTGCAGATGACATGATTTTATACCTAGAAGACCCAAAAGGGTCTACAAAGAAACTACTAGAGATAATAAATGAATTCAGCAAAGTGGCAGGATATAAAATCAACACGCATAAATCAAAGGCATTTCTGTATATCAGCGACAAATCTCCTGAAATGGAAATGAGGAAAACCACTCCATTCACAATATCCTAAAAAAAAAAAATAAAATACTTGGGAATCAACCTAACAAAAGAGTTGAAAGATTTATACAATGAAAACTACAGAACCCTAAAGAGAGAAGTAGAAGAAGACCTTAGAAGATGGAAAAATATACCCTGTTCATGGATAGGCAGAACTAACATCATCAAAATGGTGATATTACCCAAAGTTCTCTATAGGTTTAATGCAATGCCAATCAAAATCCCAACGACATTTCTTGTAGAAATAGATAAAGCAATCATGAAATTCATATGGAAAAATAAAAGACCCAGAATAGCAAAAGCAATTCTAAGCAGGAAGTGTGAATCAGGAGGTGTAGCGATACCATATTTCAAACTGTACTACAGAACAATAGTAACAAAAACAGCATGGTACTGGTACCAAAACAGGTGGGTGGACCAATGGTATAGAATAGAGGACACAGAAACCAATCCACAAAATTACAACTATCTTATATTTGATAAAGGGGCTAAAAGCATGCAATGGAGGAAGGATAGCATCTTCAACAAATGGTGCTGGGAAAACTGGAAATCCATATGCAACAAAATGAAACTGAATCCCCTCCTCTCACCATGCACAAAAGTTAACTCAAAATGGATCAAGGACCTTGATATCAAATCAGAGACTCTGCGTCTGATAGAAGAAAAGGTTGGCTCCGATCTACATATTGTGGGGTCGGGCTCCAAATTCCTTAATAGGACACCCATAGCACAAGAGTTAATAACAAGAATCAACAAATGGGACTTACTTAAACTAAAAAGATTTTCTCAGCAAGAGAAACAATAAGAGAGGTAAACAGGGAGCCTACATCCTGGGAACAAATCTTTACTCCTCACACTTCAGATAGAGCCCTAATATCCAGAGTATACAAAGAACTCAAAAAATTAAACAATAAGAAAACAAATAACCCAATCAACAAATGGGCCAAAGACCTGAACAGACACTTCTCAGAGGAGGACATACAATCAATCAACAAGTACATGAAAAAATGCTCACCATCGCTAGCAGTCAGAGAAATGCAAATCAAAACCACCCTAAGATACCATCTCACTCCAGTAAGACTGGCAGCCATTATGAAGTCAAACAACAACAAATGCTGGCAAGGATGTGGGGAAAAGGGTACTCTTGTACATTGCTGGTGGAACTGCAAACTGGTGCGGCCATTTTGGAAAGCAGTATGGAGATTTCTTGGAAAGTTGGGAATGGAACCACCATTTGACCCAGCTATTCCCCTTCTCGGTCTATTCCCTAAAGCCCTAACAAGAGCATGCTACAGGGACACTGCTACATCGATGTTCATAGCAGCTCAATTCACGATAGCAAGACTGTGGAATCAGCCTAGATGCCCTTCAATAGATGAATGGATAAAAAAAAAATGTGGCATTTATACACAATGGAGTATTACTCTGCACTAAAAAATGACAAAATCATGGCATTTGCAGGGAAATGGATGGCATTAGAGCAGATTATGGTAAGTGATGCTAGCCAATCCCTAAAAAACAAATGCCAAATGTCTTCTTTAATATAATGAGAGCAACTCAGAACAGAGCAGGGAGGAAGAGCATGAGAAGAAGATTAACATTAAACAGGGATGAGAGGTGGGAGGGACAGGGAGAGAAAAGGGAAATTGCATGGAAATGGAAGGAGACCCTCAATGATATATAAAATTACATATAAGAGGTTGTGAGGGGAATGGGAAAATAAACAAGGGGGAGAAATGAATTACAGTAGATGGGGTAGAGAGAGAAGATGGGAGGGGAGGGGAGGGGGGATAGTAGAGGTTAGGAAAGGTAGCAGAATACAACAGTTACTAATATGGCATTATGTAAAATGTGGATGTGTAACCGATGTGATTCTGCAATCTCTGTAATGTTTTGAACAACCAGTAAAATAAAATAAATAAATAAATAGAATTTCCCACAAAATAAAAACTACATTCCAAAAAAATATGTATATATTTGTGTGTGTAGAATGCTCCCAAGTAGCTTCCTTCCTATGTGAATTCCCATTATTAAAGATGATTGGTCTTATCGAAGCCAGCATGTTAGTGCTCATCTATAATCGCAGCTAATTGGAAGACTGAAACAGGAAAGATCACAAGTTTGAGACCAACTTTTTCAATTTAGGGAGACTCTGTCTCAAAATAAGGAAAAAAAAAGGACTGGAGATGTGGTTTAGTTGTGGAGGGCTTGTTTAGTATGCATGAGATCATGGATTCAATGCCCAGTACTGCAATAAAAAAAAAAAAATCTCCCTGGAAGAGATAACATTCAGCCTTCCCAAACCTTCACACCTCAGTTGGAATTAGCATTCCTCAATTTGATTTCCCTTTTATTATACATGGTGCTGGGGATGGAACCTACAGGGTCACACATACTAAGCACATGAGATATAACCTCAGCCCTTTTAATTCCATTTCAGAGAGCTAATTTTGACAGAAGAGAGAACAAGGACATATTCAGCCAGGAGCAGACTGTGGGACACTATTTACTGACTAATACAATGTGGGCAAGAGGCAGAGAGCTGACTTTAGGTTCTGCTTCCAAATTGCTCACTTGAAGGAATCAGCTACTGCCCACTTAAAGGAATTCTTTTTTTTTTTTCTACTGGGGATTGAACCCAGGGCATGCTTTATCCCTGTGCTACATACTCAGCCCTTTTAATTTTCTTTACTTTGAGACAGGGTTTCACTAAGCTGCTTAGGGCTTCCATAAGTTGCTGAGACTGGCTTCAAACTTTCAATCCCCCTGCCTTAACCTCCTGAATCACTGGGATTACCTGTGTGCATCACCATGCATTTAAAACAATTCTAAAGAGAGGGCTAGGGTAGCTCAGTGGTAGAGCTCTTGTCTGGTATACACAAGACATGTATTCCAGGGTTCCATCACAAGTAAGAGAGAGGAGCTAAAAAAAAAATCAATATTTTGTGCCCACTATTACCCAAGCATTTTATCAATTGTCCAGTCATCTTCCCTGAAGTGGTATTTCCATCATAGCTATCATCTCATGTTGCTGCATGAACTAGTTAGGGGAATGAAAAAAGAAGAGATGTGTCAAGAAAATTTCCCTATGTGTCTGGTCCTACACCACCCCTATTGATACCCCAAAATCTAACTGAAAATGTAACTTGATAATTCAAAGTAGCTCCAGTTGGAAGGGAACATGTGGCTCTTCCAAATGACCCTAAATTTAGTGACACTCTTATAGACCACACACCTTCTGTTACATGTACATAAAAGCATCATTTTGAACATGTGGTTTTATCATATTGACTCTAATCCCACAAATGCACAACCCAAAGGTCCCAGTTCCCTGGGTCTGTGTTCCATATAAATGTGGCTGGACCTAGGAAGGATATTTGAGTCTGCCTTCTGATTGCTCATTCTGTTCCTGTTCCCAGCCAGATGCTGGCTTCCCTGCGTAAGTGTGTGTGCATGGATGTGTGTGTGTGTGTTCATGTACACATGCACACACATACATGCATCTGTCTGTTTCTGTCTGCATTTGTCAGTAGGAAGAAGGGAGTTGAAGGGCAGATCAGGAAGGAGGAAACTCCAATTCTTCATTTGGGTGATTTGAAACAGCAATTTGCAAATTTTTTCTACAAATGACCAGCCAGTAAATAATTTAGGCTTTGCCAGCCATATGGGTGGTCTGTGTTGCAACTATACAACTGTGCCATTATAACATGAAAGCAGCTACAAATGGTATGAAAATGGATGAACATGGATATGTTCCTATAAAACTTTATAGAGAGAAGTGGTAAGCTGGATTTGGCCTGAGGACTGTAGTTTGCCAAATCCTGGTTTAAACTACTTGGGAAGGTTGAATATCATGAATATATTGGCCATTGTTTGAATCTATGCTGAGGTAAGGGTCTTGCAAGTTCACAGATCATAATTGTGAACACCGCTCATTACTACTCAGATGTAGGAATGAAGTCACACTAGGATTCAGGGGATTGGAGTGGGCTGATCTCAGGACATGCTCAGGTAGTGCTTCTTTGAAACAGAAATCCTGATAGGAGTTTGTTTCCTCCTCTTTTTCTTCTACTTCCTAAAAGTATAATGAATTTTTGTTTGGGGAGGAAGGTAAGAGAAAGGAAAAAGATAGGGAGGTTTCTGATTAATTGGATTCTGCTTATCTGTGGCCTGTCACCTGCATGTTAGCAGCAGAGCAAACTTGCTCACTAGTTCTACTGAGGGCTTAGCTTTGCCAGGGTCAACAGACTTGCTCCTCAGTATCTAAGGTTCTCAAGTGGCTAGATCTTCTTCCTCTCCTCCTCCTCCTCCTCCTCTTCCTCCTCCTCCTCCTCCTCCTCCTCCTCCTCCTTCTCCTCCTCCTCCTTCTCCTCCTCCTCCTTCTCCTCCTATTTCTTTTTGTATCAGGGAGTTGAACCCAGGGGCACTTAACCACTGAGCCACATTCCCAGCCCATTTTATTTTTTGAGACAGGGTCTTGATAAGTTGCTTAGGGCCTCACTAAGCTACTGAGGTTACCTATGAACCTGCAATCCTGCTGCCTCAGCATCCTGAGACATGGGGCTTACAGGTGTGCCTGGCTCGATCATATTCTTGTAGGTCTAGAATATGCCTGGAGTCTTGATGTTTCTGAAGGGGTTTCTGTAATATGTTGGTAGGGTGCTCTGGCCCAAGGGATATGAATCTACTCTAGGCCTCAAATGGCAAATAGGTTTTGTTTTATGTGCCAATCCTAGCTGATTTTGTAGGCAGTTGCTATCTTGTGAGAACAGATAGCAGTTTTGAGGCCACATCATGGTTGAATAGGAAAGTCAGTGTGCTTGATAAATGAGGCCTGCTATGGGCAGAAAAGGAAGGAGGGGAAGTGTAAGAGTATCAGCCCTGCTCTAGGCCCGGGGATCTGGAAAGGATATCTAAGAAACAAAGACTATTTTCTGAGTCCTATCTGCTAAATGCCTGGCTGGTCAGAGACATTCCTTCAAACATCTGAGCCAATCAAATGACTCATTGGGAAGGCGGCCTGTTAAAGGCCCATGCCACCTATGGTACAATCCAGAGGATATTCCTGCCCAGGGTGTCTTGTGAGGAGAGATGTTTCTAATCTTATTATATACACCAACATACTGGAGGAATTCATATGTGAGATGGTTTTGAGCACATGCATTGTGCCTAGCCTAGTTGAGATTCAGAGACTCCACTCCAGTGGCAGTAATGTGGTCCCATTTCTCTCCTAGAGGACCATGCTGCTCTGATGATAATCTCCACTCCAGTTTCATTTTTTTTTTGTGACAACCTATCCTTCACACTGCAACCAGAACCTGCTTGCTTGATTTAGTTTTCATTTTGAAGCATTTTATTTATTTTCAATAAATTAATACAGGCAAATGATCTAAATGATGCAAAAGGATATAAATAAAAAGTAAGTTTTCTCCTGCAATCCTGCCTTGTCTAACCATTGATAACAGATTCTTATGTGTTCTGTTAGGAGTTGCCAGCCAAAAATGCAAGCAAATTTATACATATTCTTATCAGAAATGGTATCCTATCACACAAATCATCAGCATTTGGCTTTTTCTCTAGATTTGTACATCTTAGAGATACATTCAATAATAACATAAGGAAACTCACCATTTTATAGCTTCATACTTTTCCTTTGTTTAAATTGCCATAAATTATTTAATCAATCTCCTATTGATAGATATTTAGATCTCCCACAGTTTTTTTGCTAATGGATTATCTTTATACTTGTGGAAGTATATTTCTATGATAAATTCCTAAAACTGGAATGGCAATATCAAATGATTAATTATTTATAAATTTTATACATATTGCAAATTTTCCTTTCATCCAGAAGTTTCAGTCTACATACCTGCATCACAGTGTGTACACACACACACACACACACACACACACACACACACATATATTTTGTGCCGGGATTGAACTCAGGGGCACTCAACCACTGAGCCACATCCCCAGCCCTATTTTGTAACTTTTTAGAGACAGGGTCTCAATGAGTTGCTTAGCACCTTGCTTTTGCTGAGGCTGGCTTTGAACTCATGATCTTCCTGCCTAGGCCTCTGAGTTGCTGGGATTACAGGTTTGTGCCATTGCACCTGGCTCCTTGCTAAAATAGTTCCTGGTTAATTATTATGGGACTTTTTTAAGTGAAAGAATCTTATTTAAACTGTATACTCATATAGCACACCTATAACTTTGCATTTACTTTTAGGGAATCCACAACCTTCCTAAAGAGTAGTGGGGTTTGGGTTGGTTTTTGTGCAGTGAGATGGTTGAACCCAGGGCCTCGTGCATACTGAGCTACATCCCCAGCCCTAGGAGTAGTGTTTTTTTTTAAGTGTGACCTAAGGAAAACCTCTATTAGAACCTCTTAGAAATCTTGTTTTAAAATGCAGAACTCCTGAGCCCCTCCCTAGAGCTCTGCAAATGGATGGGTCCATGAAATCTGCATTTAAACACACTCAGATAATTCCAACACATACTAAAGAATCCCACAGACTAGGGGACATCCATAGATCCAGGTTTTAAAACCCCTGGTTTAAGTATCAACCTTCATCTGAAATTGAATTATTTAATTTTTTAAATTTTTGTACCATGGATTGATCCCAGTGGGGCTTAACCACTGAGCCACATCCCCAGCCCTTTTTATTTTTGAGACAGGGACTCACTAAGTTGCTTAGGGCCTCACTAAGTTGCTGAGGCTGTCTGAACTTGCAATCCTCCTGCCTCAGCCTCCTGAGCTGCTGGGATTACAGGCATGCATCACCACTCTGGGCTCATTTTAAAATTTTATGGTGCTACGGGTTGAACTCAGGGTCTCACACATGCTAGGCAAGCACTCTACCCCTGAGCTACACCTCCAGTCCCTACAGCATTTGAATTCTGATAGGAAAATTTGAAAGAGGAAAAGCTCAGAGCTCAAGACTCAAATGAGACCGTGAAGATGGAGTGATTAATGGGGAAAGTGACATTTGTGCATAGGTCTCTCACATTATTCCATGTGGTCAATCAATTATATCCAAACCCACACAAGCGTGTGTGTGTGTGTGTGTGTGTGTGTGTGTGTGTGTGTGTGTGTGTGAAGGAGAAGAATCACATGTAGCTGTCTTTACCTTTTCTTTTTTTTTTTTTGTGCATAGGGCTCAATGTTTAATCTCTCCAGTTTTTTATACCTTAGGATCATCACAGAGGAAAGGAGGTATATAAACACCACTTGTCTCACCTCTCACTATTTCGAAACATGAGACTGAGGCATATTTCCATTTCCAGTATTATTGAGGTTCCCTTGTCTACTTCTTCTGTTTAAGACAAAAAAAAAAACTGTACCGCAAACCAGTGCTACAAATTGCAAATAAATATGCAGTAAGGGGCAAGGCGTACACAGACAGGCTTTAGTTGGGAGGGGGTGTAACAAAGAGACTCCCACAACTGTCCTTCTCACACCCCAAGGCAATGCTTCTTCTATCCCTTAGCTCCACTGCAGGCTGAGCAGAGAGAGGTCAGAAGGGTGAACTGGAAGAATGGAGAATTCAGGTCTCTACATTGCTGCTTTTTCTTAGAAGTATAGGGAACTAGTTGGTCAGACTGAACCCAAATCCTTCACCTTGAGACTGGGGAAAAGACTTGGAACAGCCCACTGTTCTCCATGACAGCACTAGACCACGATTCCCCTGTCCTTGATAACATGCGTGGGCAAGCAGTGGGGAAGCTGATGGACCACTTAATTGTGTCTGGGTTCCCCTCATCCCAGGGCTCTAGAAATCACATTTTCAGCTAACAGTGGGAAAGAGTTAGATACAGCAAATAAATATTACTTCAATATAGCTCCAAATAAATTAGGTAACACAGGTAGAGATAGGGAAGAAGTTGAAAGGGAGTCTTTGCTTCTCTGCTCTAAGGCCAGAGAAGAGTGAAAGGGATAGGAAAGGTAGCAGGGGTATAAAAAGAACCTTTTGAATCTAAAGGAAAACTCTAGATTCAGCCCAAGAACTAGGGAGGGGTCTAGGCCCCATCTCGAACTCCTGCCAGAAAAATGCCCAGGCCAAGGAATTCTTGGTCTACGGGGAGGCTGGAGAAGACAGCAGGAGTCGAGGGAGTCAGGCTGGGAAGCCATGTCCTTGAGCCTCACCTCAGGCTCCTCTCCCCCTCACATTGCTTCTTCAACATACTGCTTCTCTCAGTTCTGGGAACATCAGAGTTTGAAGATTTCATCCTCCTGGTCCCGCAGTGTCTGGGTCCGAGAGGTCCGGGTCAGTGGCACAGGACCTAGGACTGCTCGTTGCTGCATCCGAGGGGAGCTCTGATGGAGACCTGCATCTTCCCCAAGTATCCTGCTTTCCCCTGTTCTCAGCTTTTGGGCAGCAGCCTTCTTTGACAGGCTGATCTGTGAATCAAGCTTCTTAAGGAAATCAGAGGCAGAGAGGTCATGGAGGGGAGTAGGGGGTTCCTGGCCAGCTTTAGGGAGAGCTTCACCACTGGCACGGCCTGAACCTGTCTCTTGTTTCTTCCTCTCAGCTGAGTGTAGCTGAACTTCATCCTTACGTGGGTCTACCTCTTCCTCTCCATCTTTCTCTTCCTCTGAATCCAAACCATTGAACAGGTCTCTGGGCTCTCTCAGGATGGGGATGTAGAGAGTTTTCTTCAGGAAGATGGAGTCATTAGTATAAAGGCGGTTTGCACGCTTGATCTGTTCCATCTATCTGTCCCGAGTATTCAGTCCTGGAGTCTCAACACCCTCGGACTTTCATCCCCTCGCCGCACCTCGCTGCGGTGACCTCCTACCTTTTCTGATATGTATATCTAAATAGGCTTTTCAATTTCTTTTCCTTTCATGCACTTTGATTAAAATAAAAGCAAAGCATGTCATCACTGGAGAAGGAAATAGTGCTGTTGAAGGGCAAGATAGCTCATTTAGTAGAACCCTGAATCTTGATGAAATAGGCAGTTTATAAAGGTGATTTGATTAGCATTTTATTCTTTCACAGAAGAGTGTTCTAAGGGGAAACAGTCATTTGGTTATTAAGACCTCAGCTCTTGCTCTCTGGGTGCCACAGGGCCATTCTTTCAGGTTGGTGACCCTTTCACCTCATCTAGGCAGCCTCCCCCAGGAACCCACTGGCCTCCTTTGTTGATCAACGTCTACTAATTATTTCTTCCTGTGAAATGCACAGTGTGGTCAGACTACTCTCTTATCATAGTGTCCGTTAATTGTGTGGCATCTTCCTGGACAAAAGCACCAAAACACAATTTACAGAGACTGTCAGGGGTCCCTGAAGTTCATAATGCTCATTTATGACACCTCTTGGGCATTACTTTCTAAACTGTAGTCACAGACTGGTGCATATCTGAGTCACTCAGGGAGCATGTTCGAAATCCCAGTCCCTAACCTTTATTCCAGACCTAGTGAACCAGAATCCCTGGGGTTTCTGCCTGGACAAGCTTCCCAGGGGACCCTGATGCACAGTAAAATTTAGGACATTACACTTGGTCTGAGTTAAGAACCTGCTAGAAGATTCCTACCTGTGTCAATGGATGGGATCCTGCAGTTCCCATAGGAGTCCTTCCAAGGGAAACAGTGAGCTCAAGGGAGTACAGGACGTTTGAATCCATCATGTGGGCCTAGAATAGCTCCAAGAAATGAGGCTGACATTGATTTTATTTTATCCCAGATCAGTCCATATCAGGGAGCATGTTGGGAGGTCAGGCAGACTTGGGAGATGAGAAAATACTATGGTCCAGTAGGTTGTCTTTATAGGACAGTCTCTCTGAGCCCTCTAAATCTAAACATAGGCTTAACAACTGATGGTGGACAGCCTGCTGCTGCTCAGGGGGGAAGGAGGCTCAGGTGAAGCAAAGCCTGGTTAATAACAGGCCATCTGGCCGTGGCAGCCTGCCTAGGTTTTGGCAGCCTGAGAGTGTGAGGGAGACAGGCACCCTTCCCCAGCTTCATTACCCAGCCACCGCTCCCCAAAGGCTTCCTCAAAGCCTAGTCAAAGAAAGCTTTCTAAGGTGCTGACTCTCCAGTACAGAATCCCCTCTGCCCTGCAATGTTTCAGTTAATAAGCAATCTTTGAAGAGCTGGAAGCACAGCCCTCTTGGAGGGCTGCATATGTTCTTCCTGTCAGATGGCTGCAGGAGGCACAGCAGGGGAATGGAGGCAGGGAGGTGTAAACTCCTGGGTCTTGGTGGCAAGAGAGGCATGCCATGTTTTTTTTTTTTTTTTCTCATGGAACAATAGTGTACTGCAAAGTGGTTACCTTTGTGGTAGGGTCTACCTTGGTGCCCAAGAACTCAACTCAGCTGTCAGTTCCCAAAACAACCACTGGGCCCCAGTGGAATCCACAAGGATAAGTAAAAAAGTGTAGGAGACTGCTTTCCAAATGAGACCTCCAATATAAATTAGCAGTTCTACCTTCGGCAGCAGTACATGTTCCCTACCTGATATGGTTTAGGTGCAGGGATAACTTTCTCCAGTTCTCCAATCCAGAACATAGCACCATGGTACCTTGGGGGTTCTTTGAATTAGGGCATACATTCTTATTCATATCCCCCACTTCAGTGCTGGCAAGCACTCTACCCTGGGACATACATGTTCCACAAGAGTCAGGGTGAAAATTGGCTGTTATCTCTTAGGGTTAAGGGGATCTTAAATATTCTAGTAGTGTGTGCCCCTCCAAAGGGCAACAGTAGATAATTATATGTACACTATATCTAGGGAATTAAAATTTCATGGGATTTAGACAGAAAAATGCCTTAAAATTCTCTTTGATAGATCAATAATGAAAAGAAAAAGTCGGGAAACACTGGGTTAGGGGAAGAGTAAAGAACCTCCAACTCGAAGGCCAAATTCAATCCTCAGGCTGCTTATTTCCAGCTTGGCCTCCTGTTGCTCTGGTCATTGCTGTAGTAAGCCAGAAAATAACATTTTCCTAGGCAGATTGCCCTAGCTGACTCATTTAGAGGTTGAAATGAGTAGGTTGAAGGATAAAGAGCAGTTCAAGATTTGTGAAAGGTGACTGAGCTAATAACCCTATTAGATTTCAAAGCCTGAAGCCTAAAGTCTAAATTAATTTCGGAAAGCAGCTTATCTTGCTAACCTTCACCTTCAGATTCTCAGAATTTATAGTGTCTCTTTGCTTCTGTCTCAATGACATGAGGGTACTTTAAATCAGGGAAGGATTCTGAATGATCTTTGCTAGGGTTGGTGATGCCAGATAACAAAAGCACTCCTCACCATCCAGTGAAGGCATTGATCACTTCATGGAATATTCTTTATTCCGGATACCTTAACTGAACCCTAGCTTCCTGAGCAGACCTTTTTAGTGGAGGTAGCTCATTCCCTCACAACCTACCAGCTTCCAAGTCATGGGGAGATGTAAGTATCCATGTTCCTGTGTTGTTCTTCCAGACCTCTGTCCTTCCACTTTCACATTGAAAACTTCACTACTTTGAAATGCCTTCTGGCCAGAAATACTACATTTTCCCCTTGTGCATTCAGAGAATAGGCAGCTGCTTTTCTTCCTTCTACTGCATCCCAAATCCTGCCATCTTTCCTGGATTTCTACTCAGCACTTTGGAAATCCTACTTAAAATTTCCTCAAAGAAAGCAAAGTGATATCTTAAAAACATAAAAGATCATGTCACCCATCTCTTCAAAACTCTTCAATGGCTTCCCATCACTCTTGGGAAAAAGTCTATATTATCCACCATGTGTAGATAACAAGGCCTTGCATGATCTGGCTCCCACATACCTCTAGTCACTCCCCTAGTGTTCTTGGCTTCTCTAACTCTGCTCTGGCTAGGACAGCCTGTGAGTCCCTAAAGTCATCAAACTCATTCCCTCCACTAGCAATTTTTTTTCTCCAACTTTTGCATGGATAGCTACCTCTCTTCCTCCTAGTTCACAGATAAGATGTCCCTTCAGAGGCATTTCTTGGCTGCCCTACATAAAAGTAGCCTCCTACTTCTATGTCACCCTGCCACATTCCTTAACATCGTCCTATTTTATTATTGTCACAGCATTTATTATAATAAACAATACTTCTGTTTACTTGTTCATTGTCTCTTCAAACTTGAATGTGCTAAGAAAAAAAAGGCTTTTGTCTGTCTTGTTCACTGCTGTTTTCCTAGCACCTATAACAGTGTCCCCCACTTAGCAAGTATGGCAGTCAGTCTCTGGATGGCTCTCAATGATCTCTGCCTCCTTTTTTTTTTTCATGCCCTTGTATAATTCCCTTTCTTTGAGTGTGGGCTAGACTCCAGCTTGCTTTTAGCAAACAGAATGCAGCAAAAGTGATGGATGTCATTTTGGAGATTAAGTTACAAAAAGACTGTGGCTTCCATCTTGAATATCCTCTTTAATATTTTTGCTCACTCACTCTGGAGGAAGCCAACTGCTTGTTGTGAGTTACCCCATGGAAAGGCCTACATAGCAAGGCAAGGATATCCATGGTCAACTACCAAAGAAGCCCTGAGACTTGTCATCAGCTGTGTGTGTGTGCTTGCGTGGATTGGGAGTGGATCCTCTTTCAGTCAAGCTTTGAAATGTAGCCCTGGCCAATAACTTGACTGCTGCCTTGTGAGACATGCTGAGACAGAGGCAACCAACTGAGCCATACTCAGATTCCAGTGAGTATTCCTGTGAGGTAACAAATATTCATCATGTTAGGCCTCTGTATTTTATTGCACAGAAATAAAGTATTAATATAGCAGATCCTCAAAAATAACCTTTGAATTAGGGAATTATTGGCGACCTTGACATCCTTGTGATCTTCTCATCATTGGTGACCCTGCTTTTCATCTCATTTCACCCACCTACTCTCTTGGTCACACCCTTATCCTTGTTGTTGGCCAGAATTGCTCCACCTTTAAGATCATACACTAGCACATTTCATCTGTTACTAAACCCTTTGGTCCTTCCAGTTCACTCAGTTATTAAAAAAGTACTCTCAGGATTAATAGCTGGGAAGGGAGAGGATGAAAACAATTGGGAAGAAGTTGGGCTGTAATGCAGGCCCAATGACAACTTTGGCTAAACCTGCAGTGATGCTCTAAAGCTATTGTACCCCGTAAAAGTCAATCTGAGCTGGGCCAAAATGGCTAGGCCTTTGTACTTCTGTTTCAGTCATTGGATGTGGGCCATTAGGAAAGGTATGTGATTAGGTAAGGCATCTGTCTGTATAAATAAGGCAATTCCTGAAGGGCGTGGCAACACATCTGAAGGTAGACTCTGACAGTGTTTCTAGCAACCAAGGAAATGAGTTCTTCACTGCAAAGCAATTAGATGACACACCACAGTATTCACTATACCTTAGTCCATTATCCTCCTTCCCGTATTCATTTATTTCCTTATTCAGCACATATACCATTGTTTGTCACTCCAACTATGCTCAAGTACTCCCAGATCTTTGCTTCATTGCTTTACCTGCCCAGGCAAACCCTCCAACTTTAATTGACTTTAAGTAATCTTATCAATTCCTGCACCTGGGCTACTGAATATACAGAAAATCAAATAACTGCATATTGGTGTTTCCATAATTTGTGGCCTAATAACTCAACTGAAACCTCAATGCAGCCTATCAGTGCTAAAGTTTCATTTTCACCATTCACTCACTCAAAACTCCAGCTATATCAAACTTTTTCCACATTCTTCCAAGTGTTCAACTCCTTGTCTCTCCCTTCTATACCCCAAAACATGACCTCACTTCCTATTCAAGAAGATGATCATTATCAGAGGAGATTTTCTATAACTTCTTTCCAACAAGTCTCTAGGAAGGAAAGATCTTTTAACTTCACTGCCAAATAACTTTCAAATCCATTCACTCCGTACTATTTTTCTTCTTTTTGATAGTACTGGGGATTGAACCCAGGGGAGCTTTACAACTGAGCTACTCTTCCAACCCTTTTTATTTTTTATTTTGAGACAGGATCTCATTAAGTTGCTGAGGCTTGCCTTGAACTTGCAATCCTCCTGTCTCAGCCTCCTGAGTAGCTCTTATAGGCCTGCATCACCACGTTGGCTACTATTTCCCTATTTCAGTTCACTATCCTCCTATATTTGAATGGCTGAAACTCTTCTAACTGATCTCCTTGATTCTAGATTTTTTTTCTTTGTTCCCATTGAAGTGAAACATCATGCTTACTTTCTCTTCACCATCTTTACATGTAAGTTTTTCTTTGTCCAGAATACTTTTCCTTTTCTGCTAATTCCTTCATCGTGGATAATTCCCATCTTCTTGTTCAGCCTTTCGCTTAAAACACTCCTCCATAAGAACTGATCTTATTCTCCAAATTAGATTATTGTCCCATGTTATATGTTTACATAGCATATGATATTTCCTTTTTCATAGCACTCATATATCTTTTATTAATTATCTCTTGCTGCATAACAAATTATCTCCAAACTTAGTGGCTTAACAGAACAGACACTTACTGTCTCAGTTTCTATGGAAAGAAATGGCTTACCTGGGTTATTCTGACCTAGGATCACTTCAGGTTGTAGACAAGCTGTTGGCTGGGACTGTAGTTAACTGAAAACTTTACTGGAGCTGGACAATCTATTTAGAATATGTCTCATTCACATAGATTTTTGGCAGGAGATTTCAGTTCCTTGCTATATAGACCTGTCCAAAGGGCTTCTTTTTATATATTTTTAGGTGTTGATGGACTTTTATTTTATTCACTTACTTATATGAGGTGCTAAGGATCGAACCCAGTGCCTCACACATGCTAGGCAATTTCTCTACCTCTGAGCCACAACCCCAGCCCCTCCATAAGGCTTCTTTAGTGTCATAACATAGCAGCAGCTTTTCCCAGTACAAGTGATCCAAGAAAGCAAGCAAGAGGGAAACTTCTGTGTCTTTATGATCAAGTCTCACTAGTCATACATCATTACTTCTGCCACCTTCTTGTTAGAATTGAGTCAATATGTTCAGCCCACACTCAAGGGGGGAGGATTGCATTCTATCTCTTGAAGGAAAAAGAACCAAGTAATTTCTCTCCAACATCTACCACAGTGCCTGGAGGTACAATAAATGTTTCCTGAGTAAAGGAAAAGAATAAATAATGAATTAATAACTCTTATTAGGTTGGAGGAGGAGGAGACACTACATAGCAATGATTTATAAACCACAAATCTCTTAGATCATCCTAATTGACCAGTTTAGCTTTGGAGAGAATAGGGTCCAAGTGGAGAATTGTTATATGACAGGAGCCATCTGCATCTGCAACCAATGCTCAGAAGTTGTCTTATGAGAAAACTGCATGTTGGAAGTAATTCCTGAAGAGCCACAGGGGGAATTGGAATTTCTTTCTTTCTATTGGTCTTTCTTTCTCTTTGTTCCCTGTCTTTCTCTTTCTTTCTCATTCTCTCTCTTTTCTTTCCTTCTTTTTTTTTTTTTTGTAATTCCTTAAGGTACAAATAAATGGTAAAGCCAATACTTGATTTTTATTCTAGAATCTCTCAAATTCTTCTTTCTGAAAGTGACCATACTCTAATTTATTTGATCAAAATGAAGTGGAATGATCAGGACACTAATAAAGAACATTCTATACCAAATACAGTGTCTACCAGTCACCAGATTTTGGCAACGCTGCCTCCACACCTCTGCCTGAAGGTGGGAATGACCAAGAATCCTAATGATGCCAACTGTACCCTCTAGTATTTCGAGTTGGTGATGGTGGTGGCAGTGATTTCTGCAACAGGCCAGTTCAGAGGTATGCTTTTGGATATCATTCTTGGCTTCTTTGCTTCCAGTGTTGTTCTTCATCCCTTCCAATTATTCTATAAGCTGTCTTAATACGTCCATTTTCTTCTTAAATCAACTGGGGTTGATTTGAAACTAAGAACCATGGCTAATATGGAGAAATAGAAATATAATTGCTAGCCCAAAGACACTTAGTCAGAATATTGGGAAATTTTGCCTCAAACATGTGTATGTCTGTCTTTATGGCCTCCTAAACCTTCTCACCTTCCTTCCTATATGAAGTTTTGTCTCCAAACAACAGGTCTGTAGCCCAGTTGCCTCCCTGACAGTAATGTACCCTTGATTCAATCTAATGGTCTAAAATAATTATGGAGTTCCTATCCTGAAGAAAGCAAGTGTAGTTTCATAGGGAGAGGGTGATAGCAGTGCTATACCTTCTTGCAGGAGAGCAAGTACACATCATTTAAAAACCAAGTAAGGGGCTGGGGCTGTGGCTCAGAGGTAGAATGCTTGTCTAGCATGTGTGAGGAACTGGGTTTGATCCTCAGCACCACAAATAAATGAATAAATAAAATAAAGGTTCTGTTCTGGTTTGGATGTGAGGTGACCCCCCAAAACTCATGTATGAGACAATGCAAGAAGGTTTGGAGGAGAAACAATTGGATTATAGCCTTAACCTAATCAGTGAATTAATCTCTGATGAGATTAACTAAGTGGTGACTGGAGATAGATGGGGTGTTGTTGGAGGAAGTGGTTCACTGTGGCTATGGGGTATATGTTTGTATCTGGTGAGTAGAGTCTCTCTCTCTCTCTCTCTCTCTCTCTCTCTCTCTCTCTCTCTCTCTCTCCTTTCTGATCATCATATGAGCTGCTTTCCTCTGCCACACTCTTCTGCCATGATGTTCTGTCTCACCTCAAGCCCCAAGGAATGGAGTCTGTTGTCTATGGATTGAGATCTCTGAAACTGTAAGCCTCTAAATAAAACTTTTCCCCTCTAAAGTTATTCTGGTCAGGTCCTTTCAGTCATAGCAATGAAAAAGCTGACTAAAACAGGTCCATTTACAACTAAAAAAAATTTTAAATAAGCAAATAAAAACCAAGTAGGCTAAAATCAGTGTGGATATAAAGTTGTCTTATGAGAAACCTTGACATTACTGTGGGGAGCAAAGTTCTTAGAAGAGATCACACCCAATTAGAGAAATAGGAAAAAGCACAAGAAGGTGGTATTAATCCAGACCATGAGAAACTTTATAGGACAAACAGGATTTTTAAAAATAAATCCATTACAAAGAACAAAAGAAGAGGAAGGGGATTGTCTAGAGGTTAGTTGACAGTTTGGGGACTTATCAACCAATTACAATATGTGGATCTTATTTTTCCTGATTCAAGCAAACTCCAAGGAATACACATTCCTCATATGGATGCTTAATGATACTAAGAGCTTTCTGCTTATGTCTTTTGTGAGAGGATGTCTTTTTTAAAATGAATTTTTATCTTACAAAGATACATACTGAAATAGTTATAGATAGAATGGTTTCTTGATGAATTTGATTCAAAATAATGTCAGGGGTAGGGCTGGAGATGTGACTCAGGGATAGAGCATTTCCCTGGCATGTGTGAAGCCCTGAGTTCAATCCCCAGTGCCAAAAGAAACTTCTCAAAATAATGCCAGGTAAGAGGGTGGTTAGTGAGTGGGACTATAGATGAAATAAATTTGGCCATGAGTTGAAATAAGGTTGACCATGAGTTGATAAGGTTTTAAGCTAGATGATGTGTAAATGGAAGTTTATTATTATATCATCATTTCAGCTTTTGGAAAATGTTAAAAATATTTCATAGGAAAAGTCACCAAAGGAGGAGGAAGAGATGTTGTGGCCTAGATATTCAGAATGTGGACTTTGGAGCCTCATCCCCTGTCTTCATATTCTGTCTCTACCTCATGTAAGTGTATAGTCAGGGAAAGAAAAACCCTGGATTATGGAGGCTCTACCATCTTGTGATACCATCATATCAACATATAACCTCTGGGTATGATACAAAACAGAAAGAGAAGACAGGAGGAATGCATGGGGTGTTTTAAGGATTAGGCCTAGGAATGGCTTTCAAAACTTCTGTTCATATCAGTTGGCTAGAATCCAGCCACATTGTCATGGTCAAATTACAAAGGAAGATGGAAAATGCTTGTCTAGGAAGAAGATAAATCAGACTTGACAAGCATACAGCAAAGTTTGTGCCACAGCAAGTTATTTAACTCCCCTGTGCTTTAGTCTGCTCCTCTGTAGAATGGGGATGGTAATAATAGGTGTATTTCATAGGCTTATCAGAAATATTAAATGAGTTAATTTACCTATAAAGCTCTCAGAACAGGCCTAACACATAGCAAGTGCTTAACTATATTTATTTATCTATTCACTCATTTATGTAAATTAAGCCTTGTCACATGGGGGAAATAATTAACAACAAAGGGGGTTAGTGAGGTAGTGTATTTTACAAAAATAGAGGAGAGCCTGAGCAAAGGGCAAAAAGGACATGTGGACTGTGTTCAGGGAATCTGAGTGTGTGGTGTGCAGAGAGGCATGGGTGGAGACGTATCTACAATGGTAAGTTGGTGATTGATCATGGAGGCTCTCTAATACCTAGATTTAATGAGCAATAGATCACCACTGAAAAATTGAATGACAGATTATAGACTCACAGAGAATATTAATGATGGAAGGAGTAATATGTAGCATATGGGTTAATCTCATCATTTTACAGAGAACATAATTGATACAAAGTATTAGGTAACTTGTCCAAGGGGACACAATTTGCTGATAGCATTACTAAGTTGAGTTCAGCCTTCATTTTTCTTTTCTCTTTTTCTTTATAGGTAGACATGACAGTAGAATGTATTTTGACATATTGTACATACATGGAGTATAAACCATTCTTGTGGTTGTACATGATGTGGAGTTTCACTGGTCGTGTATTCATATATGAACATAGGAAAATTATGTCTGATTCATTCTACTGTCTTTCCTATTCCCATCCCCCTCACCTCCCTTTTCTGACCTTTGTTTAACCCAATGAACTTCAAGTTCAGCCTTCTTAACTGCCCATTCTCTGTTTTTCTAACCATTCTTCACACCTCTGAATAATGACAACAGGCTTTAGGAAGATGAATTCATTTGGATGTAATTTCAAGTTTGCCACTAGCTTGATGGACAATTAATCTCTGGATCATAGTTTCCTCTTTCATGAAATGAAGGTTGGATCACATGATCTCTAAGTGTTCCTTCTTCTAGCTCTAAAATCAGAATTAAATTAAATTTGAGAAATGTTAGAACCAGTTCATTTTGGTAGTCTAAGATGGAGACTGATAGTTGTACCTCAGTACCAGTTATTCTCCTTCCTTAGTTTAGAGCTCACAATTTTCAGCTGAGAATATAGCCACTAGAATGAATTTTACATTTCCAGATGTATTTGGAGTCATGAGTGGTCATACAAGTATATTCTGAATAATGGACTATAATTTATATTTATATGGTGAATTAAATATTCAGGAAGTAGCCTTCTTTCTTTTTCTATCATTTTTTTTTCTTGCTGGTAGGAATCCATACATGGTGGAGGTGTGTGTTTTGAAGAACTGAGAAAGAACATAGAAAATTATAGATCCCATTGATTGTGGAGTTATCACACTAGCCCCAGACTGTCTGTGTTTACATTAGTGAGAAATAACATCTGTCTTGTTAAGCCACTGTCATTTTGAGTGTTCTGTCACTTGCAGTTGAACTTAGGTTATAACTGAAGCAGCAGATAACTAGTATACCTGACAAGATTGAAAGCCTGAATAGGTTGGTAGCAATCACTCTAAGAAAACATAGTGTATTGAAGTTGGTTACAAGATTGCAAGTCTGAATGACAATTATCAGAAATAAGAAAGTCAGGCCGGTACACACCTGTAAAATCCCAGTGGCTCGGGAGACTGAGGCAGGAGAATTGCAAGTTCAAAGCCAGCCTCAGCAATGGCAAGGCACTAAGTAACTCAATGAGACCCTGTCTCTAAACAAAATAGAAAATAGGGCTGGGGAAGGGGCTCAATGGTCGAGTGCCCCTGAGTTCAATCCCCAGTACCAAAGAGAGAGAGAGAGAGAGAGAGAGAGAGAGAGAGAGAGAGAGAGAATATGACTGATTTAAAAATTATATTATAGCCAACTATATTAAAAGAAGTCAGTATATGAAAATAAACCATTCATCATAAAATGTAGTAAGCTTGGGGAAGAGTATAAGTCTGAGAAATACCTTCAGATTGGAAAATTTAACTCAGAGTAAGAATGGAGACATAGATAATCTGAGAAACCTAGAGTGACTTCCTCTTTCTTGGAGGCTAGAAAGTCAAAACTAAGACCCCAATAGTCCTATGAACTGAAGAGAATGGAATAAACCAGTTGAGCTTTGATAGAGACATCTGTGAAAAGCTAGACATAATAACTGACTTTCCTTGGATCACAGGACAACTTTAGGAGAAAATTTATTTATCAAGATAAAAGAAGGAAAGAAGCCAGAAGGTAAAAATCAAGCTTTAAATTAAGCTATGATATTCAACTCATAAGTGAATGACAAAGATTTATAACTGATTATTTATTAGTCCAGGTTTTAGACCCAAGTAGTATGCCAAAACTATGATTGAAAAACTAGTGGGCTGATGATCCCTGAAGGCATAAAGTTTACATAAATTTATAGGTATAATGGAGATTTGGGGTTGGAAAAGGCATATCTATTGCTGCATTACAAGTTATATAAACTTAGCAGCTAAAAGCAACAAACATTATTTCACCATTTCTGTAAGTCAGAAATCTGAATATGGCTTATTACTGGTCTCCTGTTTTAAGGTTTCTCATAAGTCAAAGTAAAGCTATCAGCCAGGACTGAGGTCTCATTGGAAAAACTAACTGGGAAAGGGTCTATTTCCAAAATGCTGTGGTTTTTGGTGCAACTGAGCTCCTCACTGTTTTTAGACAAAGAGCTTCAGTTCCCTCCTGACTGTTGAATAGTAACCTACCCTGATTCCTTGCCATGTGAGTCTTTCCAACAAGGCTGCTTGTTTCATCAAACCATGCAAGCCATGACATCTACAAGATAGATGTTATTTCTCAATAATGTAAACATAGTTAATTGAAAGAATCAGCTAGCAAAACAGAGTTAAAATTTTAGGTAACAATCACAGAAATGGCTTCCCTGCCAAGTGCAGAGACACATGCCTGTAACCCAAGTGGCTTAGGAGACTGAGACAGGAAGATTGCAAGTTCAAGGCCAGCCTCAGCAACTTAGAGAAACTACCAGCAAGTTAGTGAGATCCTAAAGTACCCCTAGGTTTAACCTCAATACAAAAAAAAAAAGAAAAGAAATGGCTTTTCAACATCTTTGCCATATTCTATTGGTTAGAAGCAAATTTCTAAGTCAGCCCATACTCAAGAAAATGGCATTACACAAAGATGTACCAGGACATGGGAATTGTTACGGGTCAACTTAGAGTATTCACCTCAATTATGGGATCTGTATGTGTATTCTATTGAATAGACAATTTGTTTTGAGTCCAGTTAGAAATAGATGTGAAAAAGCTAAGTATGTTGTATGATTCTGAGTATAAGTTGTGCCACTTCATCACTTAGGTGACAAAGTAAGTCACAATGTTGCGGAAAAACCAACCTTCTTCCTCCCTTTCTCTGCAACAGACAACAATGTCATTCAGGATGGTCACCAGCAAAGGACAGCTGGGCACTTTCCAAAGTATTTTCATGGGGTGGTGGAAGGCAGAAGCAATGACAAGGGTCCTTTATGAGGAATCAGGACTAAAAGGACATGAGAGGACACAGTTCTAAGCTTAAAGTAAGATGCAGATGGAGACTTCACTGGAAGAATCTTTGAGGAAAGACTGAGTTTCTTCCTACACAGGTGTCTCTGAAAGCAATTGTCATTGGGCATTAAATATTCCTGTGATCACTTGATGAAGCCTCGAGTCATATCTTTTCTTTCAAACCAGCCCTTCCTTTGACTTCCTTATTTCTTTTTTTGTGGCACTGGGGATTGAACTCAGGGGCACCCTATCACCAGCCCTTTTTTGTGTTTTATTTAGAGACAGGGTCTCACTGAGTTGCTTAGCACCTTGCTTTTGTTGAGGATGGCTTTGAACTCATGATCCTCCTGCCCCAGCCTCCTGAGCTGCTGAGATCACAGGCATGGGCCACTGCACCCAGCTCTCAATTAGTCATTCTCAAATGGAGGCATATGTACTTTTCCATACAAAATAAACATTTTATACTCTCTTGTCAATTTTCAAGATCTTTAAGATCTTTTTAAAATTTGTTTTAATTTTGAATAACATATACAATCATATATAGTAATGAGTTTCAGTGTAATATTTCAGCACATACATACATGATCAAATCTGCTGAGAGCCATAGCCAAGTAGGAATGATACATGGCATTTTTGGTTGAAAGGTGACCCCAGCAAGCCATTGAGATGATAATGATTATGTTAAGATGTGCTTTCAATTGGCGATTAGACCCCTGCTGTCCGCCTAGACCTGCTACTTTGGAGCTCTCTGGGACTCACGGAGAGTTCCCATTGGTTGAGGAAGTGCGGTAGGAGGGAATTCCGGAGGAGGTTTTTCCTGTTGGTGTAGTGTGTCCAGGGAGAAGGCCGCATGAGTGGCATTCGCAGGAGTTTTGGAAATAAAGTTTGTTCCTGCTTGAGTGGCTCGCGATTTTGTGCCCAGCCAGACTGCGGCACAAATCCTGAAAATAATTTGTCAAAAATTTAACGTTGGGGCTAGGGATATAGCTTAGTTGGTAGAAGTGCCTGCCTCAATGCACAATGTCCTGGGTTCAATCCCCAGCACCACAAAAAAGAAAACAAAAACTAATATTGTTTATAAAATATTCTACTTTGGAAATATGATTATTTATATGTTAACTTTTTCCATTTTTTCCTAATAATTATCCTATTTTCCTTTTAGTATATTTTCTGAGTGCAAAACGCTCCATCTTTTTGTGATATAAGCCATTTGTTTTTCATGTCTAGATGACTCCAAATAATCCAATATTCATTGCTATTCAGTATTTGTTACTGATGTTCATCACCTCCATGGAAACATCTTTCTCAGAAATATTTTCTAGTCTAATTTAAAAATTTACTTAACATCAAACACCCACAAATATAGCAAGCATTGGTTATGTATCTGCTGTGGACTAGATGCTGGGATACAAAGATGGTTAAGATATGAAGTTTTACCCCAAGGAACTCATGGTTGAGTGAAGGGGACAGATAAGTAAACCAATATTTGTACTACCATGTGATAAATTCTGTAATCAAATGATTCAAAGAGAGCCATACACATTAGTCCACACCTATAATCCTAGTGACTTTGGAGGCTGAAGTGGAAGAACTGTAAGTTTGACAGCCTGGCAACTTAGAGAGACCCGGTCTCAAAAAACAACTGGGGAAGTAGCTCAGTAATAGAATGCCCCTGGAATCAACCCTAAGTACCCACCAAATATGTATATGAAGGGATATGGGAGCATATTGGTGGAAGTGCACAAACTACCTGAATGGGTGGGAGAAATTTTATTTAGAAGGTAACTTTTGAGATGAGCCTTGAAGCCTGAG
Organism: Urocitellus parryii; assembly: GCF_045843805.1. Lineage (NCBI taxonomy): Eukaryota > Metazoa > Chordata > Mammalia > Rodentia > Sciuridae > Urocitellus > Urocitellus parryii. Next base: position 39,370,010 of record NC_135547.1, read on the forward strand.
GAGAATTTTTCAGCTAGAGAAGGCAGTAGAGCATTCTAAGTGGAAATAATGTAATATTATTCATGTCCAAGAATATATCTATTAAAAATCACTTTTAAATAGAACTTAAAAAGATTTTAAAATTTATTTCAAGTGGTTTTATGCACTCTTTTAATGTTTCAGAACTACTTCAAATGATTAAAGATATATTACAATTTGAAGTATATAGTGAGTGTATTTTTCACCCTTCAGATTAGGACACGTGATATGAAAAGTACAGCTATAATTTTGGGAATAATAGAATGAAGTGGTTGAATTTAAATTTGTCTGAGAAAATCAGATATTAGTATGTAGGATCTATGTAGAGAAACTTGTGATTATAATCAAAGAACTAAATCAGACTGAAGACTGCTTCATGGAATTTGCTGGCACTTTTGAAGCAATCACACTGGGAGCTCATTTGGAGTTTCTATCATGGAAGTCCAGTTATTCAAGTATATTTTGGCTATAAGTAATGGAGACTGCACTTTAGGTAGTTAAGAAAAGTAAAAAGTTTGGAAGGGATTGCTTTGTAGAACCCTGTGTTATCTCATGGAGCCAAAGCAAGAGGGATACACTAAGGCCAGATTTCTTAGTCCATTTTCTTTGGCTATAACAAAATGCCTGATGCTAGGTACTTTATTCAAAACAGAGGTTTATTTAGTTGACTGTTGTGGAAGCTAAAAGTCCAAGATTGGATGGGTCCATCTTTTTTGCCTCCAATGAAGGCCTTCAACATGGCTGATGGCATGGAGGTGGAAGCTGGTTCAAGAAAGAGATCACATGATGATGTTACTGCTGTTGACCGGTGTTGATTCCCCAGTGTTGAAGAATAACACCAAAGAAGCACGCCGAGGCAAGGTCAGAGTAGAAATTAGAAGTTTATTAAAGGACAGCAGAAAAGACTTCTCCTGGAGGAAGAAGGGGACCCAAGAAGTAGAATCCGTGGAAGTGCGGTTGTTTCCCCTTTTTATAGTTTTGGTGATGGAATGTAGGTTGGAAGGCCCGAGGGGTGGGACACAGGTGGGCCTAAATATCACCTTTTGGGATGGGATTATCACTTCTCTGGGATGGGCTATTTCCAAATCTGTTGGGGCTGTTGGTTAACACTTCTTTGAGGTGGACTTTGGCCTAGGGCCTTTTCAGGACTTCATAAGCATTCCATGAGTTGTCCTGTTTTCCCTGAGTCATTCTCAGTATGGCCTCCATTTTAGATTTCACTCCGTATTAGACCTGATTTACCTAACTACACTGACTACCTAACTTTAAATCTGGCTTCAATGATACAGGAAACAAGAAAAATTTAGAACCTAGGCTTGCTCTCTTTGTAACAACTAGCTCTTATGGGAACTAACCAAAGCCCTTCAAGGACTGTATTAATCCCTTCTGAGGGCGGTACCCCCAATGACCTAATCACATTCCATCAGGCTCCACCTCTCAAAGGTTCTATCACTTTAACACCACCACAAAGGGAACAAGCTTACAGTATTTGAAACTTTCTGGGACAAACCCTATTCAAACCATAGCACTGGGGAACAGCAAAAGCCAAAGCATCTCAGTAGCATGCCCTTGGAGAGAAGGTTTCACCAACTCCGAAGGTTAAGCAGGAGTAAGCCTACTTTCTTGTAGTCAATTGTTGCCATACAGAAATTTGGCCCAATGTTGCCAGATCCAGTAAAACCAGAATTGCAAATTATTATGTGATATTCCCTGGGATTTAAATATTGGGTACTAAATAAATTTAAAAAAAAATACAAGACTCTAAAGAGAACCCCTGCTTGAAAAAAAAAAAAAACATGTCTGCTGCTTCTGCTTCAAAGTGGTGCCACTGGAGTGACTCAACTTCCACTGTTTTCTATGCTTTACTCTATTCAAAATTCACATTTCCTGGAGAGAGAATTTAATTGGCTTGATTTGAGGCATGGATCAACTTCAGCCTTTTTAGCTATGATTGTTGGAGGTGGTAGGTGGGGGGCAGAGTTACTTAGACATGGCAATTAGGGGCACCTATATATATATATATATATATATATATATATATATATATATGTATATATAATATGAATATAAATATATACATATTTATATACATATGTATGAGTCACTCTCAGAGAAAAGCAATCACAGCTAGCACATACTGAGTGCTTTCCATATGCTAGGAGCTGATCTAAGGATTTAATGTACATTATTATTTTTTGGTTCTTTTTTAATTTTTTAATTTTATTTTTTTATTAGCTACACATGACATTACAATGATCTTGGCAATTCATACATTTGAATCATTGGGGTATAATTTCTCATTTTTCTGATTGTACAGATTGCAGAATCACACTGGTCATAGAGTCACCTATATACATACAGCAATCATAATGTCTTTTTTTTTAAAGACAGAGTGAGAGAGAGGGAGAGAGAGAATTTTTAATATTTATTTTTAGTTTTTGGCAGACACAACATCTTTGTTTGTATGTGGTGCTGAGGATCGAACCCGGGCTGCACGCATGCCAGGTGAGCACGCTACCACTGGAGCCACATCCCCAGCCCAATCATAATGTCTTAATGTACATTATTTCATTTAAGTTTTACAACAATCTAATGAGGGAATACTCTCATTCTCATATTACAGATAAGGAATTTGAGGCTTGGAGAGTGCTATAGTTTGAATATCATTTATCTCCTCAAAACTCATGTTGAAATTTAATCCTCATTTTGGGATATTAAGAGACCAGACAGAACATTTAAGAGGTGATTAGGGCTCTGCCCTCATGAATGGATTAATTCATTCATGTGATTGATTAATGAAGTAATGGGTTAACTTGAGAGTGAGTCTGCTCTAACTTCCAGTTTGGATAGGTCTCTTACCATGTGCTGCCCTGAACTGCTTGAGGACTCTGCCAACAAAGTTCATCTCCAGATACAGCCCCTTGACCTTGGATCAGAACTGTAAGCCAAAATAAATCTCTTTTCTTTATAACTTTCCCAGGCTGTGTTATTATGCTATCAGTAACAAAACAGACTTAGAGAGGTCAAGGAATTTGCCTAAAGTCACATAGGTAGAGGTGGGAAAGCCAGGCAATGTGCTCTATGGTCTTATGCTCTTAACCATCTCACCATGGTATTCCTAAGGGAACGGGGATTTTGAATAAGGCAGCCATCCTAACTTGCTTGATCGAATGGGAACTTTCAGGAAGCACATGCATAACATAATTAAGCATAAGGGGCCTTCAATCTTTCAGATTATGACATTTAGGAAACTGAGTCTCAGGCTTGGAGAATAGCTTGCTCAAGGTTACAGAGTTAATAATAGGAGGCTGAAATCCCTCTAAATCCCCCATCCTTTCCAACATAGCCTCCCATTTTCCACCAGTTGTCCTCAACATTCACACTCCTTAATGCCTCACTAAGATTTGTGGAATCACAAAAAAATCCTCCTCTTGTGTTCCTTCAGTCTAGCCTCTTGGTTATAATTCTGTATATCTCTCTTTTTATCCCAGAGTTGTCTATTTATGAAAATCAAAGGAAGTCTTACAATGCCTTCCAGAACAGGAAACACACCATTTCCAACCTGCATCATTTTTTTTTCATTTGTCAGAGATTGCCTGTCACAGAGAAATATCAGCAGCTTGCTAACACTAGTCCAGATGGACCCAATGTTGGACACAAAGAAGTATTCAGAGGTTAAACACCACAGGATGCTGTCCATTGTCATCTTTGCCACACCTCAGGCTAACCTTGGGTTGAAAGTACATGCAGATCTCAGCAATAAAAAGAATGGCTTCAGGAAGTGCTGGTGCTTGGGCCAGTCTTGGGAACTGACCTGGAACTTCAAAATATATAGGGAAATCTTGGGCCTGCTGGTTCATCTTGTGTGCTATGTAAAATACCCTTGGACATCAGGCCTTCTGAGAAAAGACCACAATAAAGAAAGAGCCTGAGCACAGGTCAGATTGGAGAAGGCAGAGTGGAAGAAGAGGCAGAATTGGAATTAGACAACCCTTCTTAAGGGTTGTCCAATTTGCCTCCCTCCTTTTTTTTACCTTCTTTGTTAAAACCTCTGGAATTAATCTTTCCTACTCATCCCCACTAATGGATACTGACTCTTGGCCAGGTGTCTAATTTTCTCATCAGCTAAATTCAACGGAAACTCTTGTATCTCTAGAGAGGTGGTGTATGAATAGGTTTTAGGAAACCCAAGAATCTTATGAAAGTATTTACAAAATGTTGGGAAGCACATTGTCCTAGGAAGGGTAGTCACAGATCTAATCATATAGTTAATGGACTCATGATCTTTTTATTAAAAAATACACACCATTGGCCCAGAAGTTTTCAGGAACAATATGATAGAATGGAAGCCAGGGGATTTTTTCCTGAGTCCTTAAAAATCACATGAGATTCACAAATAAAGTCACAGAGAATTGGCCTGGGAGGGGTAGGCTATATTGAAATGGACCAAAGGAAACAGGTGAGGAAGGCAGTGACAGAAGGAGCAGAGATGTCAGAAGATTTGAAAGAAGGCTGGAATCAAATCAAAGCAAGACATTTAAATAACTGGAGAAGAGGAGCCAATCTGATAGTTCTCAGCAGAGCTCAGCTGAGAGAGAGAAATGGAATCTGCATGGCTGAGAGCAGAAGCTGTCTTGAAGAAGATTTGTGTTTAAATGTGATATTTAATATTTTTTGCAAGGCAAAACAGTAGCAATCAATGTGAAAGTAAGGGAGCAGCTGCTGCTTCCCAAATACTGTCAACAAGACAGAAAATGTGTGAGGTGTTATGAATAATGGTTGTAATTAAAGCAGTGCAGAAATTCTGGTAGGATAAGCAGGGTTCCCAGGGTTATGATTATCAAGTTCAATCTCAGAAGTACTACTTTTCTGTGTGTATACATGTGTGCGAGTGCATGCCAATGTACTCATGTGTGCATATATCTATGTATGCAAATGTAGAGAACTGGGAGAAAAGGACAAAATCTAGAAAAGAAATCAGGGAGAAGAAGGGAGAAGGTAAGATAGAGACTTGATGGTGGGAGATGAGAAGAGGAAAATGGAGAAGATGGAGAAGAAGAGTGAAAGTGTTAGCTTTGTTCTATGAGTCAAATCTCAGCAATCTACCTTACTCGACCACCTATATAAAAGGGGTTAAATTTAAACAAAACATACTGTTAATAATTTTCACTACATACTATATTCTATAATTATTATCTCTTATTTTCTTATTTATTGCATCCTCCATTTAAGTATATGTTCTATGAAGGTATTGACCATATTTATCTCATTTATAATGTATAGCAGTCAGTTTAGGCTAGGTAACAAATGTCCCTTCCTCCAAAAAACACACACACACACACACACAATTATTTCTTGTTCATGTTCCATGTTGGCTATGGATTTGTTGTGGCTCTCATTTATGTGTCTTCATTGTGAGAGCCACGTTCACGGGGTAAAGTAGTATCTGGGATATTGATGTTTTCATGGCAGTGAGAAGACAGACCATAGCATTATGATTCTCTGGCTCTTAAAAAAAGCATTTGCTTGGAAGTGACATAGTCACATTTAATTGACCAAAGCAAGTCATATAGGCACTCTTAAGTTTAACAGAGTGAAGATGTATAATGTGCTCTCAGGGATAGTTGATGAAAAATTTAAACAACAATACAATCTGCTATACCACTGCATTCTCAGTACCTAGCACAGTTCCTGGAACAAAGTAGGTTGTCCTATCAATGGTGCCCTGTGGCCTTTGACTGTTAGGAAATTTTGTTCTAATGTGTGCTGTGAGTTTGCCTATAAGAACTTCTTCCTGGTTCATACTTATATAATGTAAAATTGGATATTTTTTCAGTCTTATTCAGTTTATAAACAAAAGCATCTTTAGAAAAAGTTTCTCTTTTTCTTGCTTTTTAGCATGGAATTTAAGTGGAAATTATGCTCTTTTTATGCAAAGCCATCTTTAAGAAAAGTCCCTTAACCTCCTTCTAGACAAATTGTTTTCTTTAAGCCTCTTCAACATTAAAATCTCAAAGCTACCATTAGATGTAGAAGAGCAGGACTTGGTCAATCTGGGGCAGGAGCTTTGGAGTTTTGCCAAATAATTCAGGCAAGTGGAGATTTCATCACTCTTTAGAAGTTTAAAATCTAAGATAGTCTGGGAGGAACACTGAAATATGAGACATTGAAGAAGCAGACCAAATGAAGATGAATTTCTAATATTCCCCTACTCACAAGCCTGCTCCACCTTCAGCCTTTTCCATTTCATTAAATGGCAACTCCTTCCAGCTGCTCAATCCCAAAATTTTCATTTTGTCCTTGAATGTTCCCTCTGCCTGTTTCTCTTTTGCTCTCAGATTCCACATCGGATCTATCAGCAAATTCTGGCATTCTGCCTTCAAAATATATTCTGAATCTGATTATTTTTAATCATTTCCATTGCTATCACCTTGGTCTAAAACATCATCAACTCTTGGCTGGATTATTGCATGATCTGTTCTAGCTGTTAGCTATTACTCTGATGATATTGCCAAACAATCTCAAAATGTCAATTGCATACAATAGACACGTGTTTTGCTTGTTTAGTGGTCTAGGGTCAGTTGGGATGGCTCTGCTTTAGGCAGAGAGTCAGGTTATTATCCCTTCCTTCTATCTCTTCAGTTTGGGATCAGCAGCTGGCTGGGACATATTCTTCTCCTGGCAGATGGCAGGTGCACAATAAGCTACACTAAATCATACAAACATATTTAAAAACCTCTGCTGGCATCTTATCAAATGGCATTCCATCGGACATAGCTAGTTGCATGGCCATGTTCAGCATCATTGTGATGGCAAAATATATTGTTGCTCTAGAAGGCATCACTGTAATGTCAACATGACAAGGATATATATATATATATATATATATATATATATATATATATATATATATATTCTATGATAGGAAGAGAGTGAAAACTTGAGAACAATAATCCAATCTATCATGGTCTCTAACCTTTCTCCTTGTTTTTCTCCTTTTCCTCCTACAGGCTATTCTCAGCCTAAGAGAATAGATTCAGCTTTTTCAGGTCTTGGCTCAGATGTCACTTTTTCAGAGAGGCTATCCCTTGTGCATATTATTTACAATTGTAATCCCCCAATTACTCTTGTTCCTCTACCCTCATTTTCTGTTTTCTTTATCTCCATGGCATTTATTAATGTACGGTGCATTTTGCCTATTTAACTGACCATTTCCTTTTAATAGAATATAAGCTCCCTGAGGGCAGGTATTTTGATTTGATTTGTTTACTGCTATATTCTGAGTGCCTAGAACAAACTGCACCTGGAACATAGTAGCCCTCAATAAATAGTGAATGAATGCATGAATGAGTGAATGAGCTCTGGGTGGCAGGAGGGAGCTGAATAGACTGAGGTGGGAAGATTGCAAATGGCAGTGGTATATGGTCCTTTATGCCATTGGTCCTGCCATTTGTGAAGAGGGGAAGAGAAGAGTCAACAAAAGTTATCTCCAGAGGAGGGAACATACTAAGTATTTCTTTTCACAGCCTTTTATGTTCTGTAGGCAATAAAATGATATGATAACTCAGGATCAAATGTCTGCCATATCTCCTTCCCATCTGTCCCCTTTCACATGCAGAGAGGCAGAACCAGGACTCATATTCAGGTTTCCTGTGTTGCTCTGGTCCTCTCTTGCTAAGAGACAGCTGTAACCTTCAATTGCTGATAGCAATAAGGTCTGCCAGGAAGGCTGGGTTGCCCTGTGTGGGTCCCAGTGAGTCACTGCCTTCGTATAAAATCTTGGTTGAGAAGCTTCCCTGGTTCCTGTCTCAGAAGAAACAATTCCATGGGAATAAGGCCCAGGGTCTGTCCAACAATCGTGTTTTTTTTTTTTTTTTTTTTTTTTTTTAATTACTGGTGACTGAACTACTAGAGGGAGCACTGAAACATTAAGAGGATCCAGGCCTGAGAATGGGGTTCAATACTTGTGTAACATTTTGAAGTGGGGTGAATGGTTGCTGAATCAACATAGCTGCAATTTGGGGCTTTATAAAAATCATTTCTTGGGTTGGGGTTGTGACTCAGAGGTAGAGCACTGGCTTAGCATGTGTGAGGCCCTGGGTTCGATCCTCAGCACCACACAAAAATAAATAAATAAAGGTATTGTGTCCAACTACAGATAAAAATAAATAATTTTTAAAAAATCACTTCTTCTGTTGATATGTAACTATGTCTGTGTGCATCTGTACATATATGGACACATATGCACTCCCCAACGTATGAGATGATATTTGAACACATATAATATAGTTGATGTTTATATTCTTTTTTTTCCATTTAAAACACTATTTATTGATTTAAAAAATCATGAAAAAGTAAACTTCAATTGCCATGCCAAGTGTGAAAATATTTTAGGTATTAATTTAATAGAGCTCCTTCTTCTAAAGTTATCCTGGGTATTATTATTGAACAGTATTTATTTATTTATTTATTCATTCATTCTTTTTAGATGTACATTACAGTAGAGTGTGTTTTGACATATTATACATACATGGAGTATAACTTCTCATTCTTGTGGTTGTACATGATGTGGAGTTACATTGGTCATTTATTCATATATGAACACAGGAAAGTTATGTCCAATTCACTTGATTGTCTTTATGTCCAATTCACTTGGTTGTCTTTCCTACTCCCCTCCCCCTTCCTTTCCTTCATTCCCCTTTGTCTAATCCAATGAACTTCTTGAATAGTTATTTAAATTGAGGTAAATAATAAATCCATTAATAATGATTTTCTCAGTTGGGTTTATGGTAGAGCAAAAACAGTAGAACAATTATCCTAGTAAAATTTGGCTTTCATTCTACTTAAGAGATACAAATTTTCTTTTGTGAAGATGGAGGGACTAAATATTAGCAGAAGATGTGATGTCTGAAAAAATCATTACTGAAATATCTATAATTATTATTAAATATTCGAAATACATGGAAGTATTCTGGGCACTAGATTACCACATCACTTTCTTGTCCAAAATCCTGCAAGGATTCTTTCCAACTTGCCTGCAGAATGAAGTTCGTTCTCCTCAGCTTTTTGGTTTAAGCATTCTGTGATCTAGGACTTATTTACTTTTTTATTGGTTCCTTTTAGTTATATATAACATTAGGATTCATTTTGACATAATTATAAAAGCATGGGATATTACTTGCTGTATTTCAGTACTTCCTCTTTCCCTTTGTTCCTCCCTCCCTCTGTTCCCTTACTTCTACTCTAATGATCTTTCTGCTATTATAGTTTTTTAAAAAAAATTAGTGTCTTGTGGATGTACCAGATAGTTAGATTCACTGTGGTATATTCATGTACGTACACAGGAAAGTTAGGTCAGGTTCATTCCACTGTCTCTCCCTATTCCATCCCTCCTCCCTTTCCTTCATTCTCTTTCACTATTCTAATAATCTTTCTTCTATATTTTAATCCACCTTATTTTGGATTAGCTTCCACATATCAGAGAAAACATTCAACCTTTAACTTTTTGGGATTGGCTTATTTCGCTTATCATGATAGTCTTCAGTTCCATACATTTACTGGTAAATGCCGTAATGTCATTCTTCTTTATGACTGAGTAGTTCTCCATTGTATATATATACCACATTTTCTTTATCCATTCATCTGTTGAAGGTCACCTAGGTTAGCTCCATAGCTTGACTATTGTGAATTATGCTGCTGTAAACATTGATGTGCTGCATCACTGTACTATGCTGATTTAAAATATTTTGGACATATACTGAGGAGTGGGATAGCTGGGTCATATGGTGGTTCCATTCCTAGTTTTTTGGGAAATCTTCATACTGCTTTCCAGAGTGGTTGCATTCTCACTCCAATCAGAATGGTATATTCATTCTATATATAGCCAATGCGATAGTCTCTAAAGATGGCCTACATTAATTACTTCTTTCAGTATGTGTGCATGCTTGCTACTCCATTCATCAAAGAGTTGGGTGCACTTTTTCCTCTTGAATCTGGTCTGGTTTCATGTCTTACTTTGACTAGTAGAATTTTATGGAAGTAATGCCATGCCTAGTTTCAGATCTAGCTTTACAAGGCTTAAATATTTCCTCTTTCTTTCATGGATAGCCAGCTCCCATGTAAGAAGCCTGACTACTTTGAGACTGCCATGCTGTAAGGAAGCTCAAGCTTATCAGACAGTGAGAACTGAGGTCCTAGACAGATACCTCCAGTCAAGCCATCCTGATCATGCAGCAACTGTTAATGCCATCAAGCCGAGGCTCATGGAGCAGAGACAAGCCACTGATATTGTATAGGGATTCCCAGCCCACAGAATTATGAGCACATAAAATGATTGTGACTTTAAGCAATTCAGTTGGTGGGTAGTTCTATAACAATGGGAAACTACAACAATAGAAAGTGGGTACTGAGAAGGAGTTTATTGTGTGTCAAGGCTGTGAATTCTGGATAAGGACTGCCTAGATAGCAACTGAGTGATATTAGGCATGTCAGTGAACCTCTCAGTACTTCATTTTCCTTGCCTTGAAAACAGGCTTAGTAATACCTCAAATCAGAGTTTGTGATGGGTGAGTTCATGCATATAAAGCCCTTTGAACTCTGCCTGGCACATAATAAATGCTATGCAAGTGTTAGATATCATTGTGATGATGTGTCTTTTCCATTTTGGGTCAATAATATCCTCATTTCTATCCCTGGGACCCATGAGGAACACCATCATCAAAAATACCTGAGTAGGAAAAGATAAAATTATGACCTCCCCAGATGCTAGTCTATGGCCTTTGCACATAATATGTACTCATAATTTTTGGATTTAACTAAAGGCCCCAAATCATTTCTGGTTGGCATAAGAAAGAACTAGAGGATTGCCCCCCTCCTCCATCCAATTTTCCTCTGTATTTCTATTTCGAGTAGGCAAGTATTCAAGTTTGGCTTCCTCAAGCATACATCCACAGGCTGTCATGGGAGCAAAGGAAAAGACAGCTCAGAAACCTGCTGGGAGGCAGGGGAGGCCAACTTAGAGAATCACAATGCTCTCAGATTATCCACAAAGTGGATAATTCATGGGAGGAATCAAGGACTGCCTTTTGTAAATTACTATTTCCCAAGCATTCTCAGAGGCCTGAAAAGTTCATGTGGCCTCTCCAAGTCCCTACCACTGACAGAGGGGAATAGTATAGGCTCTGGGAGAATTGGCTTCAATATAAAATAAAGTAGATAATAAGCATTTCCACCCTTCTTGTCACTCTCATGGAAATGCAATCTGCCAAAGCTGAGGGGAGGTGGGTGTTGAGTGTTCATCTGACTAATTTGTAAATCAGCATGATGCAGCCTGTGCCCAGGTAGTAGGAGGAAATTGGAGGCAAGATCTGGGCCTCTGAACAATGTTGTGAAAGTGGAATTTGGAGGGCTCTTGGAGAGATACAGGGGCCATAGCCTGAGCTAGAGTCAGAGAGAGGTGGAAGGGGGTCAGAATGAAAGATGAAGGAGAGCAAAGTCCTTCCCCTGCCTTTTCTGGTCCCTCTGCCACCTGCATCTATTTCCCTTATTTTCTCCACTGCTTCACTCTTGTCATGCCACATTTTTGCCCCTACCTCACATGGCTCCTCAAACACCAAAGCATACATATTTCATGTATGTGAAACTGCCATTTCCTTGAGAGCTGAGCCCACTGTAATTGAAGTCCCTAAAGCAAGCTGTTATGGTTTAGCTATTAGGTGTCTCAAAAGCTCATGTTTCAGACAATACAAGAAGGTTTAGAGTTGAAATGGTTGGATTATGATAACCTTAACCCAATCAGTGAATTAATCCCCTGATGGGATTAACTGAGTGGTAACTGAAGGCAGGAGGGGTGTGGCTGGAGGAGGTGGGTCATTGGGGGCCTGACTTTGCGTGTGTATTTTGTATCTGGTGAGTAAAGTCATTCTCTCTGCTTTCTGATCATGTGAGCTGCTTTCCTCTGCCACACTTTTCTGCTATGATGTTCAGCCTTATCTGGAGCGCTTAAGGAATAGAGCCAGCTGACCATAGACTGAGACCTCTGAAACCATGAGCCCACAAATAAACTTTTTCTCCTCTAAAATTGATCTAGTCAAGTCTTTTAGTCATAGCAGCAAAAAAGCTGATTAAAACATAAGCCAAGGTAAAAGAAGCAAAAAAGAGCTCCCCCTGCTGAGTGAGGTGTGTGAAGGCTGAGTGTGGAGGAACCAGGAAGAGTTCTAGAATTCAACTGGTATCTGGAGAAGCAGGACAGTTGCCTGGCTCCTGGGGGACCCTCACTTCCCTGGGGTTTACGTGGAACACTTAGGGCTCCAGAGTGCTTGGGAAGGTCTATAGCTAATAAGTGTCTGGATTGTAGGGTGACAATAAACAAGGGCCAGTGAGGAGTGTGCCCACAATGGAAAAAAACACAAAAATCCCTCTCTCTCTAGGGAGCTACCAACTGCTGTGTCACTTGGCTCTTGCACACTCCAACAGGGCCACTGTCTGCCTGGCACATGATGTTGCAAAGAGCAAAAATAGCCTCTGGTAACTGCAAGAGGATCTGTTTATAGAGTTCCGGCCTTCACACCACCTGTGAGTTATACACAACCAAGCAATCCTTTCTAAAGAATGAATTTGCTTTTTCTCTGAAGGGCCCACTGGCCAGAAAAGGCTGGTGGCTATCTGTATTTCTCTCTCCTTTGGAGCAATGCCTTTCATCTCTCTCCCCTATATACAGGACCCTCCCTTTGCTCACCAGGCCCCGTCCTTCGTGGGCATGCCCTCAAGCTCTTGAGTACTTCCCTTTGCCCTCCCCTCAACAAAGTGTACTTGTTCAGTGTCCCCATTCTCTGACCTTTTCTATTGCTAAAGACTAGCTAAATAACCTGAGCCAGCTTCAGCAAGCCTTTTCCCTTCCCAAATGCTGCTCATACAGAATCTCAAGTTTATGGCAACTAGCATAACGAGATAACATGTTGCCCCTTCCAGGCAACATATTTTCTTTTTGATTCCAGGGTTTTGTACTTTTCAAAATAGAGATCACACATTGTTTAGAGACAATTTGCACACAAGTTACAGAAAAAATAGTTGCCCAGGTATAGGCATATACACAGGTTTGTTAATTATATACAACATATTTTCATTTTGAGAGGAGAAGACTAAGTTTCTTAAGAAATGAGTGATAGTGTGAATCTCAGGCAGGAAGGCCATGAGGAAGCTGTTTTTGAGGCAGAGGGGCAACTTGTTATGGCAACTTGTCTCGCCAATCTGTGCTGGCAGTGTCAAACTCTGCCTCAGGTTGAAGACTAACCTTGTGCCATTACAGTAGGGATTACAGACTCAAACACAGACCAAGGGACTAGCCTGCCAGACAGACAACTGAAATAAATCTAGTGGGTGGAGTATACTGGTCTCTTTGACAAAATGGAGATCACATGTCCATCTGAAATATGAAATACAGTGAAAAGGGAGATAATAAACTGCAGTGGGCAGCTTGCCTCAATGTTGGGCAAGTAAGATGAAGTAATGAGACAGAGGAAAACTAGGAGGTGAATGTATGCTCTGTCCAAATAGATCAGCTGCTACTCACTTCCAGCCCAGTATTGCCACATGTCAGACTGCATACCTACAGTTGTCAGAGCTTCCAAGTTTTGAAGAGAAACTAAAAGAGCTGATGTATTTTTTTTAAATTTTAATATTTATTTTTTAGTTATCGGCGGATACAACATCTTTGTTTTATATTTGGTGCTGAGGATCGAACCCGGGCCGCACGCATGTCTGGTGAGCACGCTACCACTTGAGCCACATCCCCAGCCCCAAGCTGATGTATTTTTAACACAAAATATCCAGCTTTTTAAAATGCTATCAATTAATTGAATAGTAATGTTCAAATATTAAGCATGCCAAGCAAAACGCATCTTTAGGATTCATACACACTGCAGGCCGTGTCTGCTGGAGGGCATTGGATTACACAACCCCAGGAATTCCATCAGCCCAATTTTTTTTTCTTTTTTCAATTATGATGAATTGATTTTCTTGTTTTCACATTTAAGACACTCACACACACACACATACACACAGTGATTGTGTACATATCTATGGGGTATAGTGTGGCATTTCAATAATTTCAAAACACCTATATAATGAGAATAGATTAGATTAGGGTGATTGGTATATATATGTTTTTTGGGGGAGGATGCTGGGGCTTGAACCCAGGGGTGCTTAAGCACTGAGCCACATCCCCAGCCCTTTTTATTGTTTATTTTGAGACAGGGTCTTACTAAGTTGCTTAGGGCCCGCTAAGTTGCTAAGGCTGGCCTTGAACTTGCAATACTCCTACCTCAGCCTCCAGAGTCTCTGGAATTACAGACATGAGCCACTGTGCCTGGATCAGATATATATCATTTCTTTGTGTTAGGAACATTCAATATCTTCTCTACTAGCTATTTTGAAATAATCAATTAATGGTTGTCAACCCTACAGTACTACAGAACATTAGATGTTATTTTTCCTATCCAACTTCACCCCTGTCCCCATTAATCATCCTCTTTTCATCACCCCAAATCTCAATAACCACCATTATACTCTCCACTTCTGAGATTAACTTTTTAAAATTTCACATATGAATGAGATCATGCTGTACTTGTTTTTCTGAGCCTGGCTTACTTCACTTATCATCCTCCAGGTTCATCCATGTTATCTCAATTGACAGGAGTTTTTCCTTTTTATGAGTCCATAATAATTAACTTTGGGCAGTGTTTGGCCTGGCACTGATTATATGTTCACGAATAGAGTAATTGTCTGGGGACAACTTTCTATACCTCTTTTTAAAATCTCATGAAATATGTTCAGGTGAAGCTACTGATTTGAAGGGTCTTCGACTTAGCTAGTATTTAAATTCAGTCAGTATTCCATTATCCACAGAAGAATTGCTACTCAATAGATTAGCCAAGGGGATTTTAAAATCTCAGCTCATTTCTTCTGATGCTCAATACATTCCTCAATGAGTTCACCCATACTGGAATGGGAAAAGAAAGTACAGAGCAGTAGGATTTATAGTCAAAGTATACAACAGTTAGGAAAGCAAATCTGTGGTGAAGGTAATCCCAAAATTTATTTCACATTCCACATACTTTTGAATCTCTTGAAGAACATAAAAAAAGGATAAATTCACTTCTAACTTTAACTCCATCTAGTAGAAGTTGTAAAGGGTGACTTTTCTATGCAATTTTTTTGTTTGTCTAAAGTCTTCTCAAGTGATCCATAAACACAAATCCCTATGAAATGATTTTTTCCTTTTCCCCCACTTAGTTCCTTTCTTTTTTTTCTTATTCTTTTCCTCTTTAGGGAATTGTTTATTGAATGCTTCTCTGGATCAGCCACTGTGCTAGCCACTGAGCATAAAGGAGTGAACAAGACAATGGAAGATTGGCTAACTCCAAAGACCAATTCATGAACTGCAATCTGTGATATCTATTGAGGTCTATGGAAGCTTCTCAGTACATACCTATGGAAATTTCACCATATTCTGAGACCACAGCACTACATTATGCTATGTAAGGAAAAGTACATGGGCCTTGGAATCATACAAGTTTCTATTTGAATCCTGGATCTGTCATTGCTGTGTGTAAACTTGGGATAAACACACACACACACACACATATATATATATATATATATATATATATATATATATATATACGCTTTTGCATATACATATATGTACTTATATGTATTTATGCTTTTTGTCTCCTCATCTGTTTAAAATGAGGATTATACTAGTCCTACTTTATGAAGCCATGTACTTTGCTGAGAAATTGTGACATAGTCCTCAAAAACACTTGATTTCCTCCTTTTATCCCTCTAATCTGAAAGTGATGCTACTAGTCCTCTATTTATAATAGGTACTTCTGAGCTAATTTTTATTGGTGGAGATAAGTAGTGTTAATCCATCCGTTGTTCTTAATTTCTCTTTGCAGATCTTTATGTTGGCCCTAGTTACATTAAGCACAAGCTCAAGAATCCTGTCCAGTAGTGTGTTGGAGCCAACTGTACCAGCTTACAAGAGTTCACTGATCACATCTATTCCCAATACTGTGTTCAGAGACATCTGTTGATAGCTTGAAATCGGCCATGGTGGGTATATTTATACTACAGAAACTGGCAAATATTACCAATCAAAGCTTTTTATCCCCAAAAGAACTGGTTTGTGAACATTTACCAGCACACTATTACCTAAGATTAGATGGAACCTCACTAGGTCATTCTCTACTTCAGGGCTAGGACTAGGGTGAACCAGGAAGTGCCTGGGCTAAAAAATATGAAGATATTCTGTAAAGATCACATAGAAGCAGGCTTGGCATGCTGTACTGAGAGCTTGCTTCATCCTAGTCCCTTCCCTGTTCTTATTTCATATGAGTATGTATTCAATCAATATTTATTAATAATTTATTATTTGTTGGGTTCTTGTACAGAAACATGCAAAATCCTTGGCTTTATGGAGCTTACATTTTAATGGGAAAAGGTGCAAGTATACATGATAAATAATTAAACAAATGTTAGATGATAGTGCTAAGTCAAAAAATCAAACAGTAAAAGGGATACGGAAAATATTTTCAGGTAGCAGGGTTAGGGAAAGCCTCACTGAAGTGTGACCTTTGATTAAGGACTTAAGGTGGTAAACAGATTAACACTAATGGTTTTCTTCCATAGTGAAAGAGCTCTTCAGGCAAAGAGAATCCATAAGCTTCTATCCTAGGCTCACATATTGATCCATTTATACATTCATTCAGAACCTATTGATTGAATGCCTAATGCCAGGCCTTGTATTTGCTAAGGATAAAATAATTGCTATTACTTACTGTGTGCTTACCATGCACTAGGCACCACTGCAGGCATTTGGCATGCATTTACTCACTTGCTCCTAACAGTCTCAGCAGGTCAGTTCCATTATGATCTCCATTTCACAGATAAGTAAATTGGGGCACAGGCATAGAGATGCTCAAGACATATTACCTGTCCTCCAAAACCTCTCTGAAATGCAGCCTGATAGAAGGAAGGACACAGAAGGGCCCTATTTCAGCCTCAGAGATTTGGAGTGGTAGTTAGGAAAGGTTTCTCAGAGAAATCCACTATTATAAAGTTTATTATAAGACAGTCCTGGGGGAAAAAAAGACAGTCCTGAAGGACGCCATCCACTAGCTTTTACAGTAACCTCTCTTTCTGAGAATCCTAAGAAGATGTTCTTTCAAATGCCAGGAAAACCCTCTGAGCTTCCCTTGAAAGGGAGGATTTTTTTAAAACTTATGGACACTGTGAGTCCTGTAATGAAGCAAGGGTCTATCCTTGCTGCAGTTGCCAGAAAGCTTAGAAATAAATTTGTGGTCTACCACTCTAGGAATAGAAGATTCTTGTGGCATACATTCTTTTTCTAGGTTAAACTCTATGTGAGTTTTGGGATTTTTTCCCCCTAACTTTGATTTTCTTTTGCCCATGGCTTTATAACTTATTTGTTTTTTTTCTAATTTTGTACATTTTGAAAAATCACCTCAAATTTTTGTAAGAATAAAATATAATATAAAAAGCAAACTGCTATATCCCCTTTATCTGTGGTTTTGCTTCCTGCAGTTCCAGTTGCCCAGAGTCAGCTGTGGTCTGAAAATGAAGAAAATATCTTGAGAGAAAGACCATGATCACACAACTTTTATTATTAGTTTTAATAACATTTATTATCAGTTATTGCTCTTAATCTCTTACTGTGCCTAACTGATAAATTAAACTCTATTATAGGTATGCATATATGAGAAAAAGTAGTATATATAGGGTTCTGTACTGTCCGTGGTTTCAGGTAATCATTGAGGATCCCTGGATAAAGGGGGACTACTAGAATAAAGAGACACTAATATTTAAACTGAGTCTTAAAGGATGAATTAATTAGAAGGACAGAGATAAAAGGACATTCTAGATGACAAGTGCAGAGGAATGAAGGCATGAGAAATCATTTTTATTAGCAGAAAAAAGTTGGGCAAGAGAGTGGTGATGAGAACCTCTGGTGTTAGACATAATGGGTCTGAGTCTTAGTTTCACAGTTGGCCAATTTTATGACTTCTTTCATGTATCTAAGACATTGTTTCTTTTCTGAACAGTGGGATGAATATTTTCCCTATGTTGTAGAATTATTGTAAGGATTAGATTCATTCATGTACCCAGAGATACATATTGAGGACCCTCCAGGCACTTTGCTAGCCACGGAGTAGAGTGAAAAATAGAGATGATGATCTTGCTCCTCAGGGAGCTTACATTCTGCTGAAAATAACACATATAAAGTGTTTAGCACATGACCAATGCTCAATAACTACAACATGTAATACTATAAATAATAATATTAGAATATTATAGATATTCCTCCATGTTTGAAAGTGCATGGAAATTCCTGTCTAAGCAATAGCATAGAGGAAAAGAATGACAAAAGAGAGAATCACAGCCTTTCTGTATTTCTCCTTTGCTAGGAAAGAAATAAACCTTCTTTTTACTTTTTCTAAAAAAAAGAAAGAATGACAAAAGATGTTGCTGGGAAAATAAGTAGGAATGGGATACATATCCTAAAAGGCTATGTGTGGAGTATGGAGTCATTGATTAACTAATTTATTTATTTATTGAGACAGGGTCTCTCTAAGTTGCTTAGGGTCTTACTAAGTTGCTGAGACTGGCTTTGAACTTGTAATCCTCCTGCCTCAGTCTCCTGAGCTTCTCTGATTAACAGTGTGCATGTGCTACTGCACCTTGCTGGAGTCATAGATTTTTGAGCAAGAGAGGTGTGTGTGGGGGGGGTGAGAATGTGGATGTTTGGTCAGAGGAGGAGGAAGGTTATCATTTTATTTTGAAAAAAAAATTTTGAGTTCCTGAGTTCTTTTCTCTTTCTGTCATTTTTATGTTCGTTCCTCTTCCTGTGGTTTTAATGCATATTTCTATCATTCTGTTCCTTCTCCTCCTCTTCTATTACTCCTCCTGTTCCTGGCTTTAATTTCTTGAATGATTATATTGCAAGGTACTGTTTTAATTCTTGACCTGTGCTTTAGGGTATCTACCTCACAGGGCATTATCATCTCTGTTTTGTAGGTGTAAAAATTGAAGTTTAGAGAATTTAGGTAACTTGCCTAAAGTCACATGGTTAGTAAGTTGAGGTGTTAATTCTGAACACAGAATTATCTACAATAATGATGGCTATTTCATGAATGCCAGGTAATCTCTGTACCTAACTTTTTTTCATTTTTTCCTCACAACAAATTTTCTAGAGCGATATATTATCCCCACTCCATAGATAAATTGAACCTCAGAAAGGTTAAGTAACTTTTCCAAAGTCATGTGGCTTATATGTAGTGTAACTCTACATTCAATTTTGGATAATATCACTATTTGAAGGGGAAGATTTACAAAATTTGTTCTTAAATTCTGGGTTCTTTCAATGAATAGATAGGCCAAGTGAACAGTAGTTCTTGTTTTAAGTAGGTCACCCTTTCCTAATTGCCTTGTGAAAGAACCACAAGCAATTACCTGAAGTTGACTTCCCATCAAAACAGTTTTCCAGCAGTTTCTGAGGCCTTGGTCTTTTAGCAGAAGGTTAGAAACTAGAGTTCATACACTAAGAGTCCTCTCACAATTCAGTCCTGCCCCTCACATACACACACCATCCACCCATAGATACTCTGATGTCACTAAAGAAACTGAAAAAGGGAAATTGTGCATGGGGTCTTCATCCTGACTGTGGATGGAAGCAGCCATTGTGGGGTAGAAACTAATGAATCTGGGTTTGACAGATCTTTTCACACACACGCACACACACACACACACACACACACACACACACACACATCTTTTTAAAATGCCACTGTCTCTTGAAGCATCTAAGCCTGGCTCCTGATTCATGGTGCAGAAACTCAGCGTTGCAGGCCTGTCACCTTATTGCCACACAAAACATTAATCTTCTGGATTTTTCCACCCCCTGACAGCACAGGGTAATCAGACAGAATTACAGCTCTGAGACGTTCATGGTCATGGGATTTGCACCATATAAACGGCTCCAACTTTGGAGTTGATGACTGTAACCTTTTATTTTCCTATCTTTGCTTTTTTTTTTTTTCTTTTCCCAGAAAGCCGAAGGCACATTTCTGCGTTTTTATTCTACATATACTTCTTCAAAAAGCTCTGATTCTCCATTAGCAAACGAAATTCATTTGCACTACCCATAACCAGCATTTGTAGATATTGGAACAGACAGGGGTCTGGTGTTAGCCCTGGGTTATAGGATCCTAGCTTGGCATTTCTATTTGCTGAATTCATTGGCAGGGTGGCAAAAGGGATCAGAGCAGAGGCTTTGCTTAGGAAATGCAAGGCCTGCATAAAGGCAGAATAGGAGATAAGACTTTAGAAGGACTGAGCAGACTCCCTCCCTCTCTGTCACTGGGCTTAGTGTTGAGGCTAAAACATCACTACTCATGTTTGATTTCTTTGGCCTTTAGTTGAAAGCAAATGTCCTTGGGAGAAGCACATTAATGTGTTTTAGGGAGCAAGTTTGTCATTTCAAATATATAACTAGCTAAAACCAGGCTGTTCTCATAATTTAGTGTTTTCAAATAAGCAGTGCATTCACATGATTCAAAATTCAAAAGTATTTGAAAGGGACACATAACAGAAAGAGTAGAGGGAAGGGAATAGGGAGAGGGAGGAGGGGAGGAAAACTGGAAGTACTGGGGACTCTATTGGAGCAAATTACATTCCATAATTTGATAATTATATCAAAATGAACCCTAATATTATGTATAACTAAAAAGAACTAATAAAAAAGAGGGGCTGGGGTTGTGGCTCAGAGGTAGAGCATTCACCTAGCATGAGGGAGGCACTGGGTTCGATCCTCAGCACCACATAAAGATAAATAAATAAAGGTACTGTGTCCATCTACAACTAAAACATGTTTTAAAAAAAGATACAGTAGGGCTGGGGATGTGGCTCAAGAGGTAGCGCGCTCGCCTGGCATGCGTGCGGTCCGGGTTCGATCCTCAGCACCACATACAAAGATGTTGTGTCCGCCAATAACTAAAAATAAATAAATATTTTTTTTTAAAAAAAGATACAGTAAGAAGTCTTCCTTCCACCCTGTCTTAATACACCCCATTCTTTGTTCTATCCCAATGCTTCTAATAGGCAACCAATTTTCTTAACTTCTTATGTAAACTTTCATTAATTGTGCATATATGTGCATGAGTTTTTCATATTTTCCTCCTTCCTTTCATCAAAGTAGCATATTGTAGGCTCCTTTCTGTACTTTGCTTCCCTCAATATAGTACATATCATGATATTTCATTATCAGTACTGAGTTTCCTCAATCACTTATTAAAACAACTGCATGATGCTATATTATACCAATGTACCATAGATTATTTATCCAGTTCTCTGGAGATGGAGATGGGTTGTTTCCAACCTTTCACTATTATAAACAAAACTGAAATGAATAGCCCTGTTCATGAGTTATTTCTAAAGTATGAAGGTCTACCTGTAAGATAAAATTCCCCAAAACAGATATTGATGAATTACCCTCTGTGCTGGTCATGCCATTTTGCATCAACTCTTAGATTTTGGTAAATTGAGTATGAGGGAAATAATCTGTAAGTTTAGTTTTAATTTAGACATGGATGTGGCTGAGCACCTTTTCATATGTTTAAAGGCTATTTTCATTTCATTTTCTATGGATACTATATTTATATCCTTTACTCAAGTTTCCATTGCATTGTGGGAATTTTTATGCATATTGATTATACAGAAAAGTGGGTTTCATAATCTTACATACATAACAACATAATCTGATAAATTTCACTCCCTAATATTTTTCCCACATCCCCTCCTTTCTCCCCCTGGTCGTTTCCCGTATCTTAATGTGGTCTTTCCTTCCTTCCTTTCTTTCTTTCTTTCTTTCTTTCTTTCTTTCTTTCTTTCTTTCTTTCTTTCTTTCTTTCTTTCTTTCTCTTTTGGGGATCATTGTCATTGTACTTTCATGGTATCCTTCTTTCCCTTGTTTTTCCCCTTCTAACTTCTGCATATGGGAGAAAATATGATACTTTTCTGGGTTTTATTTACTTTGCTCAAAGTTAGGGTCTCCAGTTCTATTTTCTTGTGACTGACATAATTGTATTGTTGATCATTTCCTTATTGGTTTCTAGGATATCTTTGCAAAATTAGTACTTTGTAAAGAACATATTTTTAAAAGAGAGGAAGAATGGGTTGAGTAGCACTACAATATGAGGCACTGCCTAAAGAGATGTAGGCTTTGGTGAGGTAGGTGGAAGACAATGCAAGGTGACTTGTTTTCCATTTATTTGTTTCTTTATTAACCCTTCTACAATATTCAAAAGATACTTATTGCTGGCTGTGGTGTTGTATGCCTGTAATCCCAGCAACTCAGGAGGCTGAGGCAGGAGGATCACAAGTTCAAAGCCAGCCTCAACAACTTAGTGAGACCCTGTTTCTAAATAAAATATAAAATGGGCTGGGGATGTAGCTCTGTGGTTACATGCTCCTGAGTTCAATTCCTGATATAAAAAAAACTTATTTAACATTTTCTATGTACCATACATTGTGTAGCATTTGGGATTTATCATTGAACAAAGAAAACAAAAACATCTGCCCTCCCTAGAATTTACATTCATTCACTTATGGGTTCATTCCTTATATAAACCCTTAAGCAGGCACACTGGGTTTGGTTAGATTTGTAAGACATAGATTTTCCTTAAGGTTCAGTTTGGCTGGACAAGGAAAGAATCTACTATACTACAGTGAGGTAAATGCTATAAATGAGGTTTCTACAGAGTGGTAAAGGAGTACTAGAACGTGCATGTAACTCAGACTGGACACAATACTGGAACCTGATTTGAGAAAGAGTAGAAGGCTGCCAGACTGAGAAAAGGGCAAAGAATAGCTTTAGCAACTCAAAAGAAAGGAAATAGGAAAATTCACATCATCTTTTTGGAATGAGGGGTAGTTCCTACTACTGTCATGGGGAAGGACAAAGGTTAGAGAGGGTGGACAGAAAAAATAGTTTTCAGCACGTAACATAGTATCTGACACTTATTGGTGTTTATTAAATATTTATTGGTTGGTTGAATCAATGAATGAATAAAATGAAGATTGAGGTGATATAGTAGTGATATATTAATTATCTTTTGCTGTATAACCAATTTCTTTTTTTTTTCTTTTCAATATTGGGGATGGAACCCAGGGAACGCTTTGCCAAAGTATTTTATTTTGAGACATGGTCTCTCTAAATTGCTAAGACTGGTCTTGAACTTGTGATCCTCCTACCTCACCCTCCCAAGTTTCTGTGATGACAGGTGAGTGCTGCTGTGTGTAACAAATAACTCCCAAACTTGGCTGCTTAAAATAACAAACATTGAATATCTCACACAGTTTCTAAGGGTAAGCAATCTAGGAATGACTTATCTGTGGCTTGGGTAGTTATTCTTTTTTAAAAAAATATTTGTTTAGCTGCCAATGAACCTTTATTTTATTTATTTATATATGCTGCTGAGAATCGAACCCAGTTCCTCACACATGCTAGGCAAGTGCTCTGCCACTGACCCACAAACCCAACCCTTTGGTAGTTATTTTAAGTTTCAACTGGGGCTGGATGATCCAGTTCTATGCTTCCACACATAGTTGTTTCTAAGCCTCATTTCTTCATTTGATGTTGTCAATGTAAAATCTGAAAAGAATGCCTGACACATACTAAGTAGTATATAAATACAAGTTATAATTATTATTACCTAAACTGAGGCATAAGCAAAAGTTTTTTTTGTTGGTTTTTTTTGGGGGGGGGTTCTTTCTTCTCCTCCTCCTCCTCCTCCTCCTCCTCCTCCTCCTCCTCCTCCTCCTTCTTCTTTTTTGGTACTTGGGATTGAACCCAGTAGTGCTTAACCACTGAAACACATCCCCAAGCCCTTTTAAAATATTTTTAGTTTTATTTTGATCAGGGCCTCACTAAGTTCCTTGGAGACTACCTAAGTTGCTGAGGCTGGTTTTGAGCTCATGATCCTCTGGATTCAGCCTCCTGAGCTGCTGGGATTATAGGTGTACAACTCTGTGCCCAGCTAGGCAAAAGATTTTATGTAAAAGGAGTGACATGACTGTGTTTTTTTTTTTTTCTGTTTTAGAAAACTCCTTCCTGCTATAGTGTAGAGTGCAGACTAGAGGGGGAAAAAGCTGTTTTACAGGTGAAAGATGATAGTGGCCTTGTCACCACTGGGTGATAACAGTGGAAACAGAGAAAAATGTGTGCATACAGGATATATTGTAGAAGTAGAACTGACTACACATAAATTATGTAGGCCAAGTGGGAGAGGCAGATAGGGAACACGGGAGGAGGAGTGAGGTCCTTCATTTGTGGAGGAGAGGTTGGGAAGGTAAGTTGAATTAGGACGAAGTAGAAGCTAAGGTAAGACATCTATGTGGAAATGTTTGAATGGCAGCCAGTTCCACAGGTATGCAGCTCAAAAGAGAGATATGGGTTAGAGATATAGGAGTCATCAGCATATGTGCCAATGAAACCACTAATGTGGATTCGATTGCCCAGGGAACACATGCCCAGTGAGACTAGAAATCCTTTTGGACACAATGCTGAAGATCCCCAGCAGTAAAGAAATGGATGAAGGAAATAGGATCAGTAAAATAGTGTCAAAAGGCATGGGCAGAGAGAAAGAGGAAAACCTGCAGAGTGTGGTACCATGTAAGCCAAGACATTGTCTCATGAAAGAGAGAAGGAAGGATTGACAGTGCCAATGTTGCCTGATAAAAAAGTTCACAGGAGATAGGGCTGAAAGTAGTCCATTGAATTTACCAACAAAGAGATCATTGGTGTTCTTCATGAGAGTCATTTATTGAAATGGGTCAGGGCATCCCTGTCCCAGTCTCCTTCTCTAGTCTCTGAGGGCAACTTCGTGGGATTTATAATGTTGAGTACTAGCTCCTTCTCAAACAGATCCTTTGATTCCACTAGGTCAGCTTTTTCAAGATATAGATTCATGCTTAGGATCCATTGAAACTGAAGTACATCTTGACCAGATGATAATCATAAATTATAACTGATAACATATATTGAGTGTCACTTTGGTTTGGATGTGGCTTGTCCGGATCAAAACTCATGTTGAAATTTGTTGCCAATGTAACAATGTTTAGAAGTGGTGGGACCTTTAAGAGGCATTTGTGCCTTGAGGTGCTCCACTCCAATAAAGAGATTAATGTCACTCTTGCAGGACTAGGTTATTATGTGCCAAGTAATGTGTCAACTACTTTAAACATGTCAACTTATTTATTATTCCCATGTTATAGATGAAGAACTCAGTGGCTCACATCACAGTAGACCCCCCCAGTCTGAGTCAAAATAGGCCAGATCAAGGAAGTGCAGCTGACTCTGGGCTCCAGGAAAAGCCTTTACTTTGTGGAAGTAGGTATTGGGACAGGACTGTTTGGATAAGGGACTCTCAGGTCAGGGAATGTTTTTAAATGTCATCCAGGTGACAATGATTCCTTGCTCCAGTGGGCCATCTAAGATGATACTCATTAAGCATCAGAAGACATCTAACACAGCCTTCCATTTCCCCCTTTTAGGGTACAGATAAAGCTCTGGGTACCTCAGAAATCTAATTTAATGAAGCCCCAAGCCCCCATATGTTATGGAGCAGAGACAGTAGATTGCTAGTATTGATGGTATAAGTGTGGAGACTGCCATCATCAGAGTTCCTGTTTTAAGCCCTCTAGGCATGCACCAGTTTCCATATATTGGGCAAAGAGCACATCTGCTTGGATTTCTCATTGCACTCAGTGGCCTTGCCATGGCACTCTGCCCATCCATTTGCAAAAAGGTGAGAGCAGCTTATCCTCTCCAACAGACTATAAACTACTAGCACAGAGATAGAATTGTGTTTATGTGGTGCCTCCCATGGCTTCCCAACTTTTAACACAGTGCTAGTTTCAGAATCATCCTTAAAAAAATTGTTGAATTAGTAAATAAAGGAATGAATGAATTTTTCCTAAGTACAACCCTTCTTCCAGCTTAATCCTCATTTATATTCATAACAAGATGAAATTCCCTAACCAGAAGAGCATCTGTTGCTTTTTTTGAAGGCAGGAATAGCAAATAATGAATGTTGGAATGCTAGATCTAAGTTAATTCAATTTAATAGGTATTTAGTAAGCCTGCCATGAATCCAGTACTGTGTTGTATGTCCTCCTGGAAAGGATGCGAACCTGGATAATTCAAAGGTTTTGAGAATACATAATTCAGCTGGGCATGGTGGCTCATTCTTGTAATCCCAGCTGCTCAGGAGGCTGAGGCAGTTCAACACTAGTCTCAGCAACTTAGTGAGGCCCTGAGAAACTTAGTGAGATCTTGTCTCAAAATAAAAAAAAAAAAAATTAAAAGGGCTAGGGATGTGGCTCAGTGGTTAAGTGCCCCTGGGTTTAATCCCTGGTTCCAAAAAAAAGGCATAATTCAGACATACAAAAAAGTATCAACAGTAATATGACATATATCACGTGCCCATAACCTCACTTCAAAAATAAGACACAAGTGGCAGTATGCACAGTCCAAAAGGCTCTAGAACTCAAGAGACTTTGTGTGTGTGTATTATTTTTATTTGGCATCAAAAGTCTTTTGGAGACAAAATATAACCTAAAGTGACCTCTGAGGCTATCTCATAGTGCTCATCTATCCTGCCAAGTGTGACAAATCAAACATTTCACTACAAAAGTATTAATGTTTGATAGTAGAGTGTTGTCCCAGACCTCACTGGGTATGTTACTCAATGTCTGTCATATGCTTATAGTACCTTTCTCAAATCCAAACAATTCTGAATTCCAAGGTCACAAGGTCTGTAGGTAAGGCATTGTAAGTCTGTGGTGTATTGGGCCATGATTTGGAGCTTGGTTATTAAACAGTATGTTTTCATGTGCTCCAAAGGCAGGAAGAAAGGGAGGGGGGATGGAAAACGGGGGAAGCAACCAAAGAGCATTTGGCACAGTTCTTTATCCTTGTCATCCATCAGTGTCTTCCTCCATACCTCTTCCATAGGCTTCACTTTCCTTTCAGCTCTTGGTTTGCTTGACTCTGTTGTAGATTCATACATTTCTTCCACCAATATTTTTCTGTTTCCCTATCCTTCAGGTTCCATGCCTGCCTCTTGCCATTTCTGGTCTAGCTTTTCCCTCTCAGTTTTGATCCCTTCTCTCTCACCTGCCCAGATCATCTTTCTGCCTACTCTTATCTTGGCCCCTGAGTCCTAGTTCCCCAGCTCTAGACCCACTATCCCTTCCCATATATTCTGGGAGCAGCTCATTCTCTCTAGTGCAATTGTCTTTTTCATCTATGTATAACTCTGTCTTTTTTTCCCTCACTCGTCTTCCAGTTTACTTCTGAAATAGGCATATTTAAGTCAAAAAGTAAACCACTTTAAAGAAAAATATTAAAAACAGTATACAGTGGTATGTTATCACATGGTTAAAAATTCTGATGATAGTACTCACATGATATAGAACATCTTATTCCATAAACTGTTTTTTAAAAATTGTTTCTTTTTAGTTATACATGATATTAGGGTTCATATTGATATAATTATATAAACATGGAATATAATTTACTCTAATTCAGTTTCCAGTACTTCCCCTTTTCCTCCTCTCCTCTCTCCTCCTGTTCCCTTTCCTCTACTTATCTTTCTGCTATTAACCTATAGTTCTTTCTTACATTGGTGTCTTGTGGATGTATGGAATAGAGAGATTCACTGTGGTATATTCATATATATACATAGGAAAGTTAGGACAGATTCATTCCACTGTTCTTCCCTTATCTTGTCTTTTCTCCCTCTCCCTCAGTCTCCTCAAAATGTGTTTTGAATGAAGGTTTTTTAAATTAGTTTTATTGAATGATGGGCCATCTAGTGGTGATTAGAGGATGAAAATCCTTCTAGCCTGAGAAAAACACAATGGATCCTTAAAAGAAAAGCAGATTAAACCCTCAACCCAGGCACCCTAATATGTCCAAAGCACTAATACACAAAAACACAAATATAGTAACAGCCAAGTCCTCTTAGAACACAACTAGGTTAGATTTATGAGTTTATCCTGGTGTTGTTCTGTTGTTGAAGGCTATATATGAATGTACGTGTACTTGTTAGAATATGTGCATCTCAGATGACTCCATGGCCAAATTCAGAAAACCCACAAACCCTCTTTACATGCATCCCAAAGAGCCTTTTTACCAGGACAATATAAGTTACTGCCTTGTGTCATACCTTTATTCTGGGAAGCCACATGAAGAGACAATTAACGCTGTGCAAGGGAGGAAATTGCTGTCTGAGAAGGGGATTTCTTTTAAATCGTATCTCCCAATTTCATAAATCAATTTTCCAAAACACCCAAGTCAATATATTTCAATGAGTAGACTTTTATTCATCCAGCTTACATTTATTGAGCCACCAAATGGCATCCTAAGATACTATGTTCTTATGACTACACACATTTTACAAAAAGAAATCACCTAATTTCTTTACCTAATTAAGAAATATATACAGTAGAGCTGGGCACAATCCAGAAATAGGGAATTTTGGAGTTCCTAAAAAATGTGCTTCTCTCCAAGTTGCCCCAGTTAAAAATTTTAGCTTTAATAGCTAATATATATGGAGCCCCTCAGATAATCTTCAGCAATCATTTTTTATTAAACTAGATAGAATAGCTAGTGCTTATACCTGCTGTTTGCCAGTAAAAATTAATGTATGTGAATAGTGTTTGAAGTGCTTCAGAGAGATCTGCCTTTAGAATGACCAAGTATCCCAGAGTGACTAGGTCTATCTTGGTTTTAGCACTGAAAGTTATCTATCCTGTGATGCTTCTCAATCTTGGGCAAACAGGTACATTCATTCACTGTACCTTCCCTAGAGTCTTCTGAAGGATTCATCTGGAGCAAAGGATCTACCAGGCAATCAAACCCGGAGAAGAGAATAATAATAATCTAAGCTGTGAAACAGTTGCTGACTGCTTTTTGCAAACCACCCTTAAAACAATCCTATGATGCAGATACTATCTTATTTCTTTACAGATGAGGTTACTGAGGCACACAGAAGCAAAGAACCTGCTTAAGATGACTTTGGGAGTAAGTTTTCAAGGCAAGAATTGAACCCAGGCCTGTGTAGTAATAAAACTCGTGTCCTTAAAGGGCATGCCATCCTTTCACTACTCAGGGCTCAGTCCCAGCCATTTATAGGCTTTCAAACTTCACCCATGGACCCAAATCATTCAACAAGGAGAAATGGAGTTATAAAAGATCTTGATAGTCCCTTCAAATATTTTGGCAGTGAACTTTCAGATCTTATAAAATTAGCCAAGTGATTCAAATATAAATTTCCATGTATCACATTCTGAATCACCTGCCTATGTAAAACAAACAAACAAAAAAACACAATTGTTTTAGGCAGTTTTTTTCAATGCTGTGACCAAAAGACTTGGCAAGAGCAATTTTAGAGGAGGAAAGTTTTAGTTGAGGCTCAAGGTTTCAGAGGTTTCACTCCATAGATGGCCAACTCCATTGCTCTGGGGCTGAAGTGAGGTAAAACATTATGGCAGAGGCGTACTGTAGGAGAAAGCAGCTCAGCACTTTGCACCAGGAAGAAGGGAGAGACTGCCCCACTCACAAAATATAAACCCCAAGGGCATGCCTCCAATGACTTATCTGTTCCAGCCACACCCTACCTGCTTATGGTTGCTACTCAGTTAATCCACTTAAATGGATTAATCCACTGATTAGGTTAAGATTATCAGAACCCAATCATTTCACCTCTAAACTTTCTTGCATTGTCTCACACATGAGTGTTTGGGGAATATCTCATATTTAAACCATAGCACACAAACACACACACACACAAAAAAAAACTCATAAGATTCAACGCAGACCTACTAAATCAGAATGCCTGGTAATCTGCATTTTTAACAGATGCCTAAATCTACCAGGTACATAGTATTTTGAGAATGGCTGAATTGGAAGATTCTGAAGAGATCATCCTAGATCAACAACTTTCACTTCGTCCACTTTCTCTATTCTTCGTATCTTCTCTCCCTTCTCTACGCCCACCAAATTTAGACATACTACAAGTTATTCTGTCTTCTATATGGCCATTTCTCTCTCTCTCTCTCTCTCTCTCTCTCTCTCTCTCTCTCTCTCTCTCTCTCTCTCTCTCCCTCTCTTTCCCTCTAGGCCTCCATTATCACCTTTCCAAGTGTACTGTATGAAAAGGTGGAAGACCTAGGTCCTACTTCTCATTTTACCATTAATTTAATGACATTGGGCATGTCAGTTCCCTTTTCTAGACTTAAGCTTTCTCACCTGTAGAATGAAACATGATTCCTGAATCTTATATTAAGACACTTCTTGATTTAAGGTCTGTGGTCTACCTAATTATTCTCAAAGTGTGCTATAAAGCTTAACAATAACATTCACCAGAGTATTTATTAGAAAAACACATCTTGGCTGGGAGTGTAACTCAGTGGTAGAGCACTTACCTAGCATGAGAAATACCCTGGGTTCCATCCCAGCACCACTGGAAAGCACATCTATTTGAAAGATGAATATATAAAGAAAGTATGGTGTATATATATGGTGTATACAGTGCAACTATATGCAGCCTTTAAAAAGAAGGCAATCCTTTCACATGCTACAACATGAATGAAACTCAAGGACATTATGTTAAGTGAAATGAACCAGTCACAAAAGGACAAATGCTGTATGATTCCATTCATATGAAGTACCTAGTCACAAACACAGAAACAGAAAGTAGAAAGGTCATTGCCAAGGGCTGATGGAGGGAGGGAGAAGGAGAAGGATCAATATAAAATGTCAGTTTTACAAGAGGAAAAAGTTCTGGAGATCTGTTTCATAACAATGTGAATATACTGAACACCACTGAGTGGTACACATAAAAATGGTTAGGATAGTCAATTTAATGTTATGTGTTTTTTCTGTGTTGAAGATGGAACTCAGGGCCTCACACATGCTAAACACATACTCACTGTATCACTGAGCTATACCCCAGCCTCTAATGTTGTGTGTGTTTATTTTTTTACCACTAAGAGGTACAGTTCTGAAACCCACCCTAGAGCCATTGAATCAGAATTTTAATGGGGGCTGTGAACATGCGTTTTAATCAAGTTCCTCCACAGGATTTTTATCTCCTCTAAATTTTGAGAATCACTGACAAGAATTCATAGTAAATCTTCTGTTCATCACAACAAATTTGATAATCATGATTTTTGCTTCTCCTTGCCCCCAGAATGTTTCTGTGCACTTTCACTTGCTGCCAGCTAGTGTGCCTAGAGAATGTAAATTCATTTTATTATTAGCCAAAGCAGAAAGGAATCCAAAAGGCAAATGTGCTGCAATAGAAGGTTATCCAGTCAATTTCCAAGCCAAACAGATGATTTTGGATCCGGAACAGTTTTGGATTACCCATGACTCTGATCTCCTCCATTAGAGTGAGTAATTGGGAGCTGGCTATGTGTATGCTTACAGAAATTATATTAAATTGTTCACATTAGATAAATCTTAGCCTGTGGTGATGTCTGTAACAAGCAATGGTAAGAACATTAATGAGCACTTTCCCAGGAATAAGAAATTGTAACTTCTAAACAACTGTGAAGTCTCCTGTTTACATTATCACAAATTAGGGAGTTGCTGGGAAGGGGCTTGCATTATTCCAGTTCGTTGTCAGATGAGGGATAGGAATGTTAATTTACATTTCCTGGGTACTTACCATGTGCCAGGCACAGGGCTCAATTCCTTCCATAGAGAATCTCATTCAGGGGGCCGAGCACGGGTTCTCAGAAGGGGAAGGAAGCGGTACAGTCCCATCCCCCACAGCGGACACTCCGCCGAGCCAGTCAGCGGCCACCATCCGGGAAAGCTGAAGGATACACCGCCACTCTCCTTCAGAGTGCGACATCAAAACAGGTCGGTGTCATTCAGCTCACCCCCCAGACAGCGGGAATTCGCATAAAATCTCTCCTAGGCTTGCCGGGAGAGGGAGTATCAAGCTGAGCCTCCATACAGGCTAGGGGGAAACCAGAGACACCTGACCTCCAACCCCTCCTCCCAGTAGCAGCCAAAAGGAAACCTGGCTAGCCAGCGCTGGGGGAGGGGCAAGCAGAAAGAATCAAAGTGATAGAGTGCCAGGGATCCCAACAGCCTGCAGCAGGGCCCGGAGAGCCAGGCCAACTGATTCGCGTGGCCTGCCCTGCGGCTACAGAAGGCGTGGCGCCTCAGTGAAGCCATTAATTGGCAAGCAGGGAGGTTAGGGAAGGCCATTAGGTGGAATCCCACCAGCCAAGCCCACACGGACCCTTGGGCCGAGCTCGGGTTCTCAGAAGGGGAAGAAAGCAGTACAGTCCCATCCCCCACAGCGGACACTCCACCGAGGCAGTCAGCGGCCACCATCCGGGAAAGCTGAAGGATACACCGCCACTCTCCTTCAGAGTGCAACATCAAAACAGCGGACACTCCATCCAGGCAGTCAGTGGCCACCATCCGGGAAAGCTGAAGAATACACCACCACTCTCCAACAGCTTGTAACATCAAAACAGCCAGCAGCAGGACCCCGGAGATCCAGGCCAACTGATTCGCGCGGCCTGCCCCGCAGCTACAGAAGGCGTGGCGCCTCAGAGAAGCCATTAATTAGCAAGCAGGGAGGTTAGGGACTGCCATTAGGTGGAATCCCACCAGCCAAGCCCACCGCCCACGCCCGGAAGAGGCCCAGCGATCTGCCAGCATTGTAGTCACGACACCCCAATTGGAATAGGGACAGAGCAGAGCCGCCTTCCACTCCCGGAACAGGCCCAGAGAGCCGCCAGCGTGATAGACACGTCACCCCAATTGGAGTAGGGGCACAGCCGCCGCCCGCACCTGCAAGGGAGACTTTTCAAGTATACAAGAGCAACATAAATAAATAGGGGGTAAATTTCAAAACACAACAGTTGCACCAAGCAGAAAGAAACGCGGGCAGTATGAAAAGACAAGGAAAGAAAGGACCACAAGCAATGCAGGTCAACTCAACTTTAGAAGAGGTAATAGCTGCAACAGATGGAATATCAGATAAAGAGTTCAGGATATATATGCTTCAGATGATCTGGAGTCTCAAGGAAGACATGAGACAGCAAAATCAGACAATGAAAGATCACATTGACAAACAAATCCAGGAAGTCAAAGATCAATTTCACAGGGAGATAGAGGTAATAAAAAACAAACAAATTGAAATTCTAGAAATGCAGGAAACAATAAACCAACTTAAAATCTCAATTGAGAATACTACCAGCAGAGTAGATCACTTAGAAGAGAGAACATCAGACAATGAAGACAAAGTATTTCAACTGGAAAAGAACATAGACAGCTCAGCAAGTCTGCTAAGAAACCATGAGCAGAACATCCAAGAATTATGGGACAATATCAAAAGACCAAATTTAAGAGTCATTGGGATACAGGAAGGCACAGAGCTCCATTCCAAAGGAATAAACAGTCTATTCAGTGAAATAATACGAGAAAACTTCCCAGAATT
Organism: Urocitellus parryii; assembly: GCF_045843805.1. Classification (NCBI taxonomy): domain Eukaryota; kingdom Metazoa; phylum Chordata; class Mammalia; order Rodentia; family Sciuridae; genus Urocitellus; species Urocitellus parryii. The sequence continues at coordinate 39,403,639 of NC_135547.1, forward strand.
GAAGATTGAGACAGAATCCCAAATCCTAGAAGCCTACAGGACGCCGAATGTGCAAAATCATAAGAGATCCACACCTAGACACATTATAATGAAGATGTCCAACATACAGAATAAGGAGAGAATTTTAAAAGCTACAAGAGAAAGAAAGCAGATTACATTTAGGGGTAAACCAATCAGGATAACAGCTGATCTCTCAACACAGACTCTGAAAGCTAGAAGATCCTGGAATAACATATTTCAAACACTGAAAGACAATGGGCTCCAACCAAGAATCGTGTATCCGGCGAAATTAAGCTTCAGGTTAGAAGATGAAATTAAAACCTTCCACAATAAACAAAAGTTAAAAGAATTTGCAGCTAGAAAACCATCTCTTCAAAAAATCCTTGGCAAAACATTACAGGAAGAGGAAATGGAAAACAACATTGAAAACCAACAATGGGAGGTAGGACAGTAAAGGGGGGAAAGTAGTCATAGAGGATAACAAATCAGGTTTAGTAACATCAATAAACAAATATGGATAGAAGAACAAACCATATCTCAATAATAACCCTAAATGTTAATGGCTTAAACTCACCAATTAAGAGACACAGGCTAGTAGAATGGATCAAAAAACAAGACCCAACAATATGCTGTCTACAGGAGACGCATTTGATAGGAAAAGATATACATAGACTGAAGGTGAAAGGTTGGGAAAAATCATATCACTCATATGGACCGCGGAAACAAGCAGGAGTGTCCATACTCATATCTAATAAAATAGATTTCAAGCCAAAGCTAATCAAAAGGGATATAGAAGGACACTTCATACTGCTCAAGGGAACCATACACCAACAAGACATAACAATCATAAATATATATGCCCCAAATAATGGTGCAGCTGTATTCATCAAGCAAACTCTTCTCAAGTTCAAGAGTCTAATAGACCAACATACAATAATCATGGGAGACTTCAACACACCTCTCTCACCACTGGACAGATCTTCCAAACAAAAGTTAAATAAGGAAACTATAGAACTCAATAACACAATTAACAACCTAGACTTAATTGACATATATAGACTATACCACCCAACATCAAGTAGCTACACTTTTTTCTCAGCAGCACATGGAACCTTCTCAAAAATAGACCATATACTATGTCACAGGGCAACTCTTAGACAATACAAAGGGGTAGAGATAATACCATGCATCTTATCTGATCATAATGGAATGAAACTGAAAATCAATGATAAAAGAAGAAAGGAAAAAGCAAGCATCACCTGGAGAATGAACAATAGGTTGCTGAGTGATCAATGGGTTTTAGAAGACATCAAGGAGGAAATTAAAAAATTCCTAGAGTTAAATGAAAACACAGACACAACATATCGGAATCTATGGGACACATTGAAAGCAGTTCTAAGAGGAAAATTCATTGCTTGGAGTTCATTCCTCAAAAAAAGAAAAAACCAACAAATAAATGATCTCATACTTCATCTCAAAATCCTAGAAAAAGAAGAGCAAAACAACAGCAAAAGAAGTAGAAGGCAAGAAATAATTAAAATCAGAGCTGAAATTAATGAAATTGAAACAAAAGAAACAATTGAAAAAATTGACAAAACTAAAAGCTGGTTCTTTGAAAAAATAAATAAAATTGACAGACCCTTAGCCATGCTAACGAAGAGAAGAAGAGAGAGAACCCAAATTACTAGCATACGGGATGAAAAAGGCAATATCACAACAGACACTTCAGAAATACAGAAGATAATCAGAAATTACTTTGAATCCTTATACTCCAATAAAATAGAAGATAGTGAAGGCATAGATAAATTCCTTGAGTCCTATGATCTGCCCAGATTGAGCCAGGAGGATATAGACAACCTAAACAGACCAATAACAATAGAGGAAATAGAAGAAACCATCAAAAGACTACCAACTAAGAAAAGCCCAGGACCGGATGGGTATACAGCAGAGTTTTACAAAACCTTTAAAGAGGAACTAACACCAATACTTTTCAAGCTATTTCAGGAAATAGAAAAAGAGGGAGAACTTCCAAATTCATTCTACGACGCCAACATCACCCTGATTCCGAAACCAGACAAAGACACATCAAAGAAGGAAAACTACAGACCAATATCTCTAATGAACCTTGACGCAAAAATCCTCAATAAAATTCTGGCGAATCGGATTCAAATACATATCAAAAAAATTATACATCATGATCAAGTAGGATTCATCCCTGGGATGCAAGGCTGGTTTAATATACGGAAATCAATAAATGTTATTCACCACATCAATAGACTTAAAAATAAGAACCATATGATCATCTCAATAGATGCAGAAAAAGCATTCGACAAAGTACAGCATCCCTTTATGTTCAAAACGCTAGAAAAATTAGGGATAACAGGATCATACCTCAACATTGTAAAAGCAATCTATGATAAGCCACAGGCCAGCATCATTCTGAATGGAGAAAAATTGAAGGCATTCCCTCTAAGATCTGGTACAAGACAGGGATGCCCTCTCTCACCACTTCTGTTCAACATAGTCCTCGAAACACTGGCCAGAGCAATTAGACAGTCAAAAGAAATTGAAGGCATAAAAATAGGAAAAGAAGAACTTAAATTATCACTATTTGCAGATGATATGATTCTATACCTAGCAGACCCAAAAGGGTCTACAAAGAAGCTATTAGAGCTAATAAATGAATTCAGCAAAGTGGCAGGATATAAGATCAACACGCATAAATCAAAGGCGTTCCTGTATATGAGCGACAAATCCTCTGAAACGGAAATGAGGACAACTACTCCATTCACAATATCCCCCCAAAAAATAAAATACTTGGGAATCAACCTAACAAAAGAGGTGAAAGATTTATACAATGAAAATTACAGAACCCTAAAGAAAGACATAGAAGAAGACCTTAGAAGATGGAAAAACATACCCTGCTCATGGATAGGCAGAACTAACATCATCAAAATGGCGATATTACCAAAAGTTCTCTATAAGTTCAATGCAATGCCAATCAAAATCCCAACAGCATATCTTGTAGAAATAGATAAAAGAATCATGAAATTCATATGGAATAATAAAAGACCCAGAATAGCAAAAACAATACTAAGCAGGAAGTGTGAATCAGGCGGTATAGCGATACCAGACTTCAAGCTATACTACAGAGCAATAGTAACAAAAACAGCATGGTACTGGTACCAAAACAGGCGGGTGGACCAATGGTACAGAATAGAGGACACAGTAACCAATCCACAAAACTACAACTATCTTATTTTTGATAAAGGGGCTAAAAGCATGCAATGGAGGAAGGATAGCATCTTCAACAAATGGTGCTGGGAAAACTGGAAATCCATTTGCACCAAAATGAATCTGAATCCCTATCTCTCGCCGTGCACAAAAGTTAACTCAAAATGGATCAAGGAGCTTGATATTAAATCAGAGACACGGCATCTGATAGAAGATAAAGTTGGTTATGATCTACACGCTGTGGGATCGGGCTCCAAATTCCTCAATAGGACACCCATAGCGCTAGAGTTAACAAATAGAATCAACAAATGGGACTTACTCAAACTAAAAAGTTTTTTCTCAGCAAAAGAAACAATAAGAGAGATAAATAGGGAGCCTACATCCTGGGAACAAATCTTTACTCCACACACTTCAGATAGAGCCCTAATAACCAGAATATACAAAGAACTCAAAAAATTAGACAATAAGATAACAAATAACCCAATCAATAAATGGGCCAAGGACCTGAACAGACACTTCTCAGAGGAGGACATACAATCAATCAACAAGTACATGAAAAAATGCTCACCATCGCTAGCAGTCAGAGAAATGCAAATCAAAACTACCCTAAGATACCATCTCACTCCAGTAAGACTGGCAGCCATTAGGAAGTCAAACAACAATAAGTGCTGGAGAGGATGCGGGGAAAAGGGCACTTTTGTTCATTGCTGGTGGGACTGCAAATTGGTGCAGCCAATTTGGAAAGCAGTATGGAGATTTCTCGGAAAGCTGGGAATGGAACCACCATTTGACCCAGCTATTCCCCTTCTCGGTCTATTCCCTAAAGCCCTAACAAGAGCATGCTACAGGGACACTGCTACATCGATGTTCATAGCAGCTCAATTCACGATAGCAAGACTGTGGAACCAGCCTAGATGCCCTTCAATAGATGAATGGATAAAAAAAATGTGGCATTTATACACTATGGAGTATTACTCTGCATTAAAAAATGACAAAATTATAGAATTTGGAGGGAAATGGATGGCATTAGAGCAGATTATGCTAAGTGAAGCTAGTCAATCTTTAAAAAACAAATACCAAATGACTCCTTTGATATAAGGGGTGTAAACAAGGACAGGGTAGGGACGAAGAGCTTGAGAAGAATATTTACAGTAAACAGGGATGAGAGGTGGGAGGGAAAGGGAGTGAGAAGGGAAATTGCATGGAAATGGAAGGCGATCCTCAGGGTTATACAAAATGTCATATAAGAGGTAAGGAGGGGTAAGTCAAGAGAATACAAATGGAAGACATGATTTACAGTAGAAGGGGTAGAGAGAGAAAAGGGGAGGGGAGGGGAGGGGAGGGGGGATAGTAGACAATAGGACAGACAGCAGAATACATCAGACACGAGAAAGGCAATATGTCAATCAATGGAAGGGTAACTGATGTGATACAGCAATTTGTATACGGGGTAAAAGCGGGAGTTCATAATCCACTTGAATCAAACCGTGTAATATGATGTATTAAGAACTATGTAATGTTATGAACGACCAATAAAAAAAAAAAAAAAAAAAAAAAAAAAGAGAATCTCATTCAGATCTTACCTAGGCTTATAGATAGGTGCTATTATTACTCCTTTGCAAAAGGTAAATGAGGCTCAGAGAGCTTCAGCAACTTACTAAAGAGCATGTAGCCTGTGAAACATGGGGCTGGTCCTGAAACCTAGGGCCTTAATTTTACATAGTACATATATTATATATAAAATAAAACTTATATATAATTGGGGTTTTTTTTGGATTAAAATTTCTTTATTTTCTTCTTTCTTTCTCTCTTTCCAGTACTGGGGATTGAACCTAAGGGAAAGATACCACTGAACTACATCCCCAGCCTTTTTTTTTCTTATTGGTTATTCAAAACATTACAAAGATTGCAGAATCACATTGGTTACACATCCACATTTCTACATAATGCCATAATAGTAACTGTTGTATTCTGCTACCTTTCCTATCCTCTACTATCCCCCCCTCCCCTCCCATCTTCTCTCTCTACCCCATCTACTGTAATTCATTTCTCTCCTTGTTTTTTCCCATTCCCCTCACAACCTCTTATATGTAATTTTGTATAACAATGGGGGTCTCCTTCCATTTCCATGCAATTTCCCTTTTCTCTCCCTTTCCCTCCCACCCCATGCCTCTGTTTAATGTTAATCTTTTCCTCCTGCTCTTCCTCCCTGCTCTGTTCTTAGTTGCTCTCATTATATCAAAGAAGACATTTGGTATTTGTTTTTTAGGGATTGGCTAGCTTCACTTAGCATAATCTGCTCTAGTGCCATCCATTTCCCTGCAAATTCCATGATTTTGTCATTTTTTAGTGCTGCGTAATATTCCATGGTGTATAAATGCCACATTTTTTTTTATCCATTCATCTATTGAGGGGCATCGGGGTTGGTTCCACAGTCTAGCGATTGTGAATTGTGCTGCTATGAACATCGATGTGGCAGTATCCCTGTAGTACGCTCTTTTAAGGTCTTCAGGGAATAGTCCGAGAAGGGTAATAGCTGGGTCAAATGGTGGTTCCATTCCCAACTTTCCCAGGAATCTCCATACTGCTTTCCAAATTGGCCGCACCAGTTTGCAGTCCCACCAGCAATGTACAAGCCCAGGAATCTCCATACTGCTTTCCATATTGGCCGCACCAATTTGCAGTCCCACCAGCAATGTACAAGAGTACCCTTTAAAACTTATATATAATTGTATGTCTATTTTTTATGAATTTAAGTTTTTATTTATGTATTTTGTATGTCTATTTTTTAAATAGCTTTGTTTTATTTATTTATTTTTATGTGGTGCTGAGGACTGAACCCAGGGCCTTGCATGTGCTAGGCAAGCACTCTACCGCTGAACCACAATCCCAGCCCTATATAATTGTATATATTTATGAGGTACAAAGTGATGATTTTTAAATACAAAGTGGGGTTATGAAATCAATCAAATTAACATGTTCATTACTGACACAGGGACTGCCATGAAAAACATGACCCCTCAGGATTAAGGGATGAATATCTATTAGGGAAATGAGGCTACCTCTCAGCCTTAGGGGGCACATTCACACCAGAAAATCAGGAGTTCGCTGGGCACAGTGGTGGACGCGAGTAATCTCAGTAGCTCGGGAGGCTGAGGCAAGAGGATGGCAAGTTCAAAACCAGCCTCAGCAACTTAGCAAGGCCCTAAACAACTTAGCAAGACCCTGTATCTAAATAAAATATATCCTGTATCTAAAATAAAAATGACTAGGAATGTGGCTCAGTGGTTAAGTGCCCCTGGTATAAAAAAAAAAAAAGAAAAGAAAATCAGGAGTTAAAAGGTAAAGCAGTCTTCAAGGCTAGGGAAATGAGATAATGTCCCAGGAGATGGCAGGGTGAGAAAGTCAGCTCAGTCTTTTGACACAATGTGGTCAGCAGAAACATCTGCTCGAGCCAGATAAAGCAGAGTCTGCACATTTCTAAAAATAATAACATTAGAGACTTTCAATGAGGGCAACTCCAGGTGTGAGGAGCAACTGCATGTGTAGAAAAGTTACCAAAGCAATACACAGCTACCTTCACCTTATTAGCCTAGCAAATTGCACATCCCTGGTTGGATTCTTCGGATTGTAATGAGGCATGTGACGCATGAAGAAGCATGATGAAGAAGAGCACAGGTGCAACTAAAATTCCACTTGTACATGTGAGGTCATTAAGAGACCAAGTTCCTTCCTACCCTGTAGATGCCATAAGGTTTTACACTTTTGTTCTTTGCTTGAGCCAGCCTGACACCCTCCTCTATAAGTGTGGCAACTCCATTTTGTACAGTACTTAATTATTAGCCATATTCACCAGTTTGCAGCTTGGAATGTTCTTCATTCCCCAGGGTTTCCAAATCCATTCTGTCTTTCCAATCTCCATCTCTTCTTGGATGCTCCTACTCACCTGTGTGGACATTTCTAGATTCCTCACTGCTACTCTGCTCTTGGGTTGGTTAACTTGGTACCTCAGCTGAACCTCTGTGGTACTGATGACATTTTGGGATGATGGCTGGTGTGTCTACTTTCTGCACACCATGGTTTTCGTCTGGTATAGAATTCTCATTGCTTCTACCCCTATTGCTACCTCATCCCAGGATGAAGTCTTAGGTTCAAGGTTTGTCCTGTTGATTCCTAAACTCCCCACCCCATGTAACTAAAGGTAACTTCTGTGTCCAAATGTTCTTGTGATATGCTGTGGGCAAAGTCCCTACCATTTTATACATAATTTTTCATGATGGCAGAAAGTGTTCCTTAATGGAAGCTTCTGACCCAAAGGCTCCTGTGATATACCTAAATATGTAATGTCAAAGCTGGTCCTTTTAGTCCAAGCCTTTTTTTTTTCTATGTGGGAAAACTAAGTTACAGAGTGATCAAGAAACATGCCCAAAGAAGTCAAATGGAGATTAGTAGCAGAAATAAATCTGGTCCTAAACTTTCTAACCCCTAGCCCAATATTAAATATTTATACAACACTGGTTGTTATGTTGCATGGGATTGGAGAGGAAACGCCAGATGATGTATCTCTCTGAAAGAACATTCTGTGGTCTTTGAGAAGACTTCTGTGGTCTAATGAGAAGGCCATACAAGATAGGATGTCATCATCAAAGAGCCCAGAATAGATTATCATAAGTCAAGGTAGTATATGAAAGGAATGTAGAGATATAGCTCCCTGCAGAAGGCAATGTCATTTTATGTTATGATATGGTATGTTCTCTTATATTACAGGATACCACTGTATGATATAGCATGTTATGCAAAGTTATCAAATTCTATATTGACATAATGGCATGTCAGCATATGGTACCATATCTTATGACACATTGTGTGTTACAACATGTTATCACAGTAACTATTATTACAGTTTTGACATGTAACATGGTATGTTGTGACATATGATGCCATGGTACACCACACATATTATGGTACATTATAATATGTTATCACATGATGTATCATGACATGCTGTTTTATGCTTCACGTTTTGGTGTGTTATAATGTTATGGTGTGCTGTCACATATTATTATGTGTCATGTTGTGGTATGGCTTGCTATGGCATCATGTATTGTGCCATGTTAAGCATATTATAGCATGCTATGATGTGTTATTATATGACCTGGCATGTCATGGTATGATGTTATCATATGGTATGGTACAGTGTGGTTATGATCTGTTGTTTTTATGTTATGGTGTATTGTGTTATTTCCTGTTTTGGCATGTCTAGTATGTTAAATGTGCCATTATATTGTATAGTGTATTATGGCATGTCATTGCATGTTGTGCCATGGTTGTTATGTGTTATGATACGGCATACCATGCCACATTGATGTGTGTCATGACACATCATTCCATGACAGGGCATGTTAAGGCATACTGTCATGTGACACAGCCTGTTATAGCATATATTGTTGAATGGTGTATTATTGACATGGCTCCCCAGCTGCCAAGCCACACAGCCCAGCCCACTAATCCCCACTGAGAAGAGGCAGTGGAGCTGTTGAGCTGGAGCCATGAAAGTGCAGGCAATTGGCACTGGTCTTGGCAGCACAGAGCAAGCCCCCCTGCAGCTTATGTAGGCCCCACCCAACAGCAGAAGTGAAAAAACTCTGGTTTCATTATGGCATTTTATCATTTGGTATGGTGGGTCATCATGTGTTATTATATAATATGGTGTTTTATATGTTATGTGTGGCATATCATGGTATGTTATATCTTCTGTGGTGGTATGTTATGTCATGTTGTGACATGTTATCACGTGGCATGGTATATTATTGTGTGGTATGTCTTATATGTTGTAACACATTACGAGGTGTTATGGTATGTTACCATATGTTGTGGAATGTTACCATATGATATGTATCACATGTAAAAAGCAAAAGGGGATAGGAAACAGAAGTAGGTAGAGAAATTCTTCATACTACCTACAAGTATGCCCCCGTGAGAGGAGAGAGAGAAGACAAAAGAATTAGGCAGGAAGAAGCTGAAATGACAGAGTTCTGAGAAATCTCAGCTAGCCTGAGAAGAGATTCCAATACAAATCCAGAGGTCTACTGCACTGGCCAGAAATAGTGTGGGCCTTTTACCCCCAGTGTGCTCAGTCATTTTCTGTGCACTATCCAGGAAGCACATAGCTTCAGCTGTAAAAATGAGGCAGATCCTAAAGATCCTACCACTGAAGGGTATGAGCTAATTCAATTTCTTGTGACAGGTGTTCTCTTAAATGGAGATCTGAACAGTCTCCTGCCATTGTTGCCACAAACAAGTTGCTAGGATGCATTTGGAGCAGCTTCAGTGTTTTAATGAGCTGGAATAAAATAGTACCATTACTCCTTGAGCTACCATCTCTAGTGTTCAGGCCACCCTTTCCAGGGGAGGCAAAGTTTGGGTTTGAACCATGTCAGTATGGATGAGAAGAGAAAACATAGAATGAATGGGACAACTTTGCCAACTGTCCATTTTCACTAGTGTGGCACTATGGCTAGAAAAGGAGGGGAAGCTGCTTTGTAATGAGCATCCTGAGCACTTATTGGAAATGTACTATATGTTGAAACCTGTACTAAATCCTGGGACTATAATAACAAATGATGCATACCACTTAGACACATGGGAATGTTATCTTTGTAAATGCAGAGGTTAGGACTTCAGGATGTCTTGTCCTGGCCTTAGACAAGGCACAAGTATTTTAGAGAATGGCAATCATGGGCAAATGTGGGTCTTCCATATGTCCCCATAGATTGTATTTGGAACCAAATATTTTCTATAATAGAACAGGTCTCCTCTGTACTTGACTCCCTTAAAATTTTCTCTAGAAGAGTCAGGATATCAATATGCTGGTAGTAGCCATGGGTATCTATCTGATACTAGTGCCAGATCACCTCAGTTAATTTAGATGGAGCTATGTGCATACATTCATCTAACAAGCATGTATTGTGAGCCTTTTATCTCTCAGGTACTGTTCTATACATTGAGAGACACACAAATGAACAAGACAGACAAGAATTTTTTTCTCTTTGAGCTTACTTCTGAGGTGGTGGAGATAGATAATAAACAAACTAACAAATAAGATAATTTCATGATGTATTAAGTGCTACAAAGAAAATAAAACAGAGATCAAAAAGTGATTGAGTTGAGCTGAGGATGCCATTCAGTGGTAGAGTGCTTGCTTAGCATGTACAACATCCTGGGTTCCATCCCCAGCACCACACACATACACACAAAAGTGATTGAGTAGAGAGGAAGTGGTGCTAGGAGACTATATCAGATAAAATTGTTAACAAAAATAGCTCTCAGAATGCATTTGAACAGTGACTAAAAGCTAAACATTCAAAGTTTTTTTGTTTTGTTTTGTTTTTATTTTTTGTTGCATTTTGCCACTAAGAGCATCTTTATTCATGTACATCAAGCCCAGAAAGGGGATGTGGTCCTAGGAAGACTTCCCGGGGGATTCTGCCTCCCCCTGTTTTTGTTTCCACTGTTGCTTTAAGGACATGGTTTCTGCAGACTCAGTCTTGATCCCTTCTAGACCCTGGGGTCCTGGCACAGATGCTGTCCCCAGAAACCTCCAAGTCTGGTGGGAGACACAGAGCCACCTGCCATTCTCCCAACTTGCTTTCTTAAATTTATTTTTCTGCAGGCTGGCATGGGACCCAGGGCCTCATGCCTGTTGGGTGAGCACTCTGGTCCTGAACCATACCCCAGCCCTCTTCCACTGTGACTGAGTTCCACCTCAATACCACCCAGGCCTGTTCCCTGTCCCCAGGGAGGTTCCATTCTAGTGTGTGAGAAATAACAGTGATAAAACAGCTGATCACCCCTCCACGTTTTAAGACCCACAGAGGATGACCTAAGAGCCCTGGGCTGAGCATGGTGTACACACCTGTCATCTCAGTTACTCAGGAGGTTGAGGCCGGAGGATCACAAGTCAAGTTCAACATCAGCCTGGGTAACTTAGCGAGACCCTGTCTCAAACTACAATTTAAAAAGACTTGGTGGCTTAAAACAAGAGGAACTTATTTTCTCACAGTTGTGTAGCAGGAGGTCCCAAGTTAAGGTATCTGCAGAGCTGGGCTCCCTCTGGAGGCCCCGGGGAGAATCCTTGTGGTTTCGTTGCTCCAAGTTCTGTCTGCAATAGCACATAGCCTGCTCTTCTTTCTTCTTCTATCTCCTAGAAAGACACCTGGTCATTGGACTTAGGTCCACCTGGATAATCTTAAGATTCACGACTTGGGCTGGGGATGTGGCTCAAGCGGTAGCGCGCTCGCCTGGCATGCATGCGGCCCGGGTTCGATCCTCAGCACCACATACCAACAAAGATGTTGTGTCCGCCAAATACTAAAAAATAAATATTAAAAATTCTCTCTCTCTCTCTCTCTCTCTCTCTCTCTCTCTCTCTCTCTCTCTCTCCTCTCTCTTAAAAAGTGTTTAAAAAAAAAAAGAAAGAAAAAGATTCACGACTTAATCACATGTACAAAGACCCCCCACCCAAACACATCCAAATGACTCAGACTTCTCTTGTTGAGGCCACCATTCAACCTACTGTGGATGGGTTGGGCAGGCATGGAATCTTCTTCTTTGTAGGTTCCTCTGCAGGGCCTGGTTCTGGAGAGGTCATAACCTCTGACTGAAAAAGTTGGCAGCAACGTGTAAGGAAAAGAGGAACTTGCTGGACCGGTGCTGCCCCTTCAGGAGACCCAGAGGTGGGGAGGCACTTTCCCACCAGGTTCAAGCTTCCCCTGGAGAATCAGGAAGTTGGGACCATGGCCTCCAGGCAGTACCCTGAAACCTAAGCCTGAATATGCTCCAGACATAGGTTGGGTGGCCTCTGGATGTCCATGATGGGCACCCAGTGGGTCCAGCTATGCTCCGGGCCAGGCCCTGATTTCTGGCAGGACAGACAGAGGCTGACAAGAACCAGTGCTGTCCTCCTTCCCAACGCCACTGTCATGCAGCTGGGTTCTCTGTTATCTCTGAATCCAGGCTGAAGGCCACACCAATTCTCCCCTGGTCTGCTCCACTGGGCTGGTTTCCAGGAATCCTGTTCCCATGGAGAGGACAGAGCTGGGTCTGGCTCTTGAGCTCCCCAGCTAAGACCTAGAGTGATTTTGGAAGAAGGAGTATGGATCTCAAAGGTCTTAAGAGTATTTCATGGATCCACCATTTGATCCAGTTATCCCATTCCTCCGTCTATTCCCAAAGGACTTAAAATCAGCATACTACAGTGATGCAGCCACATCAATGTTTATAGCAGCTCAAATCATAATAGCTAAGCTATGGAACCAACCTAGATGCCATTCAACAATGATGGATAAAGAAAATGTGGTTTATACACATGGGAATATTACTTGGTCATAAAGAAGAATGGAATTATGGCATTTGCCAGTAAATGGATGGACCTTGAGACTATCATGATAAATGAAATAAGGCAATCTCAATAAACCAAAGGCCAAATGTTCTTTCTAATATGTGGATGCTAAGCAAGGGAGGGTCAGGAGGGAAAGAAGAGATGTTCATTGGATTACACAAAGGGGAATGAAGAAAAGGGAGGGGAGATGGGAACAGGAGAGACAGTAGACTGAATCAGACATAACTTGCCTATGCTCATATATGAATTCACAATCAGTGTAACTCCACATCATGTACAACCACAAGAATGGGATCCTAATTAGAATAAGTTATACTCCATGTATGTATAATGTACCAAAATACACTCTACTGTCATGTGTATCTAAAAAAGAAAAAAAAATAACAAAGAGCATTCCAGGAAAAGAAGAAAATATCCCTAGGACCAATCCAAGATTTTCTTTCAACAGGAACAATCAAAAGAGGCTAGAGAAACTTCTGGTTTGGACAATATTGAGAAGGCTCAATTTTCCCTGCTGAAGATGAATATAAACTCTGAAACTGGCATAAGAGACAACCAAGGGGAATTGTAAATGATGAAGAAAAACTATCTTGGGATTCCTGGAGAAGCAGCACAATAGCAGAGAGAAGCATCTTGCTTCTCTATACCCAACAGAAAAAGATTGTTATGGTTTGGATGTGAGGTGTCCCCCAAAGGCTCAAGTGTAAAACAATATAAGAAGGTTCAGAGCAAAAATGATTGGGTTGTGAGAGTCTTAACCCAATCAGTGAATTAATTCCCTGATAGGGATTAACTGAGTGGTAACTGAAGTGGTGGGGTGTGGCTGGAGGAGGTGGGTCATTGGGGCATGGCTTTGGGGTATATATTTGTATCTGGCAAATTGAGTCTCTCTCTGCTTCTTGATCACCATGATGTGAGCTGCTTCCCTCCACCACCCTTTCCTGCCATGATGTTCAGCCTTACTTCAGGCCCTAAGGAATGGAGCTGGCTTTCTGTGGACAAGACCTCTGAAACTGTGAGCCCTCAAACTCTTCTTCCTCTATAGTTGTTCTGGTTAGATCCTTTTAGTCATAGAGAAAAATATGACTAAAACAAGGACTATCCAGACTTGGCACTTCAAAAACCCAGTCTGACTTCCATAAAGTAGCCTAGTTAAGATCATTTCCTCCTCAGTTATTATGGGAGTCTCTGACAATACTGAACCAAATACCAGTGGCTGGTGGGATCAGTTAGGATCTCTGGAAAAAATAAATGAGAAAGCACTCCTCTTTCCTGCAGTTGGGCCTAAGACTCTCCTTTATTGCTGAGAGTTGCTGAATCAGGCAGGCAGAACAGACTCAAGAATACAATAGTAAGTGGCCTGTTCCATAAAGCTTCTTTGTTTCTATAGACCTGAGATTCTCCAGCCCCTCCCTGAGACAGCAGATAGCTGAGAATACTGGTAGTGGTATCCTACAATCCTCTCTCACCAAAGGCACCTTTCAGCCAACCTGGGGAAACCCTTTCTCCTTCTTAGGCAGCAAAATCAGAGATCAGTAGAAGCCCCAATGGCACAAGGTAAACCAAAGTGACTAACGTGACACCTCATAGGAAGAAAATGAAATTACCATTGAAATCACAGCCCTTAAAATTAAACCAGGACATGTGTGCTAAATCTAAGCAGGGTAACTGCCTGATAAATTAAAAAATATATGCAATCAGGCCAGGTGCAGCGGTGCACGCATGTAATCCAGGGTCTCTGGAGGCTGAAGCAGGAGGCTCAGGAGTTCAAAGCCAGCCTCAGCAAGAGTGAGGCACTAAGCAACTCAGTGAGACCCTGTCTGTAAATAAAATACAAAATAGGGCTGGCGATGTGGTTCAGTGGTCCAGTGCCCCTGAGTTCAATCCCTGGTATACCCCGCCAAAATATGCAATCAGACACTATTTCCTATGTTCATTTATGAATACACGATCAGTGTAATGCCACATCATGTACAACTACAAGAATGAGAAGATATAGTCCATGTATGTATAATGTGTCAATGTATATTCTACTGTTATGTATAATTGAAAAGAACAAATAAAAGTTTTTAAAGAATATAAATAAATAAAAGAAAAAAATATGCATTGGATCCAGAGTCTCCTAGCATTAATAATAAACAAAAAAAGCAAATTCATAAGGTCAAGGTCATATATTTTCTCTTATATGTGGAAGCTAAAGAGGAAAAAGGAAAAGAAAGGTGGGGGAATCTCATGAATATTGAAGGGAGATCAGTAGAGAAAAGGGACCAAAAGGTGGAAGGAGAGGAGGGAGGGGGAAGTGCTGGAGAATGATATTGGTCAAATTATATTGTTATATTGTATGCATGTATGAATATGCAACAACAAATTTTATCATTATGTACAACTGTAATGTGCCAACAAAAATGTTGAAAATGAAACCAAATGCTGAATGTTTTCTTTGACATAAGGAGGCTGATTCATAGTGGGATGGGGTAAGGAGGGGAATCATGGGAGGAACAGATGAACTCTAGATAGGGCAGAGGGACTGAAGGGGAAGGAAGGGAGCATGGGGTTAGAAATGATGGTGGAATGTGATGATCATTATTATTTAAAGTACATGTATGAAGACACGAATTAGTGTGAATATACTTGGTATACAACCAGAGATATGAAAAACTGTGCTCTATATGTGTAATAAGATTTGTAATTGCATTCTGCTGTCACATATAAAGATTAATAAAAAATTTAAAAATAAATAGATATAGGAAATTGAAAAAAAATAAAATAACAAAAAGTGTGGAAAATAAGGGGGAAAATAGACAAAGTGTTTAGGATACAGTTTAAATTCACCTGTCATACTAATAACCAGTGAAACAACAACTTGAATTAGAAAAGCCACTCAACTGACACCAATGCTGACGTGAATCAGGTGTTGCAATTATCTTAAGTGGATTTTTAAAGCAGCCAGCATAAATATGCTCCAATAATGCACTTCTCCTGGAACAAATGGAAAAAAAAGAATATTACAGCAAATCAATAGAAGTTACAAAAAGAATACAACAGAAATTATAGAACTTAAAAATACATAATTGGGCTGGGGATGTGGCTCAAGTGGTAGCGAGCTCGCCTGGTATGTGTGTGACCCAGGTTCGATCCTCAGCACCACATACCAACAAAGATGTTGTGTCCGCCGAGAACTGAAAAATAAATATTAAAAAAAATTCTCTCTCTCTCTCTCTCTTTCTCTCTCTCTCTCTCCTCTCTCACTTTCTAAAAAAAAATACATAATTAAATGAAAATTTTTTTCTGGGTAGGATCAATAGTAGAGATGATGGGACAAAGCCTGACAACTAAAAAAATGAGTTCAGTAAGGTTGCAAGATACAAGATCAACACACAAATTCAACATTTCTGTATGCTAACAATGAATAAACTGAAGTAAAAATACAATACCATTTATAATCACTCCAAAGAAAATGAAATATTTAGCAATATTTTTAACAAAACATGTATGTAATTCACATGTTGAAAATTACAAAATGCTGATAAGAGAAATTCAAGACCTAAATAAATGCAGAGACATACCACATTCGTGTATTGAAAGAATCAACACAGTATAGATATCAATTCTCCCCAAAATGATCTATAGGTTAAATGAGAGAAAACCCAGCCTATCAGAAAACCCAGCAAAGGTTATTTGTAGACATAGACAAGTTTATTACAAAATTTATATTGAAAGGTACACACCCTAAAATAGCTAAAACAATCTTGACAAGAAAAAAGTGGGAGGATTTGACACTACTTGATCTTAAGGTTTACTACATAATTATGGTAATTAAGACAATATAGTATTGGTGGAGGGATGGATACATAGATCATGGGATTAGAATGGAAATCATTCTAATGGAACAGAATAGAGAATCAAGAAATAGACTTGCACAAATATGCCAAACTGATATTTACAAAGATGCAAAAGCAATCCAATGAAGGAAGATGATACTTTCAACAATGGTACTAGAGTAATTGGACATCCAATCACAGAACAATCATCCTCAATGTGTCTCACACTGTATATAAAAACCAACTCAGGGAGCTGGGTTGTAGCTCAGTGGTAGAGTGCTTGCCTAGCACATATGAGGCACTGAGTTCAATCCTCAGCACCACATAAAAATAAATAAATAAAATAAAGATATTGTGTTCATGTATAACTAAAAGAATATGTTTAAAAAAAACTCACTCAGGGGCTGGGGTTGTGGCTCAGTGGTAGAGCGCTCGCCTAGCATGTGCAAGGCCATGGGTTCAAACCTCAGCACCACATAAAAAAAATAAATAAATAAAATAAAGATATTGTGTCCAACTAAAATTTAAAAATAAATTTAAAAAAACTAACTCAGGATGGAGTACAGACTTAAATATAAAAGTATAAAATAAAATAAAAACACATGGAGAAAATCTCTTAGACCTAGGGCTAAACAAGATCCTAGCCTTAGCCCCTAAAGCATGGTCCATTAAAAAATAGTTAATTTAGATCTCATCAAAAATGTTAAACCATTTGGTCTATGAAAGCCTATGTGAAGAGATTGAAAAGACAAGATACAGACCAGAAGAAAATATGCACAAACAACATATCCATCAAAGTGCTCATAGCTATAAAACATAAAGAATTCTCAAAACTCAAAATCAATTAAATCCAGTTGAGAAATGGGCAAGATATATACAAAAACATTCACTAGACAATATACAGATGGGGAATAAGCACATGAAAAGTTATTCAACATTGTTGACTGTCAGATAAATGCAAATTATAACTACCATGAGTTAGCACTACATACGTATCAGAATGGCTAAAATATAATAATAGTGATAGCACCAAATACTAATGAGGATGTGGAGAAACTGCCTCACTAATACATTGTTAATGGGACTGTAAAATGCTACAGCTGCTGGGGAAAATGGTTTGCCAGTTTTTTTAATTAAGCACATACTTATCATATGATGTAGCAATTGTACTTTTGTGCATTTATTCCAGAGAAATGAAATGTTCACATAAGACCTGTATATGAATATCACAAATGCCTATCAATAAGCAAATGTTTCAATGCAGGCACATCCATTCCATGGCCTGCAACTCAATAATAAGAAGGAACAAACTATGGATATGTGCAACAGCCTGGATGAATTCCCAGAAAATTATGCTGAATGAAAAAAGTCAGTTCCCCAAAGTCACACATACTGTACAATTCCATCTATGTAATGTTTGTGAAATGTCAAAATTATGAAAATGGAATATGATTGGTGGTTGCCTGGAGTTAATGAGGTGGTGGGGGAGGCAAGTGAATATGATTCTAAAAGGGTAGCAGGTTGGATTTTTGATGGATGGCACAGTTCAGTATCTGGACTGTGGTGGTGGATACATGAACCTACATAGGTGATAAAGTTGTATAAAACCAAACATGCACACACACAAGTATAATTAAAACTGGGGGAACTCTGAATTATATTGGTGGATTATATCAATGTTGATATTCTGGTTGTGATGTTATAGTTTCCCAAAAAAATGTTACCAATGGAAAAAACTTGGCAAGGTATACAAGGCTCAATAAGTATTTTTTCAACTTCATATAAATCTGCAATTATTTTAATAAAAGATTCAGTTGAAAAAGACCACTGTTGCTGGAGCTTAGTGGATGAACAGGAGAGTGGTGAGAGACAGATGAGCTAAGCAGAGGCTTGATTGTTTGGGGCCTAGTAATCCACCCAAGGAGTTTGGATTTTATGATAAACCCATTGGGAAGCCATTGGAAGGGAGATAGATGAAGTGGTTTATACTTTAACACATTATTCTGGCTGATGTGTGGAGGGCCAAGAGTGGGAAGAAGAAAACCACTTAGAAGACTGTTACAGTAAACAAGTGTTTTCCCTTTGTTGCCACCATTATAACAAGAAATTCTGGTGGCTTGGATCAGAAGTGAGTGAAGAGAGAGAAGCAAATGAATCGAGGATATATTTTAGGGGTATCAGCTAAGAAAAACTCACAGTTGGATGAATGGTTATGAAGTTCTCAATCCAGAGAATTTTCTAGAATGGGGCCAAATTCTACATATACACCCTGAGCTATTCTGATAGGACAAGTTAATTTTCAGAAATAGAGATTGTGTTCCCACTGGGCACATGTCAACAACATGGCCTATCATATAGGGCTGATAGTAGCCTATATATCACCTAAGAGATTAGAAACCTCACATCATATACAGCCAGAACAATGAGAAGTTATACTCCATTTATGTATGATGTGTCAAAATGCACTCATTCTACTGTCATGAATAACTAATTAGAACAAATAAAACAGATAGATAGATAATTAGAAACCTCAAGCTACGTGGACATTTCCAAAATAGAATAAGAATTTATCTACCCCTTTTGGCAGATAAATTGGAAAAAAGAGGTCAAACTCCAAGTGGCTGAAGCTCTGTTTAGGGCACAAGGCTTGGTGATAAGAGTAGGAGCTGAATGTCAGTCCCAAATAACCATCTTTGAGCTGCACAAGCCTTGCAGCCCTGCTGCTGTACCTAGTAGCTTAATTGTCCTATCTGCTGTTACTGCAGCTCTGTGTACACAAGGGGGCAGCCAACTACATAAATTCTGTCTTCCCTAGGGCCCTGTGGGAGGGGCTGATGTGGCCAGGAAATATGGGCCAGCTTTCAGCTTCAGTTGAAAACTATTAGATCCCGAGGGCTCCCAGGATTGGTGGACCTTGGAAATTAATTGTTCCCATTGAGACTTTGAAGAATTCAGCTCCCAGTTCATTTCACTGGCAAAACTAACCCAGTTTTCTGCAAGTTTGGTTATACTGTGAGTAAGTGGAATCATGGAATGTTTCTTAAAAGGATTTAGATGGGAAGCTAAGGCAGGAGGATCACAAGTTCAAAGCCAGCCTCAGCAACTTGGTGAGACACTATTCCCACCCCACTCCTCACACACATACACAAAGAACTGGGGGTGTGGCTCAGTGGTTAAGGGACCCTGGGTTCAATCCCTGGTACTACTACTACTACTACTACTACTACTAATAATAATAATAATAATAAACTAAAAAAATCTCCATCAGAGTCCACATCATTCCAGTAAAATGTCATCATATTCTTATTTGCAAAAGGGATCCCAGTGTATTACTGTTCTTCCAGCAAGGAGACAAAGAATGTGCTTTACACAATGTTCCCATGGAACCCTTGGGACCTGATGTTTCCAGTTTATAATTGTATCTGAACAACTTGAGCCTAGTGAGTTCTCTTATCAATGTCTTAGGTGCTGGCACAAGTGGAGGCCAAGTACAGGTCAAGGCAATTGATTATGCAAATACTTCGGTAGCCTTCTTGCCTGGCACTGATGCACAGGACATGGGAGTATACGGTAGTCTCTGGTATTCCCAGCCTTAGGGACCAGGTCAGCCCAGTCCAAAGGTATAAACAAAAAGGTGGATGTGTGAAGCTGCCAGGATACTAACAGATGGCATTTGAGGGAGTTTTCTGCAATCAAAATGAAGGGATATGGCTATAATAGGGAATGGCTGCAGGAGACAAGAGGGCAGCAAAAGCATCATGAACCAAGAGTGGAATCACCTCAGACTCAAAGAATCAAAGTGAATGGAAATAAGATCTTGAAGTTAAGCTGAAGCCAATCAAGAACACAGGCATCTAATGCCCCCAGCTGGAATGTTTCATGTTTGTTTTTCTCGTGACAGTCTTAGCCTTAGTTAATGAGGCAAGGGTGAGGGAAATAACAGTGAGGCATTTGATAGAACAAGTCTAGGAACAGATTTAGGGAGCTTGAGCAGGGAGGGTGTTGTGTTCTGGAAAAAGGGAAGGAGTGGATTTCCTCATATTTCATCTTCTCTCACAGTGTCATTGCATATCTGGGGACTCAGTTATTGTTGAATACTTCTCTCTATTGAGTATATTGAAAAGTCACAGAGGGACCAAGGAGGCTAGCAGGGACTTTCAGCATTTTTTCCCAAAAAATTTTGGGTAAAAGCATGATCACTTATGCTACTACAATTGCTTATGGTGGGGGTTTCTTTTCTGTGGTGCATGCAAACATTGACTTTATCTAGTATTAACCCCCTGAAAATGGTTTATCTCAATATGAGCTCATCTTCCTTCCTCTTTCCAAGAATGTTCTCCTCAAGTTCCCCTATCAATAGCTGTCTCACTTCCTTTTAGAAGTCACTCCCAGTAGCTGCCATAGTTCATTTTGGCAAAAGGAGTACCTAAGAATGCATAAACTGGCTCAGGGATTATTCATGACTCCTCAAAGCCATCTGGGCTCCTCTCCCCAATGCCAGTCACAGTCAGCAATATAACAGGGCCCTTTGTGTCTGAAAATTGCTGCAGAAACCCTTGGAGAGGTTTGCATGGGACTTGGTTCCCCTTTTACTCCAAGAAAACCCAGACAGCCCTCAACCACTGGCTGATAACACAATTAGTAAGAAGCAGATGTGGTATTTGAACTGAGGTCTTTTGACTACAAATCTAGTCTTTGTTTAGTAACATTGGAGGGCCTTATGAACAACAGACACTTGATTCACGTTCATGGAGAGGCTGCATATATACATAACAATGGTTAAGATCCCAGCATCTGACAACTGTGACAAAGTATGCATAATATACATTCATCATTTAAATCATTTTCAGTGTATAATGCAGTGGCATCAAGTGTACTCAGAATGTTGTATAATCATCACTATTGCTCATTTCCAGAACTTTGTCATCATCCTAAACAGATATTCTGCACTCAACTGGTTTTGAACTCAGATTCAGCTGCTTAATAGCTGTGTAAACTTGTCTAAATGCCTTAATTTCTTGGGGACCCAATTTATTTGTTTGCAAGATGAGGATGATAATGATAGTATATTCTTCATAAGCTTTGTGTTTATTGATGTTTATTAATATTAATCACTATATCAATGGATTGGTTAGTTGAATTATGTTTACTCCATATTTACTGAACTCTTACTCTGAGTTTGCCTCTGCACTGCTTGTACTGTGCAGATTCAATGAGATAAGCAACCTCAGTGCCTGCCATGGATCATCCCCTCAACAAATTCTGGCTATTGGATCCCTATCATTACTGCTTTCAAACTGAGTTTGAAACTCATGCCTCCTTAGCCCCTCTGGTGAAAGCAGTTCATGTTCTCTCTCTCTCTCTCTCTCTCTCTCTCTCTCTCTCTCCCTCCCCCCCCTCTCTCCCTCCCTACCATATCCTCCTACATAAAGAATGTCACAAATAGCAATAAATTTTCTTTCCACTTGTAGAAGAAAGAGGCAGGCACCTGCCCCTGGGAACTGCCACCCTAGCTTTATGGTTAGAGAATACCCAACTTCTTTCTCCATTTCTCTCCCATGGTAGATCCAGGTCTGGTGGGGCCAGTTGTGACAAAGATCAACTTCCAAAAGTTCAGAAGAACGGCAGGGAAATTCCTTTCATCCACTCCCTGTCACCAACAAGATCACCTTGGCCCCTCCCAACAGCAGATGGCATGGGCAAGGGGGAAAAGAAAAGAGCCTTATACTATTCTGCCTATTGCTCTCCCACTCAAATATCCCCACCTCACTCTCTTGTTCCTTAATTGCCATTCTCTTGCTTGGGTTAGCCAGAGGTCCAGGAGAGGAGAAAGTGAAGCTGAACAGAAGGGGAGGAAGAGGATGATGATAATTCCTATCTCCTGATAATTTCCCAGCCCTCACAATGGATTATCCTTCAAACCCACAAACTTATTCTAGATCCCAATAACCTTTCTCCAGAAACTCACAGACTTCAAGTCATTGGACTCCCTGTCTTTACACCATTCACACAGCTCCACGTGAACTAGGAGAGTCATTGTCCAGCTCCAAGCATTTCCAACAAGCTGTCCCTGTTCCTGCTGTCCTGGATAGCCTGGGATCTTCTAGTTTCATATCTGAATTTTTCTTGAATGCTCTGGCCCAACAGGAGGGAATGATTGCCATTTCTAGATCACAACACAAGTTTTCTTACTTCCATGCCTTTACTTCTGTTGTTACTTCTCCTTCAAACACCCTACCCCATTACAACCACTGTCCATCTCATATCCTTCTGTTTTCTTAAAGATTTCCCAGATTTCTCCTCCCCAGATATGCTACCTTCTTCTTTTTGATCTTTGCTCTTTCCTGTATGTACCCCTCCAAATGACACTTTGAGTACCCTCTTAGCCTGATGTGGATGTATCACCTCGCCATACAAGGTAATAACTTTCTTAGAGACAAATACTCTTTCTGAATCATATTTATAGCCCTTGCACTGCCTTGTACGTAGAAGACACAACAACAATAACAATCCAAATTGAAAACAGTATTTTCTAGAAACATGGGTACATTTGGGTGACTTTATTAATTTGGCAGGCGGAAACCCAACCACCATGTGACTCAGTGATTCTGTTTATGAGAAAATGCAAGCAAGCTTTAAATAATGAATTTCCATATGTTTATAAATTGGGCAAGGCCTAGGTTTATAGCAGGAAAAGAATGCAACAGTTGGTCATCTGCAAGTTGAGTCTCCACCACCAGAGGGCAGCATTGGTAGCACTCAAATTGAAACAACCTTGAGGCCAGGTTCCTTTTCCCAGTCTGGTCATCCTATCAGTGAGAGAAGGAAGGGGATTCTCTAGTAACACGAAATAAAACTCCCTATCAGCTTTGTGGAAATTCAGTGTTGGGCTAGGAGGCGATTGAGGAAGAAAAAGAGCAGAGTTGCCCCTGTACACATTAAATTTCCTTCCATTGGATTGAAGTCAATATAAATCTTTAAATTCTGATGTTATATTACATATTAAAATAATATAAAATGTCAAATTTCAACTCACATCAATTATGGTTTTTAAATTACTCTGCATCATGTAAATGGTGATTTGATTATATCCTTCTTCAACTTGTTTGTTTTGTTTCACATTGTTTTTTGTATTATAGAGTTAAGGTATGCATTAGAAAATAAATGATGTGAGAAATTTATCTATGCTTATACCTGCTTATATCTGTGATTATTTTTCCTTTGTGCTTTGAGACTATCTTTTTTGAAACTTTTTTTGGTATTAGAGATTTAAACCAGGGGTGCTTTACCATTGAGTCACATCCGCAGCACTCCCCCTCCTTTTTAAGACAGGGTTTCACTAAATTGCTTAGGGCCTTAATATGTTACTGAGGCTGGCCTTGAACTTGAGATTCCCTTGTCTTGGCCTCCCCAGCTGCTGGGATTACAGGCATGCACCACCCCCCTTATCTCTTTGAAACTTTTCTTTTTTTTTAAAGAGAGAGGAGAGAGAGAACTTTCAATATTTATTTTCTAGTTCTCGGCGGACACAACATCCTTGTTGGTATGTGGTGCTGAGGATCGAACCCGGGCCACATGCATGCCAGGCGAGCGCGCTACCGCTTGAGCCACATCCCCAGCCCCCTCTTTGAAACTTTTGAAGAGGTGATTAGGGTTGAGAGAATCACCAATCTAAAGGAACCTCTAGAAAATAGCCCATATTCTCCCTGCCAAGTTCCTACTCTGCACTCAAGTCCCCATCTTAAACATGCTTTAATGTGTTCAATCAGTGATTTCAAATAGCAAACACTTTCTGAAAGGCATCCTTGAAATGTAAGGTTGTGAGGGAAGGTATTAAGCTATATATGAAAATGTTACACAGGCAATTTTGATTTCTTTTGAAATGTTAATAAGCTATTATACCTATTCAATGCTGCATCTAGTTTGTAATAACCTCCACTCTCAAAGAGAGGCAAATGAAGATATGTGGAAGAAAGAAATTAGGAAAATATTTTGCATACAAATTTTGATTTCATTTTTCTATTATTAAGAGTCAAAAACCCTCAGATCTCTTCCTCCTCTGCCCCTCAACACTTGTATCATTTATTTTATACAAATGACTGTTTGTCAGGGTCAAAACTAGCTTATCATCCAACTCTTCTGTCATCCTCTGATAAAGATGTAACAACGAATATCACATTTCTTAGAAAAATTTCTGGGTGACAAAAAATGTGAATCTTGTCAGGAAAAAATGTTTTAGTTTTAATCTAAAAATTGGAAGTCCAACTATTTTGAAGAAGATCTTATTTTCAAGGGAGAAACCCTCAATTTAAAGCTCTGCAAAGAGGAGCATTTCATGTCTCCTCTTCCTCACTAGAATTTTCTTTCCTTTAATATCCTATCACTGCACACTTAGGGAGTTGTTAATAAAGAGAAGTGGCTTTAGTTGCACTTTGCAACCCCTGGGATGAAGGAGTTGGGTGGAAAGTGCAAATTTAAGTCAAATAATCCATATATTTTAGCCAGGTGCAGTGGTACATGCTTATCATTCTGGCTACTCAGGAGACTGAGGGAGGAGAATTGCAAGTTTGAGTCAAGCCTGGGTAAATTAGTGGGGCTCTGTCTCAAAACAAAACTTTAAAAAAAAGAGTCTGAGGATGTAGCTTAGTTGTTCAGCACTTGCCAAGCATGCAGGAGACCCTGGATTCAATGGCTAGTACTGCAAAATGATAGTAACCATAGGTAACAGACACACATGAGCAGTGGGAACATGAAGTTAAGAGGATAATTCTAT
The DNA here is from genome assembly GCF_045843805.1 of Urocitellus parryii. NCBI lineage: Eukaryota > Metazoa > Chordata > Mammalia > Rodentia > Sciuridae > Urocitellus > Urocitellus parryii. The sequence goes on from NC_135547.1 coordinate 39,428,867, forward strand.
AAACTGGTCCCACTGTTCTGATCCCCGCATGCTTTCTTTTAAAAAGCAATTTACCTACAGCCCTGCTTAGCTTAAGTCAATAAGATATGCTATATCCTTCTGCAAATACCCTATTATCTGCAGGAGAAATGCAGGCCCCAAATGCCAATAATAACAACACAAGTTACCCTGAAAGGTTTGTGACCCTTACTCAGGCTAGATTTCAGAACTCAGGGATATAAGGATAATTCATCCTAACCTTAATATCTCTAAGAACAAGTTCTAAATAGAACTAGTCAGTATAGGCCAAAGTGACCTGGTGTTGCCTTGGACCTTTACCATGTGCAGTGGGGACTTGAAAGTCTGATGCAATCCTGTTGTCAGTCAACAGTAAAGATGTAGACCTGGGCAGGATTCGGAAAATTTCCATGGGAACCTCAATACCTCCATGGGAAGTGGAGAGCAGGAGGGATATGCTGTCCCTGTCCTCTCTAAGAGGACCCATTGTCTTCCTTGAGAGTGTCCCTTTTTCCATTTTCCTATCCCTTTTAATACATTTATGCCTGCTACTCCAAGTGACACATTTGAAATCTTTATGGCATGATCTCAAAACCTGGTAACCATGAATATTTGTGATCACTTAAAATCTGCTGATGACCTTGCTCTGCAACAACAACAATAATAATAATAATAATAATAATAATCACATATTCTATGCTACTGTCACTTTCCTATAATTAAATGCGTGAGCTTTTACTTTTCCCAAAGATGAATTAAAGGAAGAGAAAAGCACTGAAATAGTCATAAATAAATTTGGAAATAATCCTTGTGGTGGGAAAAAATAACTGATATTTCTGCCATTCATGTAATCTATAAATATTTATTGAGACCCCACTCTGTGCTAATCAATCATTGTCTTAGGTGTCGAGGGTACAGCACTGAAAAGTTTGACAGGGTCCCTGTCCTTGTGGAGTTGATGTCCTAGTAAGGACAGATAGATAAGTAAACTAATGAAATCATCAAGATTATTTTAGACAGTGGTGATTGATATGTAGAAAACAAAAATGAGGGAAAGTGATAAAGATTGATGGTGGAGGTGTATGATTATTAGGCATAGCTAGGGAAGGTTTTTGAGGGGAGGTAACCTTTGAGCAGAATAATGAGTAAAAGTGAGTAATTAACAAAAACTTAACATAAATTTATAATATGAGTCAGCACGTAACTCCTACATGTATACTTATTATGGTTTAAATATGAGGTGCCCCCCAAAAAGTTCATGTACGACATAATGCAGGAAGGTTTTGAAGAGAAATCATTGGGTTATGAGAGCCCTAACCTAACCAGTGTTTTGATCCACCTGAATGGATTAACTGGGTGGTAACTATAGGCAGGTGTGTGTGGCTGGAGGAGGTGGGTCATGGAGGGCATGCCTTTGGGTTTACATTTTGTCCATGGTGAGCAGAGCTGCCTTCCTCCCCCTTTCACCATGTTTTGCCTAACTACTGATCCAGAGCAGATCTCTGAAACCATGAGCCAAATAAATGTTTGTTTTTCTAGTTTTTCTTGTCATGTCTTTTGGTCACAGTGGCTAAACAGTTGACTAGAACAATACTCAAGAGAAATAAAAATCTATGACCAAAATACCACAATTAATCCCACTTATATATATAATTCTAATGCCTCGATTAAAAAAATATAGAAGGGAGAGCAGTAGAGTAGAGGAAAAGGATCAGGAGGAAGGAGGAGGGGAGGCACTGGGGAACAACATTGATGAAAGTATGGTATGTGAATGTACAAATATTTCACAATGAATTTTGATATTATATGTAATTATAATGCACTAAAAAAACCATAAAAATTGTTCATGAATGTACATAGCAACATTATTTCTAATAGCCAAAAAGTGAAAACAACCCAAATATCCATCAACTGATGAATGGATAAACAATATGTGGTATATCCATACATGAAATATTATTTGACCACTAAAAAGAATGAAGCACTAATATAACATGGATAAATTTCACAACCATTAAATAATTGAAATAAGCCACTCACAAAGACCACATATTCTATGATACTATTTATTTGAAATGTCTAGAATAGGAAAATCCACAGAGACAGAAAGTAGATCAGTGGTTATTTAGGGCTGGGAGTGGAGAGATGTGAGGCATGGGGCATAATAGCTAAAGGATTGTGGATCTTTTTTTGGAGTGATGAAAATGTGTGACGTTAGATGCTAGTGATGTTTTCACAACTCTGAGTCTACCATAAACCATGGAATTGTACATTTTATAAAAGGTGAATTTCATTGTATGTGAATTTTAACTGAACAACAACAGATGAGAGTCAGATTGGGAACTCATGAGAAGCCCTTCACTATTCTTTTTACAGCGACAGTAAAATATTTAAAAAGAAAAAAAAACAATGAGTGAGGCATATGGTGATGTGAGGAAAAAGTATTTCAGGCAGAAAGTATGTCAAGTGCAGAGATCTGAGAGTGGGGGGAGCTGGGTATATTTGAGGAACAGAAAGAAGCCTGATATGGCTGCCGTTAAGCAAATGAGGAAGAGTGGAATGAGAGATAATGTGGAAGAAGTAGGTAGAGATCAAATAGTTTGTTTATTTTTGTGCCATTTTAATTAATTTGGATTTTTTTTCTAAACACAGTGAGAAAGGATTGAAGGGATTTAGGCAAAGGAATGACATGAACTTGTAGAAATTTTTCAAGTATTCCTTTGGCTGCTAGGTAGAAAATGGTTTATGCAGTGGGGTAAGAGTAGAGGAAGGGAGTGGGGCGAAGTGGTGCACACCTGTAATCCCAGCAATTTGGGAGGCTGAGGCAGCAGGATTGCAAATTCATAGCCAGCCTCAGCAACTTGGCCAGGCAGTAAGCAACTTAGGGAGGTGCTGTCTCAAGATAAATAATGAAAAGGATGTGGTTCAGTGGTAGAGCACAACTCCAAACAAGAGGCAACCTTGACCTGTACTAAGGAGGTAACAAAGATAGCAGCAGTCCAAACAAGAGGCAACCTTGACCTGTACTAAGGAGGTAACAAAGATAGAGAAGTGGGTGGATCCAGAACATATTTTAGAGACAGAATTATCAGTGTATGTTTATGTAGAGAGTGAGATGCAGGGGAAAAAGGGAAATCAGGTTCAACTTCTAGATTTTTTTTTTTAATTTTTTTAGTTGTAAAATGACGCAATACCTTTATTTTATTTACTTATTTTTATGTGGTGCCGGGAATCAAACTCAGTGCCTCATGCATGCTAGGTAAGCCCTCTGTCACTGAGCCACAACTCTGGCCCTCAACTTCTAGATTTTTGATCTGAATTCTGAACAAATAATTGTCATTTCAGTTATTGTTAGAGATCTTCTGAGCTATGTGAAAAAAAAAAAAAAACTCTAAGTGAAACTCAAAAAGGCACAATGTAGGTCTGTCCTTGTTTATTTTAGTCACTCATTTAGTTTAAATATCAGCTTTCACCCTTTGTTCTCTCAAATAATCTGGCCCCCTCCAAAAGCTACTTGATAATAACAAATAACAGCCTCCTTTATCAGTTTTATGCTTCAATGTTATTATGTTATTATTTTCTATTACTGTTCTTGCTTACCTCCTACTTATAAATGTAGGCTTTCTAGAACTTAAACTTTTCATGAAGGTTACTGTCTGACCAGTCTTATCTGCCAGTGAGGTCAGATCAGGGTTCTAAAATTACATGAGAACATTTCCCCCTCCCCCTGAGAGTTACCCGTGGAGCTTTGACTTGACTGTGGTTTTTAATTACTTGTCCTACTCTTCTTTGCATCACCATAGCCAATTGAGTTGGCTCTAAGTCTCTGAGGGAAAAAGAAGGTTTTATAATGAAGAATGAAAAATTGGCCAACTTCATGCAATTCAGCTAAAAAGCTCTATATAAATAGCTTTTTTTGTTTTTTGGTACTGGGGTTTGAACCCAGGAGCACTTTACTGCTGAACTACATCCTCATACATCCTCAGCCCTTTATTTTTTATTTTGAGACAGGGTCTCATAGAGTTGCCAAGGTTAGCCTCAAACTTGTGATCCTCCTGTCTCAACCTCCCAAGGTGTTGGGATTACAGGTGTGTGCTACTGTGCTCAGCTACATGAGTGCCTTCATAAGGTCATGATAGGGCTGGGGATGTGGCTCAGCGGTAGCCTGGCATGCGTGCGGCCCGGGTTCGATCCTCAGCACCACATACAAACAAAGATGTTGTATTTGCCGAAAACTAAAAAATAAATATTAAAATTCTCTCTCTCTCTCTTTAAAAAAAAAAAAAGGTCATGATAATGTATTTTTTTCTAAGCTATATGGAAGGTGTTCATCTTTCTTTCAATTGCTGTTTATGTAGCAGAATTTGAAAGAGACTCTTTGGTTCTCAACACATCCACAATGCACCCCATAACTTTGCACTCAAGCCTGATTTCCACTGTCTCCTGCTCTAGTAAACAACACTCCTATCCAATAAGTCAACCAAGTCAGAGACCTTCTCCCTCATCTCCCGCATTGAATGACTTACTAAATGTTGTCATCTGCTTGCTAAACATGCCACTCATATTCAGCTGTTCATTTCTTTTCACCCCCATTTTGCCACTGATTTGCCTCATGTCTCTCTTTCATCTGGAATATTGCAATAGTGTCCTGGCAAGTCCCCTCCTTTTAGTCATCTTTCTCTCCAAGCTATCTTTTTCACTACAGATATGGTGATTTTTTCTAAATGCAAATCTGATTTTTAATCTCCTACTTAAAGCTTTCCATTACCCCTCCCTACAACCTGTAGGATAAAATCCAAACCTTCAGCTCAGCATAGATACATCTCTGTTATTGTTATTGGCCAGGGTATATGGGCAATGACCAAACAGACTCCATTTTTCCCTGAGACTCCCCATCATATAAGAAATGCTTCTCCCATAGAAAGCCCCACCTCTGTACCCATCAACAGTTGCTTAGCATAGCATGTTTGGCAACACAAAATGGCAATTCTTGTACAATGTAAAAGAGTTCTCTCTTTGGTTCCCATTTTTCTTGGACAATGTACCCTGTCCAAGATTGATTGTCTAGATGTTAGTAATCATTCTTTAACTTGTACACAACTAGGGACATTTTGGCCCACTCCCTTTTCTGCTTATGATTTTAGATCTTATGATGTTTGTTTATGGTTTTGAATCATAGCAATAGTCACTTATGCTTTAATATGGTTTGGAGTATAAAAGATGTACTCAAACCCCAGAACAGGATCGAAGGATGTAGACTCACAGCCTACCCCTTGGCCCACTAGCTGGTGGATCCCGACAGCCAACTGGTGAATAAAGTTTCCATCTCCTGCTTTAAGATTGACTTGGTGATTTATTGCAATCTTGCCTTAACATTATTTGTTCACTACTCATTTTCCAACATCACCTCTAACCCTTTCTCTATTCTGTAGGTATAATGAGTTACTTGCAGAGCCCTTAAATACATAAGGAGTTGTATGCCCCATTGACTCTGTAGATGCTGTGTCTCTGAACAATGCTTCCTTTTTTTGTCCCACCCCACATCCCAGTAAACTCCTATCCTCTTTCAAGTCCCAGCTCCAATGCCTTGCCCCTGATAGAGTGTAGGTACTTGATGAATTCTGATGAATGGGTAAATACATGAATGGATAAAAGGTATCTCATGGGGCCAAGGACAGGCAATACAGCAGAAAGGGTCAGGAATGAGGACTCCAAAGCACAGGAGGATGTGAGAAATTGAGACAGAGAGGTTGCATTAGAGACAGGAAAGGAAGGCAAGTTGCAGAGAACAGAGTATTGTGGTTTCCCAGGTTCAGCATCACTTTCTTATACTTAGTTAACTCTTTTCTCAAAGAGTGAAACATGGTAACCACTGAGCAAAGCTGCTGATAGGGGAAAGGCTCAGAGAGAGCCTTCTTAGTAAGAGAAAGGAAGGTAAAGGTCATGTGAGAAACACAATATTATACAAATAGAGTCATATGTTTTCACATAGCCCCAAAGAAATCCACACTACAAAGAACTCTACACACATTTATTGTTTTACTATCTCCTCTTTCTGCTAATATAATCTGGAAGGACTACTTTTCATCCCAGGAATTTTGCAATGAAAGCTGAAAGTCCCTGAGAGCCCAGAGAGTTTCCACTGTAACTTATTAGTATTGTTTTTAGTTTTTAAAAAAATTTTCTAGTTATATATAATATTAGGATTCATCTAAACATAATTATAAAAGCATGCTCTAATTCAGTCACCAGTACTTATACTTTCCCTTCCCTATTCTGTTTCCTCCCCTTTCCTTCCTTCTCTTCTACTGATCTTTCTACTATTTACTTTTAGTTTTTGTTTTGTTTTGTTTTTCCAGCTATACATGACAGTAGAGTGTATTTTGACATATTATTCATATATGGAGTATAACTTATTCTAATTAGGATCCCATTCTTGTGGTTGTATGTGATGTGTATTTTCATTGGTTGTGTATTCATGTATGAGCATAGGGAAGTTATGTCCAATTCATTCTACTGTCTTTCCTATTCCCATCTTCCTTCCCTTCCCTTCATTCTCCTTTGTCTAATCCAATGAACTTCTATTCTTCACTCCCTTACTTTTAGTTTTTTTTTTTTTTTTTTAAGTTAGTGCCTTGTAGATATACATGATGGTGAGATTCGCTGTGGTGTATTTATATATGAACATAGGAAAGTTTTCACCATGACTTTTAATCTACATTCAATGTGGGAACTTGATGCTAAAATAAGAAATAGCTGTAGAATGTTAGGTTAGCAATGCTCACAAAGGTCCTGTGGCTCAACCGTCATGTGTCACAGGTGAGGAAACTAAGGCCCAGAGGGTTCTGGTCAGTAGCAGACTGTGTGCTAGGGGAGAGAGAAAATAGAAAATTTAAGGCAGTATGGAACGTGAATGTGAATACTGTGCCTAGGGTATTATGTGAAGACAGATGTAGCAGAGCTTAGGAGTAGGATAGAAAGATGTGTCAAGTTAAGAAGTCTCCATAGAAAAGGTGAAACTTAAAGAAGAGGAAAAGTTACCTTGGAATAATTTTCTCTTCTCCTGACTTCTTATAGCCTTAGCTTTACTTGTTTGACAGATTTTTGTCACAGATTCAAGAAGATTCGAGAAGAATGTCTTAACTTCCCCCAGGAGATTCTAAGTTTCTTGATGGAAGGACCTTATCTCTACTCTTTGGTATTGCCCCATAATGTTTCCCTCCTTCTTTTGTAACTGCATGGCAGATAGTAAACAAACACTTGGTTTGCTGTTTTTTAGTTCCAGGGATTAAACTCAGGGACACTTAACCACTCAGCCACATCCCCAGCCCTTTTTGTTTGTATTTTATTTAGAGGCAGGGTCTCACCAAGTTACTTAGGGCCTCACTAAGTTGCTGAGGCTGGCTTTGAACGTGCTATCCTCCTGCCTCAGCCTCCTGAGCTGCTGGGATTACAGGCGTGCACCACTGTGCCTGACTACATATATGTTTTAATTCACTAAAATATCATATAAATTCTACAAGAAAGGAACCGCCATCACCTCATCTAACCTCATCAAACACAAAGGAAACTAAGGTAGAGAGGGATTACTCATTATGTAAGTGAAAAGAACAAGGAATCAAGACATTTGAGTTCTGGACCCCAATAGGATGAGACTAATAATCATTTGGGGTAAGTAGCTAAGCACTTTCAGCCTTTATTTCTCCCCAGTTAAGCATCATTCTTAGACTGAACTAAATTAAATAGAATTTCAGTAGTAATTGTGGGAAATGAGTCATCTTAGCAAAAGTTTGGCTTCAGAATTGTAGACCAGGTTATTTGAACATAAAACTTTGAGTTGTTACTATATAATTTTCATGGTCCAACCAGTTCTGGAGTCAGTCTTCCTTATTCTTTCTCACCTACAGTTAATGACTTTCAGCTGCTATTTAAAAAAAAAATCTTACGACCTACTAGGGCATGGCAGTACAGGCCTGTAATCCCAGCTACTTGGAAGGCAGAGGCAGGAGGATCGAAAGTTTGGGGCCAACCTGGGCAATTTAGCAAGACTCTGTCTCAAAATAAAAAATACAACAGGCTGGGGATGTAGCTCACTGGTAGAGTGCTTGCCTAGCATGTGTGGGGCCCTGGGTTCTATCCTTGGGACTGAAAAAGAAAAGAGTAAAGAAAGAAAAAGAAAAATGTAAGAACTTAATCATCCTCTAGATCTAATGTCATCAACCTAGGCTGATTGGAGCCCACCTCACAGTCTTCCTCAAGGAGTACCCTAATGGGCAGATCTGCTTTCTAAACACAGGGGTTTTTTTTAGAGAAAGAGAGAGAGAGACAGAGAGAATTTAATATTTATTTTTTTTAGTTCTCGGCGGACACAACATCTTTGTTTGTATGTGGTGCTGAGGATCGAACCTGGGCCTCACGCATGCCAGGCGAGCGTGCTACTGCTTGAGCCACATCCCCAGCCCCACAGGTTTTGATTTCAGGTCAACATAGCAGCTGCATTTATTTAAGGTTAAATGTGTTATACCACAATGGGACAAAAAAACTAAATTCTTGCAAATTCTTCATGAAAATATTTGTCCAAAGAAAAGATATAGAAACCTAAATTGTAATAGGGCTCTTGTTTACATTTCTAACTATTTAATCATGGCTGGCTTTGATGGTTTCTTCATTTGCTTGTTCATTTGTTTGGAGTCAATATAAAAATCCAAATTCCTTTGCTAAATACATCTGGCATGCCACAGTCTGCCCACTCCTAATCTCTTAGACTTCCAATATGGATCCTGGGCTCTAGCTACACTCATATTTACATGGAATTTTTACAGTTTTACAGGATATGTTCAGTTCTGCTTTTCCTGAACCATGCCCCTGACAACTCAGAGCCCACCTGCCCACCATCCAGCAATCCCTACAAAGCAGCTGCTGTTAAGAGCTTTACTTATTAATCCTCTCTGCATTTCTGTAGTACATTTGGTCTGCTCCTGACAATGTTCCCCTTGTTTGTGCAAGCATATGTCACTGATTCAACAAGCACTGAAATCCTGGGCAAGTATTTGCAAAGTCCCCAAATATCCAAATGCTGAAGCATTGCACCCTGAAGAAGAGAGAACATGTACACATGGAGACAGGAGGTTGCCATAAGTCTTATAAGCCTCTAAGCCAGTTAGTAATCAGCACTGACATTAATTTGCTGCTCAATCTTTTGTTGAGAACACATAGAACATCCACAATTGCTTTTTTTTCCCTTTCTTCCCCCTTCAGGGGTGCTTTATCACTGACCTACATCACAGACATTTTTTATTTTGAGATGGGGTCTAAGTTGTCAAGGTTGGCCTCAAACTTATGATCGTTCTACCTCAGCTGCCCAAATTGCAGGGATTATGGGTATGTACCAGTGCTCCTGACTGATTATGTTTCTTTTTTTTTTCTAAAGAGAGAGTGAGAGAGGGGAGAGAGAGAGAGAAAGAGAGAGAGAGAGAGAGAGAGATTTTTTTTAATATTTATTTTTTAGTTTTCAGCGGACACAACATCTTTGTTGGTATATGGTGCTGAGGATCCAACCCAGGCCGCACGCATGCCAGGCGAGAGCGCTACCGCTTGAGCCACATCCCCAGCCCCTGATTATGTTTCTAAGAAGCAATCTGCTAGAGCCAGGCATGGTGGTGCATGCCTATAATCCCAGCATTTTGGGAGGCTGAGACAGGAGGATCTCAAGTCCAAAGTCAGCCTCAGCAATTAGCAAGCCCCCAACAATGTAGCAAAATCCTGTCTCAAAAAAAAAAAAATTAAAAAGGGCGGTGGATGTAGCTCAATGGTTAAGCACCTCTGAGCTAAATCCCCCATTCCAACAAACAAACAATCACAAATCTGGTAGAGATATATTCTTATCTATTTTATTTTTTATTTTTAGTACTGGAGATTTAACCCAGGGGCACTTTACCACTGAACCACATCGCCATCCCTGCCCCTTTTTTGAGACAGGATTTCACTAAATTGCAGAGGATGGTCCTTGAACTTGCAATCCCAGAGACTCAACCTCCCAAGTCTCTGGAATTGCAGGCTTGTACCACCACACCTGGCTATACTGATCTATTTTATGAGTAAAATGATATGTCTACAATTTGCATTAAAATACACTTTTCCTCCCAATCCTCCATTTTTTTTTTAATTAGGGAGAAAATTGGATGGATGAAAGAAAAATGGAAAACATTGTCCTCACGCAATATCTATGTTCAGGTATTATTCATAAGGCTAATTTGATGGCTAAAATGAATGTAGACAGGATACATGTGCTATACTAACTAACTTTATTTCCCTGGCCTTTCATACATTTTTGATGTTCTGTCTCCTCTTCCTTTGAATTAAACAAGTTCTTCTATTTTTAATTTATCATTTCACTTTTATTACAAACATATACAAAAGTTCAAGAGAGTAATATAATGATTTTTTTTACATGTAACATAGCTATGACCTCCTTTTGCCAGACACCAGCACTACTTTACATCCTGGCCAGGCCAGATCATGGAAATAGCTGTTTTTAACTTATTGAACGACAGCATCCATTTTGGCAGTGTGATTCCATTGGAATGAAAACTGTCAAGCCCCAGAAGTTGACTGAAAGTCCCCATAGGGACTGAAATGTGGAGTCATTATTGACTCATGGATAGAAATTAAACAAGGAAAGGACAAAATCTGTCTATGAGATTATTGATTACAGATCAATTCATATTCAATATCTCACTCAGGTTTATTCAAAATGTTGCAAGTTTGAGAGATGAACCTTTGCAATGAAAACTGGTAGATTTCATGGTGAGCAAATATTGTATCTTTCCACTGGCACTTCTGGGAATGGCCTTTGCTAGAAACAGCTATGTTTGTTTCTGGACCCTGTGCTGGGGCTGGTTACCACTGGCTTCCTTGAGGCAGGCTTACTTGAGATTGGATCTTAACGAAAACCTGGAGGGAGCTGGGAGCAGTAGGGAGAAGAAGGAAGTTAAAAAACAGGGCCAGCAAACCGACTTAGTCACATGTTATCTTTCTTGCCATCATGCCCTGCAGAAATTCTTGTAGAGCACTTAGTGGTTGGCATTTGTAAAGGGCACAGGACCCTTTGACTTTATCTGGCATCTTAATCCTCTTGATCACTGTGGCCTGTCTTGGCTTATGGCACATCAGTTTCCCAAGTTTGATTCTATGAGTCCACAGCTTCCCATGACCAGTGGAATTTCTTATGACTTAGCACAATAAAATAAGGGAAAGATAGGGCTCTTACGCCTGGGAGAGAAAGAGAGGAAAATAATAATTGCAAGTATATAGAAACCACAGACTCTTCCAGCAATTGATTCCTGTAATCATACAATAAAGCTACAAAATAGGAACTATCATTAATTCCATTCTACAGATGAGCAAACTGAGTCTCATGTTACATAATATATAAGTTGTAGAATCAGGATTTGAATACAAGTATGCATGATGACTGAGATCATACTTTTTAAAAAAAATTTAGTTGTATATGGACTCAATGGCTTTATTTGTTTGTATGTGATACTAGGATCAAACCCAGTGCCTCACACTTGTGAGGCAAGTGCTCTCCCACAGAGCTAAAACTTCAGCCCTGAGATCCTACTTTTAACCACCCTGTATATACTACCCCCTGAAAGAGTGCCCACTGAACACCCATTTATTGACGTGTGCCAGAGTTGTTCCAGAGAAGGAAGTATCACCAGACTGAATGTGTAAGTCAACAACTATGGTTATTCTTTTTCTATGCTGCTACCACTTTTAACCCAGTTCCTTGTGCAATACATATATTAATCAGTTCATTAGAAAAAGTTGAGAGGAACAGATTCCCCTCTAAGACCCAGTTGGGTAACTCTTCTTTGCCCAAGGACTAAATATTTCTGATGTAGAAGCCGATGATTTACATCACTGTGTGGGATCACCAGTCATGAGTCAGAGTTCAAGGTTACTCTTAATTAGGAGAAAATGTTTACAAAGTGGAAAGAGCAATGTTGATGTAAGCTGAAATAGAACTGCAGATGAAATTCCTCTCCTGAAGACTCACCATTTGCATGGGAGGGGGATTTTTGGAAGAAAAATTTCCCCAGGGCTCTTGTAGACACAATTATGGTATCAGGTACTGCAATAGAAGCTACAGTGTATTCCATGATTGCTAGGGAAAGTCAACCAAAAGGAGCAGAGTTGGGTGAAATTCATGAGGAAACTTTTCTTAAATCAGGGACTTGAGCTGGATATATCAAATACAAATAAAAATAAAAGCCAGGCACAGTGGCCATGACCGTAATCCCAGCAACTTGGGAAACAGGCAGGAGAATTGCAAGTTTGAGGTCAGCCTCAGCATCTTAGTGAGACCCTCAGCAACTTAATGAAACCCTGTCTCAAGATTTAAAAAGGGGGGGGGGGGCAGGGGTGTAATCCAGGAGGAGGAGTGGAGTGAGGGACAGGCATTCCAACAGAGGGTCAGTGTGTGAAAGTGCGTGTTCCATGGACAGGACAATCAGTGGGGTGCAACTGGCAGCAGCAGAAGGGAGTAGATTGAGGTGGTTGGGGTAAGCTACTCAGGGCTTCTCTGGCTTAGAGTTCTGTTCTCTGGGCAACAGGAAGCTACTGGAAGTGTCTGTTAAGGCAGGGGAGTGACACTCCTGGAAGATGATTCTTACAGCTCCAGGACGGGGAAGGACTGGAAAGGAGAGAGGCGAAAGGCAGGTGGCCTGACTGGCAGGCCATGTCAACACTCCAGGCAAGAGTGGAAAGTGCTCTGAACCAGGACAGTGGCAGCGAGAGCTAAGAGGAGGGGATGGCTTTGGGGCACATGCCAATGGTAGAAACTACAGGAGTGCCCACGGGAAAAGGGGAAATGACCCCAAAGTTCCAGCCTGAGTCCATGGTGCTGTTAACAGAGGTGGGGAATAAAAGACTATTGGGGGGGGGGCTGGGGTTGTGGCTCAGGGGTAGAGCACCTGTCTAGCATGTACGGGGCCCTGGGTTCAAATCTCAGCACCACATAAAAATAAATGAATAAAGGTATTGTGTCCAGCTACAACTAAAAAAAAGTGTTTTAAAAAAAGACTATTTGCAGGGTGGGGAGTGATGGAGACAGGTGACGAGTTCAGTTTGCACTTGGTTTTGGCATGCCTAGGGGACTTCCAAGTGGACACGTCCAGCAGGAAACTGGGAATCTTGGCTTAGAGCCCAGGCAAGATATGGGAGCTGGAATCCACCAGGGTCCAAGTGGTATTAGTTGACCCCTTGTGACTGGATGGGGTTCTCTCTCCTCCCATTTTATTCCTGCAGGGCCAGGAGTTGGTGACAGAGCCAGGCGAGCCCTAGCATTGAAAGGGCAAGGTGGTGGTGACAGAGATACAGAGCAAAAAGATACCCTTTCTCTGGACCTTCCCAGAAACCTCACGCCCCTCCTCTCAGGATCAGGGTCCTCCTTCCAGGGCTGCGCTCCGACCAGCAAAGGGAGGGAGACAGGGAGGGAAGAAGGGTAGATGGCAGGCAGGAAGGAAAGAGTTCCATGTATAGAACTCATGTTATACAGGGGCCATGAAAGACAGGACAGTAACTTCAGCTCTTGAGCTTTTAAAATCAGGAATGTGTTACAGTGAAATCTGCTACATTAGTGACAGGATTTGGGGCAGAAAGAACAAATACCACAGCTACATAATGGCCACTGAAGCATTTAGTGCTATGGAGCTGAGGCTGGGAGTACATTATTGCAAACATTTTCCAAGATCCAGTCTGTGAAAAGCATAGCCAGTCTCCTAGGAGTCCTAAAACTTTAATTAGATCTACCAGGTCCCAGAACCAAATCACAAAATCCCGTAAATCTAATGCAACAAGTTAGTCATGCGAGTTTTAGTCACACTCTGAATGTAGGTAGCATTTATTCAGGATAGCCAGAAATGGTTCTTATCCACTATCAAAGATACTACTTTAATGAAGATTTGTCACAAAGAGTCACCACTACCTCAGCTAGGGACATAGAAACTAGAAAGCATGTGTGCTCATGCCCATGTTCTCTCTCTCTCTCTCTCTCTCTCTCTCTCTCTCTCTCTCTCTCTCACACACACACACACACACACACACACACACACACACACACACCAGCTCAATTTAATGTCTGTCATATTTGGCTCTTACACAAGTCCTGGACTGAGAATAGACACGGGGATCAGATTTCCTAGGGTTTAGCATAGGATCCAGCCACACAGGCCTCTTCCCTACCACCTCCTTCCCTCTCTTTAGGTGGAGTGCACTTACTTGGAGCCCTCTTCTGAGATGCCATCTGAGGACAACCTAGATATTCTGGAAATACTTGGAAATACTGCTACTGGGAACAGTAGTTGCTCTTCCCTCAGGGACCCAAGTTCCCACAGCCACTTCTTCCAATACAAATCTAGGCATTTTCCTCAGAAATACTCTCCTTGATGTGTTTCTGTCTCACTTTAGGACACAAATAACTGGGCATCAAATGTGAGGAATGTGAAGGAACACAGAAGCAGTTCTTAAAATTTAGCTCCCAGGCTCAAGAGTGATAAACATTAGCCTTCAATGCCACTGAGAGTAACCATCAGAAAAGGAGCTATGTTCTCTCTGAGGTCCCCCAAATCTTGCAAGGAGTCCACAGAAAAATCTAGTTTAACCTTAGCTCCTGATCCTGAACTGGACCTATGACCATTGACTTAACTTATTTTTAGACCACTATTATCAAGGATGGATTTGGTCGTCCAGGGATTTTTTGGTTAAATCCCTGGAGTCCTAAAGTCAATTATTTAGAACTCCCTTGGGATGGTAGGATATAATCTGTGAACTCCATGTCTCCAGAACCTCTTGCTTTGTATGAACTTTTTATGATACAGTTAGTCAGCCTTCCCAACCCATAGAACTTCATTCCGTTTTTCTTCTGAATACAAGAAGAGGGTGGTTCTGGGTAGATACCATTTCAGATAAGCCTCAACTCAAGGCAAATCTGATCCTTTGGATCATCTAAGTCTGAAGGGCCTTGTTTCCTGTCCCTGCTGAAACCATCTTCAATGTCCTTGTGGTTTCCAGAGCTTAAGAAATGTACTATCATGAACACTTCTGCTCCTCAACTAGGAGGATCTTAGAATTACTACAATTTTCTTTCTTTTCTTTTCTCTTATTTCTTTCCTTCTTATAGCAATGGAGAATTCAGGCTAAAAGACACAACCAATATACCTTGATACTTTCATAATAAGTTTTAAAAGATTTTGATCAATGATTTTGGTGCTGTTTTCAATGCCAGTTTAACATAGATTTTGCTCCATGCTCTATCCAGAACCATATAAGCCCCTAAGCTAGCAGACCAAAATGGTTTTCTCTGCCATCTGTCCCCTCCTGCATAGCAGGAGTTCTCTCTCTTCTCCCTTAAATAAATTCTACTGCATTTACTCTTCCTTTCTATGATTGTCCATGAATTTTATTCTCCAAATTTGTGAGACAAGAATACAGAAGGAAATTGGTGAGGCAGGGAATCTAGTTTCATCTCAAAACTCTGTTTTCATTATTTTGTCCCTGGCACAAACCGTTAACAGCAGTGAGGACACGAGACTAGCTTCTGGTTATCCCAGAGCCAGTTGCCATTATGTCTGAATGGCTGGTGACTAAGAGTACCAATATTCCTGGGTGAAGGGGACACTTTATACTCCCTAGGAGAGCTTAGGAGTTATCCTGGGATCTTTTATTCTGTCCCCATAACCAGCCCAGGAGCCAGGATTTTGGAGAAGGGAACTTTCCTGTATGAAGAATTCTTCAGAGTTTGTATTCAGGGCTTGGAGCCCACTGAGGTTAACTTGATACTTATCCTGAGGAAACCCTGAAATTAGAATAGGAATGTTAGGTAGGAGTTTAGGGACATCAAGAGGGTGAAGGCAGGGTACAAGAAAATGACTCTGGTACAAGATGGGAGTTGAATCTGTCCCTGTTTACCATAAGTCATATTACCATGACATCTACCTCCACTGGGGATTTATCACCCATGGCCACTCCCATCATATAATCTGTGAACTCCATGTCTCCAGAACATGGTTTGGTATTCTAATTAAGTATTATAAAGTAATCAATAGAGGCATAATGGGTAATATTCTAATTAGGTATTATAAAGTGACCAATGGAAAAAATGAGAGTATTCAATCAGGTCTGTAAGGGGAAGGGAACACCTCACAACTCAACATACAAGACAGGAATCCCCCAACATGGGGTCCTGGAGCCCTTTCTGTCTCTCTTTTGTATCTCTCCCATCTCCTTCTCTCCTTCATCCCTACTTCCCCTCTCAACTCAACCCTGCTTTACATTCTACTTTACAGACCATTAGTTTGTCCTTCAATAAATCTAGGCTTTGACTGTTAAAACTGTGTGTCTTGCTCAGTTTTTTGTTCTGGATGTCAAGAACTTGGACTCCAACTGGACATCCCATCAGTAACAGAAGCAATCCCAGATCTGGGCACTGGGGAACAAACCTGTAATCCCAGAAATATAAGAGGCTGAGGCATGGGGATCCAGTTTGAAGCCAGCCTTGTCAATTTAGTGAAACCCTATCTCAAAAGAAAAATATAATTAAAAGGACTGGGATACAGCTCAGTGGTAGAGGAACTCTGGGTTAAATCCCCAGTACCACCACCAAAGAAGGAAGAGGAGGAGGAGGAGGAGGAGGAGGAGGAGGAGGAGGAGGAGGAGGAGGAGGAGGAAGGAGTCCCAGTTGCAACCATTGTTTACCTTGGTGGTAAATGCTCTAGCCAGAGGTAACAAGGCGTAGGACCCATCTTGTAAATACTAAGAATCTAGTGCTTAGGGTATCAGCCTCTGGAGTCAGATTTGGGTATGAGTTCAAGCTCTGCCACTTTCTAGCTTTGTAACCTAGGACAAACCACTCAGCTTTCGTTTCCTTGTATATAAAATGGGGACTATGTAACTTCTTCACAAGGCTAATGTAAGTATTAATTGCATGTATGCATGTAAAGTATTTTTAATTTAGAACTTGACTGAAACAAAATTCTAGAAATGATGCTTGTTATTGTTGCTATCACAGATCTCATTAGCCTTCTCACTGGGATATAGTGGGGGGAAAAAGGTCAGGGGCCAACTACTGAACAGGCCAAACTGCTTGGCACTCATGCCTCATCAGGCAACCTTGAGAACATTGATTTCCAGTTACTGTTCATGATGTTTTCTTCCATAGTTCATGTGACCTAAGCTGTGGGTGTCTTCAGAACTGTATGATCTGTAGTATATTCATTTTACTTTACTCCCACCCTACCATCATTGAATTTTATCACTTGTAACCCAAGACCTTTTCCCCTAAGCCAGGCTCTTGTTCTTTCTTCTAGTGCATGTGATCTGAACCGTAGGTGGCTGCCTCTAAAACTGATAAGATCTGGGCTAATTAGTATAAGCATTACTTTTTTAGTGAGTATACTAGGACAGGACAGGTGGGTGGTACAAAGCAAGAATGAGTCAGTGACATTTACTGACCAAGCCTGGCTTGTCCTTAAGGAATTTCTTTAAAACTTACTAAGCAGCCTCAAAAACAGATTCCTTGACCTATCCTCAGAGACTCTGATTCAATGTGTTTAGAAAATTCAGGGTAGAATAAACTCCCAAGATGAATGTGATATAAAGCCAGGATCAAGAAGAACCAAATTACATAAATATCTATCTGAAAAACAGTAATTCTCACATTTAGTGAGTATCAAATTGACTTGGCAGAATAGTATTTTTTTAAATACAGATTTCTAGGCTATCCCACTAGTTCTGATCTATCAGTTCTAGGGTAGGGATCAGACATTTGAACAAGCAATGCCAGGTAACTCAGGCCTAGGGTAAATTAGTATTCCCTTTATAATCATTCCTGTCTGGCATCCCAAAGATTATCCAGAGAAGAAAAGCACTCTTGAAACTGTTACAAGTTTCTCTCTTTCATATTAATATATAATCTCCTAATTCCTTTTGGAAATTATTGAAACATTTTCTCATTTTTTAAAAATTATTTTTAGTTGTAGATGGACACAATACCTTTATTTATTTTTTAATGTGGTGCCTCAGTGCCTTACATGTGCTAGGCAAGCACTGAGCCACAACCCAGTCCCCATTTTCTCATTCTTGTGCTGATATATAATAAAAAGTGATGTGAAGCAAAAAGATATTTTAATTTAGAACATTATTTTATTGAAGATTGTGTTAGCTGTCTATTGCTAAAATACAAATTATTCCAACATTTATTATCTCACAGTATCTGTGGTTCAGGGATTTAAGCATGATTTAGTTAGTTGTCTCTAGATCAGGGTTTTTCAGAAGACATAGGCCATGGACTTTGGTCTCATCTGAAGCCTCAATTAGGGGAGAATCAGCATTCAAACCTCTTACATAGTTTCTAAAAGGACTCAGTTTCTTTTTGGCTGTTGACCAGAGACATCAGTTCCTTGCCATATGAGCTTCTCCATCAGGTAGCTCATAGCTCACAATATGGTGGTTAACTTCCTTCAGGGTGAGAAAGGGACAGTGAGAGACAAAGAGTAAGCAAGGCAGAAGTCATACTAGTCTTGGAATTGAAATTGCCTTACTTTTGCCATATTTAGTTGGTGTTTTAGTCAGTTTTTTCACTGCTGTGACTAAAGAACCTGACCAGTACAATGATAGAGTAAGAGGTTGAGGGCTCACGGTTTCAGAGGTCTTAGTCCATAAAAGGCTGGCTCCATTCCTCAGGGCTTGAGGTGAGGCTGAACATCATGGTGGAAGAGGGTGGCAGAGGGAAGCAGGTCACATCATGGTCATAAGGAAGCAGAGAGAGTCTCCACTTGCTAGATACAAATATATACCACAAAGTCATGCCCTAATTCCCACCTCCTCCAGCCACACCCCACCACTTCAGTTACCACTCAGTTAATCCATATTGGGGGATTAAATCACTGACTGGGTTAAGACTCTCACAACCCAATCATTTCTGCAATGGACCTTCTTGCATATTCTCACATGTGAGCTTTTGGGGGACACCTCACATCCAAACCATAACAGTTGTTCAGCAGCAAGTTGCTAGGTTCAGTGTAGGTGGTTACACATGGGCCTGAATATCAGCAGGCTGACCATTGGCGGTCATCTCAGAGGCTTGCTACCACAAAGTTCATATTTTAAAGTATATTTTAATGTAAAATTTAATATTATTTAGGGGCTGGGGATGTGGCTCAAGCGGTAGCGCCCTCGGCTGGCATGCGTGCAGCCCGGGTTCGATCCTCAGCACCACATACAAACAAAGATGTTGTGTCCGCTGAAAACTAAAAATAAATAAATAAATAAATATTAAAATTCTCTCTCTCTCCCTTAAAAATATTATTTAAAATATAAGTAATTTTTTTAAATTTTATTTGAGTAAGCAAACATATTTTGACAAGTACCTTTAAACATAATGCTATTGTGTGTTGTGTTAGAAAACCTGATGCTTATTAAAATGTCAAAAGCAATTTAAGTATGTGTCATGGCATGAAAAAAATAGACAAAAATTGCTTTCATGACATGATATCTGAGATTATTGCATTTTTATATCATAAAAATAAATTCACTTGTTTAAATAATTTTAGTATTTTGTTTCTAAATGATGTCATTCAAAGAGAATGCTGCCATTTTGGTATATCTTCTTCACTGTTTTAGTCAGTTTTTATGTTGCTGTGACCAAAAGACCTGACAAGAATAACTTAAAGAAGGAAAAGCTTATTTTGGCTTACAGTTCCAGAGCTTCAGTTCAGGGTCAGCAGACTCCATACCTCTGGGCCTGAGTTGAGACAGAACATCATGGTGGAAGGGTATGATGGAGGAAAGCAGCTCAGGATGTGACAGTCAGGAAGAAGAGGGAGACAGAGAGCTCTACTCACCAGGGACAAAACATAGACCCAAAAAGTACACCCCAGTGACATACTTTTTCCAGCCACACCCTACCTTCCAACAGTTATCACCCATTTAATCCCTATCACCTGATTAGTCCACCGATTAGGTTAAAGCTCTCATAATCCAATCATTTCACCACTAAACCTTCCTGCATTGTGTCACATATGAGCTTTTCAGGGACACCTCATATCTAAAATATTCACAAATAACATAAACAAATATGTTTATTCCTTTTTCCAATATATTTAGAGACAAACTGGATATAACTCTCACTATACTTTCGGTTTTGCCATGAATACTAAAGTCTGAGAGATGGTTTCATGTACAGTACAATTTTAAAAATCAGACTGTTGTCACTTGAGGATTTGGGGAAAAGCAGCTCAAGATTGTGTGGCTTAAACAACAAACAATTATTCTCACAATTCTGGAGGCTAAAAGTCCAAGATTGTGATGTTTACCACTCTCCTTGGCTTGCAGATGGCCATTTTTTATGCATTTCTTCACACAATCTTCTCTTTGTATATATCTGTGTCCAAATTTCCTCTTTTTATAAAGATACCAGTCATAATGGATTAGGACCCACCCTAGAGGTCTTGGTTTAACTTAATTACTTCAAACTATCTCCTAATTTAGACACACTCTAAAGTATTAGGAATTAGGACTTTGAGATAAGAATTCAGGGGCAGGAACTCAGGAGACTGAGGCAGGAGGATGGCAAGTTTAAGGACAACTCAGGCAATTTAGTGAGACCTGTCTCAAAATAAATTTTTTTTTTTTAAAAAAAGGACTAGGGATGTAGCTCAGTAGCACTATGGATTCAGTAGCACTATGTAGCACTATGTATTCAATCTTCAGTATAAAAAAAAATGGAATCTAAAAATATAAATAAATAAATAAATAAATAAATAAATAAATAAATAAACAGACAAACAGAATTTGGGGGTAAGGTGCATAGTTCAGCCTATAAATAAGTTTTTGGAATTGCTGTCTTTCTAATCACCCTTATTCTCTTCTAGTATATTTCTTATCTTTAGCCAACAGTCTACTGTTGGTCATAAATGGAACAATACATGAATATTGTATGAATAAAGATAACTTGAAACTCTATGATCAAACCACCAGGTTAAGGGGGTGGGGTATAACTTAGCAACCAAGTATGTACTTAGCATGTGCAAGGCTCTGGGTTCCATCTCTAGCACCAAAACAAAAACACCAGGCTAGTCTGCAGTGCATACCTAAATGATAAACTAGCTGAGTGATAAGAGTTTAAACATTGTAGTCCAAGATCCACTAACTGCCATGTGGGCTCACTAGTTATTCCCTAGAGGCTATCAAACTTCTTTTTAAATGATTGCTTTTCAATAACTTTCAATAATTATTTTGTAAATAAAAATTGAAAACAGATGTCATTACTGTCTTTTACAATGTAAAATCCTGGGGTTCATGAACAACCTCTTGGGAAATGCTACCTAAATTCAGACTTCATATCTACTGTCATAGATCAGAGTCACTCAGTGTTCATTAAATGTTCTTCATGTACCCCAATCTGGATGTGAACCTGGGCAAGGGGCAAGTGGCATTCAGTTATATTATTTCTTGTAACCACTCTACCAAGAAATCAGGCCAGTTCTTGAACATTGTGAACCTAACAATGAAATACTAGAGGAAAGTTAATGGTTAAACAGAGTAAGGTACCAGGATCAGCAAGTACCATAGTTTCTCAAGAAACCCAGAAGCTTCCACATTGGAATTGTGACAAAATTCTCCATCCATTTCCCCATCCTTCTGTGACTAAACCTGGTCATTGGGCTGGGTATATATCTCAGTGACAGAGTTGCCTAGCATTTGTGAGACTCTGAGTTCCATCCCCAACATGATAAAAAATCTTTCTTGGCTTCAAGCATTAGCATTTGAGAAAAAATTAAAAATAATTATTCAATTTTCTTTCTGTTTCATTTAATTATTGGTTTTGTTACAACAATTTTCTGCTATTTTCTTTGGCCAAGATTCATCATTTCATTGACACTGGAAGTTAAATAAGTTCTTATGGGTTGGACTTAGAACCTACTCAAATTTATATCATTGATTCTTGGGAAAATGGGATCTGAATTAAAAAAAATTACAAACACATTTTTAGAACTGACTCTATGTAAGCTTGAAACTGCTTGTGTCCTATATGAAAATTACCCAAAGGATAAAAAGGATAGAAAAAGGAGAGAAAGGCAATAAGCTATATCTGACATTGCAATTCTACCAAGTGTAGATGATTCTTTGAGTGTTCTGAAAGCCGTTTAGGATCTTGCTTTTGGGATAAACAGCAGTTAAAGCAGTGCTAAAGTCATAGGAAACTGCTAACCTCAGCACTTTCCTTGAAGTGGATAACTCCTCTGCCTGAGATGGGCTGAACCTGGTCCTCATTCTACAACCATTTCAGTAACTAATACTCCTACCTAAATGAAGAGAGGAACAGTCAAGTTCACATGTCAATGCTCACTTGAATTCATGGAGAGCACTTTTCTGGCTTTGGGAGAAGATACCAAAGACCCAGAAGACACGAAGGAGGAAGACAGTTTCTGCTCAAGATATTATGTATCTGAGATAAGCTTAGATTTCACAACAGTCATTTTTTTATACCTTTAAGCCCTCTAGCTTTTATCAGCTTTATTTTAGGAGATCTAGGATCTGTTTCTTGGTTGGCTTTTTCTTCTTAAATTGTGTTTGTTATCATTATAATCCACTGGAGGCAAAGTCACACTAGAATAAAGCTTTGGTAGGTTCATATTTGACATGGCAATATTAGTTCCAAAAATTGTCGTAGCTGAAGTTTCAAAGCTCATTAGCTGAATATTTTCTCAGATGATTCCCATTGCTAAAACATTTTCTCTGTGTCCCATTAAAACTCTCCAGTGTGGGCTAGGGGATGTAGCTCAGTAGTAGAGTGTTTGCTTACCATGCATGAGACCCTGGGTTCAATCCTTACCACTGCAAAAAACAACAGCTCTTCAGTGTGTTCTGTGCTCAGCAGCAGAGTGTCTACAGGATAACACTGCCTGGGTACAATTGGTTATAATATTCGCTTGCCAAATATACAGAAATATATGCAATATCATGATAATGGAGTTCTTAGGCAATGTGGCAGAACTAGTGAGTATGGTGTAGGCCATGTTGTCCAAAAGACAAAGAAAAGCAAAATCAGACCTGCTCAGGAGCATACTTCAGAGCCAAGAAAGGAGACTCCCTTCCTAGAAGCTGTGCAATCATGGAAACTTTGGTTATTTAGTCATATTTTCTGGAATACACTATTTAATGATTGTGCTGATTAAATGGTTATGTGGGGGTGGTATCTCAGGAAACTTGGAATCTGACTCCTAACCTCATAAGATAAAGCTGGACTGGGTTGAAAGGTGTGGAGAAACAGTGACAAGAGATATAGTAAGAGACAAGGAAAATATTAAGAGGAAGAAATAGAGAAATAGATGAAGCAAAAAGAGACATGAAGCAACAAAGAATTTAATCATACTTTGATTAAATATTTAATAGAACTTTTACATCAGCTGTGACTTAAGCCACTGGAATAGGAAATGGCTTTTCTTTTGTCCCTAGGCCAAATGTTGCACAGTGATACAAATTAGGTTTTATGATTGTCTTTTAATTAAAAAATGTAACTGTCCTGAACTCTTTGAAAAATTTCTCAATTCAGGTTAGAATTAACCAATCAAAATGACTTAGTCCTGAAAATGCTGAACACCATGGCTCATGCCTATAATCCCAGCAACTTGGGAGGCTGAGGCAGGAGGATCTCAAGTTCAAGGCCCGTTTCAGCAATTTAGCGAGATCCTTAACAACTTAGCAAGACCCTGTCTCAAAACTTTTTAAAAATAAAAAAGGCTGGGGGGATGTGGCTCAGTGGTACAGCACCATTAAGTTTAATCCCCAAATGCCAATAACCAAACAAACATGAAGCTAATTTGTTGGATAATTAATATGACTTTAAATGGCTTTTCCCAGAGGTTTCTAAGTGCAGGCTATAAAATATTATGTTTGCATCAAAGTTATCCATGAGCCGGGTGCAGTGGTGCCTGTTTGTAATCCCAGGGTTTCTAGAAGCTGAGGCAGGAGGATTGTAAGTTCAAAGCCAGCCTCAGCATGAGCAAAGTGCTAAGCAACTCAGTAAGACCCTGTATCTACACAAAATAGGGCTGGGGATGTGGCTCAGTGGTTGACTGCCCCTGAGTTTAATCTGCTCCCCACCAAAAAAAAAAGTTATCCATGAATTACCAGCACCAATCTATAGTAGATATTTGCAGGCTTATGTGGTTCCTATTGATCTGAGGCTGTGTTTTCTGAGTTTGTAACTACTGATGCTTTGTCACCTGTATTTTCATCTCTGTCTAGGAAGAGAATCCCATGTAAAACAGGAACTTTTTTTTTCTCAGGAGTTTGACCTGAAATTGATCTGGGAAATTGTGTGTATGTGTGTTTGTCTGTCTTTGTGTCTGTGCTCTCTAACACTTTAAGGACAAATGCCTTCTTTATTTGAGTTGAGGTTTGAAAAACACAAACACTACAACTGCAGTTCAAAGAATTGTCTTCCGCTTCAAATTTAGAGCTCCCATATTGGGTTGTATTTTCAAAACGCACCAAAAGAAATGTGGGGAAGTTTATATATTTTGCCACTAGTGGGCGCCAGAGGTACAGTGAGACACTAGATAAATTTAAGAAAGCAATTTTCCTTTTGTTGGATTGAAGAAATGAAAAGATTAATTTTTAATAATTTGAGGATTACTTCAGATTTTTTATTTTTCAAGTTGGGATGATAAACAATAAGACTTCAGATTCTATTGGGTGCTCTTTGATTCTCATATCAAATGAGTAAGAATGATTTAATTTTCCAGAGAAACAAAAGGAGTCAGAACAACAACTGCTTATCAGCTTCCTGGGGCTTACTATGCACCAGGCACTGTGCAAAAGGGTTTACAGGACATATCTCATTTAATCCTCACAGGAATGTTAGAGAGTGGATGCTATTCGTATTTCTATTTACCAAATGTAAAACACTGGGGCATAGAGGTTAAGAGACTTGCTTAAGGTGAGAGAAAGTGGTAGAACTGAAATTCAGATCCTGGACTATGTGACCCTAGAACCTAAGTTTAATTGTATACCACACCACTTACCTGTTTATTCTACAAACTTTCTACTAGGTTGAGTAATAAGGAATGTTATACCAATTAGGTGTGAGTAGGCCTTTGAGTAAACTCAGAATGTTTCAACTACATAATGATTAAATGGGACAAAGAAAAAACCCAAACAAATAAAGCAGGACTGAAAACTCCTAGCTGGGGAAAATATCACCTAAAAAAATAATCTCTCCAGGTATACTTCTGGATGTATTGAAGATCATAGGGGACCCTTAAACTGTCCATTCAGATTTGGTTTCCTTAGCCTGAGAGTCCAGAGTTTTGGTTGCTCAGCTGTTGGGGAGAGCCAATGTCTTTAGCCCTGGAAATGGGAGTATTGCCAACTGGAGAAAATTCTATCTAGTCAGAGACATTCGTTTTGTACTCTACAAAACAAAGTCATGTTATTTATTTGTGCTATAGCCCATTTCACTTATAGGGCTGTCAGATGACAAAGATACAGACAAATGTCTTTCTTGACTCCTAATGATAGAAGAAATGGACTTATAAGAATATAGAAAGTAATATTAAAGCTCTCAACTATGTGTGAAAATAAAAGGTGAGAAGAGGCCTTAAAAATCCAAAATGGCTGAAAGACCAAGACTCATGTGATTGTGAATATACCATATTGTCAATTAACCTTCTTGATTATAGCTTTATTTCTCTTTCTTTTCTTTCTTTCTTTTATTTTTCTGTGATGCTGGGGATGGAACCCAGAGCCTTGTGTATGGTAGGCAAGCACTCTACCACTAAGCTTCATTCTCAAATCCCTGATTATAACCTTCTATAGCTAATATTACAACTACTTTGCACTTTAAAATTTTTAGCATAAAGAATGTAATAGGGACTTTAAATTGTGACATTTATATGCTCTAAGTAGTTTGCTAAGAGCTTGATTTGAATTATATTATTTAATCCCCACAAAACCCCTTTTCAGCAGTTATCAAAGTACCAAATGAACATAGCTGAACAGATAGTACCCAGGAGTCCTATATTGAAAGCACATCTACTTCCACTCCTCTCAATTTGTGTGTCTTTCTTCTAAGAGACAACCATTGTCATCTCTGTTTTTTTTTTTTTCCTTTTTACGTTGCTATTTAGCTCTATTTCCCAAATTACAGTTTATATTGCTATTTGTTGATGTTTCAATTTTAGGTGTTTTCTATTCACTTCCTATAGGGATATGATGATTTAGGTCCCTTACAATCCTTCCCCCTCCTTACATACACACACTTCTCCTGTTGTTCTGAGTTAATAATGATGTGCCTATCACTACTAACCCAACACCAGATTTTCCAAAAGGACCCTAAAACTCTTCCCAATATGGTCAATATGCCAGGTAATTTAATGATTCCATCTATTTTCTGAAAATACCTTTCCAGAGCCTTTGATCTACCTGTTAACCCACAGCATACTTGTTTTCTTGGGCTTTCCTTTCACCTTCATCCTGGGAATTGTCTTCATCAGTCTCATATGTTATGTCCTACACTTCCTGTGTTCCATGTTATCCTCTGACCATTGCCTCATCTTGTGGAGTACATATTCTAGTGGATTCTTGAGAAAGGATTCATGAGAAGTAAATTTTTTCAAACCTTATCCCTGGCATTCTGGAATTTCATAATAATGTGCCTCAGTAGATAACATACTATCATTGTACTTGATACTTAGTTGACCCTTTAATCTGTAAGTTCATTTGTTCATGAGGGAAAATATTTTTAAAATTATGTTTTGATTATTTCTTCTCCTCTGTTTCTTTCAGTTCTCTCTAGGCACTTGTAAAGGATATTAGTTTTCTAATTCTCATTTTTTTTTGTCTTTTCCCCTTTCTCATTGCCTTTGTGTTCTACATCTTCAGAGCTTAATGCAAATATATCCTCCATTGAATTAAAAAGTAAATACTTCTGCTCTAATAGTTTGGATTGTCAAGAGCTCATCCTTGTGCTTAGAATGATTCATTTTGTTTCTAGCATCAGGCTTTATTTCATGGATATAATGTTTCTATGTGTCTCCACAAGACTATGAATTATACGGTTTACTTTATAGCTTCTTCCGCTCCCTGCATTATTTCTAATTCTTCCAAGTTCCTTTTATGAATATTTGATCAAGATTCTTTTCTAAGTATTCTCCAATGTTTTATTTATTTACTTATTAATTTTTTTAAATGTTGATGAACCTTTATTTTATTCATTTTTTTAAATATGTGGTGCTAAGAATTGAACCCAGTGCTTCACATATGCTAGGTAAGTGCTCTGCCACTGAGCCACAACCCCAACCCCAATGTTTTATTTATTTAACCATTCATTTGAATTTAGGATGGCAGAAACTTGAAAGACACTGTGTGTGTGTGTCTCTGTGTGTGTGTGTGTGTGTGTGTGTTGGGGCAATTATTGACTGGTGGGACTTATTATCTCCTTAGGTGTACCTGATCCTTTCATTGACAACCCTACAAATTCAGTAACTGTGAGTCTTCTCTTTTAAACCAATCAAATTCCCTAAAGAGAAATTGTTACTGGAATCCTAGGCCAAAGGCTTGATTCTTGAGTTGCCAATGAATCAGGTCCAGCCACTCATCCCCAAAAAACAAATAGCAAAAACAATAGTAAAAACAGGAGAGGAACTTTAATCAGTATAGATATAGTGGGAAGACAAAGAAGACCAGTGTTTCCAGACCTCTTTGAGAGGTGCCTACATGAGCTTTCAGATTATATAAACAAGAGAGATCAGAAATATGCATACTCAAGCAATCTTGGTCAAATCTGTGGTCAGGTTGATTATTATCTAAGGATTGGTCAGGCTGGGTCTTGTCTTTGATAAGAAATTTACTGTTGCCTGGTGGGATGGTTTGACTCATCACACAATGTTGAATAATCAGACTTGCTCTTGCTGGAATTGAAAGTGACTCAGAAC
The DNA here is from genome assembly GCF_045843805.1 of Urocitellus parryii. Lineage (NCBI taxonomy): Eukaryota > Metazoa > Chordata > Mammalia > Rodentia > Sciuridae > Urocitellus > Urocitellus parryii. Next base: position 39,456,865 of record NC_135547.1, read on the forward strand.
AAAGGAGACACCTGCAAAATGGAGGCAGAGATGCCAAAATTTTATCTTGCATTCAGTAATCCTGCACTGGACATTTGCAAGTTCAAGTGAAGAGTCCTTGTTTCAGAGTCTTTCAATATCCTGCCTGGTGGATATAAGTCTAATTGCTAGCCTTAAAAATACTGATGGGACAAGTGAAGGGAGAGGAGTTGTTTACTATTGCCCTTGTTGAAGCCAAGCATGGTAATCCCACTTAAAACCATCACCAGCATCTTTGTAACAAGAACCAATATTTATTGAGGTCTTTCTTCATCAAACACAAATATGTATGTACAGCATGTTCTTTACACAACTATTTAACATATAAAAATTGGAAATAATCTAAATGTCCAAAATAAGAGATTGAGTACAAGCATCATGGTGTATTGACAAACAGAAATGGCAGGTAGCTATTAAAAAAAATCTAATAGCTCCAGTTATTGGGGCCAGATACCTCCCACAGAGCTACTTACTTGAGGTTTCATTTCAGTGGAACTGGCCTTACCATCACCACTACCCCAGCCACCAAGAGTTGGATTGGAAGAGAGTCGAAGTTGCCCTTTGGGAATTTCCACAATGGGTGAAGGGAGACTATCACATCTCCTCTTCTCTTTTTCTTAAAGAAGGGAGTTAATGATGTGCTGGTAAATATTTAATATTTAATATACTGTATAGAGGTATCTCCACAGTATACACACTCCTACCATGGGCAATTTTAAACTACCAATGTGACTAACTGGCTAATACATTTTCTGAAAACTTAAGGATTGGCTTTCATGAGCTGGGTGAGTTGATTCCAGCACACCATTGGAGGGAGGCATCAGAGAACTACTGTGGTTAGACATGTGTTTAGCCACCATGTTTGCTTTGCAGACCAGACCTAGTACCACTGGAAAGAATTCAAGAATTCTAGAACTGAGAGAATGATGGGGTTACCAGGTAAAAAGGAAGAAAAACTCTTCTTGGGTTTCTGATTCCAGAGAGTATGGAAGCCAGGGCCTTGGAGGAGATTATGAACCACAGGTTTTCCAATCCCTTGGCTCACCTCCTGAGAAAAACACATGGCATGGAGTCAAGAGGTATATGCATCTGGGGAATGTACAAAGATTGCCAACTGGAAGATGCAAGGGACCACCAGTGCCTAGAAGGTGCTGTTCATCACTGAGCTCCTCAGGAGAGAGCCCAATTGCAGATTCAATAAGAAAAGGTGGCAAGTAGTCAACTGTTTTTTGTTTTTCTTCTTTTGATCCAGTACCAGAAGGGCAATTATGTACCACAAAGTAGGCAGGACGTGGAGCAAAGAGAGGGAATAAGGAGGAGGAGGAGGAAGAGGAGGAGATCTTTGAATCAAATAGGAGATTAAAGTTGCAAAACAAACAGAACAAGCCTTAAGAACTAGAATGGGCTGTTTTAACAACCAGAAGTTACTATGAAAAGCACCCCTTTTATGAAAGACCCCCGTTTCCCTGTCCAAGGAGAATCACACGAAACACTGGCTGCAAAAGCACAAGGGGGTTTATTGGGACACAGGCGCCTGCGGGTGTCCAGCAGAACCTCAGCCGGAGCTTTGGTGAACTGGCACACCGGGCTTGGGGATACAGAGATTTTTATAGGGTTTGGGACAGGTTTCGCGCACGCGGGAAGCAACAGGTTTCTTATTGGTTTGTTTAAATCTAGCATATAGGCCACCTAGGGGGTACAGGTCTGCATTCCAAAAACCACAGGTCTGCATTCTATTCTTTCTGTTCCTGCTTATCTGTTCCTGTTTATTCATTCATGCCTCAAGATGTGGGTGCTCTGTCCTTTCTCAACCAGTTATATGGAAAGCACATCCGGCGCCTGAGCCTGTTTATGACAAGCCCGGTATCTTGATTTCATATCTTGGCCTTAGGTAACTGGACTAACTGGGCTAGGGTCTTTCAACTACAAACCAGACATTGTGGCATATGCATATAATATGAGCTACTTGAGATACTGAGTCCAGAGGATTATAAGTTTGAGGGAAGCCTTGGCAGCTTAGTGAGACTCTGTCTCAAAAGAAAATATAAAAGGCTAAGGATGTAGCTCAGTGGTAGAGTGCCTGCCTTGCAAGTGTGAGGCCCTGGGTTTGATCCCCAGTACTGAGGTAGCAGTTTATGGATGTCAAGATGGTGGAGGCAGGGTACAAGAAAAATGCCAGCTCGATTACAAGATGGAGAGATGACTCATTATGTCCCAGTTTATGATAAGTCCCATTACCTTGGCAACTCCTGCCACTAAGAGTTTATTGTCATGGCAACTCCCGCCATAAGCTCTGAATTCTAATTAGGGAAATATAAAGTAACCAGTGGAAACTGTATTCTAATTAGGTGAAAATAAAGTAACCAATGGGAACAAATAGGTGAATATGATCATCAATCAGGTCTGTAGGATGGGGCAAGACAAGATCCACCCAGCTGTGATGGTGCATACCTGTAATCCCAGCAACTCTGGAGACTGAGGCAGGAGGATCATAGATTCAACACCAGCTTCAGTAATCAGTGAAGCCCTAATTAATTTAGGGATACCCTGTCTCAGAGCAAAAAAAATAAAAAAGGGCTAGGCATGAAGCTCAGTAGTAAAGCACTCCTGAGTTCAATCCCCAGTACCACAAAAAGATTCACCCAGGCGTGGGCCCTTGAGCCATTCTCGCTTGTTTGGCCTGCTGCTCTACTGAGTGCACTTTCATGTTCAATAAATCTATACACTCTGCCTGTTCGTTCTCTATCTTACTCAATTCTTGCTTTTTTTTGTAAAAAGTTTTTTTAGTTGTAGATGGACAGAAGGCTTTTATTTCATTTGTTTATTTTTATGTGGTGCTAAGGATTGAACCCAGTGCCTCACACATGCTAGGCAAATGCTCTACCACTGAGCTATAACTCCAGCCCTCAATTTTTTCTTTGGGAAGACAAGAACCTGGGCCCTAACTGGACACCTCACCAGTATCAGTAACATTGACACACATATACACACACACATACCACAGTTACTACAGTATTATGAATCCATTGAGATGGCATGAGGGGCCCCATGGAAGAAGGAAACATGAAAGGGAATAGTTGGTAATTTCAGAAAAAATTAAACCTGCTGGGAAGTACATGGTCTTGGAGTGTAAATGTGTTACCAAAAGCTTGGTCTTTGTCTGCAATGCCAATTTAATAACAAAGATGTGATTTTGAGAAAAGGGGGAAAGATAGTTTATTGCTTGGCTAGCAAAGGAGAAGCACCGAGGACTCCAGTTCCAGAGGCTGTTGTTCTGCCCATCAGGGAGTACATTGAGTTTTTAAAGAAGCTGTTCAAAGTCTGCATTCCAGGTGTGCCCTGACAGGGGATCCCAGCTGCAACCTGATGCTGTGTTGACATTCACTTGTTAATTTGGGAGTCAATTCCTAGATCTTCTTGTGACATCTCCTTCCTGTGGTTCCTGTGGGCTTATGGACAGATAAGTAGGCCTAGGATGGGAAAAAGTAATCTTGTTTTCCCATCCCCTGATTAGGGATGGGGAGAGAAAGAAGAGGAAAAGTAAAATACATCCCTTTTAAAATAACCCTGGAAGCCCAGGTACAGTGGTGCACCTTGTCATCCCTGTGGCTTGGGAGACTGAGGCAGGATTGCAGGTTTGAAGCCAGCCTCAGGAATTTAGTGATGCCCTAAGCAACTCAATGAGACCCTGACTTTAAATAAAATTTTTAAAAATGGGCAGGGGGTGTGACTCAGTAGTTAACTGCACCTAGGTTCAATCTCCAGTACCAAAAAATAAAAAAAAAAAGAAGCCTAAGCGTAGCAAGGCGTATTCTCATTCTCAAAAGGGGAAGTGGATTACTGTTCCAAATGTATGGCTACTTAGAATTTTCTTCTTTCTTTTTTGTTTGTATATTAGTCTATTTTGGTATAATTAACTTCTACAATACATACCATTTTTTAAAACAATTAAAGATCCACATTACTGACAAGGGCAAAGATGATGTCAGGAATAGACAAGAAAACATAAAGTTAACAGAAATACCTTTTCTGGTTTATCTAGAGCTAGTAATGAAAGGTGGTCAGAAGAAAGCTAGCTTCAAGATGTCCATGTATGAATACACCATAATGAATCTTGCTTTTATATATAGTTACAATGCACTAATGGAAATAATAATCAAAATAGAAGGGAAATTAGTAGAGAAGAGCAAGTGGGTGAGGGAGGGAAGAGGGGACAGGAAGGTACAGGAGAGTGAGATTGATCAAATTATGTTATGCACATGTACAAATACAGTATAATGAATCCCACTGTTCTATATCATTATAATGCACCAAAAAAATAATACCTGTGTGTTTAAAAAAAGAAATATCATGGGGATTGCCCTCTGTGAAAGAGAAGGTGCCAAGGTCACAAGGACACAGCTTTCTTAATAACTCTAATCCAGCAATGGAGGATGACTTCTCTCCTGGTCATTCCTTGAGAGCTTCAGAGAGGGTGCTTTTGCAAATACAGTATTAGATCTTTAAATGAAAATTTTAAAGCAGCTTGAAGTAAGATGACCAAGGTCAGATGTCCTATTGCTGTTATTACATCATGGAGAGGCAACATTTGGTCTGAAAAGAGAAAAAAAAAATCCTGTGATTTATACATTACTCAGAAACAACTTGGCTTCCTGGAATTCTTAATATAAATCTATTTTCCCAGCAACAATGTTCAGGCATTGCTGTGAACAGCTTGCTTAGCCTCAGTTACTGAAACTAACTGTTTTTGCTTCCAGCAAAGGTAATGGTATTGACTTTGGCAATGAATCTGAAGAGCAAAGTGAAGTTGTGCTTTCAACAGGCCCCCTGCCATTTCCTTAAAGTTATCCAAAACTATGCATCCGTTTTAAATTTCTCATTTAGCAGCTACTTCAAGTGATTTAAAAAAAATGTCTTGACCACTCTAAAACATCTCCCAGGGAAAGTTTCAAATTCTTTTGTTACATTTTAAAGTTTTTATAGTGCAATCAAGCCTAAAAGGGCATCATATATATCCTGCGTTTATGTGGGGCCATTCTGAATTTTGAGTGCCATCTGGTGATACTTGACTGTCGGACATGTTTCTGGGATTACCTGTGACAAAGTAGAATTCAACTACCTCTAAGTGTTACTGGAGTCCAAGTCCAAAAGCCTGACTAGGGATCCAATAAATCAAGTTGAGCCACTTGCCCCCCAAAACCAAATAAATCAAGTCGAGCCACTTGCCCCCCAAAACCAAACAAAAGGTAACAGTGAAAAGCATGAAATAAACGTATTTCAGTATAGCTATACTGGGAAGACAAGGGGAGTCATGTCCTTAGCCCTATCTTTGAGGGGCTGAAAATGACCCCGAGGCTTTATAGAAAGGGTAATGAGGGCACAAGTTGGGGGAGTTGTACAGATGGAGACGTTTCACAGCTACCAAAGCAGGTAATCTTGATCAGATGTGGTCTGTCCATCATTATAACAGGATTGGTCCAGATTGGTCTGGACTGGTCAACAGGAAGTTGCCATTGCCTGGAGGACAGTTTTCACTCACCATGTTCATCAGGAATCTGATCCAATGTCTGATTCCTGGAATCCAACATGACTTGGAGCAAAGGAGATAAAGGCAATTTGGCAGCAGAGAGAGCTGGGGTTGTGGCTCAGCAGTAGAGCACTTGCTTAGCACATGCGAGGCCCTGGGTTCGATCCTCAGCACTACATTAAAAAAATGAATAAAAGTATTTAAAAAATGGTGACAAAGATGTCAAGTGTTTAATCCTACTTTTAATTACCCATGGGACATTTGAAGGCAAAAATGAAGAGTCTATATCCTTGTTACATAAGTAGACCCAGTAGTCTCTCATTGGGTTTTTGCTCTGATCATTCCTACAGGCTACATATTTTGTGTCTGTGAGTGTGTGTGTGTGCACATGCATGTTAGTTACAAGGTGAGGTAAATTCCTCCTTCTATCTTTCTATTTGCTACTTACTTACTGCCCTGGGACCTGTAGAAGTGACCCTGAGGAGAGTAGTTCATCTTTTGAGTCAACTTTGTTTGAATTTGTCTCTGCAGTCTTGCAAAGAGCCAGGCAATTGCTTCAAGCCTTCACTTTATCAAAAGGGAAGTGTGTCCTAGCTTTTCACTTTTACTCAAATTCTTGGGTCTTTGAAGCTGATTTCCTTTTTGCCCAGCATGAATTACATTTACAACCTGGACAAGGATGTTTGTGTAATCTATGTTCATGGCTCTGGGTTCAACATTATTAAGAACATGATAGATGGTAGAAATTTGATTAGGAAAATATTTAGATGATCCCCAGAAAATAATTGTTTTCAAAAGTTTGATCCTTATGTAGGCAAAATATTTAAAGACCAATGATTCTGGGAATGCAAATGTCTGTTCCATTGCATAAGAATGGAAAAGGCTGGATCCGTTTCCTTCTTCAGGGCCTCCAAGGGAAAGGCTAGGGTATAATTGAGATTGGCCTTTTGGTTGTCAGCCCCCTTTCCTTTAATAATTCATTGTGGATTTGTTAATGGTGAATATTTCTGTGCCTTTTGGGGACAGAAATATTATATTGCCAGCTTGTCAGGATAATGGATTCTCTAAGTTTCCTCCCCACTGTGTAAAATCAGACTCTGCTTGATTTGGTCTAAACTTACCTCATAAACTTAAAAGAGATTCTTCCCTTTTTTCTGTTTCAGAATTCACTGTTCACTGTATGATGCTCTTTGTGATTTGAAAGGCTCCTAATGCATCCTCCTCCCAGCCTTTCTGATTGAAGAGCAGCTAATCTTTTAAATCATGCCTCCTTTATGCCATATGGCAGTCCCCTCCCCCTCCTGTGCCCTTAATCTCTTTCTATACTCTTCCTTAGCTCTTCCTCCAGCCCCTCCCCCTCTGTTAGACAAGTCTTTCTGAAAGGGCAGTGACCCAAAGTATCCCTGGGGTATGAATAATGGGATGACTGCCCTGACCCTGCATACTGGGAGTTCCCACCCAGCAGCAGAGACCAGGTGGTTGGTGGGTTGGAGGGGGTGGAAGAGGGCCTAGACAGACAAAGAAACCAGAAGCTTGACCCATGGGAGTGAAAAAAAAAAGATCAATGTACTCATGAATTCATTAATATTAGTAACTAAATTGAGGCTGGCTGCTAGATATGGTACCCTTGCCTTCCTTTCAGTTCCATGAAACTTCTTCATTAGAGCCACCTTATTTGGCTTTCAAGACTATCCTCTATGTTTATTTATCACATTTGATTTGGGTAAACATACTTTGTTTTGGGAAGAGTTACGTGGGGCCTACAGTTCGTTGAGACAGTATACCAGTGAAGAATTATCCTAGTACAGGTGCTAATTACTTTGGTTAAAAAGGAAGAGAGGAGACTGGATCCTGGGCCTTGTAAGTAAGAAATATAATAATCCCTTGACTACCTTTGTGCCCAGAGAGCTCCATGGGCCTGAACGTCTTTGCCTCCTGTCATAAGTATTACTATGTGCTCAAGAGCACTCTGAAAAATGTGAGTCAGAAAACCTATCAAAGTGTTCTCAATCCATGAACTAACTGATCTGAGCCACAGACTGCACTAAGGATCCCCTAAGGGACTGCTTTTCAACATGACTCATGGTTTGATTCACTAAAGGATTATCTGGATTAAGCTTAGAGGTGACTATGTGAGTAGAATAGGAGAAATTAAGGGGGAAAGTAAGATGCTTCATACATGCACAAGGATCACATCTTTCTTTTTTGGGCAGGGGGTAGCAGAGGTTGAACCTGGGGTGCTTAACCACAGAGCCACATCCTATTTTATGACAGGGTCTTGCTAAATTATTGAGGCTGTGATTTGAACTTGTGATCCTCCTGCCTCAGCCTCCTGAGTTGCTGGGATTACAGGCATGTACTACTCTGCCTGCCTATGGAATGCATATTTGAAGGACATTGCTTTCTCTCTTCTTCTCTGTCCTCATACCAAGGAGAAAACTTTGCCCTTAAGCTCTTTCTATACCCATTACAGTTTGTATTTTCTAGTGAAATGTCCCTTGGGTCTTTGGTAAGTATATACAAATGTTGGATTCATGTTGGATTTTTTCATTCTCTCTCTCTCTCTCTCTCTCTCTCTCTCTCTCTCTCTCTCACACACACACACACACACACACACACACACACACACAAATAGTGCAAAGAAAAATGGTCGTACATGATGCCCTTCAGTAGCATCTAGTCTAAGTCAAACCTGGAATCTAGGCTTACATTTTAGTGGATTTCCTTTGAGCAAAGGCATCTTTTCTTCCTGGAACTTGGGCTGAGTACACCAAGGAAAACTCCCACACATACTTAGTCAGGCCCTGGCCCACAGTATTTCTCCAATAGCTGCTTCTGCTGAATTATGGGATTGCGCAATAAGCTTGCGAAAGCAAAGATCATGGCCAAAGAATAAACTAATGGAACCTTACCCAGATGTTATTTGAACTTTTCCCTCGTTTATCAATGTAGTCCTTGTCTTGGCAAAAATAGTACAATGTAGCAAGGTGGGTACCTTCCTATCCCATTAAGTTCTACTTAAAAGACACTTGATCTGTAGTATATTCAGAATTCCTACATTCCTTGCTTTCAAGTTCTGCCTACCAATTGAGTAAATGTGAATTAAAACTTTAAGGCTCATATTTTCTAGTGAAATTTCCTCAGGTTTTTTTGGTAAGTGCATACTAATGTTAAATTAATATTTTAAAATTATTACATACACCTGGTGTTCAGACATGCAATTATCTGAGGGAAAAAATCACTATCCTTGCAATTGTCAAGTAAAAGACAAAGTCTTATCAAAGCTATAGATAATAATACTCAGATATATCTCGGTTTGAAAAATCCTGCCTTTTCAGGCTAAAAATAGTTGTTTCACTTATAGTACAATCAGCTAAAAGGCTTCTGTGAAGCAGACTCAGTACTACCTGTCCATAAAGCCTGGGTAAGTTCCATTGAATGTTCTCTGACTCACATGCTGACTAGAAAGCTGAGATGGATTTTCCCAGTGTATACTAAAAATCATCCTTTAATCTATTCTAGCCTGTTTGTATGGAAGAGCAATAGAGGAAGAGTCAATACTGAAAAAGTAAGTATGAATGTTTGTAGACCTATATCCAGCAGATGATGAGCCTTTGTATCTAGAAAACACACAATGAGTGTGTGTTGATTTGAAGACTGAAGTCCAGGCAATGGTGTTTGGCTCTATTTAGCATTCATTAGAATCTTCACATGGATATTGGCATGGAATGTAGCATTCCAGTTACCACTAAATCCAGTTCCTCAGAGAGACTGGAGAAATTTCCAGAATATCCAAGATATTATATCTAAATCCCACTGCCACTCTACACTCAGCCATCTCTGTAGCAAACATAGCTTGGGAGTAGTAGAGGCTGAAAGACTGGTTGACTTTGTTCTCTCAAAAGTGAAAGCACCGGATTCCACCTTTCTGTAAATTTATTCAAACACCTAATTTTAAAAGCCAAGGTCTGATCAAATTTGTGTGTACTGGTTTGTCAACCAATTACTCTGACCATGATCACGACTATGAGGGTTTGGACCGAGAAAGTTGCAGTTATTACATTACAAGACCAAGAGTGCTCACCATATCCAGAATGCAAACTTCTGATAGAATAGATTTCTAGAAACAGGTGACTTTGGATTTTTCAAGGTTATCAACTTAGTAGGGGATGCACTTGGATTGTTCAGGCATCCAAGGATTAATATAGTGGTGATTCTGAGAAATCTTTAAGTATATGGTAGAGTGACAGGGTATTCTTTTTTTTTTTTTTAATCAACAGATTTTAATGATCTTCTTGAGAAACTAATGTTTCTTTCATAATTACAAATTCAAAGTATGGAGTCCAAGTTATGGTATTGATTCTTAAAGACATTCTAAACAATGCAGGTAATTAAATAGCTAATCATGGCTCAGTGAAGGAACATTTTAAATATATCACTCATGATTAATAGATTAATAGAGTTTTGGAAGCTGGAAGAAAGTTCTGAAATTTTAGTGGTGTAAAGTCTCACAGAATACTCAACTGACCACCTGCAACAACGTCATTTGAAGTGTTTCTTTTAAAAATCAGATCTTCTCTGGCTGGGATTGTGGCTCAGTGGTAGAGCGCTCACCTAGCACCAGAGGACCCAGGTTTCATTCTCAGCATCACATAAAAATATATATATTCTCTCTCTCTCTCTCTCTCTCTCTCTCTCTCTCTCTCTCTTAAAAAAATCAGATCTTCTTATTGACCCTTTGAGTCAGAGTCTCAGGGGGGAAAGGGACCAGGAATGGGATTTTCAACAAACCCCACAGGTGACCTTCTGTCAATTTATGGTTTAAGAACCACCTCTTTTTTTACCAAAATTTACTAATGAGAGACTAAAGTAAACTTATTTTATTAAGATTTCAAATCTAGGAATAGAGCAAAAGTAGAAGCCAGCCTTCGACAGGGTATTCTTATTATGATGGCATTGAAATTGTAACTGGCCAACACTGCAAAGGGTCAAAGTGTGCCAACTGTATGTGCAGTCCAGGAATCTTCTGCCTATTTAGTTGTTTGCCATGTGATTTAGAATCCTCCTGTAGCCTTTCTTTTGGTGGTAAAGGGCACTGGCAGATTACATGTAGGTCCCACTCAACGATACCCAAGATTTCCATGTTAACTCAGAATAGAAAAGCAAGAGTTCTTGGGCTGGGGATGTGGCTCAAGCCGTAGTGCGCTCGCCTGGCATGTGTGCGGCCCGGCTTCGGTCCTCAGCACCACATACAAACAAAGATGTTGTGTCTGCCAATAACTAAAAAATAAATATTAAAATTCTCTCTCTCTCTCCCTTAAAAAAAAGGCAAGAGTTCTTTCCTATTTTTTTCCTAAGTAGTTTTTGGGGAACAGAAGCAGGAGACTTCAGGGACCTGCACAGACAGAGGATTAACATTGGGCAAGTCAGGACTGCCATTGTATGTAAGGGATAGAAGAGCTTCAGGGTTTCCACAGTCGTTGTGGGTATGGTAGAGGTCTAATGTGAATGTGGGCACATGACTGTGATCCTTAGAATATGTGCTACCATGTGAAATCTTTCAAAATTGTCGTCTAGAACTTGGAGGCTAACACCTCTCTCTGATCTATAAAGAGCATAAAGTTTCTATATTCTCAGGAGCCTGAAGCATTTGCCCTTATTTCCTCTGCATGAGCAATCCTGAGTCATCATGATACTTATTAGTGCTTTGATCTCAAGGCCTATAACCTTTAACAGATCTGGTGTGAAGAGGAATGACTTGGATTAAAAACAGCCCTAATTTAAGAAACCAACATCAAACACTGTCTGAGGTTTCCACTGGGCAGTTAAAGGGGAGAGAGTTATTAATGACAAACCGGGAATGGCTACCAAAAGCCAGCTTTCTCACTCATGATGGGGTGCTAGGCTAAAATATGAAGACAAACAGTAGTGTCACAAACAACTGGTTATTTTTGTGTTTGTTCTGGTAGGGAAATCTGTCTTGAAGGATTCAGTAAAACAGTTGGCAGGTTGGATAAGCCATTTGTCACTTCACCAAGAGAAGCCTGTAATCTAATCATTTTGGATCTGCTGGAAACAAGAGCATAGGGGCATGTCTGCTCTGGAGATGGCAATCTAAGCATTGCAGGAGTGCTTGGAAGAACTCCAGATGCAGGCTGTGGGTGCTGGCTCCTCAGATGGCCTTAGCCAGAGAACAGAGGCCTGGGGCAGCCCTGGGTACTTCCCACACCTTGTTACTTGCAACCTGGAGTCAGCCATTTTGTCTCCCTAGACATCAAGCTTTTCATTTGTGAAATTGAATCAAAGATAGCAAATCATGCTTCTAGTCAGACAAGACCAGGATTTAAAACGCCATCCTAACATTTTCTGTTTGCCCTTGGGCAAAGTTATTAATCCCTCTGAATGTCTCCAAAAGTTCATTTCTTCACAGATAAAATGTAGGAAATAATAATTCTTGTGTGGAGCTTAGAGAGTAAAACAATGTACACAAATATAGTAGGCACACAATAAATATTTGTCTAGTAAATAAACAAATCATAGTGCCTGGCATATAGGAGATAATTTTTTGGGTGTAGGTTGGTTTTCTTTCTTTCTTTAAAAAATATTTTCTTTAGTTGTAGATGGACACAATACCTTTATTTTATTTATTTATATATTTTTATGTGTTACTGAGGATGGAACCTAGTGCCTCACATATGCTAAGCAAGTGCTGTACCATTAAGCTACAACCCCAGCCCTTGTTTTCCTTTCTTCCCGAACCAGACATGATATGGAATCATATAGTGAGATAAATTATTTTTACTGAGCTGCAAGATCCAGACATCAGCATAATACACTAGCAACTATTAAATCTACATCTTCTATGCTTCCCCTCCGTGGATACTCTTCTGGCCAAAAGCACTGATAAGAAATATGTCATAGTTAAAGGCAAAAATACAAATTAATGTCAAGATTACCCAGCTAAATTATCAAAAATACAAGCAACAATAAATGTTGACAAGGATGTGTGGAAAAGGCACACTCATACACCACTGGTGGGATTGCAAATTGATACAACCACTATGGAAAGCAGTATGGAGATTCCTTAGAAAACTTGGAATGGAACCACCATTTGACCCAGTTATCCCACTCCTTGGTTTTTACCCCAAGGACTTAAAATCACTATACTACAGTAATGCAGCCACATCAATGTTTATGGCAGCTCAATTCACCATAGCTAAACAATGGAACCAAACTAGGCCCTTCAACAGATGAATGGATAAAGAAAATGTGGTACATATATATACACAATGGAATATTACTCAGCCATAAAGAAGAATAATTTTCTGACATTTGCCAATAAATGCATGGATCAAGAGTCTGTTATGCTAAGTGAAATAAACCCACTCTAAGAACCAAAGGGTGAATGTTTTCTCTGATATGTAGATGCTAATTCACAATGGTGGGGGACTAGGGAAGAATTGAGGTACTTTGGATTAGACAGAGGGGAGTGAAGGGAGGAGAAGGGGTAGGGGGGTAGGAAGGATAATAGAATGAATCTCGAACATTATAACCCTATGTGCATATATGATTACACAACCAGTGTAACTCTACATCATGTACAACCAGAAGAATGAGAAGTTATACTCCATTTATATATGTTGTGTCAAAATGCATTCTGTTGTCACATAACACTAATTAGAACAAATAAGAAAATGGGAAAAAGATTACCCAGCTAATATAAGAAAGGGAAACAATCTCACTCTATGGAAAAATATGCACATATCCATAAACATAGAGAGTTCCGTATATAATCTTAAGGACTTTTTAAGGCCATAGGTTGGTACACAGGACAGGTAGGACAGTGAGTCAGGTGAGTAGCTTAATAATCTTATGAATATTTTGCCAAAGATTGTAGGTAAATGCAAACCAAAATGTAATATTAACTTTTCCCCTCAAACCTTCTTCTTAACAGACCGTTGTTTTCCATTCTCAGTTCCCATCATTTCTATATCATTCCCTTTCATTTTAAAGATGGTTGCAAGTTTTTCTTGAAAAAATGAACACTGTCACTAGTTTATACCATTTCCGTCTGTCTTCACTTTCCTATGTTGAAGTTAGAAACGCTGATAGTTAGTGATCAATAAGCATTTTAATTTAATTGTATTACTTCACATGTTAACCATTAATATTCTTTATGGCAATCACTGATTGGTCCCAAGTTGCCATATATATCCATATATAATTAGACATGCATATCTAGATCCATGATGATTATTAATTGCCCACCTTCCTTTGTTGTATAGTTTTAGCTTAAAGCTTAAAGTTCTTTGTCCCTTGGCTCTCCAAATGTTCTTTTGTAGAAAGGGGAACCATGGCACTAACTGCAGCACACCTCATATTTTGTCTGTTACAATTTTCCCCAGCAACTGCAGCCTATATTTTGAAGTCATGACTGGATGCATACAGAACATTTTTTTCTATTCACCTAGTTTTTTCTATTTCATAGTTTGCTGTTGTCCCAGTTTAATCTATTAAATTGCAGCTATTTGAATATAGGGCAGTTATACATTTTCCATTCTAAAGAGGCTGTATTTCAATGTGTACTGTTTCTTTTCAAGTACAAAGGCTATGTTCCAGGAACTGTTCTATCATTGAATATTTAATACAGCTCCTGGATTGTTCTGTTAAAGCAAGGGACTTTCATTATGTCCCAAATCTATAATATGATTCCGGGTTCACTGGCCTTAATTTTATCTAGGAGTCAACCCCAGAGGATTTTTGATGGTGAACTTTATTTTAGTGGAAAGCATAGTAGCTACCAGAGTCAGGTCCCGTCCCACACCCCCTCTCTTTCAAGATGGGTATGATAGCAGACTCCTTCCTTACTCTATCAGTGGTCAAATGCATCAGACAGAATGTTCTGATCAGTTAAACGTTCATTTGTGAGTCACTTCCTCCTTCACTGTCTTTTACCAAAAGCCTCCTTCCTAAGCTCAACATTTGTATTCTGTCCTCCAAGAATAAGCAGCCCTAAAAAAGCTCTGTTATATGAGGGCGCATGGTGGATGGCAAGGAGACTAGGAGCAATAAGTCCAAGATACAGACACAAAGAAACACACACGCAGCTTAAACTTTTCACTCAAAGACCTTTTGAAAGCCATAGTACCAGACTCCAACTTACTTACCATACTAGACTCTGCTAATCTTTGCCAAAGCTCAGCATATACATAAATTAAGGGGTATGGCAAGGAACAAGTAGCACAAGATCTCATATTTTTCTTTTTTCTCTCTTTCCCTCCTTTTCCTGAGAGCTACATATCAGAATATCTGCCACTGGCTGGGTGTGCTGGTGCATGCTTGCAATCCCAACAACTCTGGAGGCTGAGGCAGGAGGATCGCAAGTTCAAGGCTATCCCAAGTAACTTAGCTAGACCCTGTCTCAAAATAAAAATAGAAAGGACTAAGGATGCAGCTCAGTGGTAGAGCACCTGTGGGTTCAATCTTCTGTGCTAGAGAGAGAGAGAGAGAGAGAGAGAGAGAGAGAGAGAGAGAAAAGAAAAGAAAAGAAAAGAAAAGAAAGAAAAGAAAGAGAGGGAGGGATGGAGAGAAATGATTGATCCAAATGACTCTTCAGATGTAGGGTCACAATGATAATTTATATTTAAGCACTAAATATAAATTATATTATACTAAATATAATTAAGTTTATATTTAAACACTGGTGTAACGTTAAGGGCATGCCAGTTCCAGAAGGCTCAAATTCTGATTCTGTGTCTTAGTATCCTAGAGACTTTTGGGCAACTGCTTAACATGAGAGCTCTTGGTTTTCTCATCTGAGATATGGCATTAATAATAGTGCCTACCTCGTTGTGTTGTTGTAAGGATTATACTAAAAAACTAATATATGTCTATGTCTGTATGTGTGTCTTCAAATAGTGTTGTTATCATTATTATTATTATTACTACTACTACCAAGATTGAGGACTTTTTTATCCTTCCCTGTCCTGGTAACTGTCATAAATTCTCTGCATTGCCCTTGGATGTCAATGCTCTGTTTATCATTCCAACAGTATCTTCAACTTCATAGGGTTAGACCACACCTATTAAGGTCAGTGAGAATGTTCACAGGGCTTCCCTAAATTCCCTTTGTGGTGGATCTGGGGTCCACTTGGAACCCTAATCCCATAGCAGAACATAAACTCCTGAATCTCCAATGGATTAAGTAAACTATAAAGGCTGAGGCAAATAAAATTGGCAATCTGAAGGCTGCCTAACATACAAAAGACCCTCCAGGACAGTAGGAAGTAGAAAAGCAGAAACACCTCTTTGGTTTGAGGTATGTTCACTTTGTTCCATCTGCCACTCCTGCCCACCCCCTTGTTTCCCCACCCTTTGTGAAAAATAGCATGTTGGGTCTGCTGACGCAGAAATCTGGCTTGTGGTAACTCTTACTGGGTGGTGACTCACCCGAGGAGCAAAAAATCATTTGCCTCATGGGGGAGGGAAAGGGATTTGTGTGTATGTGTGGGCACACCAGGAGATTGTTGTCCAGGTACGCAGTGGCTGCAAAATCAGGACAGAAGATTAAGAGGACGCTCTCCCAAGAAAACTATCTCCTCAGCACTGCCTGGGTGTAAGAGAGGAACTGAGAGGAACAGAACGACCAGCCTTCAAGTTTTGAGTAGGGGGAGTCACAGAAGGCTTCAGAACACTAAGATTCAAAAGGTCTTGGTTATTTCAAACCTAAATCTAGAGGATTTCTACAAAGGAGAGCGAATTGATGAATGAAGCCTGGTGCTTGGTGCTGTCTCTTCCCCTAGCCTCCAGAGACTCTGGGATCTTGGGATGCTCAATACTCTTTCTGAACAACTCTCTACCTGGCCCTCACTCAGTGTTGCCAAGAATCCCCAAAGTTTATCACAGGAGAATCCATGAATGGCAAGCCTGAGCCATTGCATGGCAGGACCTTAGCCTCTGCTGGGCTGCTTACTCTGTGGACCCCATGCACTTTCAGTGTCAGGCTATGAGGAGCTGTGGGCAGGAAGCTAGGCTTTTCCCTCTTTCCCACCAGGCTTGGGTAGGCGCTACTCTCCCCCATTCACCTAAAGTGTTCATTCACCAAGCTCCTTATAAGTACCACTGTGCCCTCTCCCCCATTGTCCCTACCCATAACTTCAATGTTTGGGCCAATTTCAATATAGTTTTTCTCCCTGGAGAAGGCCAGGGATACTTGCTTTGGATCTTCCCCTTATAAAATTTCTCTTAATTTATGCTCTTTCTTAGGCCCCTTCAAAGTGACATAAACTGGTCAAATATGCAAATCCAAGTTTGAGTGTTGCTGACAGATACAAGCTCAGTCTGCTACTTTTCTCAGGTGACTTATACATTTCACTAGGATCCTTCAATTCATAAGCATGAAATAAAGGGCCAAATAGTAAATATTTTAGGCTTTGCAGGCTGTACAGTCTTTGTTGTTGCAATGATTTAACTCAGCTATTATGGCACGACACCTGCAACAGACAATTCACAAAAAAGTGTAGTGGCTTTATTTCCATAAAGAAATCAGTATAGGGCTGGGAATGTGGCTCAAGTGATAACGCCCTCACCTGGAATGCGCGGGGTGCTGGGTTCGATCCTCAGCACCACATAAAAATAAAATAAAGATGTTGTGTCCACCGAAACTAAAAAATGAATATTAAAAAAATGTCTCTCTCTCTCTCTTCTCTCTCTCTTAAAAAAAAGAAATCAGTATATTATTATGTAACTTTCTGTCTTTTGTGTGTGTCGTGTGTGTGTGTGTGTGTCGTGTGTGTGTGTGTCTGTGTGTGTGTGTGTGTGTGTGTGTGTGTCTGTGTGTGTGGTACTGGGGGTTGAACCCAGGGGTACTCTACCATTGAACCAAATCCCCAGTGGTCCTCTTTTATTTTTTATTTTTTAATTTTCAGACAGGGTATTACCAAATTGCTCAGACTGTCCTACAATTTCTAATTCTCCCACCATACCTTCCCAAGTAACTGTCATTTCAGGCATGTGCCAACATGCTAAGCTTATCATGTAATTTTCACATCACAAAACATCATTATTTTAGCCATATAAAATGTAGAATCTAATCTTACCTTGAATATGTAAAAACAAATGGGAGGTTGAATTGGCCAACTAATGCCTTATAAAAGGATTGATTCAAATGGGGGTATCACATGATGTTATAAGTTGAATGAGATGGTATGAAAGAACTTTTTAGAGTGGGATTGGGGGCAACCCCAGCACCCTCTTCAAATCACACTAGTTAGGTAAACTATTGCATGCTTGTTATTTCATTCAACATATATCATGTGATAACTACTACATGGCAGGCACTGAGTAATACATTCATTAAGAAAATAAAACAAGTATACTCTACACCCTTAGAGTTTAGAGTACAATAGGGATGGAATAGACAATCAAGAAGTAAATAGCTAGTAAATATATTATTTCAGATTGTGACAGATGTATAACTTGCACTTGCAGAGACTGACAGGGGAACATAGTGTGATCAGAGAAGGAGGACTTATGTGTGGAGATGCTTTTGTTAAGGAGTTAGTCTGGTGAAAGTGTGTCAGGAATGGGGGCAAGTCGGAGGAAGGCATTCATAAGAGTTCTATTATGGACAGGTTATGTTCAAGAAGCCTCTGAAATTTCCATGTAGATGTCTAAATGCTAGATGTCGTGTGAATCTAACATTTGGAAGGATGTTTGGGGTTAGAACTATGAATACAGAAAAAAAATCAACATATATATGACAGTTAATGTCATGAAAATAAAAGAGATCACTTAGGGAGAGAGTGAAGGTAGAGAAAAGAAGAAACCCCAGAAACTAGTGCAAGGGCATCCAGATTTTTATATATTGGATGGAAGATTAGCCTTGAAAATAAACCAAAGGGGGACAAAAATATTAGAGAATTAAGAAAAATGCATCATGTTACAGAAGCAGAGAGGGGAGACTGTTGGAAGAGAGAGTGATCAACTTGATCACTGCTGGAAGATAAAATTAGATGAGGAGAAAGAAGGACACTGTTGGGTTTGGTAACATGGAGGTCTTCAGCGACTTTGGCAAGAGATTTTGGTAGGGTGGTAGGGCTAGACTGGCAATGATTGAGGGATGTAAGACCAATTCCAGAGCTGTCATCAAGATATCTCACTTAGTGGTTTGGTAGTTTCCAAGGCAGCTACTACATTAGGCAGCATTGAGTAGCATGGCCCCAATGGCCTAGCATGGCTCCTTCCATTCTTTCAAGGTTAATTTGAAAAAGAATAAGATACTTATTCATTTATTTATTAAGCAGTTTATAAGTGCAAGGTACCCTAAATGCTGGAGATATAGGAGAGGGCAAACCCAACAAAACTCCCTGCTCTATTGGAGCTTACATTCTAGTGACTAGTAAAGTCAAGTAAATATGCAAATATAATCACTGATATAAGGTACCTTGACAAAAGGAAGACACATTAGTCAAAGTAATTAATTCTAGTATCTGTGACAACAACAACAAACACCTCACCTCTCTGTGGTTCACCACAAGAAATTGTGTTTATTATTCATGTCATAGGCCAGTGCAGGTCAAGCAGCTCTCCTGAGCAGCTGTTGTCCAAGCAATGGCTCAGTATGCAGGTTCTTTCTACCATGTGGATTCACCACCCTATAGACCTCCAATGAATTATCTGTATTCTGTGGGCCAACAAGTAAAGTTGGTACATGGAGTATAACACAACCAGATTTATGGCCAGACTTGAAAGTGATCAGAAGCCAATTTAATGGCAGGAGATCCTGGGAAATGTTATCTTCCTCCTTGCCAGTCAGGAAATGGAGTTAGAGAGAAACTAACCAGTCTCTTCCACAGAAGTGTGTGGCCCTATGAAAGTTCAGAGAAGGGTCCTCACTCTTAATGTTCAATGTTTATTTAAGGTGTCAGAAAAAGGTTAGTGGATATCATGACATCTAAGTTAAGACAATAGGGATGAGGAAGAATTAACCTGGTGAAGTGGAACTAAGAATATTCCAAGAAGTAGGAACAGCAGGTGCTAATGACAGGAGGTGAGAGAGCATGATATAATGAGGAACTGAATGGAGTTCAGCATGGCTGGTGCCAAAGCTGAGCAGCCCTGGAAGGTTATGCATTCAAATGGAAGCGTCAAGAGCTCCCCCAGGGAAGCCAGTCCCTGATGAAGGCCCTAGGTAGAGGACAGAGGTCTCAAACTCCAAGGTCTTCAGAGCTAAGCAGAGGAGTAGAGATTTGAAAACAGTAGGGAGCAGTGGTGCCTCTAGTGAGGTGGAGTGTGTGTGCTGTGCCTAAATACAACACATTCAAATCGAAAACCAAAACCAAACCTAAAGACCACTGTGCAGGACAAGCAAACCACATCTACTGTGGATTCTTGCTGCAGGTCTTAGGTTTGTTTTGTGTGCCCTGTTGGAAGGCTTCAAGTGAGTTCATAAGATCGCCAAGTCTAGGTCAAGAACAGAGAACAGGAAGATTTCAGAAACAAGATTTTGCCTCTAAGTTTCTTGTTGTCAAGGTACTGGTTTGCAAAAGATTTCACACTTGCTTTCTACTTTTTTCAGTGAACTGACTGGTAAGATGTAAATTTTCTTGAACACAGAAATGGGATTGGCTTGCTCCTTTCCTTCCTTTCCTCCTTCCCTCCCTTCTTTCTTTTTTCTTTGGACCCAAGGATTGAACTCGGGGGCACTTAACTACTAAGCCACATCTGCAGCTCTTTTTTTTACTTTGAAACAGAGTCTCACTAAGTTGTTTAGGGCCTCCTCGCTGAGTTGTTGAGGCTGGCCTTGAACTCCTGATCCTCTGCCTCAGCCTCCTGTTGTGTTGGGATTTCAGGCATGCATGCACCACTGTGCCCAGTGGAATCAGCTTACTTCGTTCTGATAACAACAGCAGCAACATTTAAAAAGCCAGGCACTGCTCTAAGTGCTTTATTAACTTATTAAGCCCCATTTTAGATGAGGAAATTGAGAAAATAACCACATAGGGACTTGCCTAAGGTCACCCAGAAAGTGACGCAGCTGGGATTGAAACTAAAGCAAACTGCCCCTAGAGTCCATGCTCTTTTTTTTTTTTTTTTAATTCCATGCTCTTGCAGAAGTCTGCCTCTCAACAAACATTATTCTACACTTCCTTGAAGCAAATATTTACTTGGCTCCAACTAGGGATACTGGGCTTAATCCTAAAAAAAGTAAGAAAGTGATGAATAAGACAAACCTTTTATCCTCAAGGCACTGTCCATTTATGGCAGGGACATTGGTTGTATCTGGCCCACCGCACATGATACAAGAAAATCAGATTTCAGCATCTATTAATATTTATTGCAGTACTAACCCACTTATTTGTTTACGTTTGTCTATTGCTGCTTTCAGAATAAGCCAGAGTTGAATAATTTAAACAGGAATGTATGCCTGAAGTTTTTACAATTAAGCCCCTCACCAAAATAGTTTGCTGACCCCTTGGTCTACATGATTAGATGGATATGTAAACATAACTTCAATACAGTGCGAAGGAAGGCAGTATTGTGTTGTTGGAAAAGTATGGACTTTGACTCAACGGAGGCTATTGGACTTGTTTTTAAATTCCAGCTCCATTTCCACCAGCTGTGTGAATGTTGGGCAAGTTATTTAACTTCTCTGAACCTATTTCCCAGATGACAAGGCTAATAATGCCTTTTTTACATTACCTTCATAAAGACTAGAGATAATGGATACTTAGTGTTAGCACAAAATACTAAAAAAATGATGATACTACCAAAAATAATAATGTTAACAATATGTTTTATTTATTTATTTGCAGTGCTGGGGATTGAACCCTGGGCCTTGCACATGCTAGGCAAGTGCTTAACACTAAGCCCCAGCCCCAGCTAATGTTAATAATATGTTATGAGAAAAGAGAAAAAGTGTAATGTAAACATGGTACCTTAAGATATTTAGAGGGTTTATGAAAGATTCCTGTAGGAGATGACCCTTTGAGTTGGCCACAGGTGTCAGGTGGACTTATTTTGAATATATATATATAGTTTTACCTTTAAGCTGTACAACCCTGGGCAAATTACTTTACCTTTTGGAATTTCATTTTCCTCATATGTAAATAGTGCCAATAATAACAATAATGCTGAGCTTTAGAATGTTCTGAAGATTAAATAAAGCAATATGTATACAATACTAAGGACTTTGTTTGGCACTTGGTAAGTATCCAATGAAAGCCAGTCATCATTATTGTGGTTTGTAGCAAGAGAAACCTGGGCTTCGATTTTGGCCCTGGGGAAGTTATTTAATGCCTTTAAGTCTCAGATTCTTTATCTGTAAAATAGGGATAGTAACACTGAGTAGGTTGGTTATCAGTTTTCAATGAAACAATCTACTTAGCCCAATATCTGACCAATAGGTAAGTTCTCAATAAATGGTAGCCATTGATATTTGGTACAATGATGTCAATATTTAGTGCCCAATAAACATTAAATGACCAACTAAATGGTGGGTCCAGAGTATTCATATTCAGTAGTTGAGAGAGGAAAACCCATCAACTTCACCTTTGACATTATAAAATGGGCATGAAGCCATCTTTACCTGAAAAGTTTGATAACATATACATACTAAAACCTTTTCAGAATTTCCTGTTATTTAGTAACTGCTAGCCCTAAGATGATATGTAAATGACATATAAGTGTGGGTAAAAGTTACTAAGCAGTATTGGGTAATGGTTCTCCTTGTTACTTTTTCCATCAATAAATAACCCATCATTTGATGAAGCAAGAAGTTATTTTCCCTAAGAAAATGCCAGAAAGGACATCACTCAGAACTTTAAAAAGCCCTATTTGGAAAGGCTTTGGTAAATATATATTTAGATAATGATAAACCAAGACCTTAGGCTACACTTACAATCTCCTCCTCTGCTTCTGTGGCTGTAGTTATGCAAGGATATGGAAAAAATGTTCAAAGAGACCAGGGGCCCTGGTCCAACATTTGGACTAATTGAATTTCCTAACCCCACTTCCTTCTGTGGTTCTTTCCCAGCCAGGATAATGGCCTGTATGCAAGACTGACTCTCAGAAAAGTTATGTAGCAGGCTAACTTTGTTTTTGCTTCCTTCTAGCCTTCTTTTCTACTCCTTTCTGTTCTGGGTTCCCATTATTTTCATATGCTTTTCCATGACCCCCAAGTCCTTGCCTGCAGTATCCTGTACAAAGTAGCTTTTCAAGGAGTAGAAAGCCCATGCTCTCCCTCTCATCAAAACTGACTTGTCCTGGGGCTTGTGTTGTGGCTCAGTGGTAGAGCACTCACCTATCACATGTGAAGCACTGGGTTTATCCTCAGCACCACATAAAAAACTAAATAAATTAAAGGCTGGGGTTGTGGCTCAGTGGTAAAGCGCTTGCCTAGCATGTGTGAGGCCCTGGGTTTAATTCTCAGCACCACATACAAATAAATAAAATAAAGGTCCATTGACAAGTAAAAAAAAGTTAATAAAATAAATAAAATGAAGGTATTATTGTCCCATAGGTCACTCCTTCAGGGCTCTGCTTCTTGGTTCTTAAGGTGGCAATTGATAAAACTAACAGTGTAGCTACTGCCCACTGTCCAAATGCTGGCAGATTAACATGCTCAATTCATTGCCCAAAAGAATAGTCTAGGAGTTCCTCTTTGACTCCTTGCTCAGAGTGCTAGGTTTCCTAGGGTGGGAGTGAACTTGCTGCATGAGACCCATGTACCTACCAACTAGGCATTCTGCCCACAGCAGTGAGTTGGCTTGTGGGGTGTGTTGTCCAAAGAAAAGCTCTGAATCATGAATTCAAGTGAAGTGAAGATGGAATAATAATAATAATAATAATAATAATAATAATAATAATAATAATAATGATAATACCAGCCTCCCAGGGATATTGTGATCATCAAATGAAGTAATATAGTTGACTCTCCATAGCTACAAGTTCTGCATTCACAGATTCAACCAGCCATGAATTGAAAATGTAGCTAGGTGTTTGATGGTTGTGACTGTACTGAACATGCAGAGACATTTTTCTTGTCATTATTCCCTAAACAATACAGTATAACAACTCTTTACATTTTATTAGGTATTAAAAGTCATCTAGAAATTATTTAAAATGCATAGAACTGGGCTGGGGTGTAGCTCAGTGTTAGAGTTTAGTGGTAGAGATTGCTTATCCAGTATGTGCAAGGCCCAAGCACTTGAACATCCACAAAATTTAGTATCCACAGCAAGTTCCAGAACCAATCCTGATACTTATAAGAAGGGACAACTATATGTGAAACAATGCCTGGCACCATGTAAGTGTCAACTAAGCATTAGTTGTTAGCTGGGCACAGTGACACATACCTGTAATTCTAGCAACTTGAGAGGCTGAGGCTGGAGGATTGCAGGTTCAAAGTCAGCCTCAGCAACTTAATGAGGCCCTAAATAACATAGGGAGACCCTGTCTCTAAATAAAGAAATAAAATAGGGCTGGGGATGTGGCTCAGTGGTTGAGTAGGCCCTGGGTCAAATCCCTTGTACAAAATAAAATGAAACAACTAAAAGCATTAGTTGTTGTTGTTATTCTCATCCGCTGAAGACTGGTTGGCTAACCAACAAGGATTCTGATCCAATACATATGGTGAGTACAAATGGTACCTGACATGTGATCCCCTTTTACAGTTCATCAGAGAGTCTCTAGAACATGGTGCTCACTAGAAAAGTGGTCACTCACTCAAGGACCATATTTGGAGCTCCTCCTGTTTCTTTCTTTGTCCCACCTCCCAGCCTGCCCTGCCTGCCTCTGCTAACCCCCTGTACTGTCAACACCAAAAGCCCCAGTGCCTTCTTTTCCCTCAGAAAACCCAGAGGTCATATACTGGCAGCAATGTGGACATGTTTTCTTTGGCTCTTTTGATATTTTTGAAAAATTTCAGTTGGTTGACAACATTTAAAAATCAGGAGATTTCCAGTAAAAATCTGGCAGTTTGATATCTTTCTTTTCATTATTTTTAAGTCTTAAGATCCAGCAACACAGGCCCTAATCCCAATTAGCAAAAATCTATTGCCTCTGAATGGTGGCTGCCCCTTTAAGCCCTAAATTCTCTGGTTTGCCAGTGTCCCCATTAACCTATGCCCCTCCTCTTCCTCTGTCTCAGTACTAGACCATTTCTCTCTTTTACTGACACCAGAAACAGTCCTCTAGGTCCACCAGAAAGAATCTCAATGACTTATTAATATTGGAGCCCAATTCAGTGACAACAGAAAACAGGTTTGTCTTCCCTGGAGGTCAGACAAGGGGCTCAGTGGACAAACTCAACAGCCTATCTCTACTTTGTGGAGGAAAGAAGAAAATGTTCCTTTTACCCTGGGGAAGGTCACTCTTCACAGGAGATGGGCCAAATGACACCTCATAATGCAGAGAGGAAGACATACAAAACAAGCTGAGTGTGTGTGTGTGTGTGTGTGTGTGTGTGTGTGTGTGTGTGTGTGATGCTGAATGTGCACATCCTGCTACAAATTCATCTCTCCTCAGATAAGGCAGTCAGTCTACATATCTCTCTTTATATTAAGCTATCTTTCTCCTCAACAACTAAGCCTTTGTCTATGGAGTTTATAGGGTCATGTATTATTCAAATACTTTGGGCTTTTTTTTACACATACACTGATGTCTATTCTCCTGAAAAACAATCTGAATCCTAAAAGCTTGCAGGGTGGGATAGAGAGAATATTGAATGTTAACTGAGCCTGACTTCTCCAGAGGAATAGTTACCCTCTGGGGTGAACCAGGACGACTACAAACTCTTCCCAGTAGTCAGGCCTTGCTGGAATGCTTGTTGGAATGCATAAGCCCTGAAGTGTCTACAGCTTACTCCAAGTTTAAAGGAGAAAACAGTGGATCTGTTCTTCTGAACTTGAGGGTAATGATAATGAATGTGCAGTTTACTATGGGTCAAACTCTGTTAAATTACCTCTTGTTACTATCTCCATTTTTATCAAAGGGGGAAACCAAGACATAAGAGGTCAAGTCACTGGTTTTGAAGCCAAATACTACCCGAGAGGGGATTATAATCAGGCAGTCTGGATTCAGAGTCTGTGTTCCTGAGTACCACACAATGGTTCCCAGTTACAGTCACAAGACTAGCAGCATTGCTGGGCGTGGTGGTACATATCTGTAAACCTCAAGACTTTGCAGACTGATGCAGGAGGATTGCAAGTTTGAAGCCAACCTCAGCAACTTAGCAGAACCCTCAGCAACTTAGGGAGTCTTTGTCTCAAAATAAAAAAATAAATAAATAAACAGGGCTTGGGATGTAGTTCAGTGGCAAAGCACCCCTGGGTTCAATCCCTAAGGGGGGAAAAAAAAACTCCAGCAGCATCAGTAGCACCTAAGAACTCATTAGAAATGCAAATTCTTGGGTTCTAGTCCAGACCACCTGAATTGGAAGCACTGGGAGTGGTGTGTATCAGTTTGTGATCCTGAGGTTAGCGCAAGTTGAGAGCTGGTGGACTAGGGGATAAGGAACCCCAGCATTTGTAATAGAGCCCTGCAGGTTGTCTGCTAGGAAGAGTTTGGTTGGTGGAATGACAATATAGAAGTGGGGGTGGGAATGGGATGCCCCACTTATGCATAAAATTTGTCCTAGTACCCAGAAATTCCACTACTAGTCATTCATTCCTTCGGTCAGTGAAGGCTTCATGATTTAGAAGACATCTTTATTAAAACACAAATGTACTTGGCAAAAGGAATGTCATAAACCACTTTTCAACCACTTTTAAGATATGTGAAAACTAACCAGCCATTTCTGTGTTCCACTTATCTCTTGTCCCAAGGGGATGCACACACCACTGATTCTCCCTAAGGATGGCTGTGTAGACTAGTGAAGTCACAGGGAAAAGAACAAAGGTTGAGAGGAGGGTACAATCACACAGTTCAATTGTTATGAGGTACTCAAGGAGTTCCCCTTCTTCATAAACCCCTTTTGTCCCACCTGTATCCCCAGCATACAGTTTGAGAGTAAAAAGTGATTTTTTTTTGTTTGTTTAATGCATAGTCTGGCCTTGGGGTAATTGTTCTGTTCTGCAAGAGCACTGTTGTATGTCAAGACCAAGGACCCTCATCCATCACTGGCTGGATGGGAACTGACTGCAAGGAAGGCATTCAAATTTTGAGTGCTCTTGGCAAATTCACTCTATCCTCTCACAGAAGCAGTGGGGAAGATTGGAACCCAGCTAACTACCCAGGTGAATGCAAATGTCATTATAAGGAAGCCATGCAAATACTTCCACAATCAGCCTTGCAGGAGGTAATCTGAAGGAATATGCAAAAATGAATAGTATGCAGCTTGCTCTCAGGAAATCCAATACAGATCCCCTTGCTTTCCCTTCACTCTGCCATGCCCCTTACTTCTCAAATTGAACTTCCAACCCCAAAGGTCAGAAAGGCAAAATACAAGACATCCTTTCACAGAGGGGAACCTTAAAGGATACAACAGGAAGCAAACAGCCATCTTCTTGTTACATTTTTCACAGGATTAACAATCACTTGGCTGTTTTTCTCCTACTCCTTAATGACCCAAGCAAGTTCAGCTATTAAGTGATAAATCTTCTGTGTATTCATGACTGGCTGGTTTAATTCTGCAGCCCAAATGGCAACAATCAAGATAATTGAGCTATCTCGGAAGCATTAGGGATGCCAGCTGCTGTGTGAGGCAGAAAACAAACTCAATTGGCAGCAGGAGCCCTGTCCCCAAGAAAGAAATGCTGAAGAAAGAAACAGTGGGATGAAGGATATAAATGTTAGGAAGGGAAAGTGGAAGAAGAAAACAGGGAAAAAAATTTCTGGTTCCTTCTCGTCATTCTTCCACCTCATCTTTTGGCCTGTGTACTGGCAACCACCTGGAGGCAGCTGGTGGGATTTACTTGAAGTAGCTCATCCAAGGAGATATGAATCAGAAGGATGTCCTTAAACTCCTGTTCATTCAGTCACTGTTTACCTCAACCAACATGTGTTTCCTGAAAAGAAACACAAGAAAGGAAAGGAGGAGAAAATTTGCTTGTTGGTGTTTTTTTCCCCACTTCTGTGAATTTGGGGTACTGAATGGTGTTGGTTGGGAAAGCAGATGATATTTGGATAATGGGCTTCTGAGTCGTCATGACTTAGGATGGGCAAAATGTATTGCCTGAGCTTCACTCACTTGCTACAGAAGATTGCACCAAGCCTGGTATCCTGCTTGTAGGCTTTAGGCCTTTAGAGGTATTTCCACTGTATTTTCCTTGACAATAAGCTCCAGCATACAGGTCCAACAGCTGAGCAAATGGAATCACTCAAAATCTCTTCATAAACAGGTCAAGACTTGACTTACCTCTACATGACTGCCTTTAAAGTCACTCTTTTTTTTTTTAAATTTATTTTTTAGTTCTCGGCGGACACAACATCTTTGTTGGTATGTGGTGCTGAGGATCGAACCGGGGCTGCACGCATGCCAGGCGAGCGCGCTACCGCTTGAGCCACATCCCCAGCCCTAAAGTCACTCTTAACTCCAAACTCTTAAATTCAAACATCCTCTTCTAGCAATATAGCATTTGGCACATAAATTAAATAAACTCAAAATCTTCTCCTTGGCTGAACAGTGTGAATGAGAGTTTGTGTATCAGGGCCAATCTCTGTTCTGAATGAGTCATGTTGAAGAGATTAAGTGGGGAAATATCTACTTGGAACAATTTTGCTCATCCTGCCTCAATGTCTTCTCTTTCCAAACTATTGTGTACACAGATAATCTTGACAGATTAATCCCTCTGCCATTTTCTACCTTTTAAATTTTGAAATAATTTCAGACCCTCAAGAAGTCACAAAAATAGTGCAAAAAATTCTTTGTTCCCATCACCCAGATTCCCCCAATGGCGATATCTTTAGTGAATGATTAAAACCAGGCTTATTGGCTGACTGTAATACAGTGGAGCATAGATGTTGCTCAGATTTCAATAGCAAAAAAAAAAAAATGAAATTTTAAAAGATGAGAATGAATTCCTAGTGCCTAAAGCTTCCATTTCAAATGTCAGCCTGCTGTTCAGGTTCCTCTTTGGTCTTGCCCCATGCCATTCAAGCAGCCATAGTTCCTACTGAACTCTGAAGCAAATACACCTCTTTCACTCAGGCTATTTGGCTCATTGTTCAGACTATATTCACCATTAGCTTTGGGCCTCTGCCTCAACTATTCTCTATTTACTCCCCTTTCTCCAAACTGTACACTTTCATCTTAGCTGGTTCATCTTTTTCCTTTTCTTGGAGGGTGACTCAGTGGCAGAGCACATGCTTCAAATCTGTAAGGCCCTGGGTTCCATCCTCAGCACTGCAAACAAAACAAGTTTCCTCCAATTAGTCCAATCTTCCTTAAACTTTCCTCATTCTGAGGTCTTTATGGATGGAAGTTATTTAAGCTAGGCAATATAATTTAGCATACGAGGCTTTTTAAAAACAGCTTACATTTTTAAAATGTATTAAATGCAAATAAAATAAAATGTGTCATTTTAATCATTTTCAGTGTAAAAAAATCAGTGGCATTAAGTACATTCATATTGTTTCACAATCATATATCTGTAAATTTCTAGATCTTTTTCATCACTATAAGCAGAAACTATGTTCATGAAAGAATGGATTCCCCAGTTCCCTCTGTCCAACCCCTGCTATTCTACTTTTTATCTCTATGAATTTGGCTATTATAATCCAATATCAGTACCTCATACAACTGAATCATATATGTATACACTTTTTATTATATTTAAAAATTATTTAAAGACTTCTGCTAGATTGAAAACTCTACAAAGATGCAGTAACCTGCTTAAGTAATAAATATATATTTATTGTAAAACATATAACATATTTACATATATTACCTAAAATACACATATCATATAATTATATATTGTATTCTATATATAAATATTAAATAATGTATGTAATATATCATATATTACATGTGATATATTTTTATATTTATGCATATTTATAATGATGTACTTAATACTTTTGATAGTTGCATATAATGCAATAACATGATTATAATAATTACAGATATAACAATATAAACATGATAATATATAAATATATACTAACATTACATATTACATATGCCATATATAATGTATAACACACATTATATACAATTATGTATGTTATATAATTATATTATATTTTTATATAATATCTATATATTGTAAATAAATATATATTTTTCCTTTCTCACACTACCCAGCACAATTCTGGGTGATTAATAGAGTGGATTCTTTTCACTTTGTCAGGAAACCAGCACCCCCACACACAGCATTTTATTTTAAAAGCCAGGAATGTCTTATAAGACATTTCCCAGACCTTTTGTTGTAGATTTCTCAGCTTTGAGTTTCAAGCACATTCTGGGTGCTGGGCCTGCATCTGCTTGGATCCAGTGAGTTTGCCCTGGGTACACTGTGATATGTATGCTGCTGAAGTTGCCTTGCTTTGGTCCATCTCACCAGGTAGGCTACTTTTCTGATGTTTCCTCATAAACCAAGGCAGTGTCTGCTCCATTAAAAAAAAAAAAAAAGTACTTGAGCAACATTGTCAAGATGTGCTGGGGGTGGGTGCTACATTGTTGTCAAGGAATTTAGTCTGATAACCAGATGAAGATAGTTGAGAATTGAGCTCCTGCTTTCAGATAAAACCATAGCCTGCACAGCAACATACCTCAGCTCTTTGATATTCTCATTGAGAAAAGAAGGAATGATAGTAAGAACCAATATTCATTACATACTGAAATACATGCCATCTATCACTTCAGGCCCTTGACATATATGACCTATTTTAATCCTCACAACAATCACAGGAGGTAGGTATAATTATTCCCAATTTATAGATGAAGAAATTGAAGCATAGAAGGGTTAAATAATTTACTCAATTTAGTAAAGAAGGGTTAGGATTTGAATTTGGATAGATTTCAGAGTTTTGCACTCTTGGAGTTGTGTGAGTAATAAGAATGCATTAAGCCCTTCAGACACAGGGCCAGGGGAATGGACCTCATGGATCAATGAACTTTGCTCTTTTCCAAGGCCTAACCCTGGCTGGAAAATTGTTGCCTTAGTCATAGGAGCTGGAGTTACAGACCAAAGGATTTGAGTGCACGACTCAGCTGCTGGCAAAACAACTCCAAGGCTACTGCCTACTCCAACTCCTATTGCTAATGGGTCATTAAGATTGTGTTCATATGCTAAGGACAACATGTTTTGGTATAAAAGAGCCCCTGTGAGCTTCTTAGAAGCTAGACTATATAAACTGAGCATACTGCAAGATTATTACTTAAGGCAGGTCCCTTGAAAGGGCCATTGTGTTTCACATGGCCCCTTACCAACACCCCAGAGGGCCTGTTTATTTTACTGTAGGAAATGCATGATTTTTAGCAATTTCTTTACCTAGCTGTGAGATTAAAGTATGGTCCCTTGGGCACCTGGCCTACTTCATGTATACAAGGAAGAGGCCCCCAAGAGGCTGACTCAGTTTTAGAACAATATCTATCCTGCAAGAGTACTTCCTGTCACAGAACTTCACTGAGCCCTTGAAGTAATAAACAGCTTTGATTCAGGTGAAAAAGAAAGATCCAGATGAAGTAATGAAAATGAATCACTGGGCTAACATGAAAGCCTGGTGAGGTTTTATGTCCAGGAATGGAGGATCAGACCAAGAGTAAAGGGCATAGGGGAGAATTTCAGAAAAGCAGTGGGAATGTTCTAGGTATCTTTGGGGGATATTAAGATGAGTGACTTTGTTGAAGTGGTTGATACCTGTTAGGGTGCAGGGCTATATAGGGTTGGAAGTATAAAGTATTCTTAAGGAAATAAGGCAGTCAGAAGGATGTACATTTGGAATAGTGAAGAAATAGGGTGTCATGACTAGAAATCCTGGCTTAAAGGCTGACTCCAAGACCAGTTTCTATGTGTTGCCTTTGTAAATGGAGGACAATTCACTGGGTGCTGCTCAGGTCTCCCTTCCCTCTCCTAGCCTCTACCTCTTTTAAGTGTAAGCTATGAAAGTCATAGGATAAAGAAAAAGAAACTGATAAGAGTAGTTGCACTTCTCAGATATGAGTTCCCTCCACACTATAACAAGGGTCCTGTCAGTTACCCACAATTGGACTTGAAGGTTCCCAAGACTATGTGACACAGAAAATCTGTTAAATAAATTCAGTCTTTATTAACAAATACAAGCTTCTGCTTCAATTTAATTTCTATCTCTCTTACTTTGGTGAGCTGAATTAGACAATGAAGTGAAAAGAATCCGCTCTATTAATCACCCAGAATTGTGGTGGGTAGTGTGAGAAAGGAAAAAATATATTTATTTATAATATATAAATAGATATTATATAAAAATATAATTATATAACATACATAATTGTATCTAATGTGTGTTATGCATTATTCTTTGTCTTCTCTCTTAGCCTTAAACTCGGATTAGACCAAGAACTGGTCAATCAATGTCTCTTTGTCTCCTTTCCCCTAATCCTGCCCTTGCTCTGCTTAGCTCTCCTGCACTAAATTTACCACTCATAATGGTGGAAAGAATTCACCAGAGAGAAAGAAAACATCAGCCCTGTTGGTTGTTCTTGTCCTGCCAAAGCCCCACTGACCAGAAGATTTTTGTTCTTCATATTATAAACTTGGTGCATGTCAGAATGTCCCTCACTACATACAGAGTGTAGTGAGGCTATATGGCCACTCTCTATTACCTATGTATACCCAATTCCTCTCTGGTTAAGGTTCTGGGTTGAACAGAAAGGAGTGTGGCCAAGTGGGAGAACTATTATTCTTTTTGAGGAAGATCAGATTATAAATTGGACTCCTTGTGGCAGGAGATGAGTGGGCATCAGAAAAGTCCTGCCTACACCTTTGTGTAAGTTTTTCTCCAAAATTCCCCAAAATCTCAGCTAGGAATATCTAATGGGACACACATGAGGGTGCTTGAGCCCTCTCAGAGCTTCCATGAATATCTACCCCTTCTATGTTGCCAATGAATACATGAGGACAATATTTTATTGATCTCAATGTCAGGCTATATAAAATACCAAAACAAAATTAATTTCTTTCTTTTTTTTCTTTTTGCTTGCTTGCTTTCTTTCTTTCTTTCTTTCTTTTTTTTTTGTACTGGGGATTGAACCCAGGGGCACTCTACCACTGAGCTACATCCCCAGCCTTATTTTGTATTTTATTTAGAGACAGGGTCTCACTCAGTTGCTTAGCATCTCTCTAAATTGCTGAGGCTGGCTTTGAACTTGTGATCCTCCTGTCTTGGCCTCCTGAGTTGCTGGGATTACAGGTGTGCATCATCACATCTACCTCAAAATTAATTTTTTAATCTCAAGATATGCTCAACTACATTGCTCAGCCAAGCTCCTTGAATAAACTTTCAACAAATAGAGAAAATAGCAATACAGTCAGAGCAGCATTGTCTCTGCAAAAGCAGACAATATTGGTTTGGGCAGAAGCATAGTCATTTTCTCTCACTTATTTCCAATGTTGTTTGAGCAAACTGAAGTCTCTTTCCTCCTTCCCAGGGTGGTTGTCTGGGTTCTGTAGTGTCCCAGCCAAAGGTACCTGGATCTGTTTTCCAGCAGTAGTCAGCTGGTGTGTCTTTGCTTAGAAAGGCCTGGTCCATTCAACCCTCTAGCCTTGGGTGATTCTCCTCTGACATGTCTCCTATTGAGAAGTCTTCTCTTTTCCCTCATTAATTCTAGATGATTTGCTGATCCTAAAGTGTTATGTACTCATGTAGACATGTGGAAGTTACACAAAAGGATTAAGAGGCAGAACCAACCATCACCCAGGCATGATCTCCCTACCCAGCAGTGACCAATATAAACACAAGAGTGCATTTCTCTCCAAGTCTTTATTGCTGAAGAATTTCTTGACATGCTTAATATCCACTACCTCAGAAATTACCTGCTTTCCCCCCATAAGTAGCATTTTTCTATGCCCTTAAGCATTTTTGTTACCATAACTTAAATAGAAGCTTCATATTCCGTATTATGTATGCAATGACATTTGTGTAACTTTTAGGACACATAGTACCACAAAACCAGCCCTTTTACAGAATTTAAGTGCTTTAAGTTAAAGTAATGACATTTGACATTGTGTGAGGGCTTCTGGTATGCCAAATACTCTTTTAAGTGCTGCTAATTTGTTAATTCATTTAATCTCACACAACTCTAAGAGGTGTTATTATTATTATTTCCCTCTCTGTGTGGGAGAGGGAAATTGGGACCCAGGGAAGATGAGTGATTTACTCAGAGGAACACAGCTTTGAATCTTGCCATTGTAGCTATAGAGCCCATGCTCTTAACAACTATTAAGTGGTCAGTACCAGAATTAAATGTAATGAAGTCAGTTTGCAATGTTACATACAATATGCAATAACATTTTATAGTCAAGGGTAGTATCCTCAGGATCCAATATACATTGTATCAATCATTTGTAATCTAGACTCATAATACTGTTTATCAGTCATAACAACACAACTTTTCGAATCCTTTCAGAGAATTTATGAGGAAGAGGATAGACAGAAGAAAGGAGGTTCTCTTTATCTGCTAATAAACTGAAAACTTAATTAGGAGAGAAATCTCCCATGATTAGAGTAATTATGATATTACCATAAAATCTGGAGAAATTTACCATTTGTATATTTAACCTCTCTTTCCTCAGAGTAGCATTTTAAACATTCCTCTCTCCCAATAAAATGCAGACAATTGCACTTCCAGGACCCAGAATGCTCCTTAACTCCCTTTCTTTTATCTTCTTTATCTTAAAAGCTTTCCCATTTCCCCATCCAGATTGTCTGCGATTCAGCCCCTTCCTTCTCTGGTCCGTGCATTCCCATCACTGAAGTACTGATGTGGGTATGGGCTTTGGTCAAAGTCAAAGCCTCCATTCTCTCTTGTGAGCAGAGCTCCCCACAATAACAACAATCAACTTGCCTAGCAAAATTCATGACGGTACATTCCCAGAAGTTCTGATCCCTTGGGTATCTCTCTCCATTTCTCCAACCCTGACAGGATTCCAGGGTGAGCTCTATGCTATTCTGCAGTTGCCCTTCATCTCTCTTCACAGGCCTCCTCCTAAGTTCTTTCAGTTTTGTCTGGATATCTTCTAAAAGAGAAGCCCCCTCAAATGAAGTCTGCAAAGAAGCCATTATGGAGCAGGGCGGCCCAGTCTGTGTCCCCTCAGACCAAGGGATAACAGAATTTGTTTCTTCCTCACACTTCTCCAGTTGAGGCCAGCTTTCCCTCCCTGGAGGTTTCCCCTGTAAAAGGGTCTGGGCTGGATTTGCTTCTGTAAATGATGCCCAGGCTTGCACTGTCAGAGGCCAGAGATGAGCCAGGGCATTTTTGCGCTTTCTATGCCTCCTTTTACGTTTTCTTTTCTTTCCTACATTTGCCTCACTGTTAGGAGCAGAGGACAACTCTTCCAGGGAAGCCCGTCCTAGAGCTACAAATGAGCTTGAGTCACCACCATCTGTGTCTTGAGACAAAGTAAGAATTGACATGCTATCCTCACATCTTTGACCTCTGCTTTTTGGCCCTATGCTGATTGCATCATTCACAATTGGTGAAGGCCTTGTAATACTGGTCTGTGCTGGATTTGGGCCTGTGAAAGATACCCAAGCCTGTACTGTCAGAGGCCAAGGACCACCTGCAATCTTTTCATTCTTTTTATTTTTCCCTTTACTTTTGCTTTTCTGCTGTACTTTGTTCTCCTCATTGGTTGTCACAGAGGCCTCCTCAAGAGAGGACTGACCTGGACTTGTTTCTGGTGGCAGAGCACCATTCAGTGCCTCCCAAGGCTGAGCAAGAACTGATGTCTCATCCCACCTTTGCTCATTGCTTGCTTGCCCCACATTAGCAATTGGGAAAGACTCCATGGCGCAAGATTGACTTAGAAATTGGGCTGCAGACGATGCCCGAGTCTGCAGTGTCAGAGGCAAAGGAAGATACACAATCTTACTTTCCTTTTTATTCCTCCTTTTACGGCTGTTTTTCTTCCCTACATTATCCCCACCATCAGCAGCACAGGAATCTTCTTCCAATGCAGCATGAACCAAAGCCAAATCTGGGCATGGCCCATCAGCCTCTGCACTTAGATACAAACTAAAATCACACACTTTTTTCATCTCATCATTGTCTTTTTGACCTACACTTTTCTGACCCACATTTACTCCATGACTTGCAGTGGGTGGAGCATCTTCAAGTAGAGTCTTAACTGGGGGTACCGCCCCTGTGAGTGCTCCTGCTGCTGTGGTGGCTGGATCTATGTCACTTGCCTGGGTGATCAGGGCATCCATGCGAGCTGAAAAGTCTTTGCTCATGTTTCTCCTCATTCTCACTTTGCTTTGTTTTTGTTCCTGGATCAAGTGGAATGTTTACCTAGAGCAGGAAGAGCAGAAATTATTCCAAGTGGTAAATGTGAGCTGTCCAAAAAAAAAAAAAAAAAAAAAGTCCCTTTTGGAAAAAAGTGTCAAACCTCAGATCTGAGTACTAAAATCAATATTAGGCCCCAAATGTTATATAAAATGAGTTAGAACTGGGAACACAGAACAGATTGAGGAGGCTATAATCAAGGTAAGGGTGTTAAACATTTATTATCATTGGCAGCTAGCTCTTTCGTGCAGAGCTCAATCCTCCAGAACTTTGTTCAAAATGGACTTCTCCCAATACAGTGTGTCAACTAGGGATCTTGGATGCCCTCAACAATCTAATGGGTGGCACTATTTTAATTTTTATCAGCTTTTTATATCAACACTATCTTCTTTGCTTGCAGATAATACTTAAACAAAAACATATCACAAAACATTTGGATAAACATTTCCACTTTCACCTAAGGGAGAAAGAGACATTGCTTAATGGTCAAATAAAAGCTTTAATATTGTCATTACCTTTTGATGCTTCAGATTTCAGCCTCAGGAGACCAACTAATAGGTGAGAAAGCTGCAGTTGAATCTACAAAATCAGAGGGAAAAAAAAAACATCATCCAAATGAACCTCTGCAGGTATCCCTGGATGTCAGTCTGAGCAGACACTTACCGACTATCCCAGTTCTTCTTAAGCTGTCTGTCTTCCATCCCATGCAAAGGAATTGGTATCCAGGCTGATGACTCAGAGCCTCTACAGAATTCTATAAAACAATAGATTCATCAATTGATGAAGAGTCTGTTTGGTTCAATATGGTGTTAGCATTTTGGTCGCCTTCACTGATATCTGGCTCTTTGCGAATTGAGAATCCAGGTCTAGACTGGGGGTCCTCATTCTATTAGCCAGCACCATCCATCTACCCATGTTCTAGAAAAGCTGATCTAGCTCTCTATGTCCAGTTCATAAACTGATCCTGCTACGTAATCCAGCCCTTTTATAAGCTTTCTGCTGTGCCATATATGCACAACATAATCTTGGAATGGGCTAATTGTTTACATAATATCCTTTCTCTTTAAGCAAACATTTTTTGTTGACCTTTTCAACAAAAAAAAAGAATAAAAAGAATAAAAATAAATCAAGATGATCCAACTCCCTTTTCTCCAGTTATGAGTGACAGAGAACTCAATGAGGCCCTGTGTTTTCTTTGATAAGAAAGGGTAACCACAGTGTAGCTAGCGTAAGGCAAGGCATGACATTGACCTGGTAAGTTTAGAAATAGAAAACTTGTGTTTGTTTTTTTTTTTTTTTAATCTGGAATGCGTTTTTTATCTAGAGCAAGAGGTGCAGCCATTCCTCTGTGAATATGGTGTTTTCAATGGAAATGGGAAGCACCCTCTGCCCCTTCTTTGGGCTCCACAAAGACAACTCTTGCACAGTCAATATTCTTACCCAACCCTCTTTCATATACTTCCAACATAGATTATAGAAGGGGGAATCATACTGATTATCCAGTGTGGTTTGTATTTTTTATACATCTTCCCTGATGTTATAGTTGTGATTTTTATGTCTCTGTAAATAGTTGGCAGTGCCAAGGCTAGCTCAGCTCATGACAAAGGCAGAGGTTATCACTAGATGAAAGCCAGCTGGCTGGCTGCCAAGGGGCCACAGAAGATGAAATTTACCTTATTCTATGCAGTAGGGTCCAAGGTCTGACCCCCATACTGAGAGTGGGTCTGTAGTCCAGTGGTAGGTGTATATTAACCAAGCACACAGATTCAGGTGTCTATATTTATCCACCTCCACATCCAGGTTCCTATCTATATCTATATACATGAAATTTCCTGTCTCTTGGACTACATATGAAGGATAACTGCCTGCTTCTGTCTTCTTAGATTTCCTCTGCCATGTTGACACTTTTGTTCATGCTGATTCATTCATTCAACAAATATTTACTGATGGTGCTACGCGCCAAGCATGAGGCTAGGTGTGGGAGAGCATAGAATTAGTTTTCAGATTGCTTAATTGCAATCGCATTTCATTTTGGTTTCTCTGAGGTGACGACCCTGACTGGAGTTTTGTAGTTTTCAAACAGGCACGCTCTTGGTTGGCTGTCATGGATGTCAGACAACACTCCTTGTGTGGGGATTCTACTAGTTTAATTCTCAAAGACCAACCTTAGTTACACTTTCTCGAGGTTATTGAGGCTACATACTTTTGGCCTCCCTGTACTGCCAACAATTCTCTTTTGGGTGGGAAGAGGAGAGCTCCTGATTACAACAATTCCTTTCCAACTTTTCAGTAAAGAGGTAAGGGCTATTTGCTGGTCATTTATTTATGCATTATATGTGAGTTAAATTAATGCCTTCTGAGACATGAGGGTGGTCTGATGTCCCCCCTTTTATAGGCAATAACAAGTGAGTGCATAGGCCTGATGAACAGGGTCTTAAGGGTAGAGATTGGAAATCATGCCCCAATGTCGTTTAGGATCCAGGGGGAAAAAAAGCCATATCATGTGGAATTCTTTCATTTCAAGTGACTAATAAAAGACTCAAACTGAATTGAGCAACACAGGCAATTTATAGTTCACTATAGATTAAATATTCAGGGGCAGAACCAACTTAATGTATGGCTTAATCCAGAGTGCAAATAATTTCACCAGAAATCATCAGAGATACTTCTGGGTCGGTTTCCTTTTGTAGGCTCTAACTGGAGACCTCTGATATCTTCAATCTAACAATGCCTAATCCACCAATGAAATCTGCTTCCCTAGTGGAGCAACTGAAGTCCCTAAATTGAATCATGTTGGTATTAATTGACCTGACACGGGTCATTCCATCACTGAAATGATCCATATTAGGTCAATTAATTATAGTATTGTAGACAGATGGATGGAATATTCAAACACTGGTTCTCTTCAAATCCAAGAGGTAATCTGGAAAATAAGAATGAAAGTACATGATCAGACATGGTTAGGACAACAGGGAAGGTGGAGGAAAGAGGTATGTAGAAGTAAAAAAGGCTTGGAGCAATTTCTGAATAGCAATGTAGACATCAACATTGACTTAAAAAATTATAGCTTTACTGGGCACAGTTGCACACAAGTATTATGGAAAGCTGACAGGAGGATCACAAGATCAAGACCAGCCTCAGCAACTTATCAAGGCTCTAAGCAATTTAGGGAGACCCTGTCTCCAAATTTAAAAAAAAATAATAAAAAGTTCTGGGGATGTGGCTCTGTGGTTAAGCCCCATCTGTGTTCAATGCCTGGTACCCCCCAAAAAATAAATAAATAAATCATGGCTTTATGGAGACAATTTACATACAATAATATATATATATATATATATATATATATATATATATATATATATATTTGCAGCAGTGCTGAGTTGGTAGAGTACTCACTTAGTAGAGTGTTACCTTCCATGCATAAAGCCCTGGGTTCAATCCCTAGCATCACACACAAAAAATAAATAAATAAAGTGATTTTTTAAACTATATTCAGAGTTGTGCATAAATCACCACTACCCAATTTCAGAACATTTTCATCACCCAAAAAAGAAACCACATATCTAATAACATTCATTCCAGTCCCTCAAGTCCTCAAAAATCACTAATCTAATTTCTGTTTATACAGATTTACTTATTCTTGACATTTCATACTGTAATCATATAATATGTGACAGGAGGATCATGTTTCTGGCTTCTTCACTTAGCATACTGTTTTCAAGTCTCATCCATGCTGTTAGCATGCATTAATCCTCCATTCCTTTTTATGGCCAATAAATATTCCACTATATGGATATACCACATCAAGTTTACCCATTTGTCAGTTGAAGAACATTTGGATTGTACCACCTTTTACTATTTTGAATGGTGCTGCTACAAACATTTGTGCACAGGTTTTTGTTTGGCATGTTTTTAATTCTCTTGAGTATATGCCTATGAAAGGAATTACTGATATGATAATTTTATGTTTAACTGAGTAATTGCCAGACTGCAATTGTCACAACTGTTTACATTATCACCAACAGTGCATAAAGATTTCAGTTTCTCCAGATCCTTGCCAATACTTGCTACTATCAGTCTTCTTGAGTATTGTCATTTTAGTGGGTTGGAAGTGGTATCTCATTGTAGTTTTAATTTGCATTTTTCCCTGATGGCATGATATTGAACATATTTTCATGTGCTTATTAGCCACTTCTATATCTTCTAAGGAAAAAAAAGTCTACTCAAATTCTTTGGTCATATTTAATTGGGTTATTTATATTTTTATTATTGAGTTTTAGAAGTTCATAATATATTTATAAATCTGTAATTCATGATATGTGACTTGCAAATATTTTCTCCCATTCAGTGGGTCAACTTTTCAGTGTTTTGATCGTGTCCTTTAAAGTACAAATATTTACTTTGATGAAATTCTATTCATCCATTTTTCTTTTGTTTGTGGCTTTGGTTGTCTTATCAAAAGAATGATAGAACAATTCAGGGTTGCAAAGATTTATGCCTATATTTTCTTCTGAGAATTTTATACTTTTAGCTTTTACATTTAGGTCTTTGATTCATTTTGAGGTGTGAGATAGGGAGCACACCCTCATTCTTTTACATTATCCCAGCACTATTTGAAAAGACTAGCTGGGCACAGTAGTGAATGCCTGTAATCCTAGCTACTTGAAGAGACTGAGGCAGGCAGATCAAAAGTTCCCCTAGTCTGGGCAAT
This sequence comes from Urocitellus parryii, assembly GCF_045843805.1. NCBI lineage: Eukaryota > Metazoa > Chordata > Mammalia > Rodentia > Sciuridae > Urocitellus > Urocitellus parryii. Next base: position 39,497,548 of record NC_135547.1, read on the forward strand.
TTAGTGAGACCTTGTCTCAAAATTTAAAAATAAAATATAGGGGCTGTGGCTATAGCTCAGTGGCAGAGCGCTTGCCTAGCACGTGTGAGGCACTGGGTTCTATCCTTAGCACCACATAAAAATAAACATATAAAATAAAGGCATGCTGTCCATCTACAACTACAAAAATTATTATTATTTGTTTTTATTGGTTGTTCACAACATTACAAAGCTCTTGACATATCATATTTCATACATTAGATTGCAACTACAAAAATTATTAAAAAATAAAAATAAATATTTTATTTAAAAATTATATATATATATATATATATATATACACACACACACACACACACACACACACACATATAAAGCTGGGAGTGGAGCTCAGTGTTCAATCTCCAGTACTATAAATAAAACAAAACAAAAACAAACAAAAAACAAGAAGGAAAAAAAGGCAGGGGGCGGAATACTATTCTTTCTCCATTGAATATTCTTGACACTGCACAGTAACTATTTTTTGTTTTGTTTTTTGCCATGTTGGGGATCAACTCCAGGGCCAGTCACATGCTAGACAGTTGTCTTTTATCTCTTTAATTTCCTCTTATTATGGTTTGCATCAGGCATGTCCCCCCAAAATTCATGTGTTCTCCACCGCTGAGCTATATCCCCTGCTCGGACCTTTGGTTCCCAACCCTTTTTATTTTATTTTAAGACAGTTCTCCCTAAGTTTCTCAGGCTGACCTGGAACTCATGATTTTCTTGTCTTCGACCCTGGAGTCACTGGAATTATGGGGGTACACCATGGTATTGAGCTGCAAATTGTGGTGAATTTTTGTTTTGTTTTGTTTTGGTACTGGGGATTTAACCCAGAGATACTTTACCACTGAGCCACATCCCCAGATCATTTTATTTTTCATTTTGAGATAGGGTCTTGCTAAGTTGCTCAGGGCCTTAGTAAATTGCTGAGGCTGATTTTGAACTTGTAATCCTGCAGCCTCAGTCTCCTGAGCTGCTGGAATTACAGGCATGCACCACTACGCCTGGCTCATATGACAGCTTTTAAAGCAGACTTAATGTACTTCTTCATGCATTCCCTTTTTTGGGGAGTAACACAGATATATGGGAATTTTTTTTTTAAAGAGAGAGTGAGAGAGGAGAGAGAGAGAGAGAGAGAGAGAGAGAGAGAGAGAGTGAGAGAATTTTTAATATTTATTTTTTGGTTCTTGGCGGACACAACATCTTTGTTGGTATGTGGTGCTGAGGATCGAACCCGAGTCGCACACATGCCAGGCGAGCGCGCTACTGCTTGAGCCACATCCCCAGCCCCGGGAAATTTTTTTGAAATCCAGGCAAATTTGAATATGTGAATATTCTTAATAGTATGAAACTATTCTTAAACTATATTTCCAAAAGAAAAGTATAGGCAGCAAGAGCATCAATTAATGAAAACATGAAATTTTCTCAAGATTACTTTTGATGAAAGCACTGATTTAGAAGCAAATGTTTCATTCTAAACAAAGTGATGGAAATTTGAGGCAATAGATCCTGATAATTAAGAGTGTAGACTTTGGAATCGGATAGTCCTGGGTATAATCCCAGACTCCACTACTTACAATCATATAAAGACTTACCATTGTGATCCTCACTCTTCTCATCTGTAGTAAAGGATAATAGCGCCTATCTATCTCATTTTTTAAAAAAAATTGTTTTGATGATTTCAAATTAAATTTTTTATACTTTACCCCACCTACTTTATTTCCTCTTTTTCTCTCTGTATTTATGTGTATATATTAACACACACATACATTCAAATATTATTTTTCTCAAGCATTTTGGACTAAATGACTCTTTATTCCAAACTATTTCAGTGTATATTTTGTAAGAACAAAGACATTCTGTTATACCATTGTACATTTATCTAAATCTGGAAAGTTAAAATTGATACAATAATTTGTAGAACATTTGAAGTTTTCATTTTTATGAATATTGTCCTTTTTAGTTACTTTTTCCAATTCAGGATCCAAAATGGGATCATGAATTCAGTTGTCATATCTCTTGACTTTTCTCTTGTTATGGTTTGCATCTTGCATATTCCCCAAAGGCTCACGTGTTGAAAGCTTGGTCCTCAAAGTAGCAATGTTCAATAGTAGGTCACTGGGGCAATGCCTGTAAAGGGTATATCTTGTCCCTGACCCCTTCCTTACTCTCTATCTTGCTCTTCCTGCCATAATGTTCTGCCTCACAAGTCCACAGCAATGGGATCAAGTGCCTATGGACTAAAACCTCTGAAAACATGAGCCAAATAAATATTTTCTCGTTTAAGTTGTTTTTCTCAAATATTTTGTCAGCAATGAAAAGCTAACTAATACACTACTAATCTCTAGTAACTCATCAGTTTTTGTGTTTTATAATTTGACATGTTTTAAAAGTACAGGTCAGTTATTTTGCAGAATGTCCTTTCATTTCGGTTTGTCTGATATTTTATTGAATTGAGATTTTATATTTTGGCAAAAATACTACAGGAGTTATATTGTGTCCTCAGGGCATCACCAAAAGGCACAACATGTCAGATGGTACCAATATTGGCAATGTTAACTTTAATCACTTCATTAAGGCCTTCTTTTATAAAATCATCACTTTCCCTTTGTAACTAATAAGTCATTTGTAAGGAATTATCAATTGGTTTCCTAACATCAAAAATATGATACACATGAAATATTTATCACAGTGCTGGTACATTATAAACGTGCAAAAAAGTCAAGCATCATCTTTGTTACTATTCTTACTACTCATGATCATTATTGCTAATTTACAATACTTTAGAACCTTATGTGACATAAAAAATGAGTCCAGAACATAGAACAATGTAAGTTAAGGATATACTGAGTTCAAGTACCCAGTGCTTTGTTAGACAAGCATACTTCCATCCCCTTCCAGCCTTCAGATCCTAGCTTCTTTGTTTCATGAACTACTTGCTGATTACAAGACCCTTGAGAAGACTGTGGATGCACACCCTCACTTCAGGCCATCTTCTCACTGTGTTGTACTCCTAGAATTCACATCAAACAAGGATCTTTATAAAGTAGGTTAATGGGTTTCTGGAAGAACAACATTAAAATTACATGGTATGTTTTGATTAAGCTTTAACTAAATCATAACTATGTTGATATGTTGAGTAAAGCAAATATTAAACAGCTATAAATTCAATCATAATTGTTTTATATAAAAAAATAAAAATCAAACTAATACACAAACAGTACAGAAGATCTTATGATGAGAAGCGATTCCTCCTCTCCCCATCTCAGGGACAGCAGGTGTCCTCGTTTTGTTTTATTTTAATGAGAGGTTCTCTAAAACTTTCACTATTAAGTATGATGTTTCCTTTAAGTTTTGGATTGATATTCTAGATTAAGTTAAATAAAGATTCACTTCCATTCCAAATTTTTTTCTTTAGGAAATCAGATAAATATTGAATTGTATTAATTGGGGGGGGGGTTTCTGGGGATTGAACCCAGGAGTGCCTTACCACTTAGTCACATCCCCAGCCCTTTCTATTTTTTTTTTTTTTTTTGAGACAGGATCTCAACTAAGTTGTGTATGGCCTCACTAAAGTTGCTGAGGCTGGCCTTAAACTTGTGACCCTTCTGCTTCAGCCACTGTATCTGACTAAATATTATTTTTTCATCTATTGAAATGGCTATATTCTTTCTCCTTTAATCTGTTAATGTGGTAATTCAGTTGATAGACTTTTTATGCTGCGATATTACATTATTTGAATGAATTCTACTTGCTCATGATGTACTTTTACTTTACTGAGTATACTTGCCAAAATTTTATTTTGCTTTTTTACATTTACATTTGGGCATTTGGTCTTTAAGTTTTCATGTAGTGTTTTTATCTAGTTGTGGTATTCATTTTATGGATCCATTGTAATCTCATAAAATGTATTTTTGAAGCTATCTGTCTTAAGCAGTTATGACAAAATCTACCCTCCCAAAATTTGAGACCTGCAATATATGTGATGAAGAGGCTTTTAACTATGCTTCAAATTATTTTTTGGTTATTTATTTATTCAAAATTTAATGATTTATCCTCACATCAATTTTGGTAACTTATATGTTTCCACAAAAAACCTATTCATCCATATTCATATTTATCCACACAAAATTGATTACTTTATCCTTTCATGCTTTTAAAATTGCTTCAGTTTGTGAATATGTCTATGTCCCTTTTTTGTTTATACAAAGAACAGAAATTACAAGAGCATTGAACTTTGTAGCACCAATATTGGAAGCCTAGAGATAGTGTAGCAATAAACAAAGGTATGTCTCTGAGAGAAATTATTTTCATTCTATAATTCTACCCAGTAAGGTTAGACTAAAGTTATTTCCTCATGCAATTTAGGAGGGAGGACATAACATTTTGACTCCTGTCTGTCCTTATTTGAGACTATTGAAGTATTTTCTCCAGCAAAATGAGTAGTAAATCAAGAGAAAAAACATGAGGTCCAATAATGATTTGAAGGCATTAACCTGCGAGGTAGTGAAAGGAAGTTCTAGGGTGACTATGCAGCAAGCCTACAGAACAATCAGTTCAATAAACAGACAAATAAAGACACAGGCATCTTTGAGAAAGGAGGTTCCAATATGTAAAACGAATTGTTATATTATCTGATACATTTAGAAGGTTAAAACATTTAGTAGGCATTTTACTGATCTGGTAAAATACTTTGATAGACATATAGAACTTAAGGAAATGAAATTCCCCACAAAATTCTAGGAACAGTAAGAAATGCACAAGTGTACACGAGAAAGGAAACAACCATGGAATGGGTTCAATGATGAAAGATATTTTTACAAATGCTGAGCAGTTATTTAACACAATGAGTTGGAAAGTTGGAAGAAATACTCAAGTACCAAAATAGGAAGTCAACTGATATTGAAAAACAGATAAAAGTAGCAATATAAGCTTACAGGTTATGCATAGAAATAGGTAGATAATCAAAAGAAGAGCCCAGTTAAAAGTGTTAAATGTGGTTGTCCCTGAGAAATGTGACTGGCAGGTGAAGAGGGAGAAAAGACTACCATTTTTTTCATTATGACTTTGAGTACTGTTTTATTTTTTAGATTTATTTATTGATTTATGTCAGTATAGACTCGTGCACCTCTATTTTTTTCCCCTTTGGGTGCTGAGGATGGAACCCAGGGCCTCACTCATGTTAGGCAAGTGCTCCACCCCTGAGCTACTCCCCCCTACCCCTATATGTTCCGATTTTATTCATGGGTTCTAGTCTTTTACTATCATTATTTATTTTTAAATATGCCATTTAATTTTGGCATAATTGGAGGTTCACATGTAACAACTAACACAGAGAGATTATCTGCAGTGGTACCCTACCCCAGATTTCCCTAATGGTAACATCTTGCAAAACTATAGAGCACTGTTTCAACTGGGAAGTTGATACTGATACAGTTAAGACACAGAATGTTTCCATTCTTTGTGTTGTCATTTTACAGCCATACCCACTTCCCTTTCTCCTCCATCCCTCTTCCTCACCACTGGAGACCACAAAACGTCTCTATTTCCCATGTTTTGTCATTTTGAGAATGTTATATAAATGAAATCATACAGTTTGTAATGTTGGGGGACTACCTTTTTTCTTTCGGGGCAATTCTCTGAAGATCCACTCAGTTTGTTCTATGTATTCATATCTTGTTCCTGAGTTGTATTTCATGGTATAGATCTGCCACAGAATGTTTAAACATTCACCCATTGAGTGGTCTCCAGTATGAGGTTATTATGAATAAAGCTGCTATAAACATTCATCTGTGTGGTTTTCTGTGACCTAAGTCTTCATTTATCTGGGATAAATGACCAGGAGTAAAATTTGCTGGCTCATAAGGTAGTTGCAATTTAATTACATAAGAAGCTGACAGACTATTTTCCAGAGTGACTGTACCCCTTTACATTCCCATCAGCAATGTACAAGTGATCTAGTTTCTCCACATACTCACAAGCATTTGATATTGTCACTGTTTTTAAATTTTAACTTTTCTGATAGGTATGTAGTACCTGTCAAGATTCTCAACCAGTCAGATACAGTGGCACATGCCTGTCATCCCAGCTGCTTGGGAGGCTGAGGCAGGAGAATTGTGAGTTCAAAGCCAGCCTCAGCAACTTGCTGATAGGTATGTAGTAATATTTCACTGTGATTTTAATTTGCATTTCTCTAATAGTTAATGATTAAACATATTTTTATGTGCCTATTTGCTATTTGTGTATCTCCTTTGGTGAAGTGTTTACTCATTCCTGTCTGCTTGTCTTCCTTCCTTTCACCATGCTGAGGATTGAATCCAGTGCATTGTTTATGCTAGGCAAGTGCTCTACCACTGAGCTATGTCCCCTTCCCTCTTTGCTCATTTTTTTTAATGTTGAATTTTGAGTGTTTGTTATATATTCTAGATACTAGATCTTTGTCAGGTATGTGGTTTGAAAATATTTTCTCCTACTGTGTAGCTAATCTTTTAATCCTCTTCACACTGTCTTTTGCAGAATAAATGGTTTTAGTTTTGATAAAGCCTACTTACATGTTTTCATTTTATGAATTATGAATTTGGTGTCAATTTGAGGCCATTTTATTTTTGTTTTTGCCTAGCCCTAAATTCAAAAGATTTCCCCCTGCATTTGTTTTCTAAAAGTTTTATAGTATATATTTTAAAATTTAACTCTATTGTCTATTTTGTGTTAACGTTTATGTAAGGTGTCATATTTAAGTTGAAGTTTGCTTTTTGGGAAGTCCATTTACTCCATTTATTGAAAACACCATAATTCTTTCATAGATTTGCTTTTGCCAAAAGTAAATTGGGTATATTTTTGGAGTCTGTGTTCTATCTTATTGATTTATGTGTCTTTCCTTCCACCAATACCATATGTTCTTGATTGCTACATTCTAGTAGGCTGAATAATGACATCTTATAGATATCCACAACCTAACTTGTAAATATGTTTCTTAATATGGTAAAAGGGACTTTGCAGATGTGATTGAGGATCTTTTTGGGGGGGAGGGGTACCAGAGATTGAACCCAGGGGTACTTAACCACTGAGCAACATCCCCAGCCCTTTTTATTTTTTATTTTAAGACAAGGTCTTGCTCTTAGTGCCTCACTAAGTTACTGAGGCTGGCTTTGAACTCATAATCCTCCTGTGTCAACCTCCTGAGCTGCTGGGATTACAGGCCTGTGCCACTGTGGTCAGCTGGTTGAGAATCTTGAGATGAGAAAATTATGCAGGAGGCATGATGATCAGAGTTAGGGAAAAGAGACTTGATGATGGAAGTAGAGGTGAGAGTGATGCCATTGTGAGCCATGTACCACAAGTCAAGGAATGCAGGTGGCTTTTAGAAGCTAAAATAGGCAAGAAAACAGATTTTTCCCAAGAGCCTCCACAAGGAATACAGCCTTGCCAACACTTTAACTTTATCCCAATGAGATTGATTTAGTACCTCTGATCATCAGTAATAAAACATAATAAATTTGTGTTGTTAAAACTATTAATTGTGGGGCTGGGTTTTTGGCTCAGTGGTACACTTGCCTTCCATGTGTGAGGTACTGGGTTTAATTCCCAGCACCATATATAAATAAATGAATAAAATAAAGGCCCATTGACAACTATATATATATATATATATATATATATATATATATATATATATATATAAACTTTAAAGATTAATTGCAATAATTTGTTCCAGTAGCAACAGGAAAATGATACATGTAGATATTTAATAAGTCTTAGGATTGTATAGATGGCTTCCTCCCTCTTTATTTTTTATTTTCAAAAACTCCTTAACCTATTCTAGTCTCTTTGATTTTCCATGCAAAATTTAAATTAACTGTGTCTATATAAACAAAAACATCTTGCTGGGATTTTATTTATTTTTTTCTTTTCTGGAGATTGAACCCAAGGCCTTATACATGTAAAACACTTGCTCTACCACTGAGCTACATCCCCAGCCTCTTGCTGGTTTTTTTGCTTATTAAACCTGAGTGTCACCTTGGGGAGAACTGAATCTTTAGAATATTGAGTCTTGCAATTCATAGATACAATATTTAGATTTTTTAAATCTTTTTTTTTTTTGCAGTAATCAGCATTGTGTTCATTTTAGCATGGCCGTCCTATATAAGTGTTTTATTAGATTTATAATTATTTTATTTTTTCTTGGTATTATGTTTTCATGTTTTCAATTTGTTTCTACATGTTCATTTCTAATGTATACTATATATACACATTCATACATACATATAATATACACATATGCATAGACGATACATATACATACATACACACATATATTCAATTAACTTCTGTATGTCTATCTTAATCCTTTAGCCTCGCTAAATTCTTTTTTTTTTTAAAGAGAGAGAGAGAGAGAATTTTCAATATTTATTTATTTTTTAGTTTTCGGCGGACACAACATCTTTGTATGTGGTGCCGAGGATCGAACCCGGGCCACATGCATGCCAGGCGAGCGTGCTACCACTTGAGCCACATCCCCAGCCCTCGCTAAATTCATTTATTCTAGGAATGTTTTCTACATATGGATAACCATCATATCTTAAAAAAAGTTCAGTTCTTTCATTCAATGTTTCAATTAACTTCTGTATGTCTATCTTAATCCTTTAGCCTTGCTAAATTCATTTATTAGTTCTAGGAGTGTTTTCTACATATGGATAACCATCATATCTTAAAAAAAGTTCAGTTCTTTCATTCAATGTTCCGTAGAATTCAGTGGAATCAGTGATTTTATTGGGAAGGTTCAAATTGTAAATTCGATTTTCTTAATTATTCTAGGGCTACTCAAATGATCTATTTTATATCAGATGAATGACAGTAGGTCATGTTTCTCAAGGAATTGTTCCATTTCATCTAATCTGTCGAGTGTATGTGTATAGAATTGTTTATAGTATTTCCTCATTACCACCTCAAGTCTGTAAGTTCTGTAATGATACCCTCTGTTTCATTTTTGATGTTAATAATTTGTGTCTCCCGCCCTTCTTTTCTGATGAGTCTTGCTCAACATTTGTCAATTGTATCCATATTTTCAAAGAACCAGTCTGTGTTTTATTGATTTTCTTGTTTTTTATTTCATTGATTTTCACTCATAATTTTATTATTTCCTTCCTTCAGATTACTTAGTATTTATTTTGGTCTTCTTTTTTCTATGTACTTGAGGTAGAAACTCAGATTATTGTCTTGAGTCATTTTTTTCTTTAAATGTAAACACTTAGTGTTATAAATACTACTCTGGGGTCTTCTTAAATTATAGCCCATGGATTTTCTTTTTTCTTTTTTTTTTTTTTTTGTCGTGCTGGGGTTTGAATCCAGGGCTTTGTGCATTCAAGGCAAGTACTCTTCCAACTGAGCTATATCCCCAGCCCCATAATCCATAGATTTTCAAGTATTTCCATTTTTTAGTTCTCTCTATATATTATTTCCTTTAAGACTTTCATTTCAACACCTGAATTGTTGTTTAGTTTCCAAGTGTTTTGAGATTTTCATTATTGATCTCTATTTTGTTTTATTGTGATTGTAGAATACTTTCTGTATAATTTCAATTATTTTAAAGTTTGTGCTTGCATTATGGCTCAAGGCATTGTATATCTTGTTATGTGTTCTGTGAAAGAATATTTGTTCTACTTTCATTGTGTGGAGTAGTCTATAAATGCCAACTAGATCCTGTTTGTTCATGGTATTGAATTCTTCTATATCCTTGCTGATTTTTCATCCATTATTTTTTGTCTTACTTATTAATTTTTTAGTTGTTATTTTATTTATTTATATGTGGTGCTGAGAATTGAACCCAGTGCCTCATGCATGCTAGACAAGTGCTCTACCACTGAGCTACAACCTCAGCCCCTCCATGTATTTTTTTTATTAAGAGAGTGATGTTGAAGTCTCCAATTAAAACTATGTTTTAGTTTCTCTCTCTCTCTCTCTCTCTCTCTCTATATATATATATATATATATATATATATATATATATATAACTTAATCCTGTTTTTCCCAGTACTGGGGATTGAACTCAGGGTCTTGCGCATGCTAGGCAAGCACTCTACCACTGAGCTACACTTTTACCTTATTTGTGTACTAAATTTTATCAGTTTTTGCTTGATTCTCTCTTTTGTTCATGCAAATTAGGATTGTTATTATTCTTAGTGAGACTGACTCTATTATCCATTATAAAATGTGCCTCTGTATATCTGATTGTTTTCTTTCCTTAAAGTCTATTTTATCTAATATTAATATAACAAATCCTAATTTTCTTATATTAATGTTTACTTGATATAACTTTTACCATCTTTTCACTTTCAATTTACCCACATAGCTATATTCAAAGTGAGTTTCTTTTAGACAGCTTATCATTGGATCATGTTTTTTCCAATTTGTCTTTTAATTGGTATAGACTCTTTAAATTGAATGTAATTATCAATATGTTAGAGCTTTAAGTATGCCATTTTATTTTGTTTATTTTTTCTGTTTATTTATTTTTCTAATTGTCAAAAGGATCTTATATGCTAGTATTAGAAAAAATACAAAATAAGACATATTAACATCAAAAGGAAAAATATGATGAAGCCATAATAATAAGCATCTGTCTTTGCTTCTTCACTAAGTATAACTGGGAAAGTGCTGATTTTTCATCTATTATTTTTTGTCTTACTTGTTAATTTTTTAGTTGTTATTTTATTTATTTATATGTGGTGCTGAAAATGGAACCCAGGACTTACAAAGTCCTGTAGAACTTTATAAGTCTGTGACCCCCCACCCACACCAATCATGGTATGTATAACAAGATGGAGATCTTGGGCTGGGGTTGTGGCTCAGTGGTAGTGCACTTGCCCAGCATGTGTGAGGCACTGGGTTTGATACTCAGCACCACATAAATAAATAAAATAAAGGCATTGTGTCCATCTACAACTAAAAATATATATTAAAAAAGATGAAGATCTTTACGTTTGATATTTATTTGGACTTTAGAATGTGACAAAGTTCATAAAATGAATTAGGGAGTTGTATATAGCTGGATTTTTGTGGGAATAAAAGCTGTTTACTTCATTCAAAAGTTCTTGAAACACAATACTTTTGTCTTCTTGTGCTTTCCTGAGTTGCTTCATTGTTTATTCATCCAATAAGTGTTTCCTCTTTTTGCCCTTTTCTTCATGTGGCCAGCACTCAGCACTTCTCTCACTTCTCTCAGCACTTTTTTTCTGTTAACCTGTTTTGCATCTGATTGATTTGCTTTGTTATGATCTTTCATGAATCAACTTTTTGACTGAAGCATGTACATTTATTCCCTGTCCTTTTAGTGGAAAATTCCAGTGGCCCTAAAATCATCCTCTCTGTGTTCACAATTATCATGAGTGTTTGATAATTTGGCTTTTCATCATAGGCTAAACAATGAGTATACTTGCCAAAGATTGGGTTTCTTCACTTTCTCACCTACTTGTTTTTATTCCATGGTAGGGAAATCTGGGAAGCTTCAGGTATAAATGACCTTTCACTTCCTTTCCATCTAACTCCATTCAAGTGAAGAATTGGAAAGGCATTGGGTTTCACTCTAGCATCTGCTTCCAAAATGAGACCATGTAAGCACTTACTTGGGGAGCTCATGCAACAGATTTTATTTTGGTATCCTGGATAGAAACAGGGTCCTTCAGCTTCTGTTTCCAGGGAAATATCCTGCATGACAACCATAGCAGTCCCTTAGGATTTCAACTTTTTCTAGACAACATACTCCCTTATAGACATCCAATTTGGTATAATCTCTCTTATTCCATTATGTCTTCTCTAGAATTTTCTTTAAACTGTTTATGATTTCCATTGGGAAATTTTCTGTAGGTAAGTCAGTAATCAGTAAGATAAACCCCCTGTACTATTCATCCATATTATTTTTACTGTGCAAAAAATGTTGCTGTGCTTTTTTTCTTTCCTGATATTCCAGGCTTCTTTTTTGTATTATTTCCTTTCTATTTAGAGAACATCTACTTAGCCATTCGTTTAGGGTGTGTCTATTAGCAACAAATCCATCTTGATTTTTGTAACCTAGAAGTAAATTAGCTGCTTTTATATTACCAAAATCATATGCATTTCCACATATATATATATATATATATATATATATATATATATATATTCCAGTACATACAGCATTCAGATTCCTAGCTGTAGGACAGTTAGCTTTTTTAAAGTACTGTTGTGTCTGAGATCAGTTTATTCCTTGCCATCCTATTACCATAAATCTGTAATCTAACCTTGAATTCAGTTAGACCATATCCATTAAACAGAATTCCTAAATAATCAAGTTGTCTGTTATATCTACTTTTTAAATATTTTTTAGTTGTCAGTAGACCTTTATTTGTTTGTTTGTTTATTTATTTATTTATTTATATGTGGTGCTGAGATTCAAACCCAGTGCTTCACATTTGCTAGGCAAGCGCTCTACCACTGAGCTACAACCCCAGCCCATATCTACTTTTATATAAAGTCTTTTTTTTGTAGTTCTCAGATAAACTTTAAATTTCAAAAATAATGGGCCACTTACTTGGGCTATTGCACTCTTATTACATGCCTTGAATCTTTGTTAGTCTCATTTATTTATGGGGAAAGCTAAATATATCAATTCAAATCCTCCATTGCTAATCATCTTGCCCCACAACCATTGTTTTCCCTTCAAACTAGCCAGAACATTGCCATCTGGAAGTGTAACATGAAGTTTATATTTCTCATTTCTTCTTGGTGGCATCACTTTGGGCCTCAATATCTTCAGCTACTGGGGCTCTGTTATCCTTGTTTATCATCTCTTCATTCTTTTTGGTTACTTGAATATTTATTAGAATTCCATTTTGATTATTTATGGTGTCTTGCAATGTAATTCTTTGTATGTATAGCTTAGTGGTCAGTTGATGTCTTACATTATATGCATGTAACCTATCACAGTGTATTGGTGTCACTATTTTACCAATCTGAGTAAAGTGTGAAAACATTACCTCCTTTAATGTCCCTTTATACTTTCCTGTTTATAATTGTCTTAAATATTTTATTCATACACATTTAAAACAACACATCAATCAGTGTAGTAATTTTATTTCAATTGTTAAATATAATTCAGAAAAATCAAGAGAAAAAGACCTGTACTATTCATCCATATTATCTTTTCTGTGTAAAAAATGTTGCTGTGCTTTTTTCTTCTTTTCTGATATTCCAGGCTTCTTTTTTTAATATTATTTCCTTTCTGTTTAGAGAACATCTACTTAGCCATTCTTTTAGGGTGTGTCTATTAGCAACAAATCCACTGAGTTTGCCCATGTCTGAAAATGTCTTGATTCCCTTCATTTGTGGAGGATATTTTCTGTGCATGTGAAAAAGCTTTTTATTTTAAATCAAACTGGTTCACCAATCTAATCATAAAAATGCTCACCATTTCACATTTTTGGCAATTTCTATCTCTCTCAACATTTGGTAAATCTGCCCTATGTTCTCAGCATCACAGCACCTATGGCCCTCAGCAACCATACAGAAAACAGAGATGATCTAATAATATTACCTGTTCCTAATTTCATTTAATAAGTTTAAAATTCTTTCTCTACTATGAATCATTAATAAAATTTTCATGCTTCTTATGAAATGCTTGACATCTCATACAATGGTCCTCTGTTTGAAAGCAAGGACAGGTTTCCACTATAGTCTGTTCATCATATAACTGATAAAGGAGAAAAAAGGAAGAGCCATACTTCTCAGGGTATTTTTTCAAACCCTGAATTTCTTCTCAGTCTATAATGAGCCAAACCCAAGAACCACACTTCTTCTTTAAACTGTTTTTCTTATTTGAAGTTGTTTTCCAGATCCTGAATTTCTTCTAAATCTAGAATGACACAACTACAGGATTGGGAACACAGCCTCTGAGAAAGACCCATTTGCTGATGAGAAAGTCTAATTCCAACTGGGGAAATTTACCCAACCTTTTTCAGTTTAACATTATACCTGTCACCTAGAAAAATAAATCCAGGTACCCATCTGGATTTAAGAAAAAAAGTTACTTATGATTTTATAAAAAATGGAACTATGTAATTTATAATTCCCCCAAAAAAGTCAGATGATGCTACATATTTTTGTTTCTTTTTCTTGGGAGAAAGGGACTATATAGAAACTTCTCATTTTTTCTTTTACTACCTTAGTCCAAAGTTAAAGGCAGATCATACTATCGGTCCATCACACCTTCTTAACTAAAAAGTCACTCATGCTACTTTTCTGCTAGCTTTGGCCACATGGAAAACTAAGTCTGATTGGTATATGACTCCACAAAACAGGATGCATAAAATTGTCATCTTAAGGAGGTGAATAGTGTTTCATCTCTGGGCTCAAACTGGGTTGTTTGCTTTTATCATTCCTTCAACTAAACATAAGCATGCACTCCTAGGATTACCTATTGCACAATCTGGTCCTTCTGGAAAAGAATGAAAAAAAAGTTAAAATAGCAAATGTCCCAAGACTTTTGAAAAAGTCAACAACAGTTTCTTTCTCCAGGAGAAAAATTTCTCCTTTCATCCAAAAATGTGGATTTACACATGTAAAATTATGTATTTGTATAAAATCTCTTTAGGTTTATTCAGATATGAAATCAATCTTGATATCTTGTCTTTATGCTTCTTCATGACATCAAAGGGTTAATTGCAAAACTGCACCTATTTTTTTTCCACAAGATTAACCAGGATTTAGACATATATGAAACTTTTTAATGTCTCTTTCTTTTCAAATTGCAACAAATATTTTTAACTTACTGCTGCAGTCTCAAATGTGCTCATCATAATAATGGCCGAAACTAGAAGACATTAAAAAAAAAAAAAACAAAACCTGAAGTCCTCCGTACTTGCTATTTATTTACTCTTCTGGTTTGGAGAAAAAGGTGAAAAATTCACAAATACCACAACCTAAGCAACTGTTTCAAAGTAAACATCAGCCTTCAGCTTGCAAAATAATTTCTTGATAATTGAGCCAATTGCAGCAGAAGACCCATCTCAGTTGCTTTTTTCTTCTTGGAGAAGTCAGCAGGATAACCAAGGGCTGTTTTCTGTGTTGAATCTGAAAGGTGGAACAAAAGAAAAGCAGTCTTTTCCATTTCAAACCATGAAGGTAATGTGTAGAAAGGTATGCACATTTCAATAGGGAAAATGGCTAGATAAAAGAAGCAGGACTACACGCTCTAGAAGACAACATAGAAATACCTGCCACATCCTGATTTCAGAATTTTGTTTTGAGATGAATACAAAAGCGTCTAAATGTCAGGCAAGTGTTCTTTGTGTGTGATAACGATTCTCACATGGTCCAGCAAACACAAACAGCTATCCCAGGGCCAGTCTGCCCCAGGCCCAGAAGCCAGACATCAGGTAGCCAGACCGCCTAAGCATAACTCATTCTGCCATCTTCCCTTCCCTGAAGGATATTTTTTTTTCTGGGTCTAGGATTCTGGGTTGACAATTCTTTCAAAACTTGAAAAATATTGTGCCACTTCCTTCAGGCCTTCATGTTTTCTGATTTGAAATTTGCTATCATAAGAATTGTCCTTACTCCATGTGTAATATGTTGTTTTTCTCTGGCAGATTTCAAATTTTTCCTTTGATTTTAGTTTTTGGAAGTTTAAATATGATGTAAGTTTGAGTGGATTTCATTTCAGCTTATCTTGTTTGGGCTTTGTTCATTTTCTTGAATTTCATCTGCAGATTTATGTCTCTTGACAAATTGGGGAAGGTTTGATCTTTGTTTTTGTTTGTCTTTAGCCTTGCTCACTTTCTCCTCTTTTATAAAACTCTGATGACATGAATGTTTGGCCTTTTGTTATAGATTCATTGGTCCTTGCATGTATGTTCCTTTTCTTTTCAGTCTATTCATTCTTTTTTGTTCATACTGGGTAATACTTTTTGTTCTATGTTATAGTTAATTTACCCACTCTATCCTGTTTTGAACTCATCTGAGAAGTCCTTTTTAAATCCTGTTATTGTGTTTTGAAGCTCTAAAGTATATATTTGGTTTACTTTATCTCTCCTAGTTTTTTTTCTGAGATTTTCCAATTTTTCACTTGTTGCAAGGGTGTTTATGATTGAACATAGAAAGCATTATAACCATGACTACTTTAAAAGCTTTGCCAGATCATTCTAATGTCTTTTTCATCTCAGTATTGGTGGCTATTGAATTTTCTCATTCAGTTTGAAATTGTCTTGGTTCTTGATATGAATGATTTATTATTAACATCTGAGAAGTTTAATATTATACCAAGAGACATAGAATCTCACTTTAGACTGCTATTTTAGATGGCTTTCTGAGACATTGCTTTAGAAGGGGAAGGGGTGGAGCTTCACTATATCTTTCAGGTGAAAGTACAAGTCCAGGTTTCTCATTTGGCTTTGGTTCACACTTGAAATTGAGGGCTTCTTCTTACTGAGGAAAGTTTGGCTCTTTCTAGTGGTCTCCACAAACACCAAGGGAAAGGAGGAGGAATCATTATTGGTTAGCTGGCATGAAAGTCTGGTTTCTCTACTTGGCTTGCTGTAGGTGGGGGTGTAGGATGTAAGTCTAGAATTGTCAGTTGACCTTTGCTGGCATTGGGGCAGGAGAGATATTTATTCTGTGGTGTTTTGCTAGAGCAAAGAAGTTACTGTCTAAAAGTTTTCTGTCTTACTAAAACTTCCCTTTCCTGGGAAGTCCTAAGAGATGGCTTAAATGATTAGATTTGTTTTTCTGTATTGTTGGTGCTTCTGGGTTGCCTGCTTTGTCAGTTCCAACTCAGAAATGTGAAGCAAAAAGAAAATCCAAGTAAATCATCCAACCTATGGCTCCCTGTAGGGAGGGGCAATTACTGGGACAGGTTATCCTGGCAACAGACTGGAGCAGGGGCAGGTTCTTGATAAGGGTGAAGGAAGGGCTGTGAAGGAATTAATATTTCAATCCTTCAGGGGACAGTCTCCAACTTATTGGACTCACTCAAAATTGGCCTCCTTGATCTGACCTGACTTGATTTTCCTATCTATACCGATTGCTTGTCTAATTTTGGCTTCTAATTTTGCCCCCTCTAAGTTTAGGAACTCCTTACTATTGTAAGGACAAAGGGTCAGGGCCTGTTCTGGCTGCTTCAAAGGTGAGAGGGGGCAACATGAGTTTGGGCAAGCAGCTTTGGAGTTCCCTTTTAAATTGAAGTCTGGTTCAATTTACAACCGGAAGAACAGGTTGTAAAGTCATTTGGGGATGGGTGCTTCCATAAGAGAGAAAGAAAAAGACATGAGTACTGAGTAAATGTTGCAGCATCTGGGAATGTATACCATGAAGATAATAGAAGTTCTCTCACCAGGAGATGTGAGGGCTGAGAACTTGTCCCCATAACATAGTGTCATTCCTTGAGTTCCAGAGTCTCCAGTTGGTTTTCTTTCATCCCTCTACCTTCCAGAGTCCTCTTATATTTGTTTTATCCAGGGTTTTTAGTTGTACTTCATGGGAGGAATTGAGAAAAGTGTACCTACTACATCAACTGAGAAGCAAAAGTATCCTATTTTCATAACCATGCCCATGCCTATTTTTGCATATAATCTCTCTTATATCAGATATCAGAAAGTTAAATTCAATAAGCATTTATTGTGCAAAGAGAGGCCATCTGAACCATTGTGTAGCACATTGGTAAGATCTAACAGTAGGCAATAAATAAGCAGATAAGGGGCATCAGCTGGATCTCATTAAGGACTGTAGTTGGGTTCCCCAGACACTTAGAAGGACTTACTTAGAAGTATTTGGCTATTCCCAAAGCATTTGGATGTATATCAGGAAACAAACAGAGATTGAAGTTCAAAGAGAGACAATGTAATGAGGGGGTGGCAGGGTACTAGGTCTAGAGGTATTAGGATTTTGAGATTATCAAATCAGGTATGCAGGTATAAGAAAGAAAGGTGAGCACCAAGCTAGAAGAAATAAGGCAAGAGTCCAATATGAGTACAGATAAGCCGAACTCTTTCTTCTAGTCAAGTCACTTTTGTATGATCTCTGGATACTAATTCATTTAAGGTTGTGCTATGATTGAGTGTAAAAATTTGAGAGACTTTTGCACTCACTTTGTCTCTAGAATTTCTTAATGTTTAATTTAATTCACTCAAGTATTCTTTGCTTCTTAGATTGTTGTGGACGTCATTGGTGTTTATTTTGTTTTGTTTTGCTCTTACTCTGATTCTAGATTTTAGCTTTCCTATTTAGCTCTGACATGTTGCCCTTGTAACTGTACATGTTGTCATGACTTTGGTCCATGGCATCTTCCAGGACACCTGGAAAGCTTGACTATTCTTTTTTGGCTTTTCACATTATAGCCACAGGAAAATGGTGATCTGTTATGTTTCTATTACAGTCATCCAGTTGTTGTTTCTACACTTTGTCCAGCTCCCATCTGAAAGAAGGAGGGATCCAATACAGACTAACGCTATAGATAGCATTTTCTGAGACATCAGAGCTACTGGTTCCTTATGTTTTCTTGACTAGGCATACTGTGACTTGGATGGGGCTGTGTCTGCATGTTGGGTCCAAATGATCCAGTCAGGCAAGTCCTTTCACTTACCTCTTACTATCTTTAAAGTCATTAACAAATCTAAATAAATATCACTTGGAAGTAATCATTATTGCTGAATTACTCTGGCACAGACAACATTTTATATTTCAAAGAAAACTATATATGATAATTATCAGGTATTTAATTCAGAGTTATAAAATATTCCTCATACAGTGTCCACAATACATTTAATACTATACATGGGCTCTTGTCCTGGTATGTCCAGACACTGGTAGGAAATGGGTCAGTGTCCCCTTATACACCAAAGTACCACATTCTCTTGTGTGTGTGTGTGTGTGTGTGTGGTGTTTGTGGTGCTGGGGTTTGAACCCAGGAGCTCTGTACTACTGAACTACAACCCCAGACCTTTTTACTTTACTTCTACAGGGTCTCCCTAAATTGTCCAGGTTGGCCTTGAACTTACAATCCTTCTTCCTCAGTCTCCTGAGTAGCTTTTTGCTTTTGAGATAAGGTCTTACCATGTTGCCTAGGCTGGTCATGAACTCTTAGGCTCAATTGATCCTCCTGCCTCAGCCTCCTAAGCAGCTGGGACTATTGGTACACACCACTACACACAAATTTCTATTTTTCTTTTTAATCTAAAATGATGGATGGGGATCTATGGTACAAGTTGAAGAACCAACTCTACCAATTCTATTCTAACAGCCAAGAATGACTTAAGTAATCATGCCAGTTGACTAGTTTTGAAAATTGATGGCACAAATATAAATGCTATGGAAGACTTTTCCTTTTATAGGTTCTTTAGGGGCTTTGAAAGTGTCTTGATTTTTTTCTACATTGTGGGAATTCAACTAATTATCAGTCTTAGATCTTTTCTCCTCCCTTTAAATAGTTGACATTTTCTAAACATAAATGCAACAAGAGGTTTTAGGTGCTGAGCATTTTTAATAATATAAAATAACACTGTTAAGTGCACTCAGTGATAGATATGAACTTGATATAGCCTTTATGTAAGTATTGTGCAGTTGAATGCACACCAGAAGATAAGAATTTCCCAATTAGTACATGAAATGCCTTCAGCAATTAAGAAAAAAATAAGTTCCAAGGAGAATGAGGGAAAGTTTGCTTGCCCAGAGGCTTTGGCTTTTGAAACACTAATCCATTAAAAGAAGCTCTGAATCACCTGCGGTTTTATAATGGCAGAGGAACGTGAGCAAATCCCTTGAGCCAGAAAAGCCTTTAAGCTGAAAGGTCTCACTAGCTCATACTTGCCCTGTGATAGTCTGAAAAAGTGCTCTGTCAGGTATGTTAGTTTTGTTTTGTATCAGTTAAAATAATATTATGATGACTTTCTTGCTGTTCTAAGAAGATTTCTGCAGTAAACTCTTTTATATATGAATACTGTCTATGTTAATTTTCTACTGGCCTACATGTTCTCTGGGAGGCTCATTCTCTGAGTTAATTTTGAAGCAAAAACACAAGTGTGCTCCAATGTCTACCATGTCTTCACCTTGGAGTATTCAGAGACATGGGGTATGCCTCCCATAGCCCATAGGCATGGATCAACCAGCAGAACAGGACACAGGAAGGTGTGTGATCTGATACTAAGTCAACATAGAGGATGGGTCAGAAGTTCAAGTAGTTAGACAAGGGGAAGCCTGCAGAAGTTCTTAAAGATGGAAGAGCTGGGTGCAGTGATGCATGCCTATAATCTCAGAGGCTTGGGAGTATCACAAGTTCAAAGCCAGCCTCAGAAATTTAGTGAAGCTCTAAGAAACTTAGTGAGATTCTGTCTCTAATAAAAATATTATTTTAAAGAGAGAGAGAGAGAGAGAGAGAGAATTTTAATATTTATTTTTTAGTTATCGGCAGACACAACATCTTTGTATGTGGTGCTGAGGATCGAACCCAGGCCGCACACATGCCAGGTGAGCGCGCTACTGCTTGAGCCACGTCCCCAGCCCTAATAAAAATATTTTTAAAAGGGATGGAGATATTGCTCAATGGTTAAGCAGCACTGGGTTCAATCCCTGGTTAAATAAATAAATAAATAAATAAATAAATAAATAAATAAATAAATAAATAGAAAAATGGGGAAGGGTCCAAATTCAGAACGGCATGGAATTTAGAGCAGTGACCATGGGTAATTTTTAATGTTCTCGTGCCTCGATTTTATTTTCTGTAAAACAGTTAATCAATGTTATGACTTGAATTATTTTCTCAAAGAGACATATTGAAGTCCTAGAAGTCTGCCAGCACCTTGAAATGTAAACTCATATGCAAATGAGGTCATTGAAGATGTGATTAGTTAAGATATGATTATAGGAGAGTAGATAGACTATGGGATATGTGTGTAGATATAAACATGGGGAAAAGTCATCCTATTTTATTCCTGGTCATAATAGTAATGAATAAAAATATAATGATGATGATGATAATGGTTGTTGTGAAGGGCAATCTGCCATGGTTCCTGAGCCTCCTTGCCTGCTTTTGCTAGGTATGCCAAGAATGCAAAGCCCTGACTGATCTTCACCTGGGCCATTTCTCAGACATGTATTTGCAGAATATAACCTTGACAGAGGAGGTAACATCTCTTTCTGGATAAAGAACAGATTTGCTTATTACCTTCAATAAAGCTATCAATGTCTAAAGCTGTTTCTTGACTCTGATTCAAACCCACTGTATGCGCAGCATCCACATGGGTTCCCATGTGTCATCCATTGAGAAAAAGGTGAACTGATACAAATTTGCTGAAGCTTGTGTTTTAGCTGTGTTCTAAGTAAAATCCTTTATTCTTAAACCAGTAGTCTCATGTCTTCTGCCACCATCCATGAAACCGTGGTAAGCTAATTTGTGAGTTTCCAAGTAGACACAATAATAACATCTTCATCTGCTCTAACTAACAATACTAACAGAAAATAATAATTTTAAAATTAAAAAAACAATATTAGTTATTGAGGGCTTACTATGTGCCAGGTACTAATTTATGCATTTTATTTTTTTAAGTATTTTTTAGCTGTAGATGGACACGATATCTATTTTATTTATTTTTATGTGGTGCTGAGATTGAACCCAGTGCCTCCCTTAACATGCTAGGCAAGCACTCTACCACTGAACTACAACTCTAGCTCTAATTTATGTACTTTACATAAATTATTTCATACCCACAACAATTTTACTAAGGGGTTAAATGATTTTCCCAAGGTATTCTGATCATTAACTTTACTGTTCTTTCTTCCTTAAAAAAATCCTTTTTATTCCTTATTTCTACCTTATTATTATAATTCCTTAGTCTCACATTAAAAAGATAATCAAAAAGTAATATAAAACTTCTTATTCCCACAGAAAACTCTTATGTATTTTTTTAATTCTCAGTGTAATAGTTAAAAGCTCAGACCCTAGAGCTAACCTCCACTCACCCAGTGACCTTGGGGAAGTTGTCTAATCTCTGTGTCTCAATTTCCTCATTTGTAATACAGGAGATAATAACAGCACCTACCTCAGACAGTTGTTTTGAGGTTCAAGTGGGTTAATATAAAGTACAATTCACAACAGTACCAAACACACAGTAATAGTTCAATAACAATCAGCTATTCTTCTCACTTTTCTGAAGGCAGAATAATCCTGAATCATTTTTTCTATTATGTAAATTCCCAATTGGTGGTGATTGTACTAATTGCCTTCAGCCTCCTCTTCCTCAGCTTTACTTGAGGGCATAGCACCACAAAGTAAGTATACTGCATTTACATCACAATAATATTCCATTTCAAAGGTTTGTCTTGCCAGGGACTTAGCACTACTAGATAGAACAGGAAATACAAAACAATTTGAAGGCATTGTCCTGGCCACAAAGGACCCTGCAATCAACCCTAGGATATAAAATTAACACACATGAAATCATTTAATTAATTTTTTGGTATGACATTGCTCATATAAACTTATATGCATACAATATGAGCTCAGGGAAGGGTAACTACTATGTGGCTTAAGTAGGCAAACAAGTATTCATATGGTAGAAGTAAGAATCATGCTGTCTTAAAGCATAGGCAACATTTTGAGTAGGAAGGGAAAGGTTGAAGACTCTATATTTGTTTAACACTTTCTAGTTTGTACAATTCTTTTTCAAATACTGGATTCATTTTATCTTATAGCAAATTTTTAGGTTAGATTAAAGAGGAATTCTTACTATGTTGGCCCATAGTTGGATCCTGATGCACAGAACAGTTAAATAATTTGCCCAAGGTGTAGAGCCAATCAGTGGAAGGCACTAACCACTCCAGTTCCTACAAAGCCTCTGCCTGCAATGAGCTTACACTTATTAATTATAATGTTCATGCAGATATAACATGAACACACGTTAAAGATCTTATTAAACTCATTATTAACAAAAGAACTGGTAAGAGGCTACAACCAGTTCAAATGAGTAAAGATACACATATTTATATGAAGTAGAGGAAAATTGCAAATAATTTTAAAAAACTGTCATTTTCCATAGGAGGGGAGAGAAAAGTCAATTGAACCCACAACAACAACAACAACATATATATTTTTCTACAACTTATACAGGTTTTTTTTTTTTTTTGTGTGTGTGGTGCTGGGGATTGAACCCAGGCCCTGTGCATGTGAGACAAGCACTATACCAACTGAGCTATATCCCCAACCCCAACTTATAGAGTTTTGAAGTAGCTCAAATAAAATGAAAGGCTGGAGTTGAGTAGCCCAGAAGAATGTTCCCCCCAAAATGCATAATTTCCATTGGAGATATACAGTCAACTTTTGTTTATTTCAAATTTTCCTAGTGTTATGGTTTATTTGTGCCCCCCAAAATTCAGATGTTGGAAACTTAATCCCCAATGCAACATTGTTGAAAGGTGGGACCTTTAAGAAGTGGTTAGGGGCTGGTCACAGTGGCTCATGCCAATGATCTCAGCAGCTGGGAGGCTGAGGCAGGAGGATCGCAAGTCCAAAGCCAGCCTCAGCAACTTAATGAGGCACTGAGCAACTCAGTGAAACCCTATCTCTAAATAAAATACAAAACAGGGCTAGGGATGTGGCTCAGGGGTCAAGTGCTCCTGAGTTCAATCCCTGGTACCACCCCCTGCAAAAAAAGAACTAGTTAGATCACAGGGGCTGCACCCTCCTGAATGGATTAAGGCCATTGCTGCCAGAGTGGATTGGTTATTAAAGGGTAAAATTCAGCCCCTGTTCCTCTCTCTCACATACTCTTTCACCATAGGATGCCTTCTGCCATGTTATAATGTACAAAAAGGCCCTCACCAGATATGGTCTCTTGATCTTGGACTTCCAGCTTCCAGACCCATTTACCAAATAAATGGCCATTATTTATAATTTACCCAGTCTGTGGTGTTCTGTTTTTTCAATCTTATTTTTTAAATTATTTTATTTTTTTTATTCTTTTTAGATATGCATGACAGTAGAGTGTATTTTGACCTATTATACATACAAGGAGTATAACTTATTCTAATTAGGATCCCATTCTTGTGGTTGTAAATGATGTGATGTTACATTGTTGTTTATTCATATATGACCATAGGAAAGTTATGTCTGATTCATTTTACTGTCTTTCCTGTTCCCATCTCTGCTCTATTCCCTTCATTCCCTATTGTGTAATACAATGAACTTCTACTCTCTTCCCCTGCATTGTGTTCTGTTATAGCATTGGAATACAGACTAAGACAGCTACACATTGAGTTATAGACATAAACATTATACAAGTGGCACAATAGCAAATTATACAAGGCAGTGGGGTTGAAGGTGGGGTTTATAGATACTTAGCACCATACCCTGGGCTCCCAAGCTAGTCTTGAGCTCCTTAGGACCAAGAAACTAATCAAAGGTGAAGGAGGTAGATTTTTGATAAGGAGTCATTCCAAGGGTCTGCTCTAAACCAGGCCAGTTTTTGAGTTCAAGGGAGGCTCAAAGGTGATGTTTTGAAGTTACCAAGTGAAAGATGGCAGTGGGTACAACCCAGCCTGAACAACTTAATAGGATCCAAATTCAGAGGTTCAGATCATCATTTACTTAAGCTTATATCTAGCTTAGCTTTTATAAAACCAGAAAATAGTAATTAATTTTATGAGATCCACATGGATACACTTTCCTTACTTTCGGAGACTAGGGGTACTAATTGAGTAGAGAAACATTTACTGAGGTCCTAATGAAGGGTTTGTACAGATATGTCCTTATGAAAATTAAATTTATATTCAAATATGTGAATATGTAGCTCATCCTTTAAAATATAATTATGTACTTATACAAGTTGATGCAACTATTAATACATAGACTTGGTCTTCCATGGAGGCATCCACACACATGGTGTGATCTGAAGGGTGATCAAAAGCCTCCCTGCTCCCAGATGACTCCTAGTGATCTGCCATTTTTTATGACATTCCTACCATTAATGATATTTCCTTGGGAAAAAGAGCTACAGAAGATAGTTGTTAAAATGCAACGGGAACTTTTAAAGACGACTAAGAATATAATAGGATGAAAAGGTCTACAACGCAGGCAGAAATGACAGGCCTGAGAAAGATAGCATGTGGGCATCTCTAAAAATTCTGGAGGTGACATGTGAGCCCTAATCACCTGGAAGGAGGATCAGTGACAAGGAGGGCTTGAAAGGAAATCAGAAACATGAGGAAACAATTTTTAGTGTACTACAAAGTTGTGATGGCCCTTGATAGTATGCAATGATAAAAATACATTAAGAATTACCATGAGGTGGTTGTGGTGGCATGCACCTGAAACTCCAGTTATTCAGGAGGCTGAGGTAGGAGGATCCCTTAACCCCAGGAATTCAAGGCTAGCCTGGGCAACACAGTGAGATTCCATCACAAAAGTATATACCCATGTTTATCAGGGCACTGTTCACAATAACCAAGTTATAGAAGCAGCCTAGATGCCCATCAGTAGATGAATGGATAAAGAAAATGTTGTATGTATACATATTATGGAGTATTATTCTGCCATAAAGAAAAATGAAATCATGTTATTTTCAGGATGGAAACTGGAGACCATCATGTTAAAATAAGTAAGCCAGATTTAGAAAGACAAGTATTGCAGGTTTTCTCTCATATGTGGAATTTAGGAGAAGAAGATGACATGAAAGTATAAGGGGGCTGAGGCAGGAGGATCACAAGTTTCAGGCTAACCTGGGCAATTTAGCAAAACCCTGTCTCAAAATTAAAAAAAAAAAAGAAAAAGAAAAAGAAATAGAGACATATCTGTAATCCCAGCAACTCTGGTGACTGAGGCAGGAGGATTTCAAGCTCAAAGCCAGCCTCAGCAATTTTAGTGAAGCCCTAAGCAACTCAGCAAGATCCTGTCTCTAAATAAAATACAAAACAGGGATGGATATGGATTAATGGGTAAGTGCCCCTGGGTTCAATCCCTGGTACAAAAAAGAAAGGAAGGAAGGAAGGAATGAAGGAAGGAGCTTAAAAATAATAAAAAATTAATAGGGGACTATTAGGAAAGGGGAATGAAACCAGAAAAAGCAGAAATGGGTGTTAAGTGAGAGTGGTAGGGAAGGTGGATAATGATGAAAGCATGCTATATGCACATATGAAAATATCAGAATGAAACTCATCCTTTGGTACAACAATTATTTTGGGCTAATAACTATAAAAATATTATTATACAGCATTATTGTTATTGGAAAAAGAATTGAGTTTCAAAGAGCCAAATCCCATGTTATATAAGAAGCATCTGATTTTCCTAATGTTACTATGCCATTGAAAAATATTTGGCTAAGAATTGACACTCTAGAACCAAAGTTGTGAATCTGGCATTATCAGAAAACAAGAGTCCAAGTGGGAAAACTGGTTTATTATCCAAGGTTAAGGACCTAAATGCAAATAGCCAAGAGAGACATCTTTACATGTTTATCATCCTTGGGATCAAAGCAGTCATTAAAGACCTGTTGGTATGTTAAGCTGTAGCAAGTAAATAAGCACATGCACACATAGTATTTGTAATGGTGCAGATAATCCATGGGAGGACTATTAGAAAATATATACAGAACTTGTAAATATATACAGAACTTGAAAAAATGATAACTTACATTAATTTAGCAAATCACATTTATAAAAGATATTTTTAGTTGTACATGGACATAATATCTTTGTTTATTAATTGATTTGTATGTGATGCTGAGGATCAAACACAGTGTTTCACATATTCAAGGCAAGTATTCTACCACTGAGCTACAGACCCAACCCAGCAAATCACATTTTCATTGAGTGCAAATATGAAGGTAAATGCATTTACCAGAGAGTGGAGGAAATATAATGTGAAATTACTGCCACTTTCTTAAGGCTTGTCTGCTAGCAATAGACTTTGAAGAACTTTCTAAATGATGGAGTGAAGGAGCTTGTAGAATTAAATGGAGTACATTTTAATAGAATATTCAGGGATGAGAATGGATAAATGATGCATGTCAGGGAAACCTCCATTTCATTCACAGAACCCAGGTTCAGAGATTCAGATCAGCAATTAAGGTTGTGAGAATCAGCATCCTTAAATCAGAAAATATTCGACATTTTTGGGGGGGACTAGTTAACTTTACTTACCATTATCTTCTCCAACTCCATCCATTTACCTGCAAATGCCATGATTTTATTCTCCTTTAATGCTGAATAATATTCCATTGTGTGTATACACCACATTTTCTTTATCCATTCATTTACTGAAGGTTGGTTCCGAAGTTTAGCTATTGTGAATTGTGCTGCTATAAACATTGATGTGAGTGTGTTTCTGTAGTATGCTGTCTTTAAGTCTTTTGGGTATAGACCAAGGAGAAGGATAGCTGGGTCAAATGGTGGTTCCATTCCCAGTTTTCCAAGGATTCTCTATACTGCTTTCCATATTTGGTGCACCAATTTGCAGTCCCACCAACAGTGTATGAGTGTGCCTTTTTCCCCACATCCTTGCCAACACTTATTGTTG
The DNA here is from genome assembly GCF_045843805.1 of Urocitellus parryii. Lineage (NCBI taxonomy): Eukaryota > Metazoa > Chordata > Mammalia > Rodentia > Sciuridae > Urocitellus > Urocitellus parryii. Next base: position 39,525,095 of record NC_135547.1, read on the forward strand.
TTTGTCTTCATAATAGCTGCCATTCTGATTGGAGTGAGATGATATCTTAGAGTAGTTTTGATTTGTAATTCTCTAATTGCTAAAGATGTTGAACATTTTTTCAAATATTTGTTGGCTGATTGTATATCATCTTCTGAGAAGTGTCTGTTCAGTTCCTTGGCCCATTTATTGATTGGGTTATTTGTGGTTTTGGTGTTAAGATTTTTGAGTTCTTTATATATCCTAGAGATTAGTGCTCTATCTGACATGTGTATGGTAAAAACTTGTTCCCAAATTGTAGGCTTTTTATTCACCTCACTGATTGTTTCTTTTGCTGAGAAGAAGCTTTTTAGTTTGAATCCATCTATGTATTGATTCTTGATATTAATTCTTGCACTATAAGAGTCTTATTAAAGAATTTGGGGCCTAATCCGACATGATGCGGATTTGGGCCTACTTTTTCTTCTAATAGATGCAGTGTTTCTGCTTTAATTCCTAGGACCTTGACCCACTTTGAGTTGAGTTTTGTGCATGGTGAGAAATAGGGGTTTAATTTCATTTTGTTGCATATTGATTTCCAGTTTTCCCAGAACCACTTGTTGAAGAAGATATCTTTTCTCCAATATACGTTTTTGGTGCCTTTGTCTAATATAAGATAACTGTAAGTTGGCAGGTTAGTCTCTGTGTCCTCTATTCTGTACCATTGGTCTACAAGTGTATATTGGTGCCAATACCATGCTGGTTTTGTTACTGTTGCTGTGTAGTATAGTTTAAGGTCTGGTATAGTGATGCCACCTGCTTCACTCTTCTTGCTAAGAATTGATTTAGCTATTCTGGGTCTCTTATTTTTCCAGATGAATTTCATGACTGCTTTTTCTATTTCTATGAGGAATGTCACTGGGATTTTGATTGGAATTGCATTAAATATGCATAGTGTTTTTGGTAGTATGGCCATTTTGACAATATTAATTCTGTCTATCCAAGAACAAGGTAGATCTTTCCATCTTTTAAGGTCTTTTTTAATTTGTTTCTTTAATGTTCTTTAGCTTCCATTTTAGAGGTCTTTCACCTCTTTTGTTAAGTTGATTCCCAAGTATTTTATTTTATTTTTGAGTCTATTGTAAATGGGGTAGTTTTCCCTGTTTCCCTGTTAGAGGATTTGTCATTGATATACAGAAATGCCTTTGATTTATAGTGTTGATCTGGTATATTGCTACTTTGCTGAATTCATTTTCTAGTTCTAGAAGTTTTCTGGTGGAATATTTTGGGTCTTCTAAGTATAGAAACATATTGTCAGTAAATAATGCTAATTTGATTTCTTCTTTACCTATCCGTATCACTTTAATATCTTTCGTCTCTAATTGCTCTGGCCAGTGTCTCAAGAACTAAATAGAAGTGGTGAAAGAGACTGTCTTGTTCTAGTTTTTAGAGGGAATGCTTTCAATTTTTCTCCATTTAGAATGATGTTGGCCTGGGGCTTAGCATAGATAGCTTTTACAATATTGAGATATGTTCCTGTTATCCCTAGTTTTTCTAGTGTTTTAAACAAGAAGGAGTGCTGTATTTTGTTGAATATGTTTTCTGCATCTGTTGAGATGATTATATGGTTCTTATCTTTAAGTCTATTGATGTGATGAATTACATTTATTGATTTCCGTATGTTGAACCGAACTTGCATCCCTGGGATGAACCCCACTTCGTCATGGTGCACTATCTTCTTGATATGTTTTTGTATTCAATTTGCTAAAATTTTATTGAGGATTTTTTGCATCTATGTTCATTGGAGATATTGGTCTAGAGTTTTCTTTCTTTGATGTGTCTTTGCCTGGTTTTGGAATCAGGGTGATATTGGCCTCATAAAATTAGTTTGGAAGTGCTCCCTCTTTTTCTATTTCCTGAAATAAATTGAGGAGTATTGGTATTACTTCTTCTTTAAAGGTTTTGTAGAACTTGGCTGTGTATCCATCCAGTCCTGGGGTTTTCTTGATTGGTAGGCTTTTGATGGTATCTTCAATTTCATCAATTGAAACTGATCTGTTTAAATTGTGTATATCATTCTGATTCAATTTTGGCAAATCATATTACTCTAGAAATTTGTTGATGCCTTTGATATTTTCTATTTTATTGGAGTACAAGTTTTCAAAATAACTTCTAATTATTTTCTGTATTTCTGTAGTGTCTGTTGTGATATTTCCTTTTTCATCATGTATGTTACTAATTTTAGTTTGCTCCTTCCTTCTCTTTGTTAGCATGGCTAAGGGTCTGTCAATATTCTTTATTTTTTCAAAGAAACAACTTTTTGTTTTATTAATTTTTCCAATTGTTTTTGTTTCAATGTCATTGATTTTAATTGTTTTCTCTCTTCTACTGCTTTTGTTGTTGATTTGTTCTTCTTTTTCTAGGGCTTTGAGATGTAATGTTAAGTCATTTATCTGTTGACTTCTTCTTTTAAGGAATGAACTCCATGCATGAACTTTCCTCTTAGCACTGCCTTCATAGTGTCCCAGAGATTTTGATATGTTGTATCTGTGCTCTTATTCACCTCTAAGAGTTTTTTTAATCTCTTCCTTGATGTTTTTACAATCCATTGTTCATCAGTAGAATATTATTTAGTCTTCAGGTGTTAGAGTAGCTTTTGTTTTTTATTTTATCATTGATTTCTAATTTCATTCCATTATGATCTGATAGAATGCAAGTTAATATCTCTATTTTTTTTATATTTGCTAAGAGTTGCTTTGCAGCATAATATATGGTCTATTTTAGAGTGAAGTTTTTTTAGTTGTAGATGGACACAGTACCTTTATTTTATTTGTTTATTTATTTATTTTTATGTAATGCTTAGGATTGAACCCAGTGCCTCGCACGTGCTAGGCGAGCACTCTATTGCTGAGCCACAACTCCACCTCACAATTTTTTTAAAAAAGTAGTAATTAGTTTTATGATATCAACATGGATATACTTTTCTTTCTGCCAGAAACTAGGGGTACTCAGTGAGCAGAGAAGACATTTTATTGAGGTCTTAATGAAAGGTTTGTACAGACAGGCACTTATGAAAGTTATATTTATATTCCAATATGTGAATATGTGGCTCATCCTTTAAAATATAATTATGCACTTATAAAAGGAGATACACGTTTTAATACATAGACTTTGCTGTCTGTGTAGGTAGCCACCCACATAGTATCCCTCACTTTTTCTTGAACACTTGTATAGGAACACTTGTGGTCTTTCTCTTTGCCCCTCTTTTATGTCCTATCAATAGGAAAGACTCATCCAAGCAATAGGTTTTTGAAAAAGAAACAGAATGCTCTGCTTTGCCATATTTAGTTAGTTTCTTAGGTTTTTATTATGGTCTGATCTTAGTTTGTGGGGCAGGCTTGAGCTTGTCCCTCTATGCAAGTGACTAGATAGGTGAGGCTCCCTAATTTAAGGGTAAGGGATGGTATCAGAAAGAAAGCTGAGGATGTACATTTCAGTTATGTCCTCCAGTCAGTTGTATTACTGATGTTTTTATCTGCTATGTGTTTTTGTCTCACTTGCTATCAAATTAGGAAGATAGATATTGCTGATTGTTCTCCTAAAACCCAATAGAGCAATGGGTAGATTTATCAAACAGAGGTGGAGACAGCTGATAAGGAAGGCAGATAATTCCCACAAACTGCATGAAGAAACTCAAACTTCACTGTCTTCCATTTTCCTTTTCATAATAGTTATATTTTCTGTCACACAGAGACTGAACAAATCTATGCAAGTGAACCAAGGGGTCTGCAGAATTTGGCAATAAATGCTACATTGATTCATTTCCTAGGTAAATTGTTAATCCCACATAAGCTAAATAGTTACAGTCAAAGGTCTAGACTCGGGGCTGGGGATGTGGCTCAAGCGGTAGCGCGCTCGCCTGGCATGCGTGTGGCCCGGGTTCCATCCTCAGCACCACGTACAAACAAAGATGTTGTGTCTGCCTAAGACTAAAAAATAAATAGATAAATATTTTTAAAAAAGGTCTAGACTCAGTGGATTACCAAGACTGTCTCTATGAACAATTGCAATGTTTTTCAGTGGTACTAAATATTGTTTCCCAAAATATCAGTTCTATTTAAGAAAAGGCCTAGAAGGCATTCGAACTACTAGAATAAGTCGGAGTTGGGAGGGGAGGGTTGGCAGTGCCCTGGAGACTAGAAAGTACCTGTTAAGTTAGATCAGGAAGTAGAGTGTGCCAAATAGCCTTGTAACAGGGTTAAGCAGAGATTTATTCTTGTCAGAGAAGTGGCTAACTGTTCCAACCTTCGTCCCCCTTGGCATTTCCTATTCTGCAGTTTTCCAGTTCCAGTTAAATCCACTTATTTTAATTATTAAAAATGTACTAATAAAAACTCATCTGAATGGCATAAAACATTAACTGAGTGTTTCCCTATATCAAACAAACACTCTTTTCAATAAGGTAGAGCTAATAAAAAGTCTGATTTGTTCTCACCATTATGGTCTTTTGTCTGTAGGGTGAAAACGGAGGCAGTTTGGGTTACAGGGACTGTTTAGAGTGTGCCTCTGGCCTCACTGGGGTTCAGAGTTTCCGTTTCTGTGGCAAACTGAACCAACTTTATTTTTTTCCAGTTTGTTCTGGTAAAGCTACAGGTTTCATGTTCCAAATTTACTTAAAGGCATTTCAAAGTCTGTTCCTATATGGGTTTATAAAGGAAATGCTGTCTATTGAAACAGATGAACCACAAGATTTCAGAGATTATTTTTTTTTAATAGAGCATATAAGTTCAATGACACATTAGGGAGAGGGTATCAACATGTATTATATTACATTCATCTTTGATTTTAATGATTTTTGAATCCTGATGATTTCTCACCAGTGATGGGAGGATGGGAGGTAGGGAAGAGAATATAAGGGCTACCACAATGGAAGATTTATTACATCATTATATTAAAAAGAAAGCTGAATGATGAGTAAAACAACCTGTCCTAGAAACAAAGCCATCTGGCAGGTCTGGCTGAATTTAACATGAAACAAAGAATGTTAATTATCAAATCCTCATTCAGAATTAAAAGCCATTCTTGATCCTCACCCAATGAGTAAAAATGGTACATGTTTACCTGGAATGTAAATTGCAAGTGCTTCTCTCACCTGTCTTTGAGTTTTTATTTATATGAGGGGGCAGGATTACTATTTTAACAATTCAAATGAAATGACTCTCCTGCTGCTGCCACCCTCTTGCTGTGAATGTGAAATAATCCACTTCCTTGTGGGAAGCCCCACCTGGAGAAAGCAAGCTTTCTCTGCAGTCACACATTCAAATATAGTTACAGATACAGTGAGAAATGTTAGAGAGTCATTTAAGGGCAACTCAACCTTTTAATAAGTCAAAGAGTGTCTCCTAGAAAGCATCACATTTTTCCTTGTGTCATGCAGCCACCAGTTAGCAAGAGTACCTGACTCTGAGTCAATAGAGTACTGACTACCTTAGGCCACAGTGAGAGAATACTTGACTAAATTACCTTTGGAACCTGGAGCCAGGGAGCAACTGTAGAAGTTGCTAATGCTCCTGTGGCATTTAGCCCCCACCTAGACCCCTAATTCCATATGCCATGGATAATTCACCTAACCTTGTTCTTGTACTATTTGAGCTTTGTTTTTGGGGGGAGGGGGGAATTGGGGGTGGAGAGGTTCATTCATTTATGCTTCCTAGTAAGTGACATTTAATTGTGTGGGGGTCCTCTTTGGATAACAGGTGATAATGCTTTGAAAACTTTCTGAGCTTGATTTCTTTATTTTCTTTTGAGTGAACCTCAAGGAAGAGTTAATTATTTAAGATCTCTCCATCTCTCTGTCTCTCTTTCCCTCACCTCTTTTCACTTGGGAAATTCTGAAGTCCTCTGAGAGCTAATTCTAGGTCCTTGAATAGTCACTGCTTTCCCAGGAGCTCATGATTCTTAACTGGCCTCATTGCAGGGTGAACTTTCTAGATAAGGTAACTCTGGTAGGAAAGGTTTCTAAACTTCATTTGACATCCAGAGTAAATTCAAAGGCCTTTTAAGCCATTCTTGGACCCAAGGATTTGAGATGAATATACTTAGTGGTCTAAAAATAATTGCTAGGCAGCAAAGGCTAGCCAGCTTGCTACTTGGGTATAAAAAGAAAACATTTATTTTACTCCATACTTATACAATGCTCTATAGTTTCTAATGTGTTTTAACATTGTCTCATTAAATCCTCCCATCCTATGAAGTGAGGAGTTAATAATATTCCCATAAGGAAGCTGAAGTCAAAACATGAACTTCCTGAAATATATTATTCCAAACTCAATTGGAAGGGTAACTTTAGTACAAAAGAGAATTTATTTGTTCACATACCTGCATGGTACCTGGCAGAGTTGAAGGGAAAAAAGAGTTGCCAGGAACCAAGGCCTCAGAGATGAGAATAATGACTCCATTTGCCAGAACTTTCCTTCAACATTTCTTGTCTTTGTTTGGATTCACTGTGTAGACAAGCTTTCTCTATATATTCAGCTACATTTATTTCAGACACTTTTAGCTAAGGATTCCAATTCACTTAGCTAAGGTTATATAACCTCTCCTTTGGACCAATCCCTTTTTCCTAGGAAATGCAGTGCTGTAGTTGTGCCAGGCATGGATTGTGTTCCCACCCTTGTGGTCAGGTGAGGTGAGGGCACCCTGATTGCCAGCTTCACCAGGAAGAAAAGGAATAAAGAGCAAGGTCTCCAAAAGGAAAGGAAAAATGTTATGGGGCAAAAAATAAAGGGAAAGTGTGTGGGGAGACAGAATTAAAAGTCCATTGTACCAAAATTCTGGAAAGTTCAGTTTGCTCTTCTGAAAACACCAAACTAAGAAAGAGTGAAGAGAAACAAACTGGAGAGTGTTTAAGGAAGTTTAGAAAGTTATTTTAGAGAACCTAAGCCATTATTTTTGAGAAGCCATAAAGGAGACCTAGACCTAGAGAAATGAAAACTTTGTGTACAACCCATAGTTTAAAAAGGATTGTCTTGGTGAGAGTGATGTTTAGAAAGCTTAGAGCACAATAGTTCTCAAACATTGTGGACTAAGGAGCCCTTTATACTCTTAAAAAGTACTGTAGACTCCAAAGGTCTTTTGTTTATGTGAGTTATAACTATCTAGATTATCAAGGCAGGCATTAAAGCAAATATTTGTTAGTTTATCAAAAAATTAAAATAACCCATTGAGTGTTAAAAATGGCATCTTAATGAAACACAATTATGTCTATTGCTTTGTCAAGAAGATTTTTAAGTGAAAGTCAGAAATTTCTTTTTCTGGTAATCCATGGTAATAAAGAACACAATGACTGCTGTGCAGTGGTGGCATATGCCTGTAATCCCATCAGTGTGGTAGGCTGAGGCAGGAGGATTTTGAGTTCAAAGCCAACCTCAGCAAATTAGCAAGGCCCTAAGCAACCCAGAAATACCCTGTATCTAAATAAAATATTTTTTTAAAAGAGGATGAGGATGTGGTTCAGTGGTTAAGCACCCCTGGGTTCAATCCCCAATACCAAAAGAAAAAAAATCACTATGACTAGTAATAGAGTTTGGGAGAGTTTGGTGCTCTGCCCTGATCTATGCTATAGTACCACCAATTTAGCCACTATTGTTCACCATTGATACATGTATCAACACTCTGGAAGAAAAATGATATTTCACTATCACTATGAAAACAAATTTGACCTCTCCAACTCCCTAAAAGAGTTATGGAAATCCCCAGACATCTCTGGACTACATGTTGAGGATGTAAACTGTTCCAGTAGAGATCACCAAATAATTCATTTGCCTATTGAGATTATCATCAAGTAGTAAATAGTTACCACCCCAGCTTTGTATAAAGCAAATCCTTCCATAACATTTTCATCACCTTCTTTGATAGAAAAAATTAGGCCTAAGAGTTAAAAGTGAAATAATATCATTGCAATGAAATAATTTTGAAGTTGTTTAAAAATTGTTAGTTTTCATAGTCATCAATACCAAAAAGTATTTATTAACCTTGTAATTATCACACTTCTGAGAGTTTATAATGTGAGCTGGGATATGTCAACAGAGTTCACCACAAGAATCCATATGTACGAAAAGCAGGTAGCAAGCTTTAAAAAAAAAAAAAAGCAAGCTCATATTTAAACAATTCAATTGGTATGTCAAATACTCAGATCTCATTTAATGTCACAGTATTGTCCACAATGCTATAGTTAGTGGTAAATTGTAAAGACTTGTCAGTATGGACAGCATTAGAGATGACATCTGTCTGGAATCCCACACCCAATAAGAGACTATTGGTGGCTCATTACTAAACTGAAAGTGATATCCGTTGTAGTGCTTCACAGACTGAGTCCTGGTGGTGGTGTGGCAAATCCACCCATGAGTCCAAAAAAGATTAATCAATACATTTGTATGTAGTTCTAACTTAGGCACTGGATTAAATTGGAACCACATCCTAGGAGGAGGCCAGGCAATATTTATTAATATATCAGGTCACAAGACAAAGTTTTGGGGCATAGAACTTCTAGTGGCAGAGCTCTGTAATTATAAATTTTAATGTTTATTTGTTTAGTGTCTGCCATTCTCATTCACCAGTGTCCACAGAGCCTGACATAGATTACTGTTCAGTAAATATTTGCTGAATAAATAAATAATTGATTGCTTCTACCTGGTCCTTCCCTACCTATCTTTCCAGTTCCATCCTCCAAGATGCTCCATCTGGCTCTTTGAACTCCAGTCATAGTGACCTTATTTCCATCTTTTGAATACACCATTCTTTCAAAGAGCCTGTGTTCTTCCCTCTCCTTAAACTGATCCCTACCCTATTGCATAATACAGTAACTTATCAGATTTCATCTCCAGTTTTAGATTCAGTTGCCTACCATGAGCTGCAATGACCTCTGTGATGAACAAGCCTCCTTCTACATGCTTTTGTAGGACCTAGCATAGGCACAGGTTTACGTTTATTTGTGAGATTATTTGACCTATGTGTGTCCCTGTCCTCACCTTACAGGATTTTAAGTGATGTGAAGGCAGAGTGTAGGTTGTTATCACTGAGCATTATAGATCCTAGCACAAATATATGCTAAATGAAGGAGAGAATAGATGGAGTATAATGCTCCTTTGTCATCTAAAGTCTCTAACACAATTTGGGATTGTGGGGAAGGCATGGAGGAGCTGTCACATATCTTTCCATTTCTTAAATTCTTTTCATTCCCTTTATCTCCTCTGCAGTTCATTTGCTTTCTGTGGTAACTTATCCGAAGTGGCCTTATTACTCTGATAGGCTGAGATAATTATTTAGAACAGAGGTTGACAAACTATGACCCATGAGCTAGCCTATACCTTGTTTTTGTAAATAAAATTTTATTGGAACAAACTGTATGCATTTCCTTACATATTGTCGATGACTACTTTTGCCCCACAGCAATATCCTTGAGTAGTTGCAATGCAGACTGTCTAGACTCGAAAGATTAAAATAGCTCCATCAGGCTCTTCACTGAAAAAGTTTGCCTAGCCAATTGACAGAAATGTATGGATTTTTTTTTGAAAGTCTTCTATCTGTGTTTAACTTCCAATGTATCACTGGACCTCCTAATTACACATCTATTATTATCATTGTGGATGAGGAATGGACACAAAATTATATTGGGTAACTGACACTCTGTCCACACCATCTTCACAAAAGATTTGTGGCCAGGGTTCCCTTTAAGAGCCCGACAATTTTGAGTCCCTTGCACAATAATAGCTTCCATTTACTTAGCATTTCTTTTTTTTTTTTTCTGGTGGTGGAATTGAACCCAGGGCCTCACTCATTCTAGGCAAGTGCTCTATCACTGAGTAATGACTCGGGCTTCTGTTCAGCCTTTCGAACATACTAGGCTCAGTTGTAAGCACCTTACACAAGTTATCTCATTCATTCTTCACAACAACTCTATAGTGTATAGAATATTATTATTATCACTGCTTTACAGATGAAGGCATACAAAGGCTATGCAACATACCAATGATATACAGCTTGTGGAATTACCTCAGCAGAAATTTAATATGAGAACTCTGATAAGACCCCATGCTCTTAACCACTCTGCAATCCTATCTGTTTCAAGACTTTTCTCCACAAAAGCCACCTATTTCCAATTTTTAAATTGGAAGAGAGTTTATGTGCTGTCATTTCCAAGTGGTACCATTCAGAGTTTTGAGGTTTGTGGGTAAAATGTAAAAATGTTTTAAAAAGCCTAATGATCAGCAGGGTGCCAGACACATAAAATTCATTCAATAGATGTCTTTATTGTTGTTGAAAATGAGATGGCATTGAGGAGGAAGAGGAGAAAGACAAAGAGATCTCTACTAGAGGTGTTATTTCAACATAGGACATTGCCAATGAGTGAGGAAATAGTTCCAGGTATTGGTTTCACTGCCAAGGGATCTGGCTACCTCTGAGCATTTAAGAGGAAGTATAAATATCTCAGTACTTTGATTACTTCTTCCATGTAAACAAAATAGAACATAGAAGCATATAGTACTTAAATAACTGTGTAACTAAATCAACAAGCCATATTCTATAAAGTTTATAAACAATGGAAACAAGGCAGGCATGGTGGCATATGCCTGTTATCCCAGTGGCTTGGGAGGCTGAGGCATGAGGATCACAATTTTAAGGCCAGCCTCAGCAACTTAGCAAGACCTTATCTCAAAATAAAAAATGAAAGGACTGGTGATATAGCTCAGTAGTAGAGTGCCCTGAGTTCAATCCCCAGTACTGGAAAAAAAAGTAGAAACACATTTCATTGAACAAAATGTAACTGTAAAATCTAAATTATTTTATCAAGTTTTCTTGATATGACTTAACAAACTACATCAGAACAGTCTAAATGGCTTGTTGATTTAGTTACACAGTTAATTAAGTACTATATGCTTCTATTTTCTATTTTGAACTATATGATTTCATCCACAACCAGTGATTAGCTTTATTTTTTCATTCCATATTTTACTTATTATTCTCCTAGGCACAGGCTAGTTTAGTGGCGTTCTCTGACACACCTTCTCCTTTTCCCCTAGTCATATGATCTCAGATACAGTCTCAGAGAGAATGTCTAAATTCTAACAAAATTAACACTCTCTCCACCAACAGATAAATAATATTGTTTTTCAATTTGTACACAATGTTTTGCTTCTGCCTTCTGTAATAATGAATGCACCATTTGGGGTCAGCATTGGTAACAATGAAGTTTTTTAAAAAATATTTTTTAGTTGTAAATGGACACAATACCTTTATCTATCTATCTCTGTGTATATATATATATTTATGTGGTGCTGAGAATCAAACCCAGTGCCTCACATATGCCAGGCAAGTGCTCTATCACTGAGCTACAACCCCAGCCTGAATGTCCTCTATTCTCTGGTTTGTGATACAATGAACTAACATTATTTCAGTACTTATAGTTTTATTATATTCCAGAAATTGATTATTAGTGAATCTATCCTGAAAATTAATTCTAGTAGCTGCTCCCAACACACTTGATTCTGTAAGGTAACAAATTTAAGAGGCATGTAGTTTGTCAGGCATGGTGGTGCACGCCTATAATCCCAATGGCTTGGGAGACTGAGGCAGCGCTATCACAAGTTCAAGCCAGCCTCTGCAACTTAGTGAGGTACTAAGAAACTCAGTGAGACTCTGTCTCTAAAAAACATACAAAAAAGGGCTGGGGATGTGGCTCAGTGGTTGAGTGCCCCTGAGTTCAATCCCTGGTAGTAAAAAAATAAAAATAAAAACGAGGAATGTAGATGATTTTTTCAGTTCGTGACAATAGGCCCATACTCTTTTACTGATAGAGGAACTTGTGAAGTTGCAGGAGTATTAAAAACAGCCAGATTTATTCAAAAGTAGTCATAGCCCACTTTGATTGATGGCATTCATGGATTTTGCTAGGTGAAAATACCATGTAAAATCCTGTTATTATTTCACATACATTTTTCGGAAAATCTGCCAAATGATCACACACAGAAAAGCATCTTGTTGCTTTAGTGTCTTATTCTAATTCCTTAGGTTCATTGTTGCAAGGTGCTGTGTGAAGAAGGATTTTGCCAGCCAGAAAAATAATAAGAATACATTCTTTCATTCAACTGCTATCTATTGTGCCTATTATGTGTCAGCCTGTATTCTAAGAGCTAAGTATATTGCAATGGAACAAACTGGAAAAAATCTTCTACCTAAACCAGGCAAAGTACTATGTGAAAAGGCTGGGGATGTGGCTCAGTGGTTAAGTGTCCCTGGGTTCAATTCCTGGTACCAAAAATAAATAAATAAATAAACAAAACAAATCTAAGGAGGAAGGAGACAGATGTGGATGGCAAAGTTGCATGCTACTTTAGATGGGATATTTAGAGTAGTTAAACAAGGCAATTAAGGAAAGCCTTGGTATAGTGTATAGCATATACCATTAACTGAGAACTGAATGAAGTGGGGGATGTCAGGGGAAATGGCATTCTGAGTGAATAAAAGCAATACAAAGGCCTAGAGCTAATATAGCACTTGGGTTATTGAAGGAATAAAAGGAAGCCAAAAGGAGTCAATCACCGCAAGAAGGGCAGGAACAGTACAAGATGAGGTCAGAGGGATAGTTGGCAACTAGATACTATATGAGCCAGTGGGCTAAGTCAAGGCTTTTGCAATCATGTTATGATAAAAACTAATCTTAGTTTTATAGTTTTTGTTTTAGAATTGCCTTTTGTGAATTGGACCATTGATTAATAAAACATTGTTTTAATTTGATATTTAATTGCAGTGGTAGAAGCAGCTAGCACATATGTTACTAGCTTAGAAGTCTTTATTTTTAACATGTTGGGAAAACAAGAACAGGAATTGATACATATACGATGTAACAAAGTAATACTCAAGATAGACTAGTCCTTGGTAGATGACTTATTTGGGGCATGATTATGTCTCACATTTAAGGAAATGCTTTTAAAGTTGTGATCTCATCAGACTTTCATTAGCAACCCCAAGAGATATGGAGGACAGGTGGTATTACTGATATTAAAACAGGGTTTTATGGTTTATCCTGAGATTATTCAGTTCTATGACTCATTATCAAAAGCAGAGTCCTGACTCTGAATACATTATCTCCTCATTGCCCACTAAAAGGATTGTTGAGTAACTTTTTGACTCAGAGTTCAGAATGTTAAATAAACCAAATTATTAACTTGTTTCTCTTAGCTCCCAAGGGTATGAAAATATGAAGTACAGAATTGAGCTAACAAAGGAGTAGGGAAAGTTGCTTCTTTTTTATTTCCCTTCTTCCATCTTCTTCCCACCAACCTGCCCTTTCCTCCCCCTTACCCTCCATTTCTCCCCCTTTGTCTTTCTTCTTTTCTCCTTTTCTCCCACAGAAGGGTTATTGGCCAGAAGCCTATATACTTTGAAAGCATAGTTCTGTTCTCTGGATGGGCACATAGGAACCTGACCACCTTGTAGATCACAATAGTCAAGGAGTCATCTCTTTACCCACTATGGTGAGAACTTTCTCTGGAAGAACACAGCAGCTCTCGAGTCCTACTTATTTTGCTCAATATTTTAACAAATTAAACATTGAAAGTATATTCTTAATATACAGTATATTTGCTAGCAGTTCCCTATTGGTATTTGGTAAAATATGAAAATACCCCTCCTCCAAAATGGCACAGACCCCTTTGACACAGGAAGTACTGATTTAAATAGGGAAGAATTATTTATTGGGCAACATCTAGTAATTGGGTGGCCAAGCAAAAAAATAATTCAGGATTTCAGAATTTCAGAAGTGAGAAAATCATCCAAGCCTGGTGTGGTGGCACATGTCTGTAATCCCAGCAGTTTAGGAGGCTGAGGCAGGAGGATTACAAATTCAAAGCTAGCTCCAGAAACTTGGTGAGGCCCTAAGAATTCAGTGAGACCCTGTCTCTAAATAAAAAATTAAATGGGCTAGGGATGTGGCTCAGTGGTTAAGTACCCCTGGATTTAATCTCCAGTACCTGCTTCCCCCCAAAAAATAATCATCCATGTATCATTATGACTTCTTTTTCATTACAAATGCTGGCATTTTATAAGGCTTAGTCCTCAATTCCCTTTTCCATCTTTACTGTATACTTTCTCCCTAGGCAAGCTTATCTGTATCTACAGCTTAATTACCACTCGCATGCGGATGAACTTACCAATTCATATTCCCAGCTCAAACCTCTCATCTGACCTAGAGAACAAAATATCCAACTACCTACTTGACTTCTTCTATATTATGTCAGAAAGCCATCTTCAACAAAACTTGCTTCTCAAGCCTGGTTCTTGTCTAGCTAGGCTTCCCTGTCTCAGTGGCTTGCCCTATCATTCTACATAGTTGAACTTAGGGATCTTTTGATACTTCCCTACTTTTTATTCTACCCCAAAACATATCTTTTTACTTCCTGAAAAAATATTCAGATTACACCCACTTCTTTCCATCTCCATTTCCATCATTGATTGTATTATCACATCTTTCCTACACTCCTGCAGTATCTCTTAATCTACCCACATCTACTATGGCTTCCTTCCAATTTGTTCTCACTGCAGCCAGAATGGTCTTTAAATAAGGAATGCCATATAATTCTCATGTTAAAATCTTCATAGTTTCCTGTTACTTTCTGTGATAAACACAAAGTTCCTTAATGTGGCCTACATGTCCCTGCGTCATATGGCACATACTTATTTTCCAGCCTCATCTTCAGCTCCCTTACTTTCCACACTACAGTTACATTTGCTTTTAAGTTTTTCATGTCACCATGCTCCTACCTCACAAAGGGCCTTTGCATATTTTGATTTCTCTGTTTTGATGGAATACTTGTTCTTGTCTTTCTCACCTAACTCTTTTTTATACCTTTATTTTATTTATTTTATTTTCATGTGGTGCTGAGGATTGAACCCAGTGCTTCACACATGCTAGGCAAGTGCTCTACCGCTGAGCTACAACCCCAGCCCTCTTACCTGACTCTTATTTAGTCTTCAGATTGATTTTTTGAGTAATTCTTTCAGGGTAGCTTTCCTTGATCTCCATGTGTATGTCAATCTAGCTGCTATAAGGTGTCAGATAACTGTACACTATAGCTTTGTAGTACTTGTCACCGTTCCTTTTCTAATTATGGCAGGTTTACTTGATTATTTTTTTTAGTTGAAAATATCGATCAATACCTGGGAGTGGCAGCTACCATGGAAGAGCTCTAGCCCTCTCATTCCTTGGCAGGGACCACATCTCCGACCCTTAGAAAAACCCTTATTTCCATAAGGCCTTATGATTCCAATCTAGAGACAGCAAGGCCAATTTCCTATTCTGTCAAGGAGCACAGCAAAGGAGTTCCTCTGTTGTTTTTGTTTGTTTGTTTTTGTTTTTTGGTTGTTGTTGTTGATACACATTTATTTATTTATTTATTCTATTTGTTTTTATGTGGTGCTGAGAATCCAACCCAGTGCCTCACACATGCCAGGCAAGTGCTATACCACTGAGCCACAACCCCAGCCCAAGTTCCTCTGTTTTGAGGACTCTTTCCAGCCCCTCCAGGGGCTGCTCTTCCAAAGAAAGAACAAAGGGCATCTGACCTCAGAAACTGGTGACCTGGGTCCTGATTACTTGATTATTATCTGTGTCTACTCACTTGATTGTTAGTTCCTTGAGAATAAGGACTCACCATGGGATTCCTAGTGTCAACCACAGTGCCTAGTAAGCTCTTAATAAATACTTGAGTGAATGACTGAATATGGTTATGTATACTGGGTCAGTACTTTCTCCTCTGAGGTCAAAGTAATGAACATTTTCAATTTTTTAGCCTTCCTTAAACTCTCACTGGATTCCATAGCCATGCCCAAGTTCAAATAACTACCTATGTGTTGTAAAAGCATGGTTTATGGTGGCAAAAAAAAAAAAGTAGACCTAGTTATGGCTCCTCTAAAACTAAATGCCAGTGTTATGAGAGTAGTACACACAGCTTTGCTATAGGAATTTCTCATGTAAATCATCTAAATGAATATCATCTAATTGTGCCATTAAAATAATTTTCATTGCTTTTCCCTTTTCACATAGATTTTACTTTATAGACCAGTTTTATGTTCACAGCAAAATTACACAGAAAGTAGAGTTTCCATGTACATCTGACCCTACATATGAACACCCTCCCCACTATCAACATTCTGCAACAAAGTGATGCATTTTTCACAATTGATCACTATACTTTGACACATCATTATCGCCCAAAGTTTATAGTTACATTAGGTTTCTTTTTCTTTATTCTATGTTGGAACCCAGGGATGTTCTATTACTGAACTATATCCCTGGCCCTTTTTTCTTTTCTTTTTTTGAATTTGAGATAATGTTTCACTAAGTTGCCTACTCAAACTTGCCATCCTCCTGTCTTAGTCTCCCAAGTTACTGGAATTACAGGTGTGTGCCACCATGATGAGCAACTTTTCTTACTTCATTATCTAGGACTTCCAGCATGGTGTTAGAAAGGAGTGATGAGATGGAATATATTTGCCTTGTTTCTGATATTAATAGGAAAGCTTCTAGATTCTCACCATTAAGTTGTGATGTTAGCTATAGGATTTCTTAAAATTTATTTATCAAGTAGAGGAAGTTTTCCTTTAGTTGTTGTCTGCTGAGAATTTTTGTCATAAATGGGATTGGTTTTTATTCATTGCTTTCTCTGTATCTATTGATATGGTCATGTGATTTTTTCTTAAGCTTATTGAGGTAATGGATTATATTTTTAAAATATTTTTTAGTTGTTGATGGACCTTTTATTTTTATTTATTTATATGTGGTGCCGAGAATTCAACAGAGTGCCTCACACATGCTAGGTAAGTGCTCCACCACTAGGCTACAACCCCAGCCCAATAGATTATATTAATTGATTTTCAAATGTTGCACCAGGCTTATACATCTAGTATATGGTGTTTGGTCATGGTGTATTTTTTTGTATGTCATGCCTGTAATTCCAGCTACTCTGGAGGATGAGGCAGGAGGATCTCAAGTTTAAGGCTAGCTTGAGCAAACTGGTGAGACCTTGTATCAAAATAAAATAAAATGGGGATGGGGCTATGGCTCAGTAATTGCCTAGCATGCATGAGGCACTGGGTTTGATCCCCAGCACCACATAAAAAATAAAATAAAATAAAATGGCTAAAGATGTAGCTCAATGGTAGAGCACTTGCTTAGGATGCTCAAGGTCCTAGGTTCAATCCCTAGCACTGTGAAAAATAACAAAAAGTAACTCTGTCCTTCCTCTTACTAGATGCCTAAGGGGACTTTACTCTAATCTTCACCATGAGAAAATGGTAGAACTCCAGGAGGTAAAACTCATATAGGAATTATTAGATCATTGCCATGTTCATATTGAGAATACAGCAATTCATCAGTTACAGGTTTAGCTTTTCCTGCCCTGAACCAGTTCCTGTGGAGGCCTCTGCTCATGGTTTTCTGCACAAGGAGGTTGTGATTCTCTAGATCCACCTGTCTCTCCAGATTGGATGCCAGTAGGTTTCCCTATAATATTATTTCTCTGACATATCTAAAAAGAGTCATTGATTTTTCAATTAGTTCTTTTACTTGTTATTAGGACAGAGTGGCAACTTCCAAGTTCCTTATATGCTGTATATGCTGGTCAGGAAATCAGAAATGTCTGTTGTGTTTTGTGATAACAGAAATGTAGATGCTATCTCTGCAACTCTTTAGATACAAAATAGAAAAAAAATAATCTAATCTATGTTAAAGAGTGGGTTGCTTACTGAAATATTAGCAGGCTAGAAAGGTAGGCACTTCATTGTACATTAACTGTGCAATTGATCAAAGAGTTACTCTCCCTGGGTAAAGTTTAGCATTTTGTTTTGTTTTGGTAATAAAAAGACTTTAATTTTAATGAGGAAAGCAATAATGTTTTGCTTTAAGAAGACTGAGACTACATCTCAAGCCATTCTTTTTAAAATTTTATTTCACTTAATTTCTACAAGATCATCTTCTCCCCTTGTATTATTAAAAGAAAACACTGTTGGCAGAGTCATCCACATGTGAAAGAGTAACGGGAAATTTCATTAGTGATGCAATATTCTGTATACTAGTGTGTATAAGAAAATTTATTTCTGTGGTCTTTCATGGTTTACAGCTCTAAAGTTCTAACCATGTTGCAGCCTGTTATCTCCCACACAGCCTTCTCACTCTTCCTCACATGCATATTCTGTCTTTATTCTTTCTTATTCTCTGCCTTTGCCCATATTGTCTCTTTTTCCAGAGAAGCACTGTCATCCTTTCTGCTATCTCTTTGAAATCCTCTACTACTTCAGAGTTTTTTGGACTTCTGATGCTTCTAGGCTGCTCCACAGCCTTTGACCTCTTTGTTTTATAACTTCCTCTGTTTTATGTACTCAAGTCTTGTCTCTTCAATAAGAGATTATATGTGGCTTTCATATGCCCCACAGCGGAAGGCACATAGCAGCTTCTGCATGTTAATGACTTGTTTGACTATTGTCTGCCACATTGAAGCATTTACTGCTATGAATGTCTGAACTTCTATAGTTTAAGGGGAAATCCGCCTTTCTTTACTCTGATTTTACAGCATTTCCTTGGGAAAGAGGCTACCTGTTTAGTTACCCAACTTCTGCTTGCTATGTGGAAACTATTGTAATACATGTCAGATCTAGTATGATTCTACTTAACTTATTCAAAGCTTTCCTTTTTGGTGATCTTGGTTTGTCATTTTATTTTAAGGATTTCTTCAAGGCAGTTGTGACATAGTTATTAAAGAAACCCAAGACCCAACTCTGATGATTAATTAATGTTGCTTTAACACTATTTCTACTTGCTTGAATTTTCTAAGATATCAATTTTCTGACTGTGGTTTTCTGCTTTATCTCAATAGGATTTGACTCTAGTGTTCAGTTGCCTATCTTTATGAATATCTTAGGATGCTATATTAAATTTCCATGACACATGCTGGCATATGATCTCAGCAGTATTGATATTCACTTTCTTGATGCTTTTCACATCATCTTGTAAATATTTTCCATGGCATACACTCAGACGACAGAAACACTTGGATCTTATATGAATTACATTTTCATTGTAAAGCAAATTGGAAGGTTAGTACAAAGACCAATTTCCAGGTGCCTTGTTGGGTTATGAGCCCTAGCTGCCATTGATTAAAATGAACCTAATTCACAACCTTTTTTCAATTTCTTAGTGATAGAGGGGAATGGTCAGGATCCCAGCATCCATATTATAACTGACTATATTATTATGGAATGTTAAGTGGGTCTTATATGGGTCATTAAGTTCTAAGGCAATAGAACATGTGGTTAGAGTTCAGAATATTTGTGTTTCTAAATCATTTAGTAGTTGATAATATATTGTGGAAATATTGGTAGTCACTGATTTTTTTTCTCTACTTGCCACAGTGCAAAAATTGTGAATGCTTGTTTTCCACATTGACCAAACAGTTCCAAAAGATTGAGACAGGGGAAAAAATAATAATAGTAGTTTTCCCTAAGTTGCAAAAGTCAGGATTTTCAGCAAAGTAACAGTTGGAAGAGATCGACTTTCATAAGAAGAAATGCAAGTCATTCAAAGATGCAAGTGACTCCCTGTGGAAAGTGTTTATAAGAGGATATTTACAGCTTACAGAGGAGAATAGAGTTAGATGACTTTTCTGAGAAATGAGTGTCCTCATTGACTTAGAAGGCTATCTGAGGAAGACTAATTTTAGAGAATTTACAGAGCATCAGAGCTATAGCCAGTTACTATGATGTTAGACATGATAACTTGAATGAATCTTAATGAAAACAATAGGGTTCCTTAAGACCTTGAAAGAAAGTGATGACTCTTATATGGAGCAGTATTCTTCTAAGATCAAGCCAGATTTAAGAAGACTAAGTTTTTCATCAAATTGAGGCCTAGAAAAGAAAAAAAAAATATATATATATATATATATAAATTATCACGGATTTTTCCAGCTGTTGAAATGAGATCACATGAACACTAGTATCCAAATTTCATCAGCTGCAAGCCCCCATCTGTTCACAAAGGAAATTAACCCCCTTACAAAGAGTCTCCAGTTATTTCTGGTCATCCTCAGCAGAGTGATTTACCACATGTGCTTGTAAGGAACTAACTCACATTCTTACACTCTAGCCTATTAGTCATCACTGCTTCTGCTACTGATGCCCTTTGTGTAAACAGTATTGACTGGACTAGCATGTGGCACAGGCCTGTAATGCCAGATACTCAAGAGGTTGTAGCA
This sequence comes from Urocitellus parryii, assembly GCF_045843805.1. Lineage (NCBI taxonomy): Eukaryota > Metazoa > Chordata > Mammalia > Rodentia > Sciuridae > Urocitellus > Urocitellus parryii. Next base: position 39,545,359 of record NC_135547.1, read on the forward strand.
GAAAGATCACAAGTTAGAGGTCAACCTGGGAAACTTAGCAAGATGCTATCTCAAAATAAATAGGGATAGGGATGGAGCTTATGGTAGAGAATGCATGTGTAAGGTGTGAGGACTTGGTCTCCAGGAGAGAGAGAGAGAGAGAGAGAGAGAGAGAGAGAGAGAGAGAGAGAGAGAGAGAGAGAGAGAGAGAGAGAGAGAGAGAGAGAGAGAGAGAGAGAGAGAGAGAGAGAGAGAGAGAGAGAAGGATTGTATTAAGGCATCCCAGTTTTTAGCCTCTGAGCTATCAGGCTCTGGGCCTCTCATCCAAGTCTATGATAATTTTGTCATCTTAACCATAAACAGCATTATTTGAGCACATAACAGACATAGTCTTTCATGAAAATGGTTCTCTCAGTTTTGGCTATCTATTCTTCCCCACAAATCCAAAGCGTCATCCAGAGTACCAATGCTCTACCTTTGTCTGTGTTCTTTCCAACTTTCTTTTCCTTGTTCTGGGTGCCCCCAGGGTTGGATTTGGGGGCATTTATGTCTTCTGCTCAGACCTCAAAGTCTTCATGTATACAGATTTATGCAGATGAGTAAAAGAAGGAATAGAGGAAAGTGTCACCTAGTTCCTCTCAGGTTCTAGTACTAGCTTCAGTCCAGCCAAGACATCCTGGCACACATGTAATAAAACATAGGCTATGTTGCTATTAGAGCTGGGTGGAAACAGGAAGAGTATATAAAAGAAACCTCCACTTCAGAAAGAAGAAACTGTGAAATAGATAGCAACTCTACTTGTTTTTCTTTCTTAATGTTATATTTCATTCTTTCAGGTTTAATTCAATATCAGGTCACACTATTTTCTTCCTTCATACTTAGCCCTAGAAGAAAAGAAATTAGCATACTCACGACTACTAGTGAAGATGTTTTTAGGACAAAATGCTATACAATCTGAAGAATGATTTGGCAGACCTCTTTACCTTAAATAATTCTATTTCGTATCTGCATTTGAAGTCTTATGTTCCATAAATCAGTGGAATATCTTTCCAGGGCAAAGCAGCCTTAATATAAAGATGGTATCACATAAGAACTACAGTTATTCCAACAGTGATGAAGTCCAAGTAGTCCTTTTTACTCATCATCTCAGTGTGCAGATTTTCAAACTGAAAAATAAATACTGAACTGTTACCTCAATACTGAACTGTTGCCTAGAAGTAGAAAAATTTACAGACTTAATTTCTTACATAGTGTTACACATGAGGGAAGTGATTTTAGACCCCTACTCCCATTGGTATGTTGTAAATTGCTAGACAATAGTGAAGAGGAGGAAAGCTCTGGAATGTATGGGTAGAGACACAGGAGATTTTACACTTGTAAGAATTCTTAAATATCAAGAGTTTCTGACAACATGGAGAACCTGGATTTAGTAAAATTATTGGAAAGGGTGGAGAGTGCTACAGCAAAATGGCAAATGGCTAGATCCACCTAGAACAGTGATGCATAATTGAAGGAGACTTGCCCTCTAGGGGCTATTTGGAAATATTTTTTGAAGATATTTTTTATATAAACAATTTGTTAGAATAGTTTTAGAGTCACAAAAATGTTGCAAAATGACTACAAACACTTCAGTATGCCTCCATTGTTTTCCCCATATTGATAAGTATATTAAGGTGATATATTGTTTCAACAGGAATGGATACTGACACATTGTTATTAACTGAAGTTTAAACTTTATTCAGATATAGTTGGTACCACACGTTCTTTTTCAATTTCAGGACTCCATCCAGGGAACCAAATTAAATGTAGTTCTCACATCTCTGTAGACTTCCCTTGGCTGTAACAATTTCTCAGATTTTCCTTGTTTTTGATGATATTGACAGTTTTGAGACGTACTGATTAGGTATTTTGTAGAATTTCAATTGGAATTTATCTAGTGTCATTCTCATGATTAGACTGGGATTGTGGGATTTTAGAGAAAAGGCCATAGAAGTGGGTTGCCATTTTTATATCTAGGGCAATCCACATGACATTCCTGATTATGTTAACCTTGGCCATCTGCCCAAGACAGTGTTTGTAAGATTTCTCTATTTGAAGTTATTTCCCCGCTATTCCATACTGTACTATTTGGAAGCACATCACTTTGTGGAGCCCTCATTTAAAGGGGGGAAGAGTTATTCTCTATTCCTTCAAGGAAAGTGTATCAACATAAATAATTTAGAGTTTTTGTGAGTGGGAAATATGTCTCCTCTCTCATTTATTTATTCATCATTTATTAACATTAGTATGGACTCCTGGATATTTATTATAATATTTTTGAGGGGGCCTGGCACTTTTGACATTCCTTAGGCAGAGAATAGGGATGTTGCTCAATACTTATAATATACTGGATAGATCCCCCAAACAAAGAGTTCTCTGGCCTTAAATGTTAATGGTTCCCTAACTGAAAAACCCTACTCTAGAGTTTCTGATGTTCTACTGTGCTAAGAGATGTTGGATATGGAAGTAAAACTTTACCTTTAATAATGAAGTCAGTAAATCAAAGATATATTTTCAAAAAACTTTGTCAGGATACTTAAAATAAATAATTCTTTTGGTGTTCTGGGGATATATAGAGGGTTTAGTCTCTCCAAGGTTCTGTATAAACAAAATGAACTGCAAAGTTAAGGCAGCTGCCCAGACTATTCTAATCCAGAGATATCTTCCACCCACCCAGTTATTGAGGAAAATGTTTGGCTCATGTGTATAATTTGGCAGTCTGCACTGGATGAATTTACTGAATATTTACTTGGCATCAGTATATGTGTTCCAGAGGCAGGAGAATCAAGAGATGCTTTGGAATGAGCCTGGAAGTGGGAAATGTGAAATTAAAAAGAAAATGCCATTTTTGTCAAATTCTACCTTCTCTATAGCACATTTTTTACTTCCTTGCCTCTCACTAGAACAGTGTTATCAACCAGGATCAATTTTGTCCTCCAGAAGAGATTTGGCAACATCTGGACATTTGGCAACATCTTTGCAACCTGGAGAGAGGGATGGTACTAGAATCTACTGTGCTGTAAAACATGCTACAAGGCACAGGGCAAGTCCACAAATATTTATCTAGCCTGAATGTCAATAGTGCCAAGGTTGAATAACCCTATATTAAAGTAAAGGAAAACAGTATTTCAGGTTGATAAAATCAATATCTCATAACTAGAGGGATATCTCTATCTTAGCATATCCCTCTTTTTCATGGGACTGAGAATTGAACCCAGGGGCACTCTACCACTAAGCTACACTCCCAGCTCTTTCTTATTCTTATTTTGAGACAGGGTCTTGTTAAGTTGCCCAGGTTGGCCTCCAACTTGTGATTCTTCTGTCTCAGAATCCTGAGTTGCTGAAATCATAGGTGCAAACCACTGTGTCTGGTGGCATATCACCTTTTAATGGTGGTGGTGGTGGTGGTGGTGTGTGTGTTTCACCAACCTTCTTCTAGCTACTGCTATTCCAGATTATTATGCTTACTTCTGAGCATAGATGTACTTAAGTAAAATCAGATCTCTTACCTTGAACTATAATACCCTGAAAAACCAGTTCTTTTTCACTTCCCAAACTTTTTCCATTCCAATCCTTGGTTCTCCATGATCCATTGAGATAAACAAAGTCCAAGTCCATGCTAGCCTTATGGCTTTTACACTAGATTACCATTCTGCCTGGACCACTTTTCCCTATGACCTTGGCATGACTGGATCCCTTTAATCATGTGAATATATCAACTGACATAACCTTCCTAGCAAGGGTTTTCCAAATCACTCTATAGTACACCTCTACACAAATCACACTTTTGATATCATGTTCCCATTTTATTTTGTCCATGACACATCACATTCTGGAATTAACTTATTTTTTGTCTTCTACTTCAATATATAAGTTTCCTAAGTGCAGTGATAGGTCTCTTTATTTTAGCACTATATCTGTGTGCCCCATTCCCTGCTATGGGCTCACAGTTAAATAAATATTTTCCAAATGACTGAATAAGCTAGTGAATGAATTTGGAGTAAAGATTTTAAATTTTTGGAAATTCAGCAGGAAAAAATGGGGGGGGGGGCTGTGGATTGAATCCAGGGCCTTTAGCATGCTAAGTACATGCTGTACCACTGATCTACACCCCCAGCCTACAGAAAACATTTTCCTGCTTTAGCCTTTTCAAAATGGAAATTTGAGAGCAAAATTTTAAAATATGAATTATTTTAAAACAATCATTTATGTTTTTATGCTACATCATTTAGGAACATACTAGAAAATGTGCAATTCTGGTTAGAGTATAAAATGATTATACTTGTTATATCACATTATGTAGCACTGAATTTTTTAAAAAACAATTAAAATTTCAACCATTATGGGTAGTGGCTTGGGAGACTGAGACAGGAGGATCCACAGCAGCAACTTAGCAAGGCTCTAAGCAACTTAGCAAGATTGTCTCAAAATAAAACATAAAAAGGGCTGGGGGATGTGGCTCAGTGGTTAAGCACTCCTGGGTTCAATCCCAGGTACCAAAATTTTTTAAATTTTATTCTTAGTTCTTGCCTATTTAAGAGATGCAGAAAAACACACAATGCTAGATAAAAACAAAAATACTACTTTAGTAAAGCAAATGAAGTTAGTATATTGTAGAACTTACTGTCCAAAGCAAATACAGAAGACATTCATTCTTAGAAACAAGCCAAGGCATTTGCTGCTAAATGGATGGAACTAGAGATGATAGTGCTAAGTGAAATAAGCCAATCTAAAAACACCAAACGCTGAATGTTCTCTTTAATATGCAGATGCTAACACACAATAAGAAGGAAGGGAATAATAGAAGTTCATTGGATTAGACAAAGGGGAGTGAAGGGAGGTGAGGGGGATGGGAATGAGAAAGACAGTAGAATGAATTGGACATAACTTTCCTATGTTTATACATGAATACATGACCAGTGAAACTCTACATCATGTACAACCACAAGAATGGGAAGCTATACTCCATGTACGTATAATATGTCAAAATACATTCTACTTTCATGTATATCTAAAAAGAACAAATAAAAAAAGAAAATAAGCTGAGATAAATGAGCAAGATAATCACCCCATAACTCATTCAACACAAATTTTACCAAGAGAACTTAATTAACTGATTCCATTTTGTTTTCTGAGATATTACTACAAGCAGTGTCTTCTTTGATGTTTCATTTCATGAACTTTTGAAAAAATAAGGTTTACAATCTTTGGCTTTGTGCTTTCAATGCAGATATTTAAAAAAAATTTTAGTTGTAGAATGAAACAATACCTTTATTTTAATTACTTATTTTTATGTAGTGATGAGGATAGAGCCCACTGCCTCACACATACTAGGCAAGCACTGTACCACTGAGCTACAACCCCAACTCCTATTTTTTAAAATAATAATTTATTTAGGTAAAATTCAAAGAATATAAACAATTTAGTGAAATTTAGTACACAGAATGTTGTAAAACCACCATCCCTATCTAGTCCAAAAATCTTCTTTTGGTTCCAAAGTAAAACTTCTTACACCCTAAACAATGTCTCCCTTCCCCTTAGCTCCTGGTATCTACTATTTTACTTTCCTGTCACTATAAATGTATTTTAGATAGTTCATCTAAATGGAATCACAAAATGTGTCATTTTCTGTGTCTTCCTTCTTTCTCTTAGCATACTACTTTCAAGATTCATCCATGTTGTAGCACTTATCAGTACTTCATTCCTTTTTATTTTTTATTTTTTTGAACCAGGGATTGAACTCCAGGCACTTAACCATGGAGCCACATCCCCAGCCCTTTTTTGTATTTTATTTAGAGACTGGGTCTCACTGAGTTGCTTAGGGCCTTGCTAAGTTGCTGAGGCTGGCTTTGAACTCATGATCCTCCTGCCTTCTGAGTTGTCAGGTTTACAGATTTGCACCACCATGCCTGGCTACATAATTTCTTTTAATGAATGAAAAAATTCCTTTGTATGAATATAACAATTTGCCCAATTATTTGTTGAGAGACATTTGGTGCTATTTCCACCTTTTGGCTCTTGTGGATAGTACTGCTGTGAAAATGTGTGTATATGTTTTTGAGTACCAGTTTTCAGCTACTTTGGGTAAATATTTAGGAGTCTAATTGTATCTCTATGTTTAACTTTTTAAGGAGCTGCTGAACTGTTTTCCAAAGCAACCACACAATTTTGAATTCCTAGGAGCAATATAAGAAGATTACAATTTTTCCATATCTTTGCCAACGCTTTTATTTAGTGGTGGGTTTTCTTATATCATTATAGCCACCCTAGTGTATATAAACTGTTATCTCACTGTGCTTTTGATTTGTATTTCCTTGATGATTAGTGATGCTGAGCATCTTTTTATATGTTTGTTGGTCATTTTCATTATTGATTATTTTTCACTTTAGAGTATTTCTCAACTTTCTGTTTTTTTTAATATGTAGTGTAGAAAATGGAAGTTCAGAAGCAAAGAATGAGAAAGCTAGTATTACAAAATTATATTTGGCAGAAGCCCCAAATGTCTTTGAGTACTGGTTTTCAGTTATTTTGGATAAATATTTGGGAGTGGAATTGTTGGGTTATGTGGTAACTCTGTTTAACTTTTTGAGACATCTCACATTTTCTGCAACAGTGGAAACTTCCTTTCTGATGTCAAGATTACAGGCCTGAAATATTTGCTAATACAATTAAATGAAATATTAAGAATGACATACAAATGGAAAAAGGGAAATAAGAAAAGTAATGGCTGATGGGGAAAACTCAATATTAACCTCTTGACTCAATTCATTGGGTATGAAGGAGGTACCACCTGTAGTAAACTTTTACAAATAATTAGATTAAGCACATTAAGGTTAACAGACAAAGAAACTTGAAAAGTTTGGGTTTTTTCCTTAACAAATTGTGTAAAGGATAAGAAATCATCATTCCCTTCAAAAATTCCACTTGTTTCCTCAAACACATTCCACATAAATTGAACAGATCATATTTTCCTGCTTTCCTTAGATATTCCTGATGATATTTTATCCAAACAAACCAGGGTATGTTAACAAATGTGGTTATAGTAATTTGGCTTACAGTTAAATTGTAAACCCTCTGGGAAATTGTTATGAGGTAAGCAATGTGGATAAAGTGGAATGAACATTCAACCAAGAGTCAGGAGATCTATGTTCTTCTAGTCCTCAGTTCCAAGATAACTAGGTTTATAGCCATGCATGAGTTTACTTAACCTCTTGCAGCCCCAGTTTCCTCATTTGTAAATAAAGAAATAACTGAACTCTTACATAATCTGTAAAGTCTTTTACAGCTCTAAAATTGTATTTGAGAAATGTATGTTAGGTACTTTAAATTTCAAAGGCAAATGCAATTTTTGTTTTTGTTGTTGTTTGCATGTATAGAAAGTAAAACATTTACTTTTATGTATAGAAAGTAAAACAGTTGCTTGCTTCTGTCAAATCTGAATTAACAGAATACTGGGCCCAAGGACACGAAGTTTCAAGTGTGAAGTCATGCTCTGCTTGTCCTGACCAACATTTGTACATGTGATGTTCTTCCCTCTACCTCAAGGTTTCTTAATCTATGTTTTGCAATGTGTGTCATAGATATTTGTTTATAAAACACAGTGTGACTGGCTCAGACAGGATATAACTCTATTCCCCAGTCAGTGGCTAAAGTATTTCTCATCTTCTGAACTTTTCCAGTCTTTCATTCCATAAATTCTGTGACCTCAAGTGAAGACACCTTGACATTTTTGTTTTCCATAGAAAAACACTGTGTTTTTTTTTAAATGTAGTTGTAGATGGACAGTACTTTATTTTACTTATTTATTTTTTATGTGATGCTGAGGATCAAACCCAGCGCCTCACACTGTTAGACAAGCACTCTACCACTGAGCTACATACAGCCCCAGCCCAGCACTGGGTTTTGAGATGCCTCTTTTCCTCCCCTTCACTTGTTGGAAAATCATAATACACACTGAGGTGGTTCTACACTGCCAGTATAGTGGTTTTCCTACAGGCCTTCTAAGATATGATCCAGTGAGCTCCAGGTCAACTAATTGCCATTGGCTTTTAATTTTAATCCCAAGATTATACCCAGCCCATTCTATGAACCTAAATGTAACATAATCCTTCTCAGGTAGGTCATTTCTCCCGACTCCTCATCAGAAACCACAGTTGTCAATAACAAGGACAAGAATTGTCATCTTATAGATGAGTGTAGTCTACAGGATCAATGCATTAATACTGCTCATTTCCAATTTTAGTGGTTTACACATTTGAACACTGCAGCAGATAAAGGCTCTATCAAAATTCACTATTAGAGAACTTTTATCAGGAGATAATTATTATCTGCATTTCCTACATTCCTGTTCCTGATATTTTTATTACTTCTTATTTATTTATTTATTTATTTATTTATTTATTTATTTATGTTACTTTACAGGTATATTTTGCCTCAATGCTTTTCTTGTGTTTCTGTGTTTAAGTCTTTCTTTGAACCTTAGGTCAGTTTGTTTATTTCTGAAAAAAGCAGCAGCTTCTACACAATGCTGTGATATATAGTATGGATATATGTAAATGTGTATAGTATGGAGTAGGGATAAGGGGGTATAATTAAAGTTGAAGAATCTTTTAAGGTTAGTGTGTTCTGTTTAATTCTGCTCTCTAATCCTCCCGCTTTCCCCACCCCCAGTAAAATGTTTTTTGTTTGTTTTGGGGTACCAGTGAAGCCAGATTTAAAGATAGGTAGTTAGTGTAGTTAGGTAAATTGGGTCTAAGGTCGAGTAAGATAAAGAAAACAGAGACCATTATAGAGAAAGGAGTCCAGGAAACCAGAGCAGCTCTTGGGGAAATTGAAATGCTAATGTGCCCAAGGCTCTGAACCCATCCCAAAGAACTGTTAATGAAACAGCTCCCAGCAAACAGTGAAGTGCTAATCCAAAACCGCCCCAGGCCCTTCCTGCCCAGATTACATCTCCAGTCCACCCATTTCCCATATTTTGGCCTTCTCACCTGCTTTTTATCGCTGCAGGATAGAGTGAAACAAAGGATGTGAATGTGGGAAGACTAAAAGAAGACCTTAGATATAAAAAGGGAAGACCTCCCCCTTCCAAGGATTCCGCCTTTTGGGTCCCCTTCTTCCTCCAGGGAGAAGTCTTTCTGCTGTCCTTTAATAAAGCTTCTACTTTCTACTCTAAACTTAACTCTGCTTCTCTGGTGTTATACTTCAGCATTTGCGGAAGCAAGGACTTGTCACCGGTAAACAGCGGTAACACCAGGGATTGAACCCAGGAGTGATTAACTGCTGAGACATATCCCCAGTCTTCCCTTATATATATATATATGTATGTATATGTATATGTATATGTATATGTATATATTTTATTTGGAGACAGTGATTCTCTGAGTTGCTTAGGACCTTGCTAAGCTGCTGAGGCTGGCTTTGAGCTTGATTTTCCTGCCTCTGCCTCCAGAGTTACTGGGATTACAAGCATGTGTCCCTGCACCTGACCCCAGTAGAATGTTAAAATATTGTAACCCTACAAAAATCTCCCCAACTCAAATCCTGAACGAAAGAAATGACCTCTTACTTGACCTGAAACATGATTTATTTTAGGTTGGTTGCTTTTTTAAAGATTTTTTTTTATTTTAAGAAATGCAAATCAAAACCACTCTAAGATTTCGTCTCACTCCAATCAGAATGGCAGCTATTAAGTATAAAATTAGATTTAAAGAAATAAAAAAGAATACAAATAACAATAAGCGAGGATATGGGGGAAAAGGTACACTCATACACTGCTGGTGGGTCTGTGAATTGGTGCAGCCAATATGGAAAGCAGTATGGAGATTTCTTGGAAAATTGGGAATGGAAACACCATTTGACCCAGCTATCCATCTTCTTGGTCTATAACCAAAGGACTTAAAAACAGCATACTACAGGGACACAGCCACATCAATGTTTATAGCAGCACAATTCACAATAGCTAAACTGTGGAAGCAATCTAGATGCCCTTCAATAGATAAATGGATTTTAAAAATGTGGCATGAATACACAATGGGATATTACTCAGCAATAAAAGAGAATAAAATCATGGCATTTGCAGGAAAATGGATGGAGTTAGGGAAGATAATTCTAAGTGAAGTTAGCCAATCCCAGAAAAACCAAAAGCCGAATGTTTTCTCTAATATAAGGAGGCTGATTCATAGCGGGGTAGGGAGAGGGAGTATGGGAGGAATAGAGAAAATCTAGATAGGGCAGAGGAGTGGGAGGGGAAGGAAGGGTGCAGGGAGTTAGAAATGATGGTGGAATGTGATGGACATCATTATCCAAAGTACAGGTATGAAGACATGAATTGGTGTCAACATACTTTATATACAAACAGAGATATGAAAAATTGTGCTCTATATGTGTAAAAAGAATTGTAATGCATTCTGCTGTCATATATACATAAAAAAGTAATTAAAAAAGAATCGTTACTTTTTGTTTGAAATTATTTTTGTGATTATGATATTATATAAATAAAGTAGGTAAATAGAAGAGTATAGAGAATACATAGATAATTATTTATACAAATTTAATCATAGAAATGTTATATCAAATCATTGGGATAAATTATGATTTTAAAATAATGTACTTCTGCACCCTTAGGTATCCATATCCATAGAAGAAAAAATATTGGATCCTGCCTCATCATATTCAAAAGTAATTTCTAAACGGATGTAGTCCTAAGATGTACTTTAAAAAATTAAACATTAAAAATTTCAAGACAATTTAAGAAAAAATTTGTATAACATTGGCATTGAGAGAAATTGTTCAATTAACACTGGAAATTCAGGAGATGTAAAGAAAAAAGAATGACATATCCAACAACACTAAAGTTTTCCAGTTCTTCTACAAAAGATAAAATTGCCTTTGTGATTTTTATACATATTTTTTAGTTGTAGTTGGACACAATACCTTTATTTCATTTATTTATTTTTATATGGTGCTGAGGATCAAACCCAGGGCTTCACAGGTTCAAGGTAAGTGCTCTACCGCTAAGCTACAACCCCAGCCCCACCTTTGTTATATTATAGCACTAGTGCATCATTTTGTTTTCTTACTGGTGATCTTCTTATCAACAGAATTATAACTATAAATTATTTTCAATTTCCTTGAAAATCAGAGGAAGAATATTTGATGATGAGTCAATTACCTAAAATATATAATTTAATTTAGTAAATTTACATCTAGGGGTTCTAATAAATTAGAAAGAGATACAAATTTATTTTAAAGCATGTTTGTATGTATTTTACCATTAATACAGAAATATTGGGGGACCAACCTAAATGTTCCACAAACAATGGAGTAATAATGATTAAATATGTTACGTGACACTCAAATGCTAGAGTGTTACACATTCTTGAATATTATGTCTTTAAAGAACTTTAAGAAACTTTCAGGAGAACTCATGTTTAACGTTAAGTAAAAAAAGTACTATCTTTATAAAATAGTTCCAATTTTAAGGAAAAAAAACATGCTTAAGAAGAAACTGGTGGGCTGGAGTTGTGGCTGAGCTGTAGAGCATTTGCCTAGCACGTGTGAGGCCCTGGGTTTGATCCTCAGCACCACATAAAAATAAACATGATAAAGGTATTGTGTCCAACTACAACTAAAAAATAACTATAAAAAAAGAAACTGGTAAATGGAATTTCAGAATATTAACAGTTTTGTTCGGCATGGTGGCACAGGCCTATAATCACAGTGGCTTGGCTTGGGAGGCTGAGGCAGGAGGATCTTGAGTTCAAAGCCACCTTCAGCAATTTAGTGAGGTGCTAAGCAACTCAGTGAGACCTTGTCTCTAATAGAATACAAAATAGGGCTAGGGATGTGGCTCAGTGGTCAAGTGCTCCGGAGCTTAATCCCTGGTACCCCCCCCCAAAAAAAAAAAAAAAAAAAACAAGAATATTAACAGCTGTCCTCAGGGTGCTAGAAATGTAAATTTAAAAATCATTCTTTACATATTTTTGTGTTTTCATATTTGCAACAATGAGTAATTATTACTTTTATAAACAGATATAGAATGTTATTAAACATTTTTTAATGAAAGCAAATTATGCAACAATGAGGTAGCATTTTTTTTGCCTATCAGATTGGCAATATTTTTAAATTGTTAATATTCCAATTTGGCATTTGGCAAGGATATGAAGAAACTGGCACTCATACATTCTGAGTTGGAGGCTCTTGAAAGTTTATTTTATAAATATCATTTGAGGAATGTATTAAGTCCATATACAGTGATAATACAGCTACAAAGAGCTGGACTACATTTTATTTACATAGGGGCTAATTTTCACCATAACTCAATATAGCTAAAGAGAGAAACTGAGTCATAAACTGATCTAGATCACCTGCTTAAATCTTTGCCCTGTGATAACAAAATCAGATTTGCTTAACTATTTCATAAATACTGAAAGTTGTTTTTATCTGTGGTCTGGATTAGTGTACATAATAGCTAAAAATGACTCCCTTAAAATCTATGGGTTCACCTTCAAAGTATTTGCTATAAATGTCATCTCATGAGAGGGGTTCACACTTGATCTAATATAGAAGTAAGATGTTACAAAATGAAATTTTGCTTCTCTTTTAGGTGTATTTATGTGATATTGAGATGGATGTGTAAAATATTACTTATTCATTTATATGCATGTTTTCCTGTGAAATAATAATGGTATTGACCTCAGGATTTTCTGAGGGTTAAATAAACTAATGCATGCAATGTGCTTGGTGTATAAGCTAGCATATAGTAAATGCTCAATGAATGTTGGCTTGTATTATTTGAACATGTTGTTTAAGATTTCTATTTGAATAACAATAACTTGGCTTATGCCAGGCATCATGTAGAGTCCAAATGAATCAGACAGTTTTATTACAATATTTAAGTTTGAAGAAGGATTGCTTTAAATATATTTCTGAAGGCTCAAGTAGAGTGAATATTTGGATATAAATATGGGATTTGTCCATTTCATAGAAGGCATAAGGGAATATTGAAGGATTAAAGGGAATGAGGATTGGCTTGGAAATTAGACAGTGATTTAGTGAATGAAGTGGCTGTAGACCACTTCTCAAGGACTTGAGCCCTTAGCTTTAATGAGAGTTATATGATAATAAGAGAATATGGGGAAAGACTGTTCTGGTTGTAATTTACTCCCCGCCCCCCATCTGTAAAGCAAGGAGGTTGAACTTGGTAATCAATAGCCAACATTTTCTATACACTTGCCATAGGTGTTTTATAAGCACAATTTCATTTAATTTTCCCTCAGATAAGCTTTATGAGTAAGGTACCATTATTCTTTTCAGTTTACAAATGAAAAGGCTGAGGTTAAGAAAGAAGTCATGTAATGTGGTGTAGGGTGGCTGGCCTAAGTCCAAAACCCATATGGTTTCTCCTCTGCTACTCTGCTCCTCAGGCCCCCAGCTCTAGTAGTTGATGATTTTGGGTAAGGAACATTTAAAATTTTTGTTATTTTACTGGTCTTTAAAAATGGCACATACTGGGTGGGGGGGGCTGGGGTTGTGACTCAGCAGTAGAGCACTTGCCTAGTGTGTGCAAGGCCCTGGGTCAGTGTAAGGGACCGGCGAACGACGGAGGAAGAGACCACCAAGAGACCGACTCATGCAACAGCAAAAGGGGGTTTATTGAGGATCCAGCGCATTGGGGCTCCGTGCTCACTCAAGAAGGGAGAGGGGCCAAGAGCCCCGAGCAGGGGTTGAGCAGTGCTTAAGTACACTTCTTTAGGGAGGGCGGGGGCTTTGCATACATCACAGTCCCCTTTAACAAATCACCATACACCGCGGGAAAATCAAACAATTCTCAAACATGATTAGTACATTCATTGGCGGGAACAGGTCGGGCGGGGGTGATAGGTCAGTCCTAAAGCGGGGTGTACATTCAAACTGATTGGTTTAGGTCCCGGGGTGCATACGTGCTGAGCTGCACTGGGTCCAGGTTGTTAAGCAACTAAGTGGTCAGGGGGGATTCCTACACATATCTAATGGGCAGTCCCGGGAATTGTCTTAACAGCTACAGGAATTTCGGGCTTTGAGTGTAGCTTAGAAACTTAACAATACCTGGTCCTTTACATTTTAACTCAGGCTTTGCAGCTTAGAAACTTTACAATACCTGGTCCTTTACATTTTAACTTCAGTTTCATTTATCCTTTCAGTCAGCACCACATAAAAATAAATAAATAAAATAAAATAAAGGTATTGTGTCCAACTGCAACTAAAAAATTAAATATTTTTTTAAAAAATGGCACATATTGGAATATTCTTATATATGAAAGAAAGAAAGATTTGGATGAGTTATGAGGCTGATGCTCTATTATTTCTCCTAACATTACTAGGCCAGAACCATTACAAAGAGTGGGCAAACATATAAGGTAACATTCTTGCAGGTTTTAATGCCAATCACAGCACATTTCACTCCATTTTGGCTTGTGGACAATAGAATTTTTTTTTACTTTTGGAAAAGTTGCTAAGGCAATTTTCAAGGATAATTGCAGAGAATTTTATTTAGGGGAGATAGGAATTAGCTTTAAAAAGACAATGAATGAGTTTCATGAGATAAACTGAAATTAAGTCCCATTAAAACTATTTAAACTTCACTGACTTTATAGATTAACTGAGGAAGACCTGACTCTTTATAATATTGCATCTTCCCATTCAGGGTCATTAGTGTCTTTCCATTAGTTTTTTTTTTAAATATATATATATATATATATATATATATATATATATATATATATATTAGTTGTAAATGGACCTTTATTTTATTTATATGTGGTGCTGAGACTCGAACCCAGGGCTTCACACATGCTAGGCAAGTGCTCTACCACTGAGCCACAACCCCAGCCCTTTCCATTAGTTTTTGTCTTTCAAATTAGTTTTAAAACTGGTAAAATGTACTGGAATGTAGGGAAATGTTTGTTTGAAAAAAAATTAATCATTTCTCCAAACTGATATTTAGGACTGACTACCTACTACACCTTTGACTATTTTATATTTTTTCCTTTGTGGTGATGAAGATTGATTTTAGGGTTTCAAGTGTGGTTGGGCAAGTGCTCTACCACTGAGCTACACCCAGCCCTTCCTTCGTCCATTTTTGAAAGGAGTATCTTAAGTTATTTATATTCACAGTAAGATCTGCCTAGGTTTCTGATTTCACTAGTTGTTTCAGACACTCCGCTAAAGACAGTATTGGTACTGGTTATTAGTGCTGCAAAAAACAAGTTTTGATAATGGCAGACCCTAACAATAACTTGTCTATGCAAATATTATAAAGTCCTACTGCTTGTAGTTGAATTATTATTCTACAAGCCTGTGAATAAGGATTAGCATGCAAAGGTTTATTATACAGTTAATGAAGAACAGTTGTTTTCTGTTCTTCCATAAATAACTAATGTCAAGAGCAGCCTGGCTATCTGTTTCAGCTTCTTGTTACAGAAGAGCAAAATAGGCAAGGCCTAGATATCAGTGCCTGCCAATGGAGTGGTCCTGTTAAATTCTATGTAGCTTTGGAAAGTTTAATTTTCATGTTTTCAGTGTTTTTATGTTGTATTTTTCAATAGCACTGTATATTTCCCTAACTCTTCCATTTCCATATATTTATCTATTCAGTTTCTAAGTGAATTGATAGTTCTGAGCGGATGCATTACTTAGTGAGGCTGATGTAACAGCAAGTCTCCTGGTGTGGTAGGAAATCCAGGCTCTGTTACTAGTTATTTTATTTGCATCTGTTTCTTCATCTTTTAAAAAGGGGTAATCTCTGTCTTCCTAACTAGTAAACAATGGTACAAGTGTTTTCTCTGAAATGTTTGACAAGCTGCCTGGGGAATATTTTGCTCTTGTGTGGTAGTTCTTGGAGGGTTTTTTTTTTTTTTTTTTTTTGGTATTTTTGGGATTGAACTCAGAGGCACTAGACTACTGAGCCACACCTCCAGCCCTATTTTGTATTTTATTTAGAGACAGGGTCTCACTGAGTTGCTTAGTGCCTTACTGATGCTGTAGCTGGCTTTGAACTCACGATCCTCCTGCCTCAACCTCCCAAGCCACTGGAATGACATGCACCACCATACCCAGCTTCTTGGAGGATTTTTTAAAAATATATTTTTAGTTGTAGATGGACATACAATATCATTGTTTATTAATTTATTTTTTAATGTGGTGCTGAAGATCAAACCAGTGCTTCACACATGCTAGGCAAGTGCTCTGCCACTGAGCTACAGCCCTAGGCCTGTTGGAGATTTTTTGATGACAAGAAATAAAAGGTTTGTTTTGACTCCCAAAACGTGAAAAAGAAAGAGCTGGAAATAGGGCGGACATATTTGGTTTCCTTTTTAAAGATTTTCTTCTTCATTCTGGTTAAATATGAAGGAAAAGGTGAGATATGGTAGGTAATAAAGATGCCAAAACTGGGGGCATTAATAATAGTTTAAATAATAAAGATCTTGAAAGTACAAACAGTGTTGTTGGTCTGATAAATATATTTATATCATGCACATATGCATATACATATATTGTAGACACATAGACAAACAACCAACCACAACAACAAAGGATCATCAGGTTTAGTTACTTCTTTCCCCTGTATCTTGTAAATTTGGAGGAAAATCAGAAAACTGAGGACTCAATGTTTAGATGAATTACCTAAATGAAAATTTCTGGGCCAAGAGAATGATAATAAAGGAAACTGGCAAAAGTACCCTTTAATTACAAGTTCTTTTTAATCTCAGTCTAACATACTGATTTTTGTGTTATACTGGGTCTATGTTGTGTTTGTTTTATTTCTACTAAGTGTATTGAGGGCAGGGATGATCATTCTTCCAACTTTTGTTTAACCCTACTACAGATGTCAGTTCTCTGTATACTCTAGGTAACCGGTGAATTTCATCCCTGAGAAACGATTACCTATTTCTGGGATTAATAACAAGATCTCATAAAATTAAAGATGACAATTAAACCTGTTGTTTGAAGTCCTGAACTTTCTAGGTCAATCTTGAATAAGGAAACTGCATGACTGCCTCAGCAATATTTATAGGCAAATTATGTTTAAGTGACTGGGTCAGTTGGAAATTAAATGCGTACTATGGCTTTAGAGCAGTAACACACAAAAACTGTAGCTCTGTACTCTCAGCTAGCCCCCGATTTGTCACCTGGGATGCTTATTAAAAACTCAAAATGTTTAGTCTCACTTAAATCCTGATCAAAACATATGGGGGTTATATAGGTACCCATATTCAAACAAGAGCTCCAGATGGTTTTGATGCGCACTTTTAAGAAGTACTGTAGTTTGTAATTTGAGAGGGTGGGGCATATCTGGTAATTCTATGGGGAAATGGAAAATAGCAAGCAAAGTGAAATGCCCATTATCAGCAGGAAGAGGAAGCTAGTCCACCATTATGCACCAGGGAACTGGAAGAATACTTGACATTTATTTCGTTTGGTGATATATTCTTGGCAGTTTGTCCTGGCTCATTTGTAGTTTCGTCTGTCCCTTTTTAAGTCCTGAGACAGTTCGCTGGAATTTTATTTTTACCAGTATAATTTCTTGAATCTCTTGGGAAAGGCGTTTGTAGGATTGGCTTATTCACAACGATCAGGGCCATTAAGATGTCACAGTGCTTCAATGACTTTTTCTTATCAGTTCTGAGTTCTTTTGCCATTACATGGCCGTGGAAAAGGAAGGCGTAACGTGAAAACCCTGCATCGTTGTGATTATTTCATTAGCGGGCGGGAGTGGGGATCTTGACGCAGTGAGAGGCAAGATAAACGGATGAGAAACATTAGCTCAGGCTTCCAGAAGAAGGAATGCCTTCAGTCAGAGTGTTAAGATCTCTCTGTAAAGGAAGAGCAATGAAGTCCAAAGATAAGTCTCTTTAAAGGGAATCTGGCAAACAACCTCAAGGGAACTGTCAACCTGGGGTGGAGTCCGCCGAAGCAGGTGTGGGCGTGGGCCGGTTCAGCATCTCTCCGCAATTACGCACAAGGCTCTTTGGAAACACACTCGATAGCACTGCCACCAAGTCGGAGAGCAGCGGCAACCCGCAAGGAGCCCTTAGCCGCCTCTGCGCCCCCTCAGCACCCTTCCTTTACAGCTGGAGCCTGCTCTGCTCCGCCTTTTCGGCTGACGTCCCGGGCGAGTGGGGGCGGGCATGTGGGTGGGCCGAGCCGTCTGCCGCCTGCGATTCGGCCGGCTCAGCCACACCACCGCGTGCCCCCTCTCCTCCCGCCCCTCCGGGCGCGTCTTTTCCGGGCTCGCGCCGCGCCCCGCCCCCGCAGGCTGTCTGGGTGCGCGCGCCGCTGCTGCGGCTTTTTCTCTGGCCTCCGCGGCGCGCCCCTCCTTGCCTTAGTGCTCGCGGGCGCGCGGCTCCCTTTCGTGAGCTTCCCGAGGGCTAGGCGCCGGCCGGCAGCGAAGACTTGGAAGGCAGCGCCTTGGGTGAGTAACCCCTGATAACAAGGCTGCGGCCCCGGCACTCCTGCCTTTTGGTGTCTGGGCTCCAGCTGCCTGGGGGTTAGCATAGCTCACCTGAGCCAGGAGGAGGCTAGGTGAATATTCCTTTTCCCGAATCCGCTCGCTTTCTTCCCGAGCCCGGCCAATCTACCCTCCCGCCTCTCCTGAGGCCAGGAAGATTCCTGAGGTCACTATCTTCTCCTTTGGTAGAGGCTGGGGTCCTCGCGAATTTGCTTGCCTCTTTTTGCCGCTTATCGTGACCCAAGGCCAAAAGTCATCGTCCTGATAGGAGTATGAGTCTTTGCCATGACCCTTTTGAGAGGAGCCCATCAAATGCTTGCTAGACCTCCAAACGACCTTTAGGGCGCCCCTAGACCTCAGCTCCATTTTGTCCCCTCCCAGTCACTCTCTAACTGAGAGCCAGGGGTCCTTCTGGCTACAGAAGCATCCGCCCTCTCGAATTTGAGAGATGCCTATATCCTGTTAACATCCATACCTTTAAAAGGTGATGCTAGAAAACAGATGGATTCCAGCAAAAGCATGCTTTCCCCCACCCCCAACCCCGTCCTTTATATCTACATCCCTGCCTTCACTTGCTGCTGTGTATTTAGTATTAGCTCTATTCACTTCCTCTTCCTCTCATTTGAGTACCCAAAAGAACTGTGGCTGAAGTCTATAGACACAGAAAAACCTAGGAGAATATGATTCATTGCCTAAACCCATCAAGCGGTTACATATTTGAAATAAGACGTCATTTCTCTTTTTACTCCAGCATCTCCTCCTTCAATGGCATTTTTTTCACCCTCTTGAAATTAACTTGTTTTATTCGCTATTTTCACCTTTAAAAAAAGTTCATCCTCACTCTGAGAAATGATGGTGAAATGCACAATAAGTGTAAAATAACACTGAAATGGACCCCATTGAAAAACTAAGCAGTTTGATTTGTTGGTTAATTGTTTAATCAACTGCTCAGTTTCCTCTTCTGCAAAAATAAGGATGTTGGTGTAGACCATAACTAAGTTTCTTTCTAGTGTTTTTATTCTTGTACCTCTAACTTAGTGCTTATTAACATGTTGCTGCATAACGGAGATTTAACCCGAGAAAACTTTTCCATCATTGTTTGTAACTTGAGTTTTTCTTTTATTTTGCTTCTAACAACAGTATTAAATGTTCTTGAGATATAACGCAGCAAGTGTACTGCCAATAAGCATACTAATCAAGATTTTAATGGTGTAAGGTCTGTTCCTTAAATTGTAAAATAACTCATCTTTTCAGTTGAGTTAAAAGCTGAGACGTGAGATTCCTGTTACAATTAACACTCTCTGCCATTTAGGTGGTAGATGAAACATTGAAATGTCAGTACACATCCATCTTAGACTAGAGTGCCTTATCAGACCATAAGTAATTTGACACCTAAAAAAATCCATGGAAAGTGTAATGCAACAATTAACTTTGAGTACATTCAGTTTTGTGTATGTGTGTGTGTCTCTGTGTGTTTTGGAAAACCCCTATTTGAAAAAAAAACCCACAAATGATTCAGATTAAGTTTTTGTTTGAGTGTTTGGGTCAGAGATGAGATGGCTGGACAAAGAGTCTTGCCCAATTCAGTGAGAAGAAAATGAGTTGGGACTCTGGAGAGGCTCAAGTACTAGTTCCAGCTCTACTTATATTTGTAACCTTGAACAAGTCATTTTACCTTTCCTGGTTTTCACATTTTAAAGTGTCTTCAGACAATTGGTAGAATAATCTGGAAGTTCCTCAATTTGAATTCTGTACTCATACTCAACAGATATGATGAATATGTGTGTGTGTGTGTGTGTGATGCACTTTACATTGAGACTTTGTCATAAATCCTGATATATCATTTGCTATTTAGAATGTTTCCTCAAAGGTCTGCATATGCTAGCTTCAATTTAAATATACTTAATTCCTAATTCATTGTAACTTAGTGACTTCCTTTCTATATGTGGAAGTCTATAAATTGGGAAGCATTTTACAAAAGTCAGACATATTGTTAACTTCTGTTTGTAAATGAAAGGTGTATATATATATATACACACACACACACACACACACACACACACACACACACACCACACTGGTTTTTAAACTTCCATTGCTTTTAGAAATTTGTAAGGAAATGTATACATACTGCCTTATAATTGTTATTGGCTAAGAACTTTAAAAGAATATGCAAACATCTCATTCATTGTGTTTATTCACTCAATTAGCTTGTTCCCTCATCTGTCACTTATTTTGTGCCAGGCCCTCAAAATACTATGGTTATGAAGACAGCCTCTACTTTTTAGTATGTAGTCTGGGATCGTGGTGGGGTTGTGAAGAGACAGATGTATGTGCATTTAATTGTTATTGAAAGTGGCAGCGAGGGCTAAGGATATAGCTCAGTGGTTGAGCACTTGCCTAGCATGTGTGAGGCCCTAGGTTTGATCTCCAGTACCACAAGCAACAACAACAAAACACAAGAACCAAACCAGAGACATAAACAAAATCCTGGGGGAAGTTAAGGTTCCATAAGGGAGGAGATGATTGTATTAACTATAGCCTATAGACTATTCAGAATTACTTTTGTTTCCTTCATTGACTTTCAATTGCTGAGCCCTTAGCAAAAAAGACTTGTCTTATATATTCTTTTTTTCTTGACTTTGAATTTTGACATAGTTGTAGATTGTCTCATATATATAATATAGTTATACATGATGTTACCATTGGGGATACATATAATATATATAATGGTAACATCATGCATAACTATATTATAACATCACAACCAAGAAATTGAAATAGATACAATCTGGCCATTTTATTTGGATTTCATCAGTGGTTTTTTTTTTTTTTTTTTTTTTTTTGTGGTGGTACTGGGGATTGAACCCAGGGATGCTATACCATTGAGTTCACAGCCCTCTTTATTTTATTTATTTATTTTCAGACAAGGTCTCACTAAGTTGCCCAGGTTGGCCTGGAACTTGCAATCCTCCAGTCTCAGCCTCTGGGATTACAGGTGTGTGTCACTGAGCCCAGCTGATTTCACCAGTTTTAACATGAACTCTTTTGTAGATTGGTATGATCACCAGAGGCAAACTACAGACATCTCCCTACCTCCCTGGCCACTTGGGAATCATTGATCTGTTTTCCAAATTTGTTGTCTTGTCATTTTAAGAATGCTAAATAAATGGAATCACACAGTATGTAACCATTTGAAACAAACTTTTTTTCTACTTGGCATAATTTCCTGGAGATTCATGTAGAGAATGTATCCTTTATCAATATTGTGTACCTTTCATTGCTGAGTAGTATTCCCTAGTACTGATGTGTGTTTATAATCATTCTCTTCTCAAAAGATATCTGCTGTTTCTGGGGTCTTATTTTTTGGGGGGTGTGGCTATTATAAATAAAGATCCTATGAAATACTACATACAGATTTTTCTGTGACCATTAATTTTCCTTTCTTTGGTTTAATTGCCCAAAAGAACAATTGCTGGGTTGTTTGATAGTTACATATTTAGTTTTTTAAGGAACTGTCAAACTGTTTTCTACAGTGGCTGTATGATTTTTTTACATCCTCATTAACAATGTATGAGTGTTCCTCATCCTTGCCAGCATTTGGCATTGTCACTGTTTTTTAAGTTAGCCATTCCAATGGGTTTATAAAATATCTTCCCATAATTTTAGTTTGTGATTTTTGAATAGCTAATCATGTTGAATGTCTTTTCACTTGCACATTTGCCATCTCTAGGTCCCCTTTAGTCTTTAGTGAAATGTCTGTTCATGCCTTTT
Source organism: Urocitellus parryii (assembly GCF_045843805.1). Taxonomy (NCBI): domain Eukaryota; kingdom Metazoa; phylum Chordata; class Mammalia; order Rodentia; family Sciuridae; genus Urocitellus; species Urocitellus parryii. Next base: position 39,567,641 of record NC_135547.1, read on the forward strand.
GTTCATTTTCTATTTGCATTTTTAACTGTTGAGTTTTGAGAGTTCTTTATATATTTTAAATACTAATCCTTTAGATATGTGGTTTGAAAGTATATTCTTTTAATTTGTAGCTTGTCTTTCCAACCTCTTCACAGAGATATTTCCAGAACAAAGGCTTAAGATTGGATGAGGTCCAGTTTATTAATTTTTCCTTTTATGAATTAAGCTTTTGGTGTCAAGGGATCTTACATACTTTTCTTATTTAATTTTATTTCCCTCTGTATAATATCAATTATTCCTGTAAGCAATGTGAGCATTTTCTCTTTCAGTAATCCTAGAGCTCAAATATATTTTGTTTAAAAGTGGCCTTGAATTTAGTATGTGAATAGTCACAAATGCTTTTACTTTATTAAAATGGCTCCTATCCTTTTGTACCTTAAACATGACATCTACTTCACCAGGCTGTCACATACAACATAAAAAATGTGTATTTTAAAATAAACAGACACATGATGTGTCAAGAAGGTTTTTGGTTTCACTTTCTAAATTAAAAGTATTTTGGCAAAACTGTAAGTTTTCTCATCAAAGATTTTGATAAGTAACCCAAGGAACAAATTTTTGTGTTTTCAGTTAAACATACTTTGAAAGTCTACTTTTGCATTTTGAGTAATCATGAATCATAACCATGTGTTGGTGAGCTTTTCTCATTGTTATTAGAATAATGAATAAAAGATTATTGAATCTGGCTGGTCAAACTCTATATTTTCCTTTTACAGTTGCGCTTAGCATTCATTTTAATTGTTTTTAAAATAAATTTTAGGGCTGGGGTTGTAGCTCAGTGGTAGAGTGCTTGCCTAGAACATGTGTGGTACTGGGTTTGATCCTCAGCACTACATAAAAATAAATAAATAAAATAAAGATGTTGTGTCCAACTATAATTTAAAAATAAATATATAAAAAAATTAAAAAGCCCCAAAAGGTCTGGGGATGTGGCTCAGTGGGAAATCACCTCTGGATTCAGTCCTTAGTATAAAAACATAAAGATATGTACTCATAAGAGCTTATATAAAGAGTTAGTGATTAATTATGAGAATATTGATTTCTGCAAAGTGGTATGAAATTATCACTTGTCCCTTCACTGTTATCATATTTGCTCAATTATGTTTGCAGCTAGTGTAATATATTCCTGTTTGAAGAAGATCAACATTGGTTTAAAGTAGATACCAGGAAAATGCTCCCTGTGGCACCAATCCTATCCATTACCTGTTTTAGTAAATAAACTCTGCTGGAATGCAGCCACATCCATTCATTTAAGTATTGTCAGGCTGTATTCACAATATAACATCAGAGTTAAAACAGGACCTATGGCCTGATAAACTTATTTACTCTCTGGACCTTTGTAGAAAAAGTTTGATCCCAGAGATAAATCAACCTTATAAATTATCATTTTCCTATGTTATCAAGGAAATTTAACAGACTTTGCCTTGAATTTTTGTACTCTTTGTTTACATTTTCAGGGGCTATTGTGATTCAGAAAACTGTATTTGTTTTCTTGACAAAGTTAGTGGTCTTAGTAAGGCATGCATAGAGAGTTGGAAAGATTGATTTTGTTGTTATTGTTGAAGTGTTAGTTATTTTAATGTGAATGTAAATTTACAGGTATGGCAACTAGAGGTCTATGCAATCATAATGTGAGTAATCTTAATTGTGAGTAATCTTAATTGTGAGTCACAGTGATTGGTAATTAGTAAGCCAGGCAGGGCAGCACGTTTGCTCCTGAAATTGCTACATGATCTTTAAAGATATAGTAGTATGAAACTATCAAACTGAACTTTGTCTATTGTCTACTATTTTGTTTGCCTGGCTCCCTTCTTTTGTAAGTTAAGTTGACACTTTAGTTCTTTTAACTGCCCAGTGTTGTTGAAAATGGAAATGGATTTAAGACCCTTGCTTATACATTCAGAAGGAAATGGATACCCACCTCTTATCATACAAAGAAATTAAGATATATTTTAAAATATAAGTACATATTTTTAGTACTTTTGGAAAGTATGGCATCTTAGAAAGTTGAAAAAGTAAATGTGAGACTAGAGAGAAATAGCTTCCACATATGCAATAGAAACTTTAATTGACTTCCACTTACCTGAATCACCACATTAAATGAGGATGTTCAATTTCCTATCACTGAAACTTTGCTATTAGTAGGTTAATTTGTAGCATTCCAGTGTGCTTGTACACCAAGATGTTTTTATTATTTAACCTGTATAGTTTGGTTGTACATGTTTTTTTAAACATGTAATTTGTTTAATATTTTGTAACCTGGTCAAACACAAGTTGGGAGATTTGGAGCTCTTACTGAAAATTTGCAGATGAAGTAGTACAATGTCTGGGGTTTGCATCTTACATTGGGGTGGGGGATAGTGTTGGGGAGTGGGTAGATATTGAAGAAAACACAATTCTGTTATGTAAGCTTCATTATATTGAAACAATTGAGTGTTTTAGGAAGAGTTGGAAACAAGTTGCTAAGGGAAATACTAAGTAGGTATGGCTAGGACAACTATAATATATTTGTGTAAAAATTATGTAGAAATCAAAACAGTTTTACACTCACATTGCTTTGTAAGTATCTTTTAAATTATTTGCAGTTTTGTCCTAAGAATTCAGTTTAAAGTTCTATACAATCAGTGGGCCTGGAGTTAAAGACAAAAGTCTTGGCCTCATGGCCCTATATCAAAATGTTGGTGAATGATTGTACATTTACCACTGATAAAATAAAATATGTGTCATGCATATTTAAAAATAATTTTCACCCAAATTTAACTTTTTAATTAACTATCAACTGTTCTAAATCACATTAGATAAAGGGCTTCTGTCATATAATATGCATGATATATAAGGAGATCCTATGGATAAGTAAGACAGGCACTCATTAAAAAAGTTGCAGAGGAATATAAGTTGGAATTTCTCAGAAAAAATAAATAAAATGATGAATAAAAAAGAAATGTTGCTCAAATTCACTCTGATAATTAGGGAAATGTGGGTTGGGGCTGTAGCTCCATAGTAGAGTGCTTGCCTTGAATGTGGAAGGCACTGAGTTCGATCCTTAGCACCACATAAAAATAAAATAAAGGTATTGTGTCTATATACAACTAAAAAATATTTTTGAAAATATGGAAATGTAAACCATTTTTCACCAACTACATTAGAAAAAACTGAACATAACTACTTTTAGCAAATGAGCACACTCGTACACTGTACAGGTCTTTGAGAAATAATAATCTAATCCTCTCATTTTAAAATGTACATATATTTTGATCCAGCAATTCTGGGGAATATCTCCACATGTATATAAAGCTATATAAGGTTTTACTACAGTGAAAACTTGGCAGAAACTTAAATATCCATCAGTAGGGGAATGATTTAAATAATAGGTTGTACTGTAGAATACCATAGAGCAATTAAAGGAAAAAATAAAGAGACCTATTCAAACTGACATAGGAGTTCTAGAGACTGTTGTTAAGTAGGAGATGAGGTGTACAGTTGTGTACCGTAATTCCACTTATCTAAAAGCAAATAAACCCTTATCATTGGTACAGATAACAAAAAAGGTCTGATTGATAACACACCAAGAGTAGCTACCCCTAGAGGAAAAAGGAGTGCTGTTAGAGGAAGGCCACATTTTACCCTATAAAATTCTATAGTGGTTTTTTTTTTTTTTGTGTGTGTGTGTGTGGTGCTTGTGATTTTACTCACAGTGCTTGCATGCAAAGCAAGCATTCTACCAACTGAGCTATATCCCCAACCCCTCTATAGTGTTTTTAAAACAATTTATAATTTATTTTTATTAGTAATTTTGAAGATTAATATATGAAACATTGGCACACTGAAGGGTAATTACAATATGGTTTCTTTATTACATAACAGTACTGTGCTAGAAATGTAATGGCTTGTAGGTAAGTGAGCACTCAGGTTTTTTTTTTTTAATATAACTTTAACTTTTTACCCTATACAATTCTATTGTGGATGTATTATTTTTGTTTGTTTGTTTGTTTTGTGGTGCTGGGGACTGAACTCAGGGCCTTGTGCATTCAAGGCAAGCACTCTACCAACTGAGCTATATATCCCCAGCTCCTCTATAGTGTTTTTAAAACACGTGTATACATGCTTGTAATCACAGGTGCACACACATGTATATCATCTTTCTACAAAAATGGGTTGTCACTATACATACTGATTCATAAACTTGTTTCCTTTAACTTAAAACTATACTGGGAACATTGTTCAGGATCAGTAACTGAATGAATGAAAAAGATGTCTGGTGAGACTATAACAACATTGTACCATGTAAATGTAATGTTTTAGTTAAAATAACCAGTTTCTAGGGCAAACTATAATCTTGAAAAAAGTTATGGTCACCAGAAACAAATGGTCAAGGAAGCTTTATGTTCTTGGTGTTGACCAGTTCAAAACAGAACATTTTAAATGTAACTCTGAACATGTTACAGTCATACGTCTCTTAGTGATGGGGATGTTCTGAGAAATGTGTCGTTAGTAGATTTTTTTTGGTCTGATTTTTGTCATTGTGTGAACCTAGGTGGAATAACCCACTGCACACTTACTGAACATAATTATATATGCTATGATTTTATATGACTGGTAGAAAAGTAATTTTGTTTACACTAGCATCACCACAAATATGAGTAATGTATTGCACTACAACTTTCATAGGTGATAGGAATTTGTGAACTCCACTGTAATCTTATGGGACTACCATCATATATATGGTGTATCATTGATGGAAACATCATTATACCGTGCTTGCCTGCAATTAAGTTGTAGTTGCTAGTGATGATATATAAGTGAATTACATTAAAATGTCATTAGGAAGCTTGTATATTTTCATGAACATTTAAAAAACTTAACCCAAATGATTATTTTTGGTAAAAGAAAACCAACAGCTGTGTCTAGTTTTTGGTTAAAGTTACGCATGACAAAGTTATATTATTTTACAATTTACAAGAGTAAAGAAAATCTAGGTATCTGTAGCAATGTCAGTCACCTTCTGTATATACCTCTAGAAAATGAAGAGCAGAGCTGTGATGGATAACCAGGATAGATTTGGGCAATTATGTCTGTATACCTCTTTCTCCTATCATTTACAGGCATTTATTAAACATATCCACTGAAGGCCCATAATATCCTCTGGGTTTATGCTGTGGGGTTTAAAGGCAAAAATAAATTGTTTTGTGATGAAGACTTTTTGTCCATTTAATCATTTTTTTCCACAAATTGTGCACTTTATAAAAGGTGTTAATATGATTAAGGATCTGCCTAGCCACTCATATTTTTGTTATGATGACGGAAACAGCCTCTATTTTGCACGACTATATGCTTCTTGGCCTTTTTAGAATTGATTTTATAGCAAGAGTTTTCTCTCAGAGGTGCTACCAAGTTAGCAGACTTTACAGGGGAGTCAGGGTAGAGGTTCCCTATTTCTCAGCTGATTAATGGGAAGGGGATGTGTGATTAGATTATTAAAGAGGTGTTGAAAATGTTAATAGTGGATTCTAGTGGTTGTTAGATGTTAATACAGTGGAAAGGCATGATGAAATACCTGTTTTCTCTAAGTATTTTGTTTATTACCTTTAATGTGTGCTTAAACTATTAATACTGTAAGCAAGTAATGATAGGTTTTGAAGGAGCACTCCCCTGAGGGTACCTGATTGACGTGTCTTCAAAGAAAACCTAAAGAAGTGGGCAGAGCTGCTACTGCTAGTAAGATGGTGATCCTTCACTGTGCTCAGAATATGTTTCTATTTCTCATATGAACTGAAAGCTAAAAAGTTCCCTCAGACAGGAAACAGGAACTTGGTGAATGAGCTTAAAATTCAGTCATGACTTTGAGAAGAGAGCTCACACTAATATTGCATGGAATGAATCCAAGCAAAAGATGCTGTGTTCACATAACCACTGAAGATACCAAGTTGAGAAGTAGCCTAAAAGAATAATTGAAAAAGGATAACTTTACTGAAGGATAGAACAGAAGTATTCATAACAATTTTCAGATGAATATGTTTTAGACAAATAGGGCAGAAAAGAGAAAAGCAAGTATTCCAACAATTTGGAATCACCACTTTCTGAAATTGGTCAAAGGTCAATTACAATGCTATAGGATGTTTTAAAGTCGTTGGTGGAATATTTGGGGTGCAGAAAGTGTCAGGTAGCAAGGCAAGCCCAAAATGGTTTTAGAAGGCATTGGGATCCTCTGCACCTAAACAATTCCTTACTGAGTAAGAGTTTCCAAGATGCAAGTTGTTTCCATAACCTGGGACCTAGAAAAGTCAGGGCTCAGGTGCAACTTTGATGAATTATGCAGCCTTTAATTGGGAATCCATGTAGTGCTTATTTCCCCAAATAGTCAGCATTCTCATTCTCATTCAAACACAGGTACATGTTATACATTTTTAAGCAAAATGACTGACCTCTTAAGGATGTTATGCAACTCAAAAATTTCCCTAGAAATTTATAACTGCTTTACTTAGATTTTGGTTTTAGGTCAGAATTTTTATGTGGAAGCAGGTTCTTTTTATTTATAAACATAATTACATTGGTTTGTAACATTATATTGATTTCCAAAAAAAATTAAATCTTAAAATATTTGTAGGAGAGAAGCTTTCTTTAGGAAATAGCCCTCAGAGAATTCAGGAGGTTCCTTTTACCCAAGGTTTTCACTTTCCACAGTTTCAGTTACCCACAGTCTTAGTTATCCACAATCAACCAGTCTAAAAATATCAAATAGAAAGTTCCAGCAATAATCAGTTTATAAGTTTTAAATTCTTTGTATTGTAGTATGCTGTGATAATTATTCTATTTTTATCACAATCTCTTCTTGTGCCTAATTTATAATTAAACATTATCAAAGATACGTATGTTTAGGAAAAAATAGTGTATAGAGTTTAGTGCTAGCCACAATTTCAGGCATGTGAAGAATGTCTTGGAATGTACCTCCCATGGTTTTGGTGGGTACCATACTTCATTACAGGTGGTATTAAAGTACAGGCTATTTTATAAGAGACAACTAATTGTAAAATTGAAAATCTTCATGTTGAATGCCCCTGCCTTATTTTGTATTCCTTTTTTGAAATGGAGTTCACCAACATCACTTTCTAACAGGTCAGCCATATCATTGCATTTATTTTGGGGACTTGCTTGGCTAAAAACTGAATGATTGGTAATTCTTAGCCCCAGGATTACAAAATAGTTAGTGGAGTTAAAAAGACACACCAGCCCAGCCAGCTGTCTTGAATCCTAGCTCAGTAGGGGTATAATAATAAAGTATAAATAAACATAAGTGCTCTATAAAGGTGACAGCTCTGGCACTTGGGAGGAAGAAGTTCCAGTGGTGTGGTAGCTCCCCAACCCCCGTCTTATCCCTGTGGTACTCTGAATTTTTATCATTGTTGTTTGTTTACCTGAAATATTTCTATGGAGTGACTGACTTATATAATTGCAATGCTAATAGAAAACTGGGGATTTTTTCCTAACACAGTTTTCAAATACTGATGTTTTTTCTCCAAAACAAAAACAAAAACAAAACCCCTAACACTAAGGACCATACTTTGTATAATATGGACAATGTATTTGTCTGCTCACATCTTGTTTCCCGTTGTCCTCAACTTGGGAAGGCTGTTGACCACTTTCCTCCCCCACCTTTGTTTGAAGGGTCATCTTTCTCAGGACACTGCCAGCAGGAAACAGGAGGTGGATGCTATATTAGGGCATTACCGAATATGTAGAGGAAGTAGCATTGAATTTACCGTCTATAGCCAGGGAGCTCCTTGAGTTTTGAAAACCAGGAATCTCAAATCCAGCTCCTACTTAAGAGACATATTTAAAAACCAAGGTGTACCGGTGGGTTCCTTAAGCTAAGTAATATATTGAGAAGCTCTGCAGTTTTTAATTTGATGATCAGTTGCCAGTGAACATTAGCAAAATTGAGTTAGAACTCTATCATTCTTTATCAAAGGTGGGATTATTGTTATTCAATACATACATGCTGCTTTAGTGACTTTAATAAGATGGAAGCAATCGTTTTGGAGTAACTGACTTTGGTTACACATATTGTTTTTCAACTTACAGTGATTTCTCTAAATTTTGACATCATTCCTAGCTAAGGTAATAAGCACTTAAGGTCTTATTATTTGTCTAGTTTTTTCTAGATATAACGTTTTGTCACAAAATCATGGGAAAACATTTCTTTTTCATTGGGAGAAGTGACCAGGAATTTAAGATGGAAGATTAATTCTTAAACTGTGAACTATGCTATTGACATCTACCTCCAAATTAAAGAAAAATCAATGATATTTGAAAGTTGTAGGGTTACCTATTTGGGTTGGATAAAACTGTCCCTTGGAATGATCTAAATTTTAGGAGTTTGAGTTTTGGCCAAGTTTTTTGGCCACATCCTGCTACTGCTACATCATTTCCCCCCTGCTTTTACTGGCACTGCCACATTGCTGCTGAAAGATTACCATGTTGACTGGACTTGGCACCAGGCTCTGAACTTCAGTATTGTTCTTTTTTATTTTCAGGCATAGCAGTCCTAGAAACCATAAGATAAGAGTGTTAAAAGCATTTCGATGATACCTTTTCTTATTCTTTTTAAAAAAAGTCTGGCCTGTAAGATATTCTCACATAACCAACAGAGCTCAAGATGATTTATGGTAGGAGGAAACATTTCAAAACCATCCTCTGTGTTGACCTTGGTTTTGCCTTTGAAGAAGAGTGAGCAGCAGATTGCTTCATATAGATGAAAAAGCAAACTTGTTCTTATCTTTTATTGCTGTTGACATTGGTTACAGATGCTTCAAGAAGTATTGAATTACTGCCTAGTTTAAAGATGATATATTTTAGATTAAATAATCATAGAAATAACTGCAAATGGATATCTTAAAGGCATTATACATTGCCTATTCAGCAAAAGCTAAATGCATTAGGGATTTATGGGCAATATCTACTAGAAGGAAATATCAACACTTGAAATTGCAGCAGGTTCCTTTACTGACCTTTGTTTGGAGACACGTGACTCTCTTTTCCTTAAATGGTATTTCATTAGATGGGGGAAAAACACTTCTGATCTGCTTGGGGTTTTAGTACTCTAGTACTTCTCTTTTAATCTTTTCTTAGAGTTCTTATTTTTTGCAGTGCTAGCGCTGGATTCCAGGGCCTTGCACATGCTAGGCAGGTGCTCTACCACTGAGCTATAATCCTAGCACTGAGTTCTTATTTTGGCACTGTGCTAAACTGTGCATATATTGAGGTATTTTACGTACTTAGGTACTGAAACCTCCATTGGGTGTGTTCTATAGTGGAACTGACCTATTCCAAATTTCACATTTGCTGGAATAAAATAATCAGACAAGAGTGTAATAGCTGGCTAGTCTGTAGTAAGATTGATCAGGATCTTTTAGTTTTCTGTTTGTGCTTTTTGACACTGCGTTTTTCTTTTGTCTATTCTTTTAGAATAGAAGGTCCCTTTTAGGTCTCTTTTAGAACCTCACTTTCATCCTTTACTCTGCATACTTTTTCATGCCCAAATATTTGAAGAAACTTAGAAAAGAAAATCCACTTTTAGGCAAGCCAGCAAATACCTAAGCAGTAACAGGTATAACTGGATAATCGTGGAGGGTAGCTGTTATTACTAAATTTTTAAAAAGCCTATAATTGTCTAGATTGTCATAGGGTTGAGGATTGACTCCTGGGTGACCTTCGTTTCCTATTCTACATATATATTTAGCTTTCTGTTCTGTCCATTTTAAATATTGCCTATCAAATAGTAAGCTTCATGAATGTAAACATTGTAATACTCACTGAATATTTCTTGAACAAATGCATGCATATGCACTTATAACTACCCAGAATTTTGAAAAATCGATTTTTAAGAATACTGTGAACCAAATGGATTGTCATTGGTATATTTTGTCCTCTATTCTGTGTGTTATTATGATGGGTAGTCTTCAGCTATGATGTTTATGAAACTTAACCATTTTTTTTCCTGTTTCAATGACTTTACTATGCCCAGTAGGGTAACATTACTCTTGTGTTTAGGAAAAGACATATGATGTAATTGTCTTTACAATTATCTGTTGTACTGATAGGAGGAGTAGTGACTTACTGTCAAAGATTTATTCCACTATATGCCTTTTTTTTATATAGGGATGGCTTAATCAGATTGATTCTTCTAAGCTGGATGTGGTGGTGCACACCTGTAATCCCAGCTACTCGGGATCCTCCAGCTGAGGTAGGAGGATCACAAGTTCAAGGCCAACCTTAGCAACTTAATGAGGCTCTAAGCAACTTAATGAGACACTGCATCAAAATGAAAAATAAAAAATGCTAGGGAATGGGGCTGGGGTTGTGGTAGAACACTCATTTAGCATGCGTGAGGCACTGGATTCGACATTGTGTCCACCTATAACTAAAAAATAAATATTAAAAAAAATGCTAGGGGTTGGGGATGTGGCTCAAGCCGCAGCACACTCATCTGGCATGTGCGCAGCGCTGGGTTTGATCCTCAGCACCACATAAAAGATAAAAAAAAAAAAAGATGTTGTGTCCGCTGAAAAAACTAAAAAATAAATATTAAAAAAATTCTCTCTCTCTAAAAAAATAAAAAATGCTAAGGATATAGCCCATTGACAAAGCACCTTGAGTTAAATCCCCAGTATAAAAAATATGGATTTTTCAAGTTTCTAAAAAAGTTTTTAGTTTGTATTTCCATATTTAAAGAATGTGATATTACTAAATGGCTTATTTTTAAATTAACATTTTATTTTAGATTGTTTTCTTTTTTCTTTTTGGTACTAGGGATTTAACCCAGGGGTGCTTAACTACTGAGCCACATTAATAGCCCTTTTTATTATTTTTTATTTTGAGACAAGGTCTTCTGAGTTGCTTAGGTCCTTGCTAAGTTGCTCAGACTGGTCCCCAACTTGCAATCCTTCTGCCTCAGCCTCCTGAGTTGTTGGGATTACAGGCATGTGCCACCATGCCCATCGTATTTTGTAATAATTTTAGATATACAGAAATGTGTTAAAGATAGTCCAGAGTTCTGATATATAATTTTTACCTATATTCCCTTAATGTTAACATATTGCATAATGTAACTCTGGGACAATACTATTAACTCTAGAATTCTCTTGAATTTTCATATTTTTCTACCAATTTTTTTCCTATTCCAGGATTCCAAAGTTTTGTATGTATTAATCTTAGAAAATATATATAGATAAAATGATAAAAAGCAAACACAGTATTATGATGCTTGTATCAGAGACAACTGATATTTTAGTATATATCCTTCTATATTTTTTTTCTTGTGGAGAATATAAATCCATTCCCCCCCACAAACTATTTGAACTTCTGTAAAAGTTAGTCTACAAAATGTATTTTGCATACCATTTTTAATTTGCTTTTTTTTAACACAGTATAACAGTTTCTTTGAGGATCCTATTCTCTTTCCACATCCAATGTTTTTATTATGGTTCATTCTCTACCCTTAGATATCGTTTTATGTCAATTTTTTTTTTGCTTAGTTAATTCTTGATATCTTTAAGTAAAAGGTCAACCATGCATGTAGGTGTTCTCAACCTTTTCTTTCTTAATAAACCAGAGAAATGTGAACATATGCTCCTCAGTAAATTACTTCTCAAAAGGCCAGTGATTTTGAATATGTGTGGTTTTGTGTGTTAGGTGGACCCATTTGAAATTGCTTTTTTTTTTTTTTTTTTTGTATGTAACAGATTTTTTGCTGTTGGCAGTTTTGTGTGGTTCATCCTAAAGGTTGAAAAAATTTTCTAGGTTATCCCCTTCTCTCTTTTCTTGGTTCATTGAGAATCATAGTGCGCTACCTTCCAGGAGGCTCTGATAAGTACAACATTCTACCCTATGTTGATGGTAGACTGAGGGAACTTGAATTCCTGTGAATTATTTCTGCCAATAAAAGTAATGGCGACAGACTTGTGAGCTTTCAACTTAAGCTCTGGGGCACTACTGCCACCCAGTGGCACCCTCTAGACAAGCTGTTGAATGTTTTACTCCACCATATCACCCCCCCCCCTTATTTTTTTTTACATGCTTTTCTGTGATCATGGTCACACTTTCCTTTTCTTCTCACCACTTGTGACACTGGTGCTCAAGGATTTCATTTGACCTAGCTGATAATATTCAGGGAGATATACTAACCTTATAATTTTGCTGTGATATCCTTATTTTAATAGATGATTTGGAATATGGGGCATGAAATAATAAGTATAAACACACTGAAGAAACTGTTATTTGCTCTGCTTGTGAAGTCATAGTTCTTCATAAGCGGAATGGGCATAAAGTTTGTACTTGGTCAGAATATGGACACTTGTCATGTTTAATAGCAAGCCTCTTGCTGTATGAGAGGAAGCAGTCCTATATATCTCAAATGTGAAGAAGCATAAACTTTCACTTAGAGTGAAAGATTTAGTTTAAAATCCTTATTTGGTTTCCTTTCTCCATTGTATAATTTATTATTTCATTCCATATTTATTCAAGGAATATTTATTAAGCACCTACTCTGAACCTGTACTGTGTTAGGTACTTTAGTGGTCAAGACACACATGATTTTTCTCTTTGAGAAGTAAAGCCTAGCAAGGGAACAGAAATTTAGAAAAGTTTAAGTGCGGTGCTATAGGGTGCTTTGATCATAAATGGCAGATGTAGCCAACATAAATAAATAGGTGGTCAAGGAAGGCTTAGTACAAATTTCATTTAAACTAAGACCTAAAGGAAGCAAGAAAAAAGGAGTAGAGAATGTTCTTGACAGAGTAAAAGGTATGTGCTAGAAGGAGAGGTGAGAGATTAAGGGTGGTGCTTTTGAGAAACTGAAACAAGTTCATAATGGCTAGGGCTATGAGTTTAACTCTTTTAAACCTTACAAGAGACCCAGTATATAGTAGTAGTCCCTCCATGTTATAGTTGTGGCAATTTAGGCTAAGAGGTTAACTTGCCCTGGGTCATTCATCTCTAGTAAATGGCACAGCCTGGAATTGAATCCAGGCTGCCATATGGACTGCCTCTCAGCTAAGACATGGTGTCCTATTTGAAACCTGAATGGTCACCTCCTTACCATTTGAATCATAGCTCCTGCTGATCTGTAGTATTTTCCCCCACTGTGAGCCATTTTAAATACAATCTTTCTTAGTATTCTGATTGGTAGGCTGTACTAAAGAGAGACTATTCCAGGAGTTGGAGCTTGCAGTTTCTGGATTAATTTAGAAATAGTTCAGATTTGCTTTGATCTTTTATGTATCTAATTGAGAATCAGATACTTCATTTGATATGCAACTCTAAGATTGCTCACCCATATTTTCCAGAAAGTCATAAATGGGAAATTATAACTGGTTATATATTTATATATTTTAATTAGCAAAAATATGTATTCCTTGCAAGTGTAGATTTTTTTTGCATGATAAAGTTAGTATGGAAGTATCTTTTCCTCTGATTTCTAAAATGAAAGGGTGAACACAACTTTTTAAATAGAATTATACTCTTTTTAAAAAGTCATATGAACCAAAAACCTGTAATTGAAGATATTACAGTGAATCTGATTTATTATCATTATTTTTTTTTTCTTTTTGATACTAGGAATTGAACCCAGGGGCACTTAACCACTGAGCCACATCTCCAGCTCTTTTTATATTTTATTTTGAGACAGAGTCTTGCTAAGTTGCTTAGGGCCTCACTAAGTTGCTGAGACTGGCTTGAACTTTGATCCTCCTGCCTCAGCCTCCCAAGCCACTTAGATTACAGGTGTGTGCCATTGTGCCCAATATAATGTATTATATGTTTTCAAGATTAGGAATTGACTTCAGAAAGTCAATAGTTAAGGTGTTAATCTAGATTTTAGTTGGATTCTAACTGTCCAGTTGTAAATAAACTGTTTAAAATTAATAGTAATTTGATATTGTTGACACATTTGGAGTCATGTTGGTTGTCTGTGTTTAATGTCATATACCTAGTGCTTTCATTTATTTGTCTATCATGTGACTTAGGATTCAAAGAAGAGTTTGTACTTGGAAGTCATACTTTTTTGTCTTATTCTCTGTGGGAATGGTTGGGGTACAACTATAATCACTACTAGGATATTTCTGCAAAAGAGAGGGTCTTTGATAATTCTTTTGGACAACAGGTATAAACCAGCATTTGGCAAGCTGGGAAATGTGATCACTTTCATTTAAACCAGTTCATCCAGAGATTAAGTTTGTTTTACTTCAGAAGCACTGGCTCAATGCAGTTGAGTTAACCATCATCCACAGAGCAATTTCCCTTTACTTTGGAGTAAAAGCATTAATGTTTTTGAATCTAATTTTTAATTTTTTCAAAAATTTAAAAGCAGTAAGTTTTAAATAAAGGTATTATTGTATATTGTAGTGAAATTTCATATATATATATATATATATATATATATATATATATAGCAACTGTATTCTTGTTTTTTAAAGAGAGAGAGGAGGAGAGAGAGAGAGAGATAGAGAATATTTTTTAATATTTATTTTTCAGTTTTTGGTAGACACAACATCTTTATTTTATTTTATGTGGTGCTGAGGATCGAACCCAGCGCCCCGCGCATGCCAGGCGAGTGCGTTACTACTTGAGCCACATCCCCAGCCCTGTATTCTTTTTAATTATACTTAGTGTTGTGAAATCCATATTGCTAGGCCCTGTTGAAGCTATTGCAGGACACATTCATAAATGTGTAGGCCTTACAAGAAATAAGATTACTTAATGATAACTTTACTGTTTCCCAAAACATTTTGAAATGAAAATGTTGAGGAAAAGAAATGATTCAGCTTTTTCTCCATTCCCCTTCATTATGAAGTCAGCTGGTACACATTTGTAATGTGATATCATAGTTGATTAGAATTTCTGAAGCAAGACCATCTTAGGTAAGATGATATCCTCCGAAGTTTTGAGTTTTTGTTCCCAGAGACCATGTTGTAAACAAGAAAGGAGTGACAGAGTTCTCTTCTAAATCTCCTCTTTTCATAGACCCTCTGATCATCAATGTGGAAAGCAACAGTCTGGGTATAACTATGACAGGCATTTAAGGAGTTATACTTATTTGGTCCTTTTTGCTTGAGATACCTTCTCTAGGGTTAGGCTTCGTACCCTGTAGGAGACTAATTCTGGTCAGCTGAAAACTTTTTCATTATGAGATAAAAGCATGTGAGTATAATGTGGCAGTATCTATTTAATCTTATACCAATATCATCTTCCATTTGAGTTCCTGTTTGTTTGAATAGGATAAGTGAAATTTTTGTCCTTCAGAAATTATAATTTTATCTACATGTGGAACCCTTCATGATTCATGATTGTCTGGCTTTTTGATATTGCCCATCTCTTACTAATACTTATTAATATTTGTTAGTCACATTTTGTTATAGGAGACAGCAAGGGTGCTTAGCCCTCAGAATCATTTAACTTTGTAGTTATATAAGAAAAAATAAACATCATTTTTATTTAGCTGCACAGATTGTTTTACTTTGAGTCTAGTTTAAAAACTAAGTAATCTACTTTCCTCAGTACAGTTAAAGTCAACTTTTGGTGTCACTTTGCTTCCAGAGTAGGACCAAACATCTTTTGAGCCATATTTATGGTCACTTATCAACACACACATACATATACTAGAAGAGATTGAAAACCTGACGCTATATTTTTTTACTTTGTTATTAATTGATGAAACTAACATTTTTGTAGAAGTTTTTAAAAATGTAGAACAAATATAAACTAAAAGTCACCTATAATTCTACAACTCATAGACATTTTGAATTATAGCCCATATAAATCTGAGAAAATTGATATTGTATCTTCAGTTTCATCTTAAATAAATTTCACTTCATGTATCTTCAATGTTTTTTCATATCCTTAAATAATCTTTGATAATGGTGCATCATTATCTTGCCAATCTCCTTTTGGGGATTTGAGATTGCTCCTAATTTTCCTGTTATCTATACCACAGTGATGATTATTCCCTATGTTTTTTGTGTATGTGTCTCATTATTTCCTGAGGATATTCCTAGAAGTAGGAAGTGAAATTAGCAGGTTATGACTTTAAAAGCTCTTAACACATATTACTTTCTATAAAACATGTACCAATTCCCACTCTGTCAACACTATTATATAAAGTTCCTTTTTATGTACTTTTGACAGGGCCAAGTAATTAATTAATTAATTAATTAATTTTTAAAGAGAGAGAGAGAGAGAGAGGAGAGAGAGAGAGAGAGAGAGAAGAGAGAGAGAGAATTTTTTAATAGTTATTTTTCAGTTTTTGGTGGATACAACATCTTTATTTTTATGTAGTGCTGAGGATTGAACCCAGTGCCCTGCACATGCCAGGCAAGCATACTACTGCTTGAGCCACATCCCCAGCCTGAGTAATTTATTTTTAATTGGCAATAGTTCTGATGGAACCTTAGTGCATTGCTATTTGTGTGTGTGTGTGTGTGTGTGTGTGTGTGTGTGTGTGTGTGTGTTGGCTATCGAACCCATGGCCTTGTGCATACAAGGCAAGCACTCTACCAACTGAACTATATTCCCAGCCCATGCTGTTTTAGTAAATAAAATTGTTCATGGCAGAAGTAAAAAGTAGAGATGTAATATTTCACATAATAGAACTATAAGGAACTTTCAGCCCTAGGTAATAGTTTGAGAATCATTGAATCAGGTTATGTTTTAATTCTAGGATTCTATGTTTCTAAAAATGTATATTTTTCCTTTTTTTGTATAATTTATAGGGGAAAATGTGATTTTTCCCCCAAAAGTTATTATGCCATGAATGTTTGCTGCTCATTATATTCATCATTTCTGTGTATATACTTATTAATATTCATGTTTTATGACTTTTAAAAACAAAGCATAACTTCTGGCCAAAATTATACAAATTCTGTGGGAAGTCATGATTTTTATAGGAATTCTTCCTGGTCAAGATCACTAAAGTGGCAAGCACTTCCTTAAAGTATTATTCAGGTCTCTAATATTTTAATGAAAGCCTTGGAAATTCAGATTTACTTGTATCAACACACTTCCTGAATAAACTTGAAAGGGAGAGATTTGGTAAGTTTAGTGTCTACCATTATGCATTTTATTTGTCAAGAATATTTAAAAATAACTATTATAAGTTTCTTGATCCCCTGAGTCAAGAATTATCACTGTGGAAGCAATTTTCGTCTACTGAAATTTTTTCTCCTAGTTGTTGTTTCAGAATAGTCAAATTATGTCTTAGATAGACCTTAAAAACATGACTTATTGATGTTAATGACTTTAAAAATTCTCAGTTAAATGCAATTAATATATTGACAGCTTTTAAAGAGAATGTTTTCATCTTCCTTCTCCTCCCCTTCCTCTTCTTCCTTCTCTTTTACTTCTCCTCCTCCTCCACCTTTTTCTCTTTCTTTTATTTTTATTTTTATTTTTTGAGACAGAGTCTTACTATGTTGCCTAAGCTAAGTTTTAACTCCTGGGCTCATGATCCTCTTGCCTCAGCCTCCTGAGAAGGTGGTACTACATATGTTTTCCTTCTTGATACTGCTAATTTAATCTTGGGTAACCACAAAAATAGGAACAGTATACTGTTTTAGGGTATTCTTTCTTTCTTTCTTTCTTTTTTAAAGAGAGAGAGAAAAACTTTTTAATATTTATTTTTTAGTTTTCGGCGGACACAACATCTTTGTTGGTATGTGGTGCTGAGGATCAAACCCGGGCCGCACGCATGCCAGGCGAGCGCGCTACCGCTTGAGCCACATCCCCAGCCCAGGGTATTATTTCTTATATTTTCACATTTATCATTTATGCAATCTCTTAAGATGACAGTAACAGTAAAACTACAATTGAAACTTATTAGAAAGAAATTCTTAATTTTGCCATAGAGAGAGGCAACAGACCCTACTTTAGCTTCTATAGGCATAGTGGGGAGAATAGTTTCATTTTGAAATGATCTTATAATTTTATTGTGCTCAATCTTTTAAAATTATTACAAAAATCTTGTGATAGGTAAAGAGTAGTTGAATAAGTTTTAATATCAACTAAGTCCCTCACTTCATAATTTGTTTTAAACAAATTTATTTTAAGCTAGAATATATACCTACTCAAAATTCAAGTTTTAAAAGATTTATTAAGAAATAAATGAAATTTTATAGCCCTTTCTTCACCATCATTTTTTTCCTTTCGTAGCACCAAATGTTGAAAATCTCTCCCATGTTAATAACTTCTATTTTTCATTAAATATGAGGGAGAGGTGGGTTAGCGGCTAAAGAAAAATGGAAACATTTTTCTAAAAAGTTAAGAATTTAAACTGAATTTGAAAGCTATAATAAAGGGTGTAGCTCAGAAATTTTGGAGATTTCTAATAAGCATCAGGTAAAGGGAGCAAATGGGCAGGAATAAAATGCACCCAGACAAAATGTCAAACCAGGTAAAGTTTGTGTTTAAGCTTCTTCCATTTCTCATGTTAGCATGCATTCCACTGCTTAATTCTATCTCCTTTACCTTGCTATCACTAGAGCAAGTAAAGTACCCTCAGACAAAAACTGTCCTGAGAAATATATACTGCATAATTCTGAAAGTGAAATGGATAGGCTCATTTGCTGTTCTTATTGCTACACAACATAATTTATATTCATTTTAAATTAGAGAATGATGATTAACTATATAATTTTAAAATTGGCATCGAGAATTGGTACCACAAATTATTGTCTCATTTTTTTAAAAAAAATGCTTTATTAAGGCATGATTGACAAACAAAAAGCTATATAGATTCAATGTATACAACTTGATGAGTTTAGAAATATGTATACGTCATGAAACCATCACCACAATCAATGCCATAAACCCATTCATTACTTTCCAAAGTTTCTTCCATGTTCTTATTTATTATTTGTGCATGGATGACAATGACACCGATCATAAAATCTATCTCTTAACATTATTTTAGTATATGACAGTATTTTTTTATTGTTGGTAGATCAAAACATTACACAGTTCTTAATATATCATATTTCACAGTTTGATTCAAGTGGGTTATGAACTCCCATTTTTACCCCGTATACAGATTGCTGTATCACATCAGTTACCCTTCCATTGATTGCCTTTCTAGTGTCTGATGTATTCTGCTGTCTATCCTATTCTCTACTATCCCCCCTCCCCTCCCCTCCCCTCCCCTCCCCTCCCCTCCCCTCTTCTCTCTCTACCCCCTCTACTGTAAATCATTTCTTCCACTTGTATTATTCTTCTTACCCCTCCTTTCCTCTTTTATGTAATTTTGTATAACCCTGAGGATCAACTTCCATTTTCATGCAATTTCCCTTCTCTCTCCCTTTCCCTCCCACCTCTCATCCCTGTTTAATGTTAATCTTCTTCTCAAGCTCTTCGTCCCTACCCTGTCCTTAGTTACTCCCCTTACATCAATGAAGTCATTTGGCATTTGTTTTTTAAGGATTGGCTAGCTTCACTTAGCATAATCTGCTCTAATGCCATCCATTTCCCTCCAAATTCTATGATTTTGTCGTTTCTTAATGCAGAGTAATACTCCATTGTGTATAAATGCCACATTTTTTTTTATCCATTCATCTATTGAAGGGCATCTAGGTTGGTTCCACAATCTTGCTATCGTGAATTGTGCTGCTATGAACATCGATGTAGCAGTGTCCCTGTAACATGCTCTTATTAGGTCTTTAGGGAATAGACCGAGAAGGGGAATAGCTGGGTCAAATGGTGGTTCCATTCCCAACTTTCCAAGAAATCTCCATACTGCTTTCCAAATTGGCTGCACCAATTTGCAGTCCCACCAACAATGAACAAGTGTACCCTTTTCCCAACATCCTCTCCAGCACTTGTTGTTGTTGGACTTCCTAATGGCTGCCAATCTTACTGGAGTGAGATGGTATCTTAGGGCGGTTTTGATTTGCATTTCTCTGACTACTAGCGATGGTGAGCATTTTTTCATGTACTTATTGATTGATTGTATGTCCTCCTCTGAGAAGTGTCTGTTCAGGTCCTTGGTCCATTTGTTGATTGGGTTATTTGTTATCTTATTGTCTAATTTTTTGAGTTCTTTGTATACTCTGGATATTAGGGCTCTATCTGAAGTGTGAGGAGTAAAGATTTGGTCCCAGGATGTAGGCTCCCTGTTTACCTCTCTTATTGTTTCTTTTGCTGAGAAAAAACTTTTTAGTTTGAGTAAGTCCCATTTGTTGATTCTAGTTGTTAACTCTTGCGCTATGGGTGTCCTATTGAGGAATTTGGAGCCCGACCTCACAGTATGTAGATCATAGCCAACTTTTTCTTCTATCAGATGCCGCGTCTCTGATTTAATATCAAGCTCCTTGATCCATTTTGAGTTAACTTTTGTGCATGGTGAGAGAAAGGGATTCAATTTCATTTTGTTGCATATGGATTTCCAGTTTTCCCAGCACCATTTGTTGAAGATGCTATCCTTCCGCCATTGCATGCTTTTAGCCCCTTTATCAAATATAAGATAGTTGTAATTTTGTGGATTGGTTTCTGTGTCCTCTATTCTGTACCATTGGTCCACCCACCTGTTTTGGTACCAGTACCATGCTGTTTTTGTTACTATTGCTCTATAGTATAGTTTGAAGTCTGGTATCGCTATACCGCCTGATTCACACTTCCTGCTTAGCATTGTTTTTGCTATTCTGGGTCTTTTATTATTCCATATGAATTTCATGATTCTTTTATCTATTTCTACAAGAAATGCTGTTGGGATTTTGATTGGCATTGCATTGAACTTATAGAGAACTTTTAATAATATCGCCATTTTGATGATGTTAGTTCTGCCTATCCATGAGCAGGGTATATTTTTCCATCTTCTAAGGTCTTCTTCTATATCTTTCTTTAAGGTTCTGTAATTTTCATTATATAAATCTTTCACCTCTTTTGTTAGGTTGATTCCCAAGTATTTTATTTTTTGGGGGGATATTGTGAATGGAGTAGTTGTCCTCATTTCCGTTTCAGAGGATTTGTTGCTGATATACAGGAATGCCTTTGATTTATGCGTGTTGATCTTATATCCTGCCACTTTGCTGAATTCATTATTAGCTCTAATAGCTTCTTTGTAGACCCTTTTGGGTCTGCTAGGTATAGAATCATATCATCTGCAAATAGTGATAATTTAAGTTCTTCTTTTCCTATTTTTATACCTTTAATTTCTTTGTCTGTCTAATTGCTCTGGCCAGTGTTTCGAGAACTATATTGAATAGAAGTGGTGATAGAGGGCATCCCTGTCTTGTTCCAGATTTTAGAGGGAATGCCTTCAATTTTTCTCCATTCAGAATGATGCTGGCCTGAGGCTTAGCATAGATTGCTTTTACAATGTTGAGGTATGTTCCTGTTATCCCTAGTTTTTCGAGAGTTTTGAACATAAAGGGATGCTGTACTTTGTCGAATGCTTTTTCCGCATCTAATATGACAGTATTTTAAAAAATATTTTTTTAGTTGTCAATTGACCTATATTTTATTTATTTATATGTGGTGTTGAGAATCAAACCCATGCCTCAACATGCTAGGTAAGTGCTCTACCACTGAGCCACAACCCCAGTCCCATGACACAGTATTTTTAACTGTATGTATTATATTATACACTAGATCTTTTAAGACTTATTTATCTTGCATAACTGAAACTTTGTACCCTTTAGCTAAAACCACCCCATTTTTCCCTCTACATAAATGCTGGTAAGCCACTCTACTCATTCTACTCTCCACTTCTATGAATTTGACTAATTTTGGTTCTTTATGTAAGGGCTGTCATGTAGTTTTTGTTCTTCTGAGTCTTCCTTATTTCACTCAGCCTAATATCCTCCAGATTCATCCATGAGAAGAGTTTCTTTTTAAAACCCAGTTCATTACTTCACTTTTATGCTTATTTTGGCTCTGAAACTCTGTTAGTTTGTTAGTTAAACTTTGTTAGGAAGTAGTGGAATTTGTCTGCATGCTGTTTATTTTCCCATCCCAGGTGAAGTTTGGCACTCATAGTAGGCACTTGATAGGTCTATGTCTATCTCTATACTAATTAATGGAGAAGTTATGCAACAAAATGAGTGCTAATGGAATTATTTGCTAGGGTTGAATGTTTTGGCATTCAAATTAGACTGTCATTGAGCTTAGATGAAAACATGGGTCTAATATATAAACAAGCATTGCTTCAAAACTGGCAAAGTGAAACTATCAGAACTGCAGATTTAACTATGCAAAGAAATATTGCCTTTTTTATAGACTTGTACTTACTTACATGTACTCACAGTATTGTCCTTCTAGTGCTCAAAAGACTAATATGTAGATTTTTGAGTAGAACTAAGGATTTTGCTTGTCTACAATAGATTATCATTATTCTAAAATATAACAGTGGTAGCTTTTTGTCTACAATATAACTGTACTTACAAGAAGTTTCCAAAAATATCTATTGATTTGAAAACCTGAAAAATATTCTAGCTTAAAAAGTTACAAACAAATTAAGTGAAAGGTAGATATGAACTGTGATAAAACAAATGGCTTAAACCAGCTGTATATTCTGACCAGGGTTATTTGTTCCATGAAACATTTGATACTATTTACAAGAAAAAATAGGTATAGAGATAAAAAGACACAGTCATCCCCCCAAATGAACTTAGTTTTAGATACGTGATTAAGAGAAAGTCATAATACAAGGTAATATAATACAATTTAAGAACTAATTAGAATCATTAGGAGTTCAAAGAAGGTCAGAAATTTTAGCTTAAGGTATTAGTGAAGGTATTCCAGAAAAGATGGATTTTAAGCAGAATTCTGGATTAAAAAAGGGCATGAAAAAAGAACTTCAGAGAATGTGAATATGATATAGTTTTAAAGGCAATAAATGGTTTCTTTGGGGTAGAGTATAGGCAAAGTAGATATTTTTGTCTATTAAAATAATAAAAATATTTCATAGTAAAATAGTCAGTGGTACTGATGGGAGTATAAATAGGTACAGCCTTTTTGCAAAGTAATTTCTGGTATATATCAATAGACTTTCCTCCTACCTTCACCTTACCACCCACATCCCATAAAAAATCTTTGACCTGGTAATCATATATTCAGAAAATATGAGGGAATAATTTTATAACTTGAAGTTAGTATATGACCCAGAAGCTAGAAAGGAGTTACGTTTTACTACTTGAAACTTACTAAGCTTTATTTGTCCCAAAGAAACATCCAAAATGAAGAGAAAAGCTATGCTGGGAAAATATTTGCAGTATTTAAAAGGGCTTATTTCCTTTATATACAAAGTGCTCTTAATGAATCAACAAAACATAGAATAATTAAATGGAAAAATTGGCAAAGGTCTTGAGCAAGATCCTAATATGAGAAATTTAGATATAGTGAAATATTTTTGGATAGTCATTGAATAACAGTGAAAAATTTTAAATAAAAATGTATTAGGCATCAAACATGCTGTTTAATCCAGTGTTGGAGCAGATGTGAGGAAATATGCACATTAATATGCTGCTGGCAGTAATGTAAAATTGTGTACTTTTCTGAGAACAGTTTTTCATTTTTGAAATAAAATTTAGATTTTTACTAGAGTTTTTAAAATAGCACACCATTTCTCTGACCCTTTTCTCACCTTCCTCTAATCTTTACATTTTATGTAATGATACTATCATACTGTTAATGTTGTACAATACTATTAATTTAACTACAAATTTTGTTCAAGTCCCACCAGTGTTTACATTCATGTCCCTTTTCAGTTCCAGTATCTAGTCCAGGGTCCCACCTTGCATTGAGTTATTTGTCTCCCTAGTCTCCTTTAATCTATGATAGTTCCTCAGTCTCTGTCTTTCATAACCTTGATAATTTTTTTTTTAATATTTATTTTTTTTAGTTCTCGGCGGACACAACATCTTTGTTGGTATGTGGTGCTGAGGATTGAACCCTGGCCGCACGCATGCCAGGCGAGCGCGCTACCGCTTGAGCCACACACCCAGCCCTAACCTTGACAGTTTTGAAGAGTGTTTGTAGAATGTCCCCAACTTGGGTTTATCTTGGTATTTTTCATAACTTGGCTGAGATTATGAATTTTTTAATATTTATTTTTTAGTTGTAGTTGGACAGAATACTTTTATTTCACTTATGTATTTTTTTAATGTAGTGCTGAGGATTGAACCCAGGGTTTCACACATGCCAGGTGAGGGCTCTACCGCAGAACCACAACCCCAGGCCTGAGATTATGAAATTTGAGCAAGAATACAATCAAAATAATATTGTGCTCTTCTTAGTGCATCCTGCCAGAGTTTGCATAATGTTGCTGTGCCTTATAACTAACTGGTGATGGTAGCTTTGATTTCCTGCTTAAGATGGTGTCAATGTGTTTTTCCAAAAAAAGTTACTATTTTTCCCTTTGCAACAAAGTGATACTAATACTTATATTTTATTAATACAAAATAAAATACTTGGGGGAGATACTTTGAAACTGTGCAATATCCAATTTCAACTATTAACTTTTGCTCACCATTGTTAGCATTCACTGTTTTTAAATTTTTTCTTGTAGCAATTATTCCTATGATGTTCTGATGGAGATTTTCTATTTCTTTTATTTCTTCTACATTTATTAATTAGAATTCTTATGTAAGGAAGATTTGTCCCTTTTGCCTCATTTGTTTATTTAGCCAATCATTTATTTATAGGACTAGGAATCGTGAATATTATCTTATTCTTTGGGATATAATCTAATATTATCATTATTTTGTTGCCCAAATTGTATCAGTTTTTACCATTAGGTTTGGCCCCTGTGACTTTTTGACATGTTTCTTTTTTTTAAGCACTTTTTTTCTGGCACCAGACTATACCAGACTCATATTGCATTTTCCCCCTCCCTGTCTCTGGAATCGACTACTCCAAAGAGCTCTTGTTCCTTTTTTTTTGGTGCTGGGAATTGAACTCAGGGCCTTGTGCATATGAGGCAAGCATTCTACCAACTGAGCTATATCCCCAGCCTTCTTGTTCCTTTTACTGGGAAATATTATTTGGAAAATCAAGATCCAGTTGCTGGATATGCTCATTGCCACTGGTGTATCACTATTTCTAGGCCTGGAAAGAAGTTTTTTAACAGAATAAACATTTAAAGTTCATATCCTTTTGACTGAGTAGTTCTGCTAGAAATGTATACTATAGTGGTACTGGCATAAATGTGTTGATAAATATGCTCATTGTTATATTTCTGACAATGAGAAATCAGACAAACCCAAAATGTCCACCAGTAGAAAATATTGGTTAGACTTAATGGAGATATGGTCATACAATGGAATACCACAGAACTGATAAATGGTGTATCTGTGTTCTCTGAAATGGAAAGACATGTAAGAGAGTTGTATTTTTTTAAAGCAAGTTGCAAATGTGTATGATTTGATATGATAATATGACTTAATTTTTGCTTTGAAATTGTGTATGTGTAATTAAGATGCTTAGAAAAAAGGGTTCAAGTTTACTTGACAAATTTATTTATAACCAAATAAAACAGGTACTTTCCCTTTATTTAATATATTTTGTAATGTTTGGATAAATATTAAAACTCTACTTGTTTGTCTGTTTATTTATTTTTGCAGTATGGGATTGAACCTACAGTGCTTTATTCTTGAACTACTTCCCCAGACCTTTTTATTTTGAATTTTGAGACAAAGGCTCACTAAGTTGCTGAAGCTGGCTTCCTGCCTTGTCCTCCAAAGCCTGGTGGATTACAGATATGCACCACTATACCTGGCTTTAAAACTCTTTAAAAAAAAAGAGTTTCTAACTTTTCCATGAAACAGCATTCTAGTCTGTTACAGTCTAGAATTATTTCTATAGTTTTTATACTGTACACAATAATTTTTTGGTAGTTATACTTCAGTTTTAATATTTTATTAATATATTTTAATATTTATGAATCAAGTGAACCACAATCTTATGATCATTTCAGTTTCCAGGAACACTTATACACATAAATGTTCTCAAGGGGAAAGAAAAGATTCTTTCATAGCTTAAAGTCTGAGCAGTACCCTCTAAGAGTTTGCATAGGATAATTATGAAGTCATGTTTTAAGTGAGATATTTTTTGTTCCTTTGTAATTTAATATTTATTTGTAAGTATACACTTTTTATTTCTGAAAATTTTGGAATATATAAATGTGTAAAAATATTAAAGTATATAAAATTCACTTGTAATCACCACACAGCAGTAACTTGCCTAAATATTTAGTGTTCATGTTGCTAATTTTTCTGAATTCATAACACTCAAACATAGGTATAGTATAATGGAATCATATTTACTGTTATATTATTTCTTGATAGTTCTACTAAACTTTGAATTGCAATCCACTGTGACAGTTTTTACCCATAAGTATTTGCCAGTTTATATATTATAGATACTTCTCTAAAATAAAACCTATATAAGACCATTGCTTAGGAAATTGCTTTAAAGAGGACTTGCAAGAATCTACTTTCAGATTTGAATATTATGTGAAAGTTTCTTAATACTTTTCCACTCTTTTCTAAAATGTTTCATTTTAAACTAAGATTTGCCCTGAGACATTAACTACCAGAGGACAATTCATCATGCTTGAAGTATTTCCAACAGATGCTATCACAAGTTTAGTATTTACTTTACTTTTGGAAGAAGGTTTTCAAAATATTGGCTAACAGACTAACTTATTTACAGAAAGGGCATAACCAAACACATTAGTGGTTTGTTTTTAAGTCTGTCCCAAAATATGAGGGTTGTCTGAAATTAAACAATACTGCCTTGTATATGTATCACTGTTTGATTTTTTTAAATCATTTTTTACTCTCATTAGTTGCACGAATATTGTTTTGCTCCCTGGTGACTTGGCCTTTCTCAGTGTTGCCTTCTTCCCTAATTTTGTAAGATGATAAAATTTCAATGCTCTATTATCTTTTTTTCATGCTACCAGGTTATTATTAAATAGAAATAAACCTTATCCAACACTTTAGTTTGTTAAAAAATTCTCTTAGCTCAGACTTTCTACCTTCCATATATCACCAAAAAAAGTAAAAAAAAAAAAAAGTGAAAAGTCTGAATAAAGTTTGTATTATAATTTTAGCCAAATTATATTGTCCCTGATCATGTATAACTAGAACTTGCATGGTGGTAATATGCTTAGTTCTTTTATATTAAATTATTTCTTCAATTTATTTTAATAGAAAGACTGTAAATGACAGTGTGGTTTTGTAGGAGGGAGGCTGGAAGAGAGGAGAGTGCAGGACCAATTTTTCTGTAGTATAGAAAAACTCCTTTAGGCTAGCTTAGAAAGATTACTTTCAGGGCTGAGGATGTAGCTCAGTTGGTAGAGGGCCTGCCTCCCATGCACAAGGCCCTGGGTTCAATCCCCAGCACCACATACACAAAAAAAGTATTTTTTTTAAAGAAAGATTACTTTCATTCCTTTTTCTTTTTCTTTTTCTCTTCCCTCCCCTCCCCTCCCCTCCCCTCCCCTCCCCTCCCCTCCCCTTCCCTTCCCCTCCCCTCCCCTCCCCTCCCCTCCCCTCCCCTCCCCTCCCTCCCTCCCTCCCTCCCTCCCTTCCTTCCTTCCTTCCTTCCTTTTGGCAGCAGGTGGTAGAGTGAGAATTTTGGAGATGGAACTCAGGAGGGCTCACATGCTAAGTGCATGCTCTTCTACTGAGTTACACCCTCACACCCTCTATCTTTTTTTTTCCATACTGGAGATTGAACCCAGAGGCACTTAACTACTGAGCCATATTCCCAGACCTTTTTATTTTTTATTTAGAGACAGGGTCTCACTGAGTTGCTTAGAGTCTTGCTAAGTTGTCGAGGCTGGCTTTGAACTTGTGATCTTCCTGCCTCAGCCTCCTGAGCTGTTGGGATTATAGGCACGGGCTACTGCACCCCCAAACCCCTCTTTCTTTTTAAAAAGGAAATGACCTTTAAGGTTATAGGCATCAAGAAACATTTTGCCATCTTTTGGTACTGGGGATTGAACCCAGAGATGTGTTCATGAGTGTTCTACCACTGGGCTACAGTCCTGGCCCTTTTTAAGATTTTTATTTTGAGATAGGGTCTTGCTAAGTTGCTAAGGCTGGCCTTGAACTTGGAATCATCCTGTCTCAGCCTCTGGAGTCCTTGGGATTATAGGCATGTGTCACTATGCTGGGGTTTATCATTGTTTGCATTAAACAACCTCTTCGAGTTGCTTCTTATTGCCCAGCTGATTTGGGCCCATGAAATTGTATGTGACTAGGTTGAAACTGGTGCTCTCATGCAGTTGGAAGAGTTTTCTGACACTTGACCATCCTCCACAACTTCTCTAGTGTCAAGGGTCAAGTTTTGACTATCCTCTGCAAATTTTTATTGATGGAATTATTTTCCAAATGTAATAAACTAGTAGGTAGTTGTAGGTATTTCCCTCCCTCCTCCCTCCCCCCAGCCTCCTATCACTTACAGATCTTTTCACTTTTACAGAAGGGTGGTTTTTTTTGGTCATTTTCCAATTATCAGGATTATCTGTGGAAGTAATATATAATTTGCATATACAACTATGAAGTTTCTCTCTTATAACTGTTACCTCATGAGTTCTTTGGACTTTAATATGTATATTCAGGATTCCCTATCCTTCATATTAGAGTAAATGGGAGAAAAATAAGAAAATCTTAAATAGCCTACCTTCTGTTTATCAGTAGTCTTAACCATTTGTGTTCAGACTTATACTTTTAAAAATATGAGATAGCATTTATTCTAGTAGTAATATGAAAGCAAAAGCAAATGTGCTGATACTATTTCCCAAAATGTAGATGGTGGATATTAACTTGAGGTTGAAAGTAATTCTGTTAAACAGAACAAAAGGCATCACCTGTTATTTTAGTGATAGATCTGGACACAAATCATTCTTTCCATTATCTTTCTAATGGTACCAAAGGAGAAAATTCCAGTTAATACTAGTTGGTTAGTGTGATGATTACAGATATGTGGATATTTGTTGTTATGACTTCCATTGGAATATCTAGATTAAAAATACTTGAAGGATTATTCTCACAACATAATTGTATGCAAGTAGTAGTGAGTGATAATGGATGGAATAAAATCTTCAGTTTTTTAGAATCATGGCATCATATGCCCAGATACTCCTATGGTGTTGAAATGTAAGTTAGCAATATGAAATTAATGAAGGGTCTTATTTTACTAAATTACTGAATGATTAGTGTTTAGATGGTAACTAATATTCTACTGCGTTGTCTAAAAAAGGTTAATCCTCAACCACAAAACTGATCTTCAGACTTTTTTGGTTTATGTATTTTGTATTTTAAAGAACATCACAAAAGTTTGGGCTTGTGGCTCAGTGGTAGAGCACTTGCCTAGCATGTGTGAGGCACTGGGTCTGATTCTCAGCATGGCATATAAATAAATGAATAAAATAAAAGGTCCATCAACAACTAAAACAATTTTTTAAAAAAAAATCATCTTTTTTTTTAAAGAGAGAGGAGAGGGAGAGGGAGAGGGGGAGAGGGAGAGAGAGAGAGAGAGAGAGAGAGAGAGGGAGAGAGAGAGAGAGAGAGAGAATTTTTTTTAATATTTATTTTTTTAGTTTTCGGCTGACACAACATCTTTGTTTGTATGTGGTGCTGAGGATCGAACCCGGGCCGCACACATGCCAGGCGAGCGCGATACCGCTTGAGCCACATCCCCAGCCCAAAAATCATCTATTTATAAATTGAGGAAAGATGAAAATATCTTTAGTTTTTCTATTTAGACCAGGGCTGTGTTTATATTTGCATTGTTTAAAGGAAAATATTTACTTAAGTTTTGATGGAAACACAGCTAGACATCTCCAGGTATTTGGGAGGAGGGATGTCTGTCTTGGTAGATTGAATAACTTGTTGTGGTCACATGTTGTCTTTCATCTCTGAACTTAGTATTGTCTGACAGTGGGGAATCAAAGGTATAAAGAAAGATATTAAGAACAGTTTCTTATTTTTCCTTTGGTACCTGGCTTACATAGGTTACAGTGCATAGGTAATGTTAAATAGCACTTGACTTTTACAGGATTCATTTCTCATGTCACTATACTCATAAATGTTGTCTCTTACTGCAGATTGAAATCACAGAAGACATACGTGTTCCTAAAAGGAAAAGAGGAAATCTGTAAGTATGTGTTGTTCAGAAGTTCTAGATGTGTAATTGTATCAACTTTTTGAGAAAATTAAGGGACCATACTAACTGGCATCTTGATACTTTTTACCTATGATGGTGTTTAAAATGCAATACTTGGGAAAATAAAATAGGAAAATGTTTTACCCTGTGCAACTTCTAAGATTTAAACCATTTGCCACTCACTTATAAAAGAGCAAGTAGTAACTAAATTCCAAATGAATTATTTTTCTTTGAGTCATACCCAGAAAGAAGTCTCAGATTGGAATTTCAATTTTGACTGCTGAGTTGTACAAGCTATGTGTCTTTGGCAAGTTGCTTGCCTTCCCATTGCTTCAGTTTTCTCATCTGTAAAATTGGCTTGAGAGTAAACACACAATCAGTGGTTCATTATTATTGGTGAAGTCAAATCTGTAGCAATTTATACTTGCCCCCCAAAATTAAAGCTTATCTCTAGTTAGTGGCTAAACTTAAACTAATTTAAGTTTATTTCTGATCTTCATAAATTTAAGTATTGGCAATGTCCTTCACTGAGGTCTCTACTCTAGCCCATGATATGGAGTAAAATAAATATAACAGAACACCTAAACTTAAAATCATAGTATTGGAGCCTTAGACTTTGAAAATTGCCTAGTCCAGTGGTTCCCAAATACTGATTTTTAGACAAGTGGCTATCTAATGAAAAAGTTTTTACTGGTTTAAGGTGAAATGAGGAAAAGGACAGCAGATCATTAGTTTTTTAAAAAATCAAAACATTTTTTCATTTAAAGGATTGCTGCTTCTAATTGTACTTCTAATTTTTGAGAGTAAACATGTTCTTTTTTATTTAATGAAATGATGGTAATAGTAAATGGTAGGACTCTTTTTTAAATGTCCATATCTGGCAAAAAATTGACAGCTCTGTATCTTTTCCTTTCACTATTTTGTTTTTAAAAATTTAAATTGTCTTTGATATCTTAAAATTTGAAGCCAACTTTCTCATTTTACAGATGAAGAAGTAGGCATTGAGAGGTTATTTACTTTGTTACAGGCCTTATAGCTCAATAGTTCCTGAACCAAAACCAAAACCCTATATCTGATGCTGCCTCTCTAGTATTTTTGGTCTTTTGGGAATTGCTTTCATTTTAATAGCTTATGAACGTCAAATAGAAGATATAGTAGCTTTTATGGACCAATAACAATTTTTTATTTCTGAGCACAAACAAATTAAAAAGATTTAATGTTCTTATATATCTAAGCATTGGCAAAACATCTGACCAATTGTGTTTAAGAATTTACAGATAGTATCCTGCAGCACTTTGAAGAATTCTCTTCAATTATCATAGCTTTGTCTCAGCTCCCCCAAAATATGTTTCAAAATAGAAATCAATAATTCCCTTATCAGGTAAACAAATGAATATAAAGAGAGAGAACAGCATGGAATGCATTCTTGCTCCTAACATGGAGACATTAATTTTAGAAGTAATTTTCCATGGCTTCTTATTTGAGAATTCTTTAATTTCTGCAATGTCAGACGTACCCTTAATGAAATGTTAAGAATAAAAATGGCTTTTTAAAATTATCTATTGTCATTTGTATATGTGCCCTTATTTTCTTTATCAGCTTCTGATATGTGAATGTTGATGTTGATGGAATGGCCATACAATTTCAATCTTCAATAGACTTATCAGTTTGAGTTCTTTCATTAGTTTCACTTATAAGATATTTAATACTGTTGAGAAGAGAGAGATCTCCTTCAAAAACATGCTACAGTTTCACATTAGGATGGTTATGCAGCTGAATTGTAGTGACGGACTTGGCCATTTTATAAGAAATGGCTGAAGACTACATTGTTGTGTAACTTATAGCAGTATAAATTACTGACTAGGAAATAACATTGGCAAATAGCCTACATATTAAACTGCCCTCTTCTCTAGAAAATGGGGAGGGCAGGTCATGGGGCCAAAAAAAAAATCTAGTTGCAAAATTCTCCTTGTGACACAAAGATATTCCTGTGGGAAATACTGCTAGTTACCAGATTATTTTTGAATGTACACTTATATTTGACAGCCCTCAATTTACTTTGTTAAGAATAAAAATGGCTTTTTAAAATTATCTGTTGCCTTTTGTATATATGCATATACAATGTACAAATTGTATATTTCAGATGATAGGAGATGGATATATAACCTGCAGATATACGCTGTATATCTGTTACTTAAATAAAACACATTTATTATAAGTTAGCTCAAAAGTTAAATTATGTAACCTATTTCTGATTATCTTATGTTAAAATCATAAATGTGTCTGACAGAGAAAAACACCCAGGAAATTAAAAATTTTACAGATGAAATCAAAATCACACCATGGAGTTGATGGGCAGTTTCATTTAGCAGCAAGGTGTAAAATCTTGAAATTGTCATTGTGTTATCTGGTTCCCTTCTGTAGCATTGAGCTATTTATGTTTCTCTCCAAATACCTAAGTCCCAGAACTGGTTTTTTCTCCCTTTTTCATGATGTTTAATAAAGTTAAATTATAACATCATACTTTGTCAATAGGTGCCACTTTTCAGCAAATTTTACATTCAATGTTACTTAGAGCTTGGTGGTAAATTATATACAAGTAATTACCAATGTAAGAAATCTACATATTTAAAAAATCAATTGCATCTCGATTGCTTAAGATGAGCAGTAGATTCATAATCATATACAGTGTATGTATAGTGTGTAGGCAGCGACATTGGCTCCTAGATCTCCTCATTTCAACATGTATAGGTAGGATCCAAAGTATGACAATTTATGACCTAGAAAAAACATCTGATGCATGGTAGAGATACTCTTAAGGCATTATGGGAGGGAATTCATGCTAGAGCCTGAAAGAGTATCTTCAACATGGCTGCCGAGGTGCTTTCTTTACTGGGAAAAGCTGGGAAGAGACTGGCAGGATGGAGACTACAGGAGTTAATATCACTCCAGGTGATGAAACGGGTTTGGTTAATCTTGTGAGAGACGCACCTAAAGATCAGTCAGAGTTGACATATGCTTTGAGTCAAAATAACTAGGCATGAGTGCTATGTGTTTCTAAAGGGCATCTATATATTCATCCCAGGTTTTTGTTTTGCTTTTTATCAGTTTTAAAATGTATTTATTATAATTACTATATAGTAATTATAATAAAAGGTTAAAGTTTGATTGCACAAATTATTTCATATTGATTAGACTTATTATTTATAAAAATTTTAACTTAGACTAAAGAGGGGCATCTAATATATATATTTCATGTGCTAATTCATCTTGCAGACTGGCTGATAGAGATCCTGCTAGCTACTCTTAATGCCTTTAATGTCTTAAAATATTAACATTTTCTAAGTTTAAAGTATAAAGTCAATTACATTGCAATATATCTCCTTAAGGTTTGATTTCATTTAACAAATATAACCATTCTTTTTAAACCATTCTTTTTAAACATAGTATTTGAGCTTTCTCTTGTGTATTTTAAAATCATTTGGAAGTTTTTAGTAGTGTGTGAAACACGATTTTTATAAAAGCACTCCACCCCTTTACAAAAGCCTTGGTGATGCAACATCTATTTAGAAATATGACTTTTAAAAGCATAACAGGTATTCTTATTTTTTTAATCTTTTGGAACTTTTGTAATTATTTTCTGGTTTAATGCTTAGTTGATACAGCTAATTCTTTTTAGAAGGGAAAATATCTCTCTTTGGTATTTAAATTAGTCTTAAAATAATGTGGGGCTTGAAAAATGTGATTTTTTAAGTGAAATCATTGATTTTCAAATTGATATTTTTTAACATTTTCATAAGAGGTTAATGTCAAAGCCAGGTGTATTTGTCATTGCTGTGTTTCAACTTGACAATTGCACTGATCTTTGCTTGGTTTAGTTCATTTCCTAAATCTTTTGGGAAAGTATCTTGGCATTAATTGACTTCAACATATTAGTTTTTTCACTATTAATTGGTGTTGTGCCACATGCTTCTGGGGGAAATGATTTCTTCTTTTAAATTCAGATTTAATTACTATGTAGTATTTTTTACTTTGTGTACTGGAGCTTAATGTATCACTAATGCTTTTTGTGTTTAACTTTTCTCAGAGTGTTTGAATTAACTGGAATGAAATACTTATCATTAAACTTGACCATAGAACAAAAAAAAAATATATCTGGTTTTTCGCTAAAACTTCTAGGATTCACCAAACATCTTGAGAGCTTTTTTTTTTTTTTTCAACCTAACCTCTGTTATTGCCGTAGGATGTAGAACAGATCAGTGTTCAATATTCAAAATTGTTGCTAGGATTTCTTCATACATAAAGTTCATTCTTATCTATTTAAATTATTCTAGTATGACCAGGATCACAGGTAGTAGAATCAGAGCCCAAATCCCTACTCACTGTACTTACTTTGGAAAATTACTTAATCTCTATGAATCTGTTATAAAGTGAGGGTATTTCTTTGAAGGATTAAATGAGGTAATATATCTAAAATATATATTAGATATATCTAATATATCTAAAGGAAAGCACACTACCTCACCCATAGTAAACATTCAACAGTGGTTAAGATTATGGTTCTCATATGGCATTAAGAACTTCAACAGGAGCACTTAACTATCCCATGACTGAAGATGATGCTCTTCCAGACAAATACATTACCTGATCTTAAGGAAGCACAACTCAGACTTCATGTTCTAACAGTGGGACAGCAGTATCACTTTTTTTTGTGTATGGAAGGACAGCATACCTTTGTAAAAGGCATTAATAAAAGAGCACAGAGTGAAAATTGTGTAACCGTTGTGCTTTTTAATCCTGTCTTTTCCCTCTGCAATAGGTGGTTTTTCCAGCCTAGTATTTTTGTTTAAGCAATCAATAACATATTCAAATTTATTCTAACTGGTAGGATTGTAAGAGCATAGTATTTCCTAGAGTGTTGGCACATAAAAATGATCTTTTTATTTTTTAGTACCTTGCTTGGATTCCAGGAGCACTTAACCACTGAGCCTCATCCCCGACCCATTTTTTTAAATCATTTTTAAAAATTTGAGCCAGGGTCTCGCTGAGAATTTTAGGGCCTTGCTAAAAACTGCTAAGACTGGCTTTGAACTTGAAATCCTCCTGCCTCAGGCTCTGGAGAGGCTGGGATTATAGGCATGTATTATACTACTGTACCTGGCCACAAATGATATTTTAAAATAAGGTTAACTGCATACAGATTATTGTACTTATATATGCTTTTACTTTTTAGTTTCAGAAAATTCTATGTACCTTCTTATTCAACAAATCTATTGAACAACTAACACAATAGAGTTACTGTTTTGGTCACTGAGGATTCAGCAGCAAACTATAAACTCTCTACCTCATGGGGATTATGTTCTAATGGGGGCATAGACATTATTCATGAAAAATAAAACCTATTATATATTAGTGAAAAGTGCTAAGGAGAAAAATAAAGCAAGAAAGGAAGTGTCAGAGGTTTGGTTTTCAAAGAGGGTGACTGAAGAAGTCCCCTCTGAGAAGTTACTTGATTAAAGACAAAAAAGAAGCAAGGGAATAACCTACACAGATATCTTGGAAGAACATTTCAGGCAGAGAGTATAGAAAGTACAAAGGCAAGATCATTTTTGATATGTTCCAGGAACATCAAGGGACAAGTAGAACTGCTGTAGAATGAGCCAGGGGAAAGAGTAGTAGGAGGTGAGGTAAGAAACTTGATGTGTAGCAGAAAGATAATGTATTTTTGTAGATCACAATAAGAACTTTAGCTTTTGAATGAATCATTTGGCAATTCTTTGAAGATTTTTGAGCAGAGGAATGATATGATCTAATTTACATTTTAAGAAGAGCACTCGAGCTGCTGGGTTTAGAATTTATTGTAGGGGCAGAAGGTAAAAGTAGGTAGATTAAATCAGTTATTGCATTTATCCACATGAGCGATGATAATGGCTTGAACCAGAATGGCAATAGTGAAGATGGTGAAAAATAGTTGAGTTAGATATTTATTAAGTAGAGCCATTAAGTTTTACTGATGTCTAGGAAGTGGTAGAATGTGTGAGAAAGAGAAGGCTAAGTATGAATCCAAGATTTTTGGTCAAAGCTACTGAAATATACTGAGACAGACAAGACTGGGAGAAATAGAATTGTGGAAGGACAATCAGTGGCTTAGTTTTGAACATGCTAAGTTTGAGGTATTTAACTGACATCTAAATGGATTCAGTAAGGAAACTTTTGGATATACAAATTTGTATTTAAGGCAGACTTCCAGGCTGGAGGGTGGGGGAGAAATTTGGGAATCATCACCATATGTATGATATTTAAAGCTACAGGACTAAATGAGATCATGTAGGATTGAGTGGAAATAAATGAAAGATTCAGGGAATGAGCAGGATAGCATTTAGATGTCAGGAAGATGATGAAGAAGCAAGAAAGAAAACTGAAAAGGAACACCCAGAGAAATAAGAAAACCTGAAGAATGCAGTGTCCTGGAAGCCAAACAAAAATTTCAAGTAGAAGGGTCAACTGTGTTAAAGGCTACCAGTGGGTGAAGGAAGATGAGGGCTGAACTTTAATTGACCATTGAGTCTAACAATACGCAAGTCTTTGGCAACGTTGATCAGAAAAATTTTATGTAGTGGTAGGGGACAAAAGCCTGCATGTACTGGGTTCCAGAGAAAATCGAAGGTAACTGTAAGACACTGCATAGACTGTTGCAAGGAGTCCTAAAGAGAAGAAGAACTGGTATAACTGAGAGCTAGGTACAAGAGAGGGAATGGTTTTTAAGATGAAAGATAGTAGTTTGTTACTACACTGATAAGAACAATTCAGTACAGCAGGAAATATTAATGGTGCAGGAGGGAGAAGGACAAAGGGGTAGAACAGCACCACCATGACCATGTATATACAAAGGTGTCGTGCACAAGTGAAGGGGTTGCCCTCAGCTGTGAGCATACACAGTTCCTCCACAGTCACAGAAGAGTGAAGCACATGGGGCCACAGATGCGAGTAGGCTGATAATCAGGGAAGTCTGTGAAGCTTTTTAGATTATTTCAATTTTCTCTGAAAAATAGTAAGCCAGGTCAGAAACTGAGAATGAGGTTGGAAGTGGAACATTGGGGGTCTGAAGAGAGAGAATAAGGTGTGAAACCTAGAAGTGTGAGCTGGTGAGTAGACTCATGCAAGTGTGGCTTCTGTGCAGCATGGAGAGCCCATTTGAAGTTGCAACCATGAACCTAAAGTGAGACATTCAGGACAGTAATGTGTTTCTTCAAATTCAGCTATGTGAGTACATTGTGTGGAGAATTGAATTGAACCAGGTTGTGGTTTAGCTGAGTTCAGCAAAGTGAGAGAGTGACAAGAGTTGAGAGTATGTGCCGGGGACTGATTTTGATTGCCCATGCAATTTTTATGGGAGAAAACAAAGGATTATCCCAGGAATACTACAAAGTAGGTAATATAAACAGTATTCGTACTTTACAGATGAAGCTGCTGATAAAGTTTTTAAGTGACAGGTCATATCTCATAACTTGTTCAAAGCCACACTTGAAAGCAGACATTGAGGTTAGAATTGATAACTGCCTGGCATATCAGACTTTCTCCAGAATACAATTCATCTTCCCTTAGTACACACCAGAGCATTCAATCTTGAGTTGCAAAATCATCATACACACGTCTTTAATGTCTAGCTGCTGTGTAGTAAAGTTGATTAGGAAATCATTGTTTTCTCACAGACTTACATCATAAAAATGGATCAGCAGTTTACATGAAAAACATTAAACATTTGCCATATTACTTTCTGTTTTTCAAAAACATCCTATGCTGTTCTTTCCCCTTTCATTTGCTCAGCTATTTATTTTCACTGTTAGAACTGTCCTTGTGTCCCAATCATTGTCCCTTGCTTTTGAAAACATAGCCATCCTTAACAATTATTACGAAAACTCTGTGTGTGTGTGTGTATGTATGAGAGAGAGAGAGAGAGAGAGAGAGAGAGAGAGAGAGAGAGAGAGAGAGAAAAGAAAAAGATAGACACAGACCTTTCTTGATGGCTGAAATTTCTCATCCACCCCAAAGTGGATGCAATTTTCCTGCTCTTTTGAATTCCTTTAGCATTTTGTTCCTTCTGCTTTTATGGAGCTTTTCATATTCTGCTCTATGGTTATTCATGAGTTAATCTCTCTGTTCCTACCATGCATTTGAACACATATTATTTGAACATATACAGGCTTTAAAGTTTGAGGGTGTATTTTACTCATGTTGTATCAACTACTCAACACAATTCTCTTACATGCAAACTTTTTTAAAGTGAAATGAAATGTTCAAATCTTTTTTTGAAATGAATTTATCAGTAAACCAAGTGTGACTCCAGAAAACCTTTGGAAAAGAACGATTTTAAGATGATAAGCAAAACAGGGCAGAGGCCAACTGGTGTGCCTGAAAGATCACTGGGTGTTCAGTTTGTGCTATACAATTCATTTGCTTCTCTTTAAGATTAGAGATCAGAAAATATCAGTGGTTTGAATACTCAGCTGAACAGGACGTTCTAAGGAGTCCCATCAGGGACTATTACAGCCTCCTCTACTTGAGCAGCTCTGCTTTTTGTTTTATCTATATTTGTATTTTCTCATCCATGTAAATTTTATTCAAATGGATGATCCATGATGACTCCCTCACCATGATCAGAAAAAAAATTAAAAACTTTGAAACTAAATGATCTCTCTGGTCTCCCCTCACCTGAATGTCCTTTGAGCATTGCCTAGTGTGTACATTTAGTATGGCTCTGTACTAAGCACTGAAGGTATGTAGAAGGTATTTCCCTTCCTCCAAGACTTAACAATGAATACATATAATAGATTAAATATATGCATCGTCATGAATGACTAAAAACCATACAATGAAATTTACATCAAATAAATTATGAGCTTTTTTTTTTTTAAAAAAAAATTTAGTTGTAGTTGGACGCAATACCTTTATTTATTTGTTTTTATGTGGTGCTGAGGACTGAACCCAGGGCCTCACATGCACTAGACAAGCACTCTACCACTGAGCCACAACCCCAGCTTCCTTGAACAATGAGCTTTTTTTTTTTTTAACACAAAAAAAAAATTAGTTGTAACTAGACACAATAACTATTTCACTTATTTTTATGTGGTGCTGAGGATCAAACCCAGGGCCTTGCACATACTAGGTGAGCGCTCTACCACTGAGCCACAACCCCAGCCCAAATGATGAGCTTTTCAGAAATTGATTTCTACTTCTTTGTATGTCTTTGGCCCTAAGTATGACAATTTTTCATTTGAGGGTGGGTTAGTATTTAAGGAAATTTTAGATATTTGAAGACATATTTTTTGTCTTCTAATATTGTCCCTGAGAATTTATATATCCAAACAAGTATTTTTAATTTTGGTATCTTTTATATTTCCAATAAGAAGTTATGTTTTAAAAATTATGTATGTAAGTTAGTTCATTGTCTTATCTTTCAAGTTTTATTAAGGGGAATTACCAAATCTTTGTTATAAAAAAGAGGTATTGGGTTTCACAGATTTGAGGATTGCTAGTCTTTGCTGCATACTTAGGTGCCCTGTTTTATGGAAATGATAGTAATATAATGAAGTATCAGATTGAGTGGTTGATAATATAGGAACATAGAAAAAGGCAAGATTATTGTAGACTTGAGTACTCATGGAATTTCCAATGAAAGAGAGGACTGTATCAGGGGATCTTGTGTATATGAAGGCCAGAGGCACTATGATAGACACTTGACATATCCTATCTTGAAGAAATGAATGACCAGACTTGTCAGATTGAGAAAGCAATTTCTAGGTGTTAAGTGTGTAACTGAATTTAAAGTTGGAAGGTGTTTTAGTTAGCTTTTTCACTGCTGTGACTAAGTGACCCAACCAGAATAATTGTAAAGGAGGATAAGTTTATTTGAGAGCTCACGGTTTCAGAGGTCCTAGTCCATACAAGCAGGCTCCAATATTTGGGGCTCGAGGTGAGGCTGAACATCATGGAGGAAGAGAGTGGCCAAGGAAAGTGGTTTATATGATGATGGGGGTGGGGGTGGGGCGGGGAGAGAGAGGGAGAGAGAGAGAGATATTCCACTCTCCTGATTCCTGTTACAAAGTATGTACCCCATAGCCACACCCCCAATGAACCACTTCCTCCAGCCACACTCCACTTACCTTCAGTTACCATTCAGTTAATCCCATCAGGGATTCAATTCTCCTCCAACCTTAAATTGTCTCACACAAGAGCTTTTGGGGTACACCTCACATGCAAACCATAACAGAAGAACTTTTCTGTCTAGGTCAGAAATTCTTAATTCAGGGTTGTTGTCACACAGGGTTCATGAATTGAAATCAGGGAACTTATCCCCTGGAATTGTCTATATAATTTGCAGATCCCTCTGTGGGGAACAGGATTCATAATTCTCACTGAATTCTCAAAGGGCCCATCTACTAAGAGGTTAAGGCTTACTGATCTAATTTGATCCTGAACCAAGATGATTTGCTCAAGTTTACACAGCCACTTGGTGGCAGAGATGAGGTCTGAAACCCAGTGACTTCTAGTTTCATGTTCACTTCACCACACTCAGCTGAAGGACATGAACAAAGGCATAGGCAGGATTAGGTTACCATTTTGTACTAATCAATGTAAAAACAACTAGCATGCAGTCAATTGAATTAAGACTAGTAGTCTGTTTATATAAGTTGCAGAAGGATGTGCTTCAATTTGTCTTTGAAGTGAACTAATATTTTAATTTTCATAGTTGAACTATACCTTGCCACTCACCAAAATAGCTTTTTTACCCAAAGTCTGACTCCCTGCAGGATAATATTATCCCTGAGAATGTTTCTGTCCTTCCTTTACAAAGGCATGGTTTTTCTTACCTGCATTGGTCCCCGGTTTTTTGCCTAATCAAATCAAAACTACTTTGCTTAATCTGTCATATCCTGTACTACCATAGTCTATTTAACCAACCTATACCCCATCCCCTAAAGTCTTCTTATTCCTACTTCATTTTTCATCATGGGATTTCCTTATCTCAACCGCCCTCCATTCTTCCTCCATCTACAGATGCCTAACATAAGGTCTAGCTTAAATAAATCTAATCCCTACAAATACCCTTGTAGTTACTGTTGCCCATTTTGCATTTTTTTCAACTCCTCTTACATTTACTGCACACCTCAGCACTCTGTTACGTATTACCTCAGTGCTCTTCAATGGAAATGCTTCAGTGGTCACCTTGGGAGTTGGATTCCAGGAGGTCTGGAGGGAGACTCCCAGACATCTCTAATTCCTACTTTACCCAAAGCAAATCCAGTTCATTATTAAGTATGGGCAGTTTGTATATAAGTTTTCATTCGAACAAATAGTTTAGCTGTCCCCCTTCCTGCATCCTCCAAATTTTGAATAACACTGGATCTTTAGATGCTAATTGCCTCAAGTGTTAAAACACAATAGGTGAGGGACAGGATTTAATGCTGCTTCAGACTTGTACTACTACTCCTAAGCAACTGATACAATTTTGATTATAACGTGGGTACTTGGGAAATAATTTTAAAATTGCTCCCATTTTGGGAATAGGACATAGTGTTCAACATTACTTCAGAAATTTACCTTAATGAAGAACTCAGAATAATATTTCTGGGTTGTTCCTTAAGAAATTAACCTAAATTGTGCTCATCCTCTCTTTGGGACACAAAACCTAATCTAATCTAATTTAAAGCTGTCTTGTTCATATACACATATTTAGAGAAACCTCATTATTGGCATACCCTACTCTCCCAAATTTTGGTCAAACTTAAATATTATACTTATGTATTTGCACCAGCTTTAGTGTTACCCACCTGTTTTCGTTGACTTTTTCATTGCTGTGACCAAAAGACCTGCCAAGAACTATTTTGGAGGAGGAAACATTTATTTAGTGCTCATGGTTTCAGAGGCCTCAGTCCATACATGTCCTACTTTCATCCTCAGGGCCCAGAGAGAGGCAGAACATCATAGCAGAAGAGTGTGGTGGAGGAAAGTGGCTCAGGGCATTGTACCAAGAAACAGAGAGAGAGAGCTCTACTCAACAAGGACAAAATATAAACCCCAAAGGCATGCCCCTAGGGACACACCTCCTCCAGCCACAGCCTACCTGCTTACAGTTACCACTAACTTAATCAACATCAGGAAATTAATGTGCTAATTAAGTTAAGGCTCTCATAACCTACTCATTTCACCTCCAAACATTCTTGCATTTTCTTACACATGATTTTTGGGAAATACCTCAAATCTAAACCAGAATGCAATCTGACTTCTAGAATGATGTGCAGAGTACCAGTACACCTAAAAACTCAGAAAACATTAAATTAAGGGGCTGGGGTTGTAGCTCAGTGGTTTAGTGCTTGCCTCGTATGCATGAGGCACTGGGTTCAATCCTCAGCACCACATAAAAATAAATAAAATAAAGTTATAAAAGTACATATTTAAAAAAACATTAAATTAAGAATTTGGTGCACTGAAAAACATTTATTGTTGTTAATGACTGAAAAATGAAAAATGCCAGTCTTTCAGACCAGTTATTTCAGCTCTCTGTATTAAATCAATTATATAAACTAATAAAGACCTGAGTATTTAAATCAATTGTGCTATCAACTTGTTAATACTTTTATTTTGTTTTTTTTTTTCCTGCTTTCTGCCTGGTTCATTATCTTCACCTACAGGTGTACTTTTTTGTCGGCTTCCAAAGATTACTAACTTTTATCTGTATCACTAAAACTGAACTGCCTTGGCTCTACTGCTACTTTTACTGCTGCTTCCATTATTGCCTTCTTCAGCAAACTAAGGCTTTCAGAAGCCAAAGAATAACAAGAAATAAGCATCATATTAGAAGCCTTTCCACTATGAAACTTAAACTAAATGTGCTCACCATTATTTTGCTGCCTGTCCACTTGTTAATAACAATATACAGTGCCCTTATATTTATTCCATGGTATTTTCTTACCAATGCCAAGAAGAAAAACGCTATGGCAAAGAGAATAAAAGCTAAACCTACTTCAGACAAACCTGGAAGTCCATATCGCTCTGTCACACACTTCGACTCACTAGCTGTCATAGACATCCCTGGAGCAGACACTCTGGATAAATTATTTGACCATGCTGTATCTAAGTTTGGGAAGAAGGATAGCCTTGGGACCAGGGAAATCCTAAGTGAAGAAAATGAAATGCAGCCAAATGGAAAAGTCTTCAAGAAGGTAAAGCATTTTTGTTCTTTTAATTTTTTTAAGGAACTTCATTTTTCTTTATCATAAATTGAGGGAATTTTAAATATGCCGCCATTCTGTTACAGTACTGTATAACTAAATATCAAAAGGCACTTTTCATGGCTTCTGGGTATTTGCTTAAGGGCACTGTGCACTTTGAATGTTATTGTAATTACTTATTTGAATAAATATACTAATATTAGAGAATGTCTCACTTTAACAGTTAATTCTCGGGAATTATAAATGGATGAACTATATCGAAGTGAACCGTAGAGTAAATAACTTTGGTAGTGGACTTACTGCATTGGGACTGAAACCAAAGAACACCATTGCCATTTTCTGTGAGACCAGGGCTGAATGGATGATTGCAGCACAGACCTGCTTTAAGTACAACTTTCCTCGTAAGTGCCCTATGTTTCTTTTGGTGTGGGGTGGGTGCTTTGCTTAAATGTGAAAATTGGTCCATAGGCTGGATATATAGCTAGCTCAGTGTTAGAGCACTTGCTTAGAATGTCTGAAGCCCTAAGTTCAATCCCAGCACAACATACACAAAAAAACAATTGTTCTGAGATGCTCCTG
Source organism: Urocitellus parryii (assembly GCF_045843805.1). Classification (NCBI taxonomy): domain Eukaryota; kingdom Metazoa; phylum Chordata; class Mammalia; order Rodentia; family Sciuridae; genus Urocitellus; species Urocitellus parryii. The sequence continues at coordinate 39,611,641 of NC_135547.1, forward strand.
TTTTCAAAGTAGGTCATCTGAACTGGTAGTGTAGCTCAGTGGTAAAGTGCTTATCTAGCATGCTTAAGGCCCTGGGTTCAGTCCTCCAGCACTACAAAACAAATAAAAGTAAAAACAACCTGCCAAAAAAACTTTGAAACAAAATAAATGCTCTTTAGCCTTTCTTTCGCATGAGTTATGTCTATAAAATGGTATGTACTGTTGTGACTAAAAGATGTCCAATAACTCCTGTCAAAGATAGTAACTTGTACAAGCTAGTATGAGAATTGGCATCTTAATGGGTATAATGTGGAATTTTACTTTTCTATTGGAAATGAATTATGCCTGAAAGGCTTGGGATTTGGGGGTTTTGGTTTTGTATATGCAAAATGATTAAGGCAACAACAACAAAAAAACATTGCTTAGGATAATTCTAGTTCATTGGTTGACTTAGATGCCTCTTATTTGACTTATTCCATTTTGCACATGAAATTGGTTTGTAACATCTTGAACTGGTATTAGAGATGTTAGATGGAAAGTAAAATTGGGTATGTTTCTGATATGTAAGCATTTGTTTTTGCCATTGTGTAAGAAATTTTTAATATTTGAGTTCAGAACAATGTCTTGCCACAAAGCAAGCACTCCGTTGTTTTTTGAGTGAAATAGAATATCCTAGGTTTAGTGTAAGAATCAGAGTTTGTATATCAAACAAAAATAGATAATATGAAAATGATTCCATAGGTACCCATAACCCAACTTCAAACAATCATCAACAGTGAAAAGTGGCTATTCTTAACTATGTTGATGTTTCTGTTACCAAGAGCTGAATTTCCATGTCAACTTTAGGTTTAAGTTTAGCAGATGTCCTTTGATTCCACCTAAACTTGTTTTAAGTTTATATTATCTTTGTGTAGTGGCTGCTAAGGAGTAGAACTCCTTTGCCCCCTCAGGTAAGACATAGAAGTCACTAATCAGATTAGAAATTGGACCCACTGAAAAAGCTTCTTAGAAAGAGTGAGAACATTATTAGTGGCTAATCTTCTGACATGAGATTCTCAAGCTTTATCAAGAATGGATCTGTTTGGGGGAACCATGACCAATAAAAGTATGTGGCACAAGGGAGCTCTTGCTGGGATAGCCCTGACCTGAGTTAAGAGTTTGGCCAGGACCTGATGACCTTGAACATTATAGTTGACTGATTTTTGGTGAGTTATGACACTTCTAGTATTTCTGGGTTTGTTCGGGTTTAGAAAGTTAGAGTGGGTTGGGGGTAGAGTGCTTGCCTAGTATGCATGAGGCCCTGGGTTTTATCCCCAGCACTGCAAAAATATATATATATATATATATATATATATAAATTCCTGGGAATTTGTAAGGATACCTTTGGGGTATTTGGGAGACTTTGAAATAAAATTAAACTACGAAATGCATTTATGTCTTTTAGTGTTCATATCATTAAGGACTGACTTAAATGTTATCTTTCTAGTAAGTATTTATTGTTTAATATTTGTTTTTTTAATTACATAGTTGTGACTTTATATGCCACACTTGGCAAAGAAGCAGTAGTTCATGGACTAAATGAATCCGAGGCTTCTTATCTGATTACTAGTGTTGAACTTCTGGAAAGCAAACTTAAGGTAAGTATGAAAGTTTCCTTTTGTAAACTTTATTTTTAATACATAAAATATCAAAATTATTTATATTCATGGGGTATTATGTGATGTTTCAAAACACATATACATTATGCAATGTTTAAATCAGTTTAAATTTACTGTTTCCTCAAACATTTCTTTATGGTAAAAACTTTCAATATACTTTTTATTTTCTAATATACTTTGTTCTAGCTTTTTGAGACACATAATGCATTATTGTTCTCTGTAGTCATCCTACTATGGAATAACACACCAGAACTTCATGCTCCTATCCAACTGTAACTTAGTGTCCATTGTTAAACCTCTCCCCATCCCCCCCCCCTTTTCCCTTTTATTATCCCCAGCCTCTGGCAATTACCATTACATTCTACTCCAAGACCAATTTTTTGGAATCCACATGTGAGTGGGATCATGCATTATTTGTCTTTTTGTACCTGGCTCATTTCATTTGACATAACAATCTCCATTCTATCTATCTTGTTGTGAAGAATAGAGTTTTCACTTTTATGGTTGCATAGCATTCCATTGTGTATGTGTATCACATTTTCTGTATTCATTCATCCACTGATGGACACTTAGGTTGTTCTGTTTCTTGGCTATTATAAATAATGCTGCATTGGAGATGTGGCTCAAGCGGTATCGCGCTCGCCTGGCATGTGTGTGGTCTGGGTTCGATCTTCAGCACCACATACAAACAAAGATGTTGTGTCTGCTGAAAGCTAAAAAATAAATAAATAAATAAATATTAAAAAAAGAAAAAGAAACCTGCTTATTTAAAAATAAATAAATAAATAATGCTGCTATGACCATGGGAGTGCAGGTGTCTCTTTACCACAATGATTTCACTTTATGTGGACATATACTCAGTAGTAGATTGCCGAATAATATGGTAGTTCTGTTTGAGGAACCTCCATACTGTTTTCCATAATGGCTATACTAATTTATATTTCTATCAACAATGTACAAAGGCTCCTTTTTCTTCACATCCTTGCTAGCATGTATTTTTAGTTTTTCTGATAATAACCATTCTAATTGATATCTCATTATGACTTTGATTTTCATTTCCCTAATTATTAGTGACGTTGAGCATTTTTCATACACTTGTTGGCCATTGTATATCATCTGTTGAGAAGTGTCAATTTAGGTGTTTTGCTCATTTTAAAATTTGGTTATTTGTTTTTGTTCTTTTGAGTTTTTTGGAATTCCTTGTGTATTCTGGATATTAAGCCCTTGTCAGATACATAGTTTACATATATTTTCTTCTATCTTATAGATTGTTGTTTCACTCTGATGATTGTTTTCCTGCATGTAGATACCCATTTTCCCCCAGCACCATCTCTTTTCTTTTTTTATTAGAGCATTATAATTATACATTAGTATTTGGGTTCACTTTGACAAAATCATACATGTAAAGAATTTGTTTTTAATCCCTGTCCCTCCTTTTTCTTCCTTTCTCCCTCCCCTATTCTCCTTCCTCAACTGTACTAATCTTCTTTTTACTTCTTTATTAACTTATTTTTGATTGGTACTTTTTACAAATACATAAAGGTAAAATTCTCTTTAGTGTATATATATAAAATTCTCTTTTATTTATATATATATATATATATATATATATAAATGATTCTGTTAGATTCATTCCATATTTCTTCCCCTTTCCCTTCTTTCCTCTTTCCCTCTCATTCTCCTAATTCACCGATCTTCCCTATATCCTTGCAATACCCCATCCCCTCTCCCACTGCTATCTTTCCCTTATTTTGCTGTATCTTCCACATACAAGAGAAAACATTTGACCCTTGATTTTTCTGAGTTTGGCTTATTTCACTTAGCATGATGTTTTCCAGTTCTACCATTTAGTGCAAATGCCATTATTTCATTCTTCTTTATGCTTGAGTAGAACTCTATTTTATATCTATCTATCTATCTATCATCTATCTATCTATCTATCTATCTATCTATATATCTATATATATATCTATATCTATCTATCTATCTATCTATCTATCTATCTATATATATATCTATATCTATCTATCTATCTATCTATCTATCTATCTATCTATCTATATATATCCTTGCCAGTATTTGTTATTATTTGTTTTCTTGATAAAATTGACATTCTAACTTGAGTGAGAAGAAATATTAGTGTAATTTTGATCTTCATATCCCTTGATAGAGATGTCAAATGCTTTTTCATATATTGGTGGTTATTTATGTTTCATCTTTTGATTTCTGTTTAGTTCTTTTACACATTTATTGATTTTTTTCTTTTTGGTATTGAGTTTTTGGGTTTTTTTTTTATATATTCTGGATATTAATCTGCTGTTAGAGAAGTAGTTCCAGCACTGTTTCTTGAAAAGACTGTCCTATGTGCTCTTAGCACCTTTGTTGACAGTTGGCTATAGGTGCTTGAGTTTACTTCTAGGCTCTCTATTTTATTTCATTGGTCTATGTGTCTGTTTTTATGTCAGTGTCATGCTGTTTGGATTACTATAGCTTTATAGGATATTTGAAAGTAAGATAGTATGATGCTTCCTGCCTTTTTCTTTTTGTTCAAGATTGCTTTGGTTATTCAGAGTTTTTTCATTTTTCCATACAACATTTTCATAGGGATTGCATTGAATCTCTAGATCACTTTGGGTAGTGGACATTTTTAAAAATTTTTTTGGTTGTAGATAGACAGAGTACCTTTTTTAAAATTTTATTTTTATGTGGTGATTAGGGTCAAACCTACTGCTTCACACGTGTGAGGCAAGTGTTCTACCTCTTAGCTACAACCCCCAGCCCCAGTATGGACATTTTAACATTATTGATTCTTTCAATCCATGAACAAGGGATGTCTTACCATTTATTTGTGTCCTCTTCAATTTCTTTCACTAGTGTTTTATAATTTTTATTGTGGAGATCTCTTACCTCCTTGTTTAATTTTTGTATGTATTTAATTTTTTGGTAGCTATTTTAAATTAGATTGCTTTCTTGATTTCATTTTGAGATAATTCACTACTGGTGCATAGAAATTCTGCTGATTTTTGTATGTTGATTTTGTTTCCTGCAATATTGCTGATTTAATTTATTAGCTCTATTTTTTTTTTTCTGATTGTGGAGTTTTGGGGGTTTCCTGTATGTAAGGTCATGAAAGTGACAATTTAACGTCTACTTTTCCAATTTGGATGCCCTTTAATTTTTTTTAAATTTTCTCTAGTTGCTCAGGATAGGGCTTCTAGCACTGTGTTGAATAAAAATGATGAAAATGGGCATCCTTGTCTTGTTCCAGATTTTAGAAACCTTTCAGCTTTTCACCGTTCAGTATAATGTTAGCTGTTGGCTTATCATAAATGTTCTGTATTATATTGTTGTGTGTATATTATATGCCTAATTTGTTCAGCAGTTTTATTATGAAGGGATTTTGCATTTTATTGAATGCCTTTTCTGCATCTGTTGAGATGACATATAGATTTTGTCTCATTTTTATTGAAATGGGTGCATTATGTTTTGGTTTCCATATGTTGAAACACCTTTGCATCCCTGGGTTGAATCTCAGTTGATCATAAAAATCTCTAATGATCCTTCATATTTCTTTGGTGTCAGTTGTAGTATTTCCCTTTTCATTTTTGATTTTATTCATTTGAGTCTCCTTTTTTCTTAGTCTATCTGTGAGTTTGTCTATTTTTCTTATATTTTTGGAACGAACACCTCTTGGTTTTCTTGATATTTTATATTGTTTATTTAATGTCTATTTCATTTTATTTATGCTCTTACTTTTTAATTTCTTTCCTTGTACTAATTTAGGAATTGTTCTTATTTTTCTAGTTCTTTGAGATACAGTTATCAGTTGATTATTTGAGCTCTTTCTGCTTTTTTTAATTTAGATATTAATTGCTATAAATTTCCCTCTTATTACTGCTTTTGCAATATCCCATAGGTTTTAGTATACTATGTGTTAATTTTCATTTGTTTAAAGACATTTTTAGGGGCTGGGGATGTGGCTCAAGCGGCAGCGCACTCGCCTGGCATGTGTACGGCCCGGGTTCGAACCTCAGCACCACATACAAAGATGTTGTGTCCACCGAAAACTAAAAAATAAATATTAAAAAATTCTCTCTTTCTCTAAAAAAAGACATTTTCAGTTTACTTTTTGATCTCTTCCTTGATCAATTTTTGTTTAAAAACAAGTTGCTTACTTTTCATGTATTTTTAGATTTTTTTTTCATGTATAGATTTTTCATACATTTATAGATTTTTGCTTTGTGGTTATGATGAAGCTTACAAAATTTCTTTTGTTTTCCACCAAACTATTTTAAATGATATCAACTTAGCATTATCATAAAAAAGAAAAAGAGAATATATACTATAAGAAAACTCTGCACTGCTACTTCTTTCTTTCCCACATTTTGAATTTTTGATATCTAATATTACATCTTTTTATATTGTCCATCTCTTAAGACATTAGTGTAATTATTTTTATATTAATTGTTTTGTAGTTTCATCCTGAAGATAAAAGGGCTATGTACCATATTTAAAATATAAAAGCATTCTACTTTCTGTGTATATTTGCTCTCAATAGTGAAATTTTCTTTTAATTCACCACAGTCTTTATGGGTTGGACTGGAAAATGTTCGATTATTGAGTTTTTGTTGAAGGCCCAAATTCAATAGCTGGGTTTTCTTTCTATTCAACAGACTGCACTGTTAGATATCAGTTCTGTTAAACACATAATTTATGTGGATAATAAGACTATCAATAAAGCAGAATACCCTGAAGGATTTGAGATTCACAGCATGCAATCAGTAGAAGAGTTGGGATCCAAGCCAGAAAACTGTAAGTAAAGCAGTTAAAATAAATTCATTTTTCTATCCAAGGTTTGTCATTTCATAGGTTAGGAAAAAAGTGACATGAGGGAAAACACTAAAGATTTTTGATTAAAAAACTTTTTAATTATTTAAAAACTGTCAAAATATATATGATGAAGATTTTTGTCTCCCTTTTTCCTCAAGAGGGAACCATTGTTTAAAATTTGCTAAATAGTTGAGTTGTAATAAATGGTTAGATTTTTGGCAGATTTGCCAAACTTTTTTTTTTTTTTTACCAGAGATTGAACCTAAGGGTGCTTAATCACTGAGCTACATCCCCAGCTCTTTTATTTTTATATATGTATTTGAGACAGAGTCTTACTAAATTGCTTAGGTCCTCGCTAAGTTGCTTAGGGCCTTACTAAGTTGCTGAGATTGCCTTTGAACTTGCAATCCTACTGCCTCAGTCTCTTGAGCTGCTGGGATTATAGGTTAATAATCCCGTAATTATAGGATCATGCCACAGCACCTGTAAAAACTTTCCTTTTTTAAAAAAATAGCTTATAAAATAAATATTAAAAATTCAAAAAAAAATAGCTTATAAAACTCTTCCATTTTGAACTCACAAAAAGAAAAGATCTTGGGCTTTTCATTCAATAGTTTTTTAAAAAATTCTTAATATTAGCTATCTTAATGATGTCTCAGAGGATCAAAGATGTTCACCAAGATTAATGCTTTGATTTATTCTACCACTGAGGTGGTAGTTGGTATGTCATTTGAAACTAGTAAATGTACTTTGTAGCAAATTGTCAGTCATTAGGAAAGAGAAAATTAATGTCCCATGAGAATAGTTTTCTTCTTGTGTTACATGTGAAGGTCATAATACTGAACTAGATGAGGACAGAATACATTTGGGAAGGAGAAAATATTGTTTGAACCTCTACTCTGTCTCAGAATAATTTACCATTAGAGAATTAACATATATTTACAATTATAGGTATAGATCATAGCTTACTTCTATGTGTGGAAAATGACAGAATCTGTCTGAAATTTTATCCTACTTGCAAGTGAGCCTGCCAAATTTCTTATAGACAGAAGACTTTTAGGTCAAGGATGAAGTTTTTTTTCACTAACAACACTAGCAGTAGCTAGAGTATTATATTAGCTTTTGTATCATGGGAGAGGAACTCGGAGCTTAGGGAATCAAATGTTTTATTATCTTCATTGTACTGGACAGTAAGCACATCAGCTGTTTGCTCTGTTTAGAGAGACTATCTCTGTACAAACATCCTTGAAAAAGTAGTTTGGAATAAAGTCTGTTCACAAATGTGCAGGAAACATGAGACCCATAACCATTATTTCTGAATATCAGGATGATCCTTCAAGATTGGTGTGTACTTGATTAGGACAACCTGATTGGTAGTAAGTAATCAGCAGATTACAAATTCCACTGATTAATTAAAGGGTGTTGGTAAAAAAAATTTAAGGGGATATTAGTCCTCATAGTTTTATTTGAGCAATGATATGACAGTCCATCTATCTTACCTAGTTCTCCTCTTCTCTAGGATATATATATTTTTGTGGTACTTTACCTAGTAGACAGTTACTATTATGATGACACTTTTTTGAATGCTTATTCAAATTGGACATGCAGAAAGTGTCATGTTGTATGCTAAGATTGAGAGCTTAATATGTCTATTGCTGCTGCTTTAGTTATTCATCAGAGGATATATACATTCCCTAATTTGCTTGGTTTATAAACAATGACAGTGGATATGTGTTTTGGTCAACTTTTTCATTGCTGTGACCAAAAGGCCTTACAAGAACAATTTAAGAGGAAGTAGTTTATTTGGGGATCATGATTTCAGAAGTCTCTGTTCATAGATGGCTGACTTCATTCCTCAGGGCCCATGGTAAGGCAGGACATCAAGGTGGAAGAATGTGGTGGAAGAAAGTGGCTCAGAACATCATACTAGTAAGCAGAGAGAGAGAGAGAGAGAGACTTCTCCTCTCACCAAAGACAAAATATATACCCCAAATACAACCCCTCATAGACTCAGCTCCTTGAGCTACACACTACCTGCTTATAGTTACCACCCAGTTAATCTATTCAAATGGATTTATACACCAATTATTTTAAGGTTCTCATAACCTAATCATTCTACTTTTAAACTTTCTTACATTGTCTTACATGTGAGCTTTTGAGGGATACCTAATATCTAAACCATAACAATATCTTTAAGAACATTAGATTGAGCCATTTTAAGTTAAACTGAGTGTTTCAATGGTATATCTTGCTTTTTAAAATTTTTATTTTAACACATATAAAATATTAATCATTTTTGCAAAGATATTTATTATAATAATATTTATAAGCTCTTAATTCTAATGATGTATCTGCCATTCTTGGCTATTTTGGTGTATCCTGGGAAGGACAGGTAGCTACTGGGTTAACGTGATAGATTGTCTTGAAATTGGAAGCTCTAATGTGCTGTTTAAGTCTTTCATTAGAATTTTAAAATCATTTTTAAAATCACCTTAAAGATCTAATCTAGTAGTTTTCAACGACAGGGATCTATAAGAATCATCTATAGAGTGATATAATCACCTATAGAGTGAATCACCTATAGAGTGATATAGTGAATATAAATTCAGAAATGGGGTTTAGAAATAGAATTTTGTTAAAGCTCTTCAGGTGATTCCAATGCCTACCAGTAGTTAAAATCATGAGCTAGTCAACTGACTCATTTTTAGAGGTGGGAAAACTGAGGCTTGAAGAGTTTACACACAATTGTGTATACTGATTCTCCAAAGTCCTGGAAATCTTCTCACAACACTGCTCACTATACAACACTGGGAAGAGGCATGAACAGATAGGCATGAACACACATATACATCCAGAAAATGAACCAAACTGTGTTTGAAATTATAATTGTAATTAACCAGAGTTTTTGCTTTTGATGATCAATATACAGTATTATAATTATGTAGCCTTGAATATATTATTGTTTAGTAATTTAACTTTTGAACTAAAAAAAAAAAACATGGTGCTTTTTCATTTATTTAGCAACCATTCCACCAAACAGACCAACTCCTTCAGACATGGCCATTGTCATGTATACCAGTGGTTCAACTGGCCGCCCTAAGGGAGTGATGATGCATCATAGCAATTTGATAGCTGGAATGACAGGCCAATGTGAAAGGATACCTGGACTAGGGTAAGAGAGAATTATTCAACTTTATTCTTTGAAATACAGAGCTTGTGTTCAGCATTCTCTAAACTATATTAAAATAATAAAGTTATTGATGTATCTGATTTTAAAATTCCTTTTCAAACTTGGAGTGGAACCAGCATTTGACTCAGTTATCCCACTCCTTGGCATATACCCAAAGGACTTACTTTTAGCATATTATAGTGACATGGCTATATCAGTGTTCATAGCAGCTAAATTTGCAATTCCCTAAGCTATGGAACCAACCTAGGTGCCCTTCAATAGATGAATGGATAAAGAAAATGTTGTACATATATACAATGGAATATTACTCAGCCTTAAAGAAGAATGAAATTATGGCATTTGCCAGTAAACAGATGGAACTGGGAACTATCACACTGAGTGAAATAAGCCATTCCTAAAAAATCCAAATTCCAAATGTTCTCTCTGATATGCAGATGCTGACTCACAATAGGTGCCAGGTGGAGGTTCACTGGATTGGAGGGAGGGGTTGTTGATGGGGGGGAGAAAGAGGGGATAGGAATAGGACAGTCAGTAGAATGAATTGGACATAACTTTCCCGTGTTCATATATGAATACACAACCAGTTAACTCCACGTCATGTACAACCACAAGAATGGAAAGTTATATTCCATGTATGTATAATATGTCAAAATACATTCTACTGTCATATATAACTAAAAGAACAAATAAGAAAATGCCTTTTCAAAAGTGGTTAAAATGTTTCTTCTATTTTATTTTAGACCAAAGGACACATATATTGGCTACTTACCTTTGGCTCATGTGCTAGAATTGACAGCAGAGATATCTTGCTTTACCTATGGCTGTAGGATTGGATACTCTTCTCCACTTACACTGTCTGACCAGGTGACAAACTTTTTAGTATATTGGTGTTACAATATTAAGTTATATTTGGTGGCATATTACTTAAACATGAGATATTTTAATTCAGTTAAAACTTTCTCTGTAACTTAAAAAATACTTGTTATGAGCAATATGTAACTACTGTAAATAACCCTGTGGTTTTGTTAGCATTGTTTCAGATACCTGTTTTTAAATTATTTTGAAATGAATAAATATTATCATCTTTTCTTTTCCTATTAATTATTTTTTACTCTGGAGAGCTAACATAAAAATATAAATATACTGAGCCTTTTTGACATATTAACCAGGACCACTGATGTGTTCTTCTAGAGGAGATGTGGAGTTTTGACCCAGTATTCATCTGAATTTTCTCTATACTTGTGCTGTCCTAAACAGTAGTTACTAGCTGCATCTTTAAGGAAATTAATTAAAATTTAAAAATTTGCTTTTTTATTTTCACTAGCCACATTTCAAGTTCTCAATAGTTATGTGTGATCAGTGGCTGCCATATTGGACAGAATAGATACACATTATTTTCATCCATGCAGAAACTTCTTATTGGACAGTACTGCAGCATCTCCAAGGACAGCCCTTGGCTTAGTATACTGAGTCAGGGTTCTCTTTCTCTGTTATTCATGGCAACAAACCCAACAATGGGTATGGTTCACTCATGTCTTTTAAGCACATCTATTGTCCACAGTTCTGTTATATGCCTTCTTTGGAATAGTTGTGATAGAAAAGACTCAACCAGGTATAGGAAAAAAATAGCTACTAAGAACATTGTGAATTTCAGGGTGCTGAAAGATAAAGTAAGTATAGGAATGACTTGACTCTGTGTGTGACTTTGACACTCCTGAGGACCCAACAGTTATTTTTAGATCTCTGGCCAACAGTGCCTATTATTTGGGGTCTGATGGTGCTAATTACTTTTAACTCTTTATAGAAATTCCTGTTTAGGGAGATTAGTAGGTTTGTATAGTAGTAAGGTAAAAAAATTAAATAGATTTTTTTTCAGATTTATTCGGGATTCTAACCACCTTTATCTGTGTTTTGTTTTTTGCTTTTGATGTATAACTTAAGGTGCACAAATATTAAGTGTATTACTTGATTAAATTTAATGTACACAACATGTAGATTTCTCATCATTACCATCCAGAGCAAGAAAAAAAAAAGTGTTCTCAACATTGTAGGATTTCCCTGTTTCCTCTTAGTCATTACCACCCCACAAAGATAATTCAGTTTCCTTTTAAAGTGGGTTTTGCTATGAAGAAGAGTTCTGTTCCAACTAACTACCAACTTTGTACTTTAGAGGATACAACCTGTTTGTAAGAGGGGGTGCTGCTGTATTTAATTTAACTCTTAATACTCAGCCCCAAATTAACCTTTAAAATTTTCCAAAATAGTAATAGGATAAGTAAACTATCAAATAAACTAATAAAACTTGATTTAGTAAAGTCAGAGTAGGCCTGTGTATATACAGGGCTTAAATTATGGGAAACATTTTAGAAACATTAGTGATGATTTTGTTTTGAGATTATAGTGGGAATTTCTTATGTTCAGAGACCTTATTAAAATGTGAAAACATGGTTCTGGGGTTGTGGCTCAGTGGTAGAGTGTTTGCCTAGCATGGGTGAGGCACTGGGTTCAATCCTCAACAACACATTAAAAAAATGAATAAAATAAAGTTATAAAAAATGTGAAAACATTTCCATAAGATTTGGGTATGTTTTTTCCCCTTTGGGGAAGTTCAGAAGCCTAGACTAGCACCATTCCCCACCCCCTTTTTTTACTGCCTTTCTAAGAACAATAGCCTCATTGTGGGGAAGGAAAAATAATTGGATCTATTGCTGGTCTGACTTAATTCTTGCTGTCTATTAGGCAAAGCTCTAGTACATTAGAAGCCTTTTAGATAAATTCACTCCTACTTTGTAAATGAACTTTACTCAAAGATAATGAATCTTTATTTAGTTGTAGATGAACACAATACCTTTATTTTATTGATTTATTTTTATGTGGTGCTAAGGATTGAACCCAGTGCCTGAAATGTGGAAGGCAAACACTCCAGCACTGAGCTATATCCCTAGCCCCAAAGATTCTGAATCTTATAGAAATATAAATTTTAGGAATCATCTTCAAGTAGAGATTAGAGGTACCACATTTGAAGCTAGCAGATGATAGTGATGTTGTCATAACTGGGGTTACTGTAATGGTAATAAGACAAATGAACTGATAATACAGGTTGGGCACCCCAACCCGAAAATCTGGAATCCAGAATGCTCCAAAATGCAAAACTTTTTGAGAGTTGACATGATACCACAAGTGGAATATTCCATACCTGATCTCATATAACAAGTCACTATCAGAACACAGGAGCACTGAAACTATTGTATAAAATTCCCTTCAGACAATATGTAGTAAGGTGTGTATGAGATGCAAATAAATTTTGTGTTTAGACTGGGGTCACATCCTAAGGTATTTCATATATATATATATATTTGTATATAATGTGTGAGGATGTGCATGCATATGCAGGTGTACACACATTCCAAAACCTGAAAATTTTATATCAGACATTTTTTGTCCTGAGGATTTCCTTCTTTCTTTCTTTCATTTCTAATAAGGGCTACTCAACCTGTATTACTATGAATAATAAAGAAAACATGAGGGGGCTAGGGTTGTGGCTCAGAGCACTTGCCTTGCATGCATGGACACTGGGTTCCATCCTCAGCACATAAAAAAATAAAATGATGTGTCAAAAAAAAAAAAAGAAAGAAAAAGAAAACAAGGAATGGCTCCCTGTGACTCCTGCTTATCTGGAACATCTTTCTATGGTAACAACTGGTCAGTAACACATGAGGGGCAGTTTCTTCTTGAAGGACTGAAAAGCTAATTTTCTCTCTACAAATTGGTTTTCCCCTGCATGGTGTGCATGTGTGTCTACAAATTTCCACTCACAAATGTGCACACACTTGCACATACATATGACATAGGAGTTTTTTTTTTTTTTAAATCTCCTTTATCTGTATTAAAGAAAAGCAGGAGAAAAATCAATTTAGTTTTACCAGCAGAACCTTATGTATGGTCAAGCTGGTGGTTCTTGTGAGTCACATGGCTTCTTAAGAGTTGATTATCTTCTTCCCTGTATTAGCCATCTAAACTTACATAATAAACTGCATTTCAGGAGCTTCTTATTTTTAATGTATTTTGGTGGGTAATTTTATCAAATTTTCTAACTATTGATCTGATGTTACTAATCCCAAATAGTATGTATGGATAAAAGAAGAAAGGAGGGGAGGGAGGCAGGGAGAGAAATACACATTTATATATATATATATTTATATACACACACATCTCTCCAACTTGGCCATTGGCATTGTCTTCCTATTTTACTGAGCAGAATATTATCCAATTAGGATTTCTGAATGTCAGTTGATACTCATACTGATGACTTTGAAATGTGTCCTTGCTTATTCATTAATCAAAGTTGCCTTTGATTTTGTTTTATTGTTAAATTTACTTTAATTGGCTTTTTTTGGAAAATGTCTGTACAAAAAATGCAGTTTGTGCTATATTTTGATGGTACATTATTAATAAGAATCTTTGATTCCCCAAAACTTCTCATTCTTCCTTCCGAATCAGAGTTTCTCCTCTATAGAAGGCTGAGACATGCTAGCAGCCATAATCTTCAGGATGAAGCACTAGATTGCTTACACTTTGGCTTTTTAGAGCAGTAGAAGAACAAATTCCTTGTGTAGCTCTGTCTTTGTTATTAATACTTGAGTTAGAACATTTTTTGCTAAGGTCGGTTTCCCTGATCATGATTATATTTTCTTTATTGTAGTCCAGCAAAATCAAAAAGGGAAGCAAAGGGGACTGTACTGTACTGAAGCCTACACTTATGGCTGCTGTTCCAGTAAGTACCATATATGAATATGAATAGAAGAGGATCCATTGTATAATTTCTTGCTTATACTTTGTCTTTGTAAAATATAATACTCTTAGATATATGTATACATTTCAAAATAATTTTACTTTATTGAAATGCATTCCTTAAAGTCTTAGATATATTGGCAAGATGAAATGGCAAGCTTTTGAAATCTACGTCTGTTAGTGTTTGCGGATCCTTGAAATTTGAGTGATGAAAATGACTTTGTTTCAACTACCTAGTTTGATAATTGGTCATAATATCTTAAGATAGGATAAACTCTAAAGATCATCCTGTTTAATCTTTTAATTTAAGAAATGGAACATGGAGGTCTGGGGCTGTAGCTCAGTGGTAGAGTGCTTGCCTAGCACATGTGAGGCACTGGGTTCGACTCTCAGCACCACATAAGAATAAATAAATAAAACAAAGATATTGTGTCCATCTACAACTTAAAAAAATGAAAAAGAAAAGGAACAAGGAAATACTGGGCTGCCCTAGAGAACTGAGGCAGCATTTCCAATTTTATAGGGCTGATTAGTGACAGAGCTGAGTCAAAGACGCAAGCCTCCTGACCTTTTTATGTGATAAAGGACAACTGTTACTTTGAGATAGCTCCCATAGGAAAAAAAATGAATTATTCAAAATCCTTATGTGAAATATTGCCTTTAAAAAAGCAAGATCTTGCTTTTTATAACCTTGGAATGATAAGTTTTGCAACATCTAATACATTCTTTCCAATTTGTGTACAATATCTTCTAGCACTTTTGTACTTTGGAAACCCCAGGGAGACTGTATATTGCTACTGCTTATATTATGATTGGATTTTAAATCTTACTTTAATATCTTTCACAGCATTACTTTTTTACATGAGAAGTCTGAGAATAGATAATGAAATGTTCAAGTTTTTCTAAGTATCACAGATGGAAGATATATGGTCTTTTTAGCTTCTGATTCAAAATTACAAAATAACCAAAGATTCATATCTGTCAGAGAAGCCTTTGTCTTTTTACTTAGAAGAACTGTAGAATTCAGTGTTCTCAAAATATGAGAGATTTCTGATTAAAGACATCATGAAACGATGCTAAGAACAGCAAGTGAAGTACTTACTGTGTTAATCCTCCTTAAGATTCTGCTGGGTGGGCCCTATTATCACCCTTTTTTATTATAAAGAATGAAATTTAATATTTGGTAGAATCAAAACTTGAACTCTACCAGTCTGATTAAAAAATCTTCTAACCACTATGACTGTCTATTTAGGATAGTTTTGTATTTTGTTTTGGGAAACAATATATTGGCTTGACTACCTAAAGTACAGGACTCCCTCATGAATCTCAACGTAGGGAGGGGAAAGGGCCAAGGTATCAAGTCAGGCCTGATTTTAGGCCTGAAGGATAAGCAGGAGTTAGCAGATAGGCTATTTATCCTCTAATTTCCCATTGCCCTTTCTTCCTTGCCTTACTTTATATGTTGGAGGGCTAACTTCTATGGATGACCAACCAGGGCTTCATTGCCTTATAATTTCTGATGGGGTTCAGCTAATTAGAAGTACTCATGAAATGAGAGTAGGAAGAGAGCACCAAATCTGTACATTTCTTACCTCAGTTTCTTCCCCACTGGTTTGAGAGTTTGTCAGTTGTCAAGCACCTGTTGGGTAGTCCCTTTTCGAATAGCTGTAACCAGCTCTTTTCCATGGCTACAGTCTTATCCAGGTTCCAGTGATAACTGTCCTTCTCTTACTTCTTCAAGCCTAAGATACTGAATAGTCTTCCGTGTTACTAGTCCATTGACACTTCAAAACTTGCGCATTCCCTTAGTTTTTTTCTACTCCTCTACAAATAGGCTCTTTTTTAAAAAAAGAATTTCCTTCTTGAGAACTATTTTGTTGTCATTATTATTATTCTTTTGTAGTACTGGAGATCGAATCCAGAGCCTCACGCATACAAGGCAAGCTCTACCACTAAGCTACATCCCCAGTCCAAGAACAGTTTTTGATAGATGTTGTTTTTTGAGTTTGTTTCATTCCTGGGTGAGAATAAAAGATTTATTTAGTACTGTTAACATTCACAATGTGATAATTCAGAATAAATCACTACTTCTTCTAAGCAGTGACTCAATGGAACATCATGTAATGTTAGTTTGAGATAAAGGGTGATTTGATGAGCTAACAGTAAATCCTGCCAACTTGTTGCAACTCTATAGTGTTACTCACTGAGGCCTTTCCACACCCATGATTAGTATCTAGTACTGAAAAAAAAAAAAAAAACAATGGAAGTGGTTCTCATACATCTGTCTTACTCCCAGGCACTTGCTTTTGTGTGTGCACATTTTAGGAACCCATATGTTTTTAATAGGGATAGTTATAGGATTTTAAACTTATTTAAATATTGGGATTTCTTAGTTACAGACCTAGAGAAATATTTCAATTATACAATCATTGATTCCTTTTGTAGAAATGGAGAAAACAACCTTTTAAGGAATGGTTCTGCTGACTTCATTTGTGATTGACTCTATTCAAACATTGAAATAACCATCCATAAAGTTATTCCTTGTAGGAGAACTTAATTTATACTGATGATTGACACTTGAAATATTTAGAACCAAGTATTTATAAGCAGGCGTGCTTTGTACAATATTTTTATTAATTTTTACAATAATTTTTATTAATTTGTGCTAAGTAATTTCAAGAAGACATCATTTAATGATGAGGATTTTTTTCTTTGTGTTATACCTGTTAACCTGGGAATTTTATATTCTAAATCTTGTCCTACCTCTAATTTTCCACATAACTGTAAGAATATTACTCTTTTTGTTATATTTTCTTTATTAAAATGGAATAGGAATGCCTAAATTACAGAGACATAAGATTTTTAAGAAACTGTAACACCAACTATCATGCTGCAAGTCACAAGGTCATAGTTAAAAGATAAAAATATTAGGATTAGTTTCAACATAGTTGGGTATTTCAATGCTATCTGATAATAAGTAAATATTTCTGTGAGAGCTGAGTGAATTCTCTGTACTTTAGTTAACATTTCTTAAAATGTTAGATGAACTTAGGGTATAGAACTGAAGAAACCCCTATACTTGTTCTTTATGTTATTTTAAATGAAATTTTTATTTTTGATTGTCAATTATATGTATGTATGGAGTCCAACGTGTTATTTTGATATATGTATTATCATTAGTCTTTTTGAATGAGTGAACATGTAAGTAAAATTAATTCTATAATGAAATAAATAAATATGTCCATTATCCTAGAGATATACCTAAGATTTCACAAATAAATTTATAAACTGTACCAGTGTTAGTGTAATTCTTTTCAGATTATTAAATGTTTTGCTTACTTTTTAGGAAATCATGGATAGAATTTATAAGAATGTTATGAGTAAAGTTCAAGAAATGAATTATATTCAGAAAACGCTATTCAAGATAGGGTATGACTACAAATTGGAGCAGATCAAAAAGGGATATGATGCACCTCTTTGTAATCTGTAAGTACATTTCATAGTCCCTGTGGTTGGAGCCTTTATTTATTTATTTTTTTGAGATAGAGTCCTTCCTTGTTTCCCACATGCTGGCCTCAAACTCCTGGGCTCAGGCAATCTTTCTGCCTCAGCCTCTTAAGTAGCTGGGAATATGAGTCCATGCCATTGCACCTGCAACATATATGTTTGGATGTGTGAGTGTGTGTTTAAATCTGGAATATGAAAAAGTAAATGGCAAGTTAATTTAGTATCACTATTACCACCATAATCTTAAGGCTGAATTTCTCTTTTATCCTCAGTATTTACACAGCAAGCACAGGAGTCTGAACTCTGAACTTGGCAATTTAATAAATTTTAATAATCAAGTAAATATTTAAGATTTAATTATAAAATTGGGTCTTGTGAAGAAAAATAAATAAATAGACATTTAAGTCAAAACACTTGAGTTTATAAAAAGTGTCAGTTCTGGCTTAAAAAGTGATCTTCAAGATTTATTTTTCATAGTTTTCTGTTTTATTGTATTCATAATATAGTATAGCAAATATATGAATATAACAGTTATTTTAATTGTGGTATTGGGTGTAGGGATGGGGAAGCATATTTCGTTTGAAGGAAGATAAAATAGGTGACTAACTGCTTCCAGGATAACTATATTTTTTCCTGTGACATCATTTTCTTTTATTCACTGTATGTCAGAGCAGTTTCCTGATACTATATATTCTCAGGATGGGTGTTTAGGAGCTTTTCTGGAATTTTTTTAAGGTGTAATAGTTGTTTCTTTATTAACATCTTATTACCATCATGCATCTAAAATTTGCATGTCCAACCATAGTTGAGAAATCTTTTCCAGAGTTTATGAATTAGTGTGTCACCAAGAATAATGTATTCGTGTATTAAAATCATTTATCTCTTCAGGTTACTCTTTAAAAAAGTGAAGGCTCTGCTGGGAGGGAATGTCCGTATGATGCTGTCAGGTGGGGCACCATTGTCTCCTCAGACACACCGATTCATGAATGTCTGCTTCTGCTGCCCCATTGGTCAGGGTTATGGCCTGACAGAATCATGTGGTGCTGGGACAGTTACTGAAGGTAAGCATTGTTAATGTGGCAAATCATTCTATATTAGTCACTACTAATAAAATTCATTTGAATTACCTTTGGAAACCATGATTTCTTTATAATATCTCTTAAATAATATCAGATTCAGTGGATGCCTACATTGTTTTAGTTTTGTGAATGTTTAAGAGTATATGTGTACCCTGTTCCCTTTAATTTTAAGCCAGGTAAATATTTATGCCATATTTTCAGTCTTCAAAATTTTATCACCCTGGTCCTTTAATCTTCTTTTTGTAAATTATCACTCCTTTGGAGAACTGTACTCATAGAATGAAGTATCACTAGTATGTTCCCCTTAAATAAACATTCCTGTCTTAAATTCTGTATTTTCACATCTTATTTTCAATACCCCAAGGCAAGATTTCTCAACCTTTGAAACAGACAATTATTGTTGAGTGCTCTCCTGTATATTGAAAGATGTTTAGCAGTCAGATACTAGTAGCAACTTGCTTAGCCCAGCTGTGACAATAAAACGTATCTCCAAACCTTGCCACATATCCCTTGTGGGACAAAATTACCCCAGGTTGAGAAACAGTGGGGTATAGGAAATTTTTAAATGATCTCTTCCTTTCTGTTGAGTGCCCTTTTGTTAGCTGCTCATAGCCATCCTTTAATGCCCAACTCTTTAATAAAAGTCTTCCCAAACTACTTCATCTTATGTTGATATTTCAAGTCTCTAAGGGACTATTGTATTTACCATTAGTACCATGCAGTTTAGTATTTAAATGTTCTCTCAATTGTTTCATGTGTATTTCTTCCTTACTTTATAAGGTTTCTGAGGGTAGGATTTCCTTACCCTTTATGTGTTTCCTTCAAAATATTTAATATAGTGGTGGATGCATAATAAGTTGTCTATAAATATATACGTGATTATTGCTAACAGTAATCACAAATTCCAAAGGATATTATCGGCATGATCATTATGTTTAACAGAGACTAACATTTATTGAACACTTAGTTTGTGCAAAGAAGGGTTAAGCACTTATCCACATACTATCTCATTTAATCTTCACAACTTATCCCTTTATGAGGTAGACCCAATTACTATCTCTGTTTAATAGATGGAGAAATGGAAGCATAAACAGGTTAAGCAACTTATCGAAGTTACATGGCCGATGAGTGAGAGAGCAGGAATCCTCATCAAAGAGATTTGTATATGTAATTTTCTAAAATATAATCTTGAAAGGCAAAATTACACTGTTGAAATAGAGTTGAAACACTGAAAAATGACCACCTTTTGCATTCCTGTCACTACAGCCTCTCCTTTGTCATCTTTCAGACGCTGGGTTTCTGGGTTCTCAATACATACATCTGAAATGTAGTATGCTAATATTCGTTGCTTTTCTTTCATAGTTACTGACTATACTACTGGCAGAGTTGGGGCTCCACTCATTTGCTGTGAAATTAAGCTAAAAGACTGGCAGGAAGGTAAGAATTTCATGACAAGCTCTAGTGATTCTAGATACACCCAAAACACTGCAAGCCTCAAGACATTTCTTTAAAGTGTTAGGTTGTCTAAGGGAACACATAGTGATTTTTCATGGATGCCTATGTCCTGTGTTTTCTTTTTACTCAGTAATACTTTTAGATTCCCAAGAAGAAAAGAAAATCTCTATATTCAAGGCCTGGTGATTCTCATCTTCGGAATACTTTATGGAAAAGTGGGAAAAATTCTGTGAGGTTTTCCCTGGGTTTGAAGAAAGTGAGGATCATTTGAAGTTCAATTTTGCAGGCAAGGATGTTGGGGCTGAGAAAGAAAACCCAGATTTTCAGGGGATGGAATGACTAATTTCACACATACATAAACTAACATTTTAGATCTTGACCCTAGCAAAGATTTTCATATTTCAAACTCACTTTTCCAGTCATCTTTATAGTAAAATTTTTACATGTACCTATAGAGACAAGCCAGTTAGAGGAAACTTGCACTGTACAGAAATTGGTCAGAATCCTTTTTATAAATAAGCTAGAAGCCAGGTACAGTGGTGTATGCCTGTAAATCTCAGTTACTTGGGAAGCTGAGGGAGGAGGATGTCAAGTTCAAGGCTAGCCTCAGCAATTTGACAAGACCGTGTCTCAAAAAAATTTTTGTAAAATACTTTTATTTATTTAGAGATGGGGTCTTGCTCTGTTGCCCAAGCTGGCCTCAAATTAAAAATCACATTTAAAAGTCAGTGCATTCCCAAGAGTTTTACACTTTAGACTGAATCTTCCTTTCATGTTGAGGCCATTCCAATTTTACAATGAAAATCTGAAGAAAATATAGGTAGTGTGTGTATAGATGTATTGGACATCAGCATCAAAATTGTTTTATTAGATGGGTTATTTTCTAGGCACTTGATTCAGAGAAATGACTATAGTAAAACTTGTTAAGGATATTTTTGCCTTTGACTTTTATTTTCTAATTTCCTGGTGGTATATTTTGATGTCAGTTTGAGGGGGTTCTGTATTGAAAATATATTTGGAGTTTTCCTTGCTGTGAAGGATTTTTGGCATTATATAATAGGAATGATCTTAAAGTTGTACATATAGTAGATTTTATCATATTGACATAATGAATACTTTTAAATTTATAAGAATAGCTAATAAAGGAACTCTATGAACCCTAAGCTTCAGTGGTGAAGGTTTTTGTCATGGGAAGGTAGTTGTTGATGGTGATTACTGTTTAGCCTTTCCTGGTGCTCCTGACATCATAGACACCCACAATCTTCATATAAAACTGATTAAATGTAAACTAATACTCTTCCAACTAATAATGAAGAGTTTATTTTTTTTAGTTATAGATGGACACAATATCTTTATTTTATTTATTCATTTTTATTTGGTGCTAAGAATCAAACCCGGTGACTCAAACATGCTAGGCAAATACTCTACCACTGAGCCACAACTCCAGTTCCATAATGAAGAATTTGATCAGCAGGAAAACATTAACAAAAGAACTTTAAGAATTAATGAAGTTATGAGGAAGTGCTGGCAAATGAAATCTACTAAATTATACACTATTCATGTACAAATATGCCACAATGAATCCAGCTTATACATATAATGCACTAAATAATAATAAGGAGATCAGCAGAGTAGAACAAGTGGGTCAGGAGGAAGGAGTAGAGGAGGGAAAGGAAAGCTACTGAGGAATGAGATTGATTAAATAATAATGTGCATATATGAATATGGCATAATGAATCCTACTAATGTATAATTATAATGCATCAATAAAAAAGTTAATGAAGCTAAATTTTGTTTTAGAATAATAACTAATTTGCTTTTATTATCTGCAGGTGGTTATACAGTTCATGACAAACCAAACCCCAGAGGTGAAATTGTCATTGGTGGACAAAATATTTCCATGGGATACTTTAAAAATGAAGAGAAAACAGCAGAGGATTATTCTGTGGATGAAAATGGACAAAGATGGTTTTGTACTGGTGATATTGGAGAATTCCATCCTGATGGATGTTTACAGATTATAGGTCAGTGTATGCTCTTCTCGTGTATTTTTCTTTAGTTTTTGTGATTTCAACATATCAATAGGGTTGATGTTATATGGTTTCAATCTTTGGGCAAGTTATTTATGACTGAGCTTCTCCATTTATAAAATAGGGACAACAATACAAATCTCATATAATATCTGTTAGGACTAAATGAGTTGATATATATAAAATTCTTAGAGAAGTACCTTGACCTTGGTATGCTGTAACAAAGGTATCAGCTACAGAAGCATTTGAGTGTAATAAAAATGGGCAGGAAAATAAAAGATTGGCTAATGAGAAAACAAAAATAGTTCAAGAGAAGTATGTTTTGGTTAACTACATGTTGTTCTGCAGAACTAGTTACTATAAAATACTCTATTCTAGGCCTTACACTTGACCATCCCACCCAAGGGACAACATCTTAGTGTGTGTGTGTGTGTGTGTGTGTGTGTGTGTGTGTGTGTTTTCCCGGTGCCCATTTATATGGCTCTAACCAGCCCTTAAACTTAGAAAATGATAATATCAGTCCTAAACACCAGTCTATTCTTCTGAGAATGTCAGTTGCTTTGACCTTACCCTTACTGAGCTTACAGAAGTAGT
Source organism: Urocitellus parryii (assembly GCF_045843805.1). NCBI lineage: Eukaryota > Metazoa > Chordata > Mammalia > Rodentia > Sciuridae > Urocitellus > Urocitellus parryii. The sequence continues at coordinate 39,634,754 of NC_135547.1, forward strand.
CCTTTATGTTCAAAGACCAATTCCAAAAGTGGCACAAATTGAAATATTCTGTTCATTTTAATTAGGCAAAAGCTGACTTCCTAATAAGGACGACTCTGCAGAGTCCCAGTTAGGCCCTTTTCAAGCCTTAAATCATAGCTCTAGGGACCCATTTCAATCTGTTGCTGGACTTTACAGTTTCTGACCCAAATATGGAGATTACCTGGGAAAATTGGTTTTTCATTTAGAACTTTGATTTACTGGGGAAATTCCCAGGAAACATGGTTCAGTTGAGAACCAAGTCTTTTTCCCTGTGTGTCTTAATTGCACTGGAAACGAAAGTTATTTCTGTAGAGTGTTCTCCCAGGCTATGGGTAGGCAAATCAGTGCTCACACAAAGGTCGTCAGGCAAGTTGATGATTATTTAAGCTGGGTCATCCTGTGCCAGTACTTTCTTAGAGCACAATTATTTAAATAAAATTTTAAATATGGAAAATTGGGGATTAACATTTATTGAATTTGCTCTATATGGCAGATATAGTGTGACATCCTATATGAGTTAGGCATCAATATTCCTGATAAAAGTGAGAGTGAGAAAGGCTGGAGCTCTGGCTCAGTGGTAGAGCACTTGCCTAGCATGTGTGAGGCACTGGGTTCGATTCTCAGCACCACATATAAACAAACAAATAAATAAAGGTCTATTGACAACTAAATTTTTTTTTAAGTAAGAGTGAGAAATGTTAAATAACATGCCAAGAATCTCATAGCTAGTACTGGGCAGAGCTACCATTCAAATCTAATGCTTCACCAGGGCACAGTGGTCCATGGCCTATGATCCCAGCAATTTGGGGGCTGAGACAGGAGGATGGCAAGTTTGAGGCCAGTCTGGGCAACTTAGTGAGATCCTGTCTCAAAGTAAAATTTAAAAAGGACTGAGAATGGTAGAGCACCTGGTTCAATCTCCAGTATACCCCCCCACCAAAAAAAAAAAACCCTCAATAACCAAAAAACTAATGCTTAAAAATTCTGTTCTTTCTATTAATTTCATTTTAATATTTAAGATTATGATAAGATGTTCAAGCTTTGAGTATAGGGTATAGCTTTTAGCCAATACTTCTTTAATTAGGCATTTTCTTTTTTACTGATATGTATAGACAGTATATCTATATGTAACAAGATTTTAAAAGAAGTACCTTGTAAATAAAGATTAAGGCAATGAAATTCAAAGAAAATCAGAATTGTTTATTCTGTTGAGTGTGGTGGTGCACACCTATAATCCCATTGGCTTAGGAGGCTGAGGAAAGAGGATCACAAATTCAAAGCTAGCCACAGCCGCTTAGGAAGGCCCTAAGCAACTTAGCAAAATATGAAACCATGTCTTTAAATAAAATATAAGAAAGGCTGGGGATGTGACTCAGTGGTTAAGTGCCCCTGGATTCAATCTTTTGTAAACCCCCCCAAAAGAATTGTTCATATCTTAATGAAACAGACCATGAATAACTTAACATTATTCATGTCTTACAGATCGTAAGAAAGATCTGGTAAAATTACAAGCTGGAGAATATGTGTCTCTTGGGAAAGTAGAAGCAGCACTGAAGAACTGTCCTCTTATTGACAACATCTGTGCTTTTGCCAAAAGGTAACTTTCAAAAATGACATTTTATGTTTCATATACTTATAGTAAAAGGAAAATAAGAAAGGAATTTGATTATTTATGATCATTAGTGTAACATCAAACTCCTCTTAGAACTTTCAACAGAGTTTAAAAATCACATCTATGAAAGTTCTTGAATTCAGTAAAGGATCATCAACAACTAAGAAAAAGCCTAAGGTATTCAAATATTTTTTATGTGTTATAATGTTTTATTTTTATGGGCTTTGTTCTTTTTTTGAAATCATAATTGTGGTTATAAACTGACAAAATTCACCATCTTCATTTCTAAGTGTACAGTCCAATAGTGTTAATTATATGTATCTTGTTAGACAGTCAATCTCCAGAAATTTTTCATCTTGCAAAACTAAAACTCTATACCCATTAAACAACTCTCCATTTCCCCCTTCCCTCAGCCCTTGACAACCACCATTCTACTTTCTGTTTCTATGAATTTGACTATTCTAGATACCTCATATAAGAAGAATTATGCAGTATTTGTCTTTTTTATGTCTGGATTATTTCACTTAGCATGATGTCCTTAACATCCATCCCTGTTGTAGAATGTGTCAGAATTGCTTTTCTTTTTAAGGCCAATATTATTCTATTGTATATACATAGAATGTACAATTATATATATATTCTTCTGTCAATGGGCACTTGGGTTCCTTCCACCTCTTGACTGTTGTGAATAATACGGCTATGAATCTCTTCAGTATTCAATTCTTTTGGATACATACCCAGATGTGGAATGGCTGGATCATATGATAATTACATTTTTAATTGTTTTTGAGGAACTGCCATACTGTTTTCCATAGTGGCAGAACCATTTTTACATTTCTACCAACAGGGCACAAGTATTCCAATTACTCCACCTTCTTAACAACATTTGCTTCTGCCTTTTTGTTGTTTTATAATAATCATCCTAATGAGTGTGCAGGGATATCTCATTTTTGTCTCGATTTGCATTTTCCTAATGATTATTACTGTTTGAGCTTCTTTTTTTTATTGGTTGTTCAAAACATTACAATGCTCTTAAGCTTCTTTTCATAGGATTGCTGGCCATTTGTATATCATCTCTGGAGAAATTTTTATTTATATTGTTTGCCTGATTTTAAATTGACCTATTTGTTTTTTTATCACTATTATTAGTTGTAGGAGTTCTTTATATATTCTATAGAATAAGCCCTTATCAGATACATGATTTTTCAAAAATTTGTTTTAGTTGTATATGGACTCAATTCCTTCATTTGTTTTTATATGGGTGCTAGGATCAAACCCAGTGCCTCACATTTGTGAGGCAAGTGTTCTACCACTGAACTACAACTCCAGCTCCCAGATGAAAGATTTTAAGATATTTTTTTCATCTCAATGGATTGCCTTTTTCCCTATTTTTTTTTTGTGTTTTTGGAGGCACAGAAGTTTTTAAATTTAATATAGTCCCATTTTTCGATTTTTGCTTTTGGTTTCAAAATACCAAATACATTGCCCTAAAGCTTTATCCCCATTTTTTTCTTCTAGGGGTTTTATAGTTTTAGCTCTTAAATATTTAGGTATTTGTTCCATTTTTATTTAATTTTTGTATATTTTGGAAGGTAAAGGTTCACCTTTATCTGTTGCATGTGAGTATCTAGTTTTCACAGCACCATTTGTTGAAGAAATTGCCCTTTTGTCATTGAATTGTCTTAACACCCCAGTTGAAGATCATTTGACCATAGATGCAAAGTTTTATTTCTGGACTCTCTTTTCTAGTCCATTGGTCTATTTTTCTGTGTTTATTTCATTGTTATGTGTTTTATTACTTCTTAATGAATATTAACAAATAAGAGAAATATATAGTTGGGATTATCTGTATTGTATTATATCGTTGAATAATTTATGAATATTTTTGCTATTCTTTTAATTTATATTTTATTTTCTAATTTTTAGTGACCAGTCCTATGTGATCAGTTTTGTGGTTCCTAATCAGAAAAAGTTAACACTTTTGGCACAACAGAAGGGGGTAGAAGGAACTTGGGTTGATATCTGCAATAACCCTGCCATGGAAGCTGAAATACTGAAAGAAATTCGAGAAGCTGCAAATGCCAGTAAGAAATTGCTAGTTTGTTGAAGCTCATAAAAATCATCTAATAATGTCATATGCATTAGACTCTTGTTTAGTAATGAAATACATAACTCTTAAATATTTATCTGCTTCTGAAGTATATGTAATGAATTCCCATGTTGGAAAGATTCTTAAAAGTCATATAGTAGAATAACCTATCTAGTTGTTTATTGTATATTATAACATCCCTATAAAGTAGTTATCTAGCCTGTGTTTGGAATAGTCCATCTTTGAAGAGATGTGTTATATAGGTGTATCTTATATCTGCAAGCTAGAAGCTAATAACTCTTTAGTAGATAATGTAGCCATGAATATGCTTTGTGTATGTTCTTTGGCTCTGTAAATGGACTGTGTTAGATGGTATATTGGTAACCAATTGGAGAACATCTGAATGGGTACTTTGTGCCAGGCGTGTATTAGGTACTAGGAATATAAAAGGTAATAAGATACATTTCTTTCTTTCTTTTTTTTTTTAATGGGGGTGGGAGGGAATGGTTACCATGGATTGAACTCAGGGGCACTCAACCACTGAGCCACATCCCCAGCCCTATTTTGTATTTCATTTAGAGACAGAGTCTCAATGAGCTGTTTAGCACCTTGCAGTTGCTGAGGCTGGCTTTGAACTCCTGGTCCTCCTGGCTCTGCCTCCCAAGCCACTGGGATTACAGGCATGCAGCACTGCATCTGGCAAGATACATTTCTTACTCTTCTGGAGCTCATTATCCAGTGAGAGGACACAAGAGAGATAGCCATTTTAATAACAATAGAGATAGGAACAGAGAATCATGGTACCAGAGATGAGGGTACTTAATCTTACCTGGGAGTTCATGGAAGGTTTTCTTATAGAAATGTCACTAAAGTTCATTCTTAATTAATTAATTAGAATTAACTAGGGTAGGAATTCTAAGCCAAAGAGAATTAGGAATAAAAGCACAGCGGTAGAAAAAAGGAGATGTGGGCAGGGAACAACAAGGTCTTTGGTGTTACTGGAAAAGTACAAGATGAGGTTGTAAAGATAAGCAGAGGCCAAGACCTGTAGTGCATTGTATGCCATTTTCTGATATTTGTGTTTAATACTGTAAGCAGTGGGGAGCCATTGTGAGGTTTTATCAGGCTAGTGATTTGGTCAGATTTGCATTTCTGACAGATGCATTCAGTGTGGAGGCCAGCCTGAAGATATTATTTGAGGGGGGTCCAGACTGAGACAGAGACTAATTTAATTAAGAAAGCTGTAGTAAATATTTAAATGAGAGTGGGAATGATAATGCCCTGAACCAGGAAATCAGGAACGGTTTAGAAAGCAAAATTGGCAAGCTTTGATGATTACTTGAATAAAAAAGGCAAGTGAGAAGGGGTCTAGAATGGCCCCTAGATATGTAGCTCAAATGACAAAGTTGATATAATTATTGATTGAATTAAAAAATACAGGAGGGAAAGCCAGCTTATAAGAGAAGATTATGAGGTCATATTGGGACATACATAATTGGAAATGCCTGTTGGATAATCAGAGTTAAAATTCCCAACAGGAGATTGTGTATGTTCATCCAAACCTTATGAGAGAGGCCTTTGTTGTACTATCAACTTGAGAATAATTGAAATCATGAAGGTAGATGCACTAACCTTGGAAGAGACTTTAAAATGAAAACAGGAGGCTGAGGACAGGTCTCTGGACAACACCAGCATTTAAGGAATGGATGGAAGAAGAGCTTGTATAGATGGTGTGCTGGACAAGATACCAGGAGAACAGAAGGTACAGAGCCACTGCTGACAGAACTTCAGGAAAGAGATTGGTCTCCAGTTTCAAATGAGCAGAGTGGTCTGCTTACTAGAACTTACTAGAACATTGACTGGGAAATTAAATAGATTAAAAATTAATTGTCGGGCTGGGGATGTGGCTCAAGTGGTAGCGCGCTCATCTGGCATGCGTGAGGCACTGAGTTCGATCCTCAGCACCACATACAAATAAAATAAAGATGTTGTGTCCACCAAAAACTGAAAAATAAATATTAAAATTTTCTCTCTCTCTTTAAAAAAATTAATTGTCCAAATAGTAGACCAGTTTTATGACCTATTTAAAGTTTTGCTCTTAATTCCTTTCAGTGTAATAATAAGCACACACAGTTTTTAAAATAGTAAATAGTATCCCAAGAATTGTGTCACATAGCAGCCCTCCATGTTATATCCCAAGTGTTTTAATCTATTGCATTTGTCTTCATTGTTTCTTTCTCTGTCTTGCATTTTTTATTTGGTTCTGTGGACTTCCTACCACAGAAGCTGACGTGACTTTCTTCTCTCTACTTCATCTACATACTCCCTTTTCAATACATAGTACAATTTCATGTTTTGCATTGTGATTGTATTATCATAACTAAAAAATTCAGTTGGACAACTTTTTGTTTTTGTTTTTCTTGACTTTGATACTACATCTCTCTCTACTTAGTTTTCTGTGTACCTATTATTATTTCTTCCCCTGAATTCTGATAAAGTTATAAAAATATTAAGTACAGGAAAGCAGAACACATCTGTATATTCCTTTTCCTGACAACATCCTTCTTAGAACCCTTCATCCTCCCACTGAAATTTGGACTGTTTGTCCCTCAGAACTTCCCTTTATTATCATCCCAGGAATTTCCTTTGCCTTTCTCCTGTGTTAGATCCTGTTTCCTGGATCTTATGCCTTTCTTTTCCCTGGTTTGCTCACTCATTTGGATAAAGCGTAACCTCTAGCAGTTTCCTGAGAGAGGTGCACAGTAGGTAAATTTTTCAGATACATGTACACATCTGAATACATTCTTCTTATATCCTCACCATTGAGCTAAAGCCTCATATATTCAGAATTCTAGATTATAGATCATTTCTCCTTAATAATTTGTCTTCGAGTCTTGGTTCCATTGTCTTCTAACTTTAGTGTTGCTTACTGAAAAGTCCAGTTCTGTCCACGTTCCTGTTCCTTTTTGTATTCTATCTCTAAGCTTGCAAACTTATTATATTAATTTCTGGTATTCTAATAGTTCATAGTGATGCACCCTGATGTAGGTCTTTAATCGTTTATCATTATTAGACATGGTATGGTCTCTTTCAATCTGGAGGTCTCTGTCCTTCAGTTTTGGGAAATGCTTATCTTTTTGTTTGTTTGCTTTTTTTTTTTTTACTCCCATGGTCCTCCTTCAGCCCAGGGTGTGTGTGTGTGTGTGTGTGTGTGTGTGTGTGTGTGTGTGTATGTGTGTGTGTATGTGAGGGGGGGGCTGCTTTTATATGACTTTGGATTACATCTTTTCATTGTCTAGTTTTATCATCTTCTTTTTATCTCCTTGTCTTTTCATATTCTGGCAGGGTCTCTCAATTTTATCATCTCATATATCTATTGAATGCTCAGTTCCCAGTCTCAGACTGTTAATTTTCAAAAGATTGTTCATGTTTTCCCAGTGTTCCTTTTAATAATACTCTGTTGTTTTTTTTTGGATGCAATCAATGTGTTGCCTGTTATTCTTCTAAGGATATTAAAGGGATTCCTTTGATGTGGTTCCTTCTCCTATTAGTGTCTCCTTTTCCTCCAAGTTCTACTTTATGCTTGAATTGATTGTGGCTTCTCAAGTGTCTACTGATCCTTGTCTGTCCATTCATTTTTAAGAATGAAGTACTTTAAAAAAATGTTTGGAAAGCTTCTTGGGCTTCACTGAAAATTTACTCAGATGTTAGTGTCTTTTTCTCTTGGTTCACTCCATTTCTCTGAAGAAGAAGAAGACATTGCCCATCTCTTGACTGAGAAATATTAGCCTGACTGCCAACAGTTTATAGCCAGAGGGAGCAAGGGACTGTGGGAGAGAGTAGGTTGGGCACAGCACGTCCTACCTTCACTGAATCCTTACTCTCTCCCTTCTTGTATGGTGCCCAATGTTCTTGTGGGAGAGAGGAGGTGGGGCACAGCACGTCCTACCTTAACTGAATCCTTACTCTCTCCCTTCTTGTATTTTGCCCAATGTTCTTGAGTCCAGAATCTCTCTACTACAAATTTTCCAAAAAATAAATCTGTCCACAGGCTGGTTTGGGAAGAGCAGCACAGGGTGAGAGATGACTATTCTCTAAACAGGCTGGGGCAAGCCCTCCTATTTTAAGTGTTACCCATTCTTTGGTTCAGTGGGCACTTGCCTTGAATTGACCATGAGGTCATTTTGCTTCTTTTTAATGCTCTTCTCTGTTGGCACTTGTTTTATCCCTCTCAACTCTAAATCAGTTACCACTAATACTTAAGCTGTTTGTCTTCTAAATTTTGGGGGGTGGGTGAGTACTAGGGATTGAACCCAGGGAGCTTAACCACTGAGCCACATCCCCAGCCCTATTTTGCATTTTATTTAGAGAAGGGTCTCACTGAGTTGCCTTAGTGCCTCACTGTTGCTGAGGCTGGCTTGAACTCATGATCCTCTTAGCTCAGCCTCCCAAGCCGCTGGGATTACAGGCATGCGTCAGTGCACCTGACTTATCTTCTAAATTTTTATTGAACTCTTCTATCCAATGCAGAATTTAAAATAATTTAAATTATTTTCCATAGAGGGCAGAGAATACCTATATACACTTCATGTTTAATTGGAAGCTGTTAATCTAATTTTAATCCATTGTTTTACTCTTAAAATAAAAGTAATAATTTTTTAGATTATAGATTTCCTGTACTCATTATAAAATATTGGACAATGTAGAAAATTATAAAGAAGGAAATAAAAATCACTTGATAATAGTTTCCTTTAGGTAATGAGATTATTTTATAGCATATGTACTTAACTGTCAACATCATTAACATTTTCAAAGTCAGTAGCTATAGAATTATAATATCATTTTTAATTTCTAAATATTATTCCAGTATAGGAATATCTATTTAAGTCCTTGTTTTAGGTGAGTTACCCATTTCCCCCCACTTTAAGCAAATGTAACACATATCTATTATACTCAATAATTTTCTTGTGTGATAATTTTGTTTGTAAGAATTCCTAGAAATTGAGTTTCTGAATCAAAGAGACTATACAATTTAAAGGCTTTTTTTCTGCATTGCCAAGTTACTCCCTTTTTCCCCAGAAAAACTTACTGGTTCATATTTCCATCAGAGATACTTGTTACCCTAACCGGGCTATTGTTATTTCTATTCATTTAAAAAGTAAACTGCTTAGGTTCCATTTTGGCTTAAAAACATAGTTAGTAGTAATAGTTTTTCAATTTATTACTGTTTCCTCAAGAGCTTTGAGAACTCTAAACACTATAAAGATTTAAATAACAATTATTAACACAATCAGATTTGAAAAGTTATTTATCACTATAAGAAGTGTGGCTTAATGTTTTCTTCTTCAATATAGTGTTAGTTACAGGGTTAATGATGTAATACACTTTCATATTAATGTCACCAAGCCTCCAGAACTTTCTTTTATATAAATCCTGAAGTTTTAAAAAATGTGATATTTCAAAAAGGTATTTTAACTGATAAATTACTCGCCAGAGGTATGCTGCAGTTATTTTTAGTTACTCTCTGAATGCAGTGACAGAATATATATTACTTGAATAATTATCATTGCATATTTAACTGTAAAAGCAATAATGGAGAAACTCAAGCTGCCTCTTAATCAGGCAGAAAACAGAATAAATACCCTAGGACCCAATAGGCCCTCATAAATTTCCTGTTCTTGGAGTGAAGCATGTAATAGAACAATTTATTATTTGAATAATGAATGATAATCATGATTTGAATGTATAAATCATAACCTTTTCTGTTTCACAAAAGATTGATCTTGCTATCCCTTTGCTTCACATTGTCATTTTGGAAAATTATGCAAAATGATGTAAAATAGTCTGGATTGTATTCAGCATGCCTTTCTGAGATATTACATCTTTCCTAGTAGTCCTCTTCATGTTTAAATATAAGTGTGAGGTAGAGGTTGTATCATAAGACTGCAAGGTAATTGTTTTTAGGTAATTTGAACAAGTTCCAAAGGCTATAAAAATTGATAGTTGCTGCCACCTGCAGGCCACACTTTATAACATTCAAGTTAATTCAGATGAAAATTTCACATGCAAACTATATTTGTTCCTCCTTCCCATAATCTTTCATCTTTCTCACTTTTGACAATTACTTTGTTCTGTTTACTGGATATTGTATTGTCCATTATTCTCTGCAGCTTATGGTACTAACTAATGTTTAGGAGTTCCCAAAATGAAATCCTAAAGCAGCATACTTTTTCCTCTTTAAACAAGAATTTAGCTAATGAAGATTAAATACAGGAACACTTATAAATGTGCTTTCATTAGCTTGTTTGCAACTGAAATAATGTGCTTGCCTTGCCTAATTTTGTCAGCATCTTTAGAATAAGACCTATGTAAGTAGGGAAACTAAAATGAAAGGAAAGATTTTGGAGCCACATCTGAAGTTAAGAATTCAATTGTTGTCTTGAGATCCGAATGTGACCTTGTAATCATATTTCAGACACCTCTATCTATGTAACTGTATGTATGAATAGAGCAGACATGGTTAATTCAAGCAAGGTTTATGTTCCTTTACTAAGTGTTCAGACATTAATTTAGGAAGTTGGTTCTAAGTAATATTTAAAAGATTATTTCTCATACTTGACTTTATATTCGCATTTTAATGAGAAATTCATTAATTTACCAAAGCTTTCATAAAACTCAGTCATGACATGAACAGGAACTTTCTTGAATTTGAATTCTTTGTACTTGCCACAGAAATGAAATTGTTTCTAAAGTTGTCTAGGCTGTTCAGCAGTAGTTTTTTAAACATGCAAATATTTGCCTCTGTACAATTGTTATTTTAAACAATTGCATACAAAATAATGTTTATTTGTAGGTTAACATTGTTAATGGGCATTCAGAATTTTAAGGAGGGCTTGTATTAATTATAAATAACTTGGTGGCTTAGCTGGGCACAGTGGCACATGCCTGTAATCCCATTGGCTCAGGAGGTTGAGGCAGGAAGATCGCAAGTTCAAAGCCAGTCTCAGCAACTTAGCAAGGCCCTAAGCAACACAGTGAGACTCTTTCTCTAAATAAAATATGAAAAAGGGCTGGGGATGTGGCTCAGTGGTTAACTTCCCCTGGGTTCAATCCCCTAAATAAATAAATAAATAAATAAATAACTTGGTGGAATAAGAACTCAAGAATTTAGTCACAAAACTTAAGCTAAAATTTTTGGATATTGTATTCATTACCTCTATATCCTATTTTCTTACATTTCTGATGTATGTTGAGTTGACTAATTTAAGTACATGTGCTGCATCAGTTTAAAGGAAATTGATATTTACAATCCCCCTTTTGGTTTGTGTTTTAATATTATAACAGAGTTTATGAAGAATATTTGTCTAAAGGATTAATTTTTGTAGAATAAATTAATAAACTTATATGTATTTATTAAGGATGTAGCCCTGTAGATGGCTATGAATAAACAAAATCCCTGCTTTCATGGAACTTGAATTCTAGTGGGTGACATATAATGTGTTGGATGGGGTTTAGTACTTTGATCAAAGCATAGCATAAGAAGATATAGAGACAAGAGGGCTTCTCTTTTGTTATAAGTGGTCATGAAATCCTCTCTGAGGAGGTGGGTTTTGAACAACCACCTGGAAGTAAGGAATTGAGCCATACAACTATATTGGAAAAGACCATCCCAGGTCAAGGGAACAACAAATATATCCTCTGAAGAGGAAGGTGTGGTATGCATGTGTATATTTATATAAATAAAAACCACAGACTAAAACTATCTAACTGAGGGCTGGGGATGTGGCTCAAGCGGTAGCGCGCTCGCCTGGCATGCGTGCGGCCCGGGTTCGATCCTCAGCACCACATACCAACAAAGATGTTGTGTCCGCCGAGAACTAAAAAATAAATATTAAAAAAAAATTCTCTCTCTCTCTCTCTCTCTCTCTCTCTCTCTCTCTCTCTCTCCTCTCTCACTCTCTCGTTAAAAAAAAATAAAACTATCTAACTGAAACAATTCATGTGTACTTTGGGAAATATAAAATAAATGATAAGATAGTGGTATCATTACTAACCGTCCGACACCATTAAATAGATTACCTCATAATGTGTGTCATCTAGGTAAATTTTACAAAATTCATGTTTTATTAATTGTTTGTCTCTTCTCCTCTCCTCTTTATTCCCCTACTTCCCTGCCTTCCCATCTTTCTCCCTTTCTCCCTTCCCTTTGCTTCTCATTTCAGTGAAGTTGGAGAGATTTGAAATTCCAATCAAGGTTCGCTTAAGCCCAGAACCATGGACCCCTGAAACTGGTTTGGTAACTGATGCTTTCAAACTGAAAAGGAAGGAACTGAAGAACCATTACCTCAAAGACATTGAGCGAATGTATGGGGGCAAATAAAACATTGCTCTTCTACTCATAGGAGAGGTTGCACAGAGGGTGACCTGGTTCTTCTTCTGTTCTAGAGTTTAAGCCTTTGTTGAGCTGTCTGTTAGAATGTAGGTATATCATTCTAAAGATGTAGTAAAAAAATAATCCTGATTACAATAGTTGTTGTCTACTTTAACTTAGTTTTGCATAGTTCTAGTGAAGCTGAAATTGAAAAGTTATTTCCCTTTAGATGTATTATTAATTTTAGAGCAGAAATTCTGTTTAAAAAAAAAAGCTTGATACACTTTTTTTCCATAAATCAAAGTATTTGATGTTGAACAAAGTAAATTGGAGTTGGAATAGAATGTAGTTTGAGGAAATTTGCAGCTTCCAATGTCTATTGTCTTCCTAGTTCAGAAGTTTAAATATTAAGCATGACAAAATATGTATTAACACTACTCAAAGCAGAAGTGCTGCAGGGCTTTAAAATTCTCTTCTAACTAAAATTTATCTTGAAGGGAAAATTCAGTCATGATATAGTAGGGTAAAATAATACCTTAGGAGGTATTATTTTAAGACCACAAGTGTTACATAGGTTAGGTGTAGAGTCATTGTAATATTGTGAATAATTACAGTGCCTAAAGTAAGAATAAAACAACATATACATACCAAAAATATCTAGTGACACATTTGAAGGGGAATTGAGTAGCTATTTAAATCTTTGAGATCAGTAACTATAATTATTTGAATGACTAAAGAGGAAAGTACAATTTTTAAAATGCTGAAAATTGCCTTTCTGTGTTTGTACAAAATGAAAAGACTGAGACCAAGAATAAAATGATGGAAAGTTAATCAAAATTTAACAGGAAGCATTTTCTCTGTTAGAAAAGGTGATGAAAACTTAAGTATTTAGAATTATGAACCTTGCACAGCACTGAACCTGGAAAAGAGATTTAGATTCTGAATTTATCTTTGATAACAGGGATTGATTTGAAAATGTACTCATATTAAATTACATTTGTAATTTATGATATGTTTGCTGTTGCTGATTTGATTCTTGATCAGTAGTTTGCATTTCAGAGAGCCTTTCATTTTGCTTTAATTTTAGGAAAGCGGGTTATGATGAATGACTTCCCCAATATCTTGTTCAAACCTACGGGTGATTAATTGTCTTGGATAAGTTTTGGGAAGATAAAGGGAAGAAAACACTGTTACCATATTTTTCCTGTTAGTGAGGAGTTTAGAAACTGGAAATGCTACATTTGGGAGAAGGGCAGAGTTACTTGATAAGGGACTGATGTTTGTGCAGTAACATGGAGTGTGGATTTCTTTTTAAATCTTTAATTAAAATCTGGGATTAGATATTCACACTTGAACCATAGTTACTGTAAAAAGCAAAAATTCTTAATACTGTTATTCTTTGCACTTTTCTTAATCATTTTATATATATACATACATATATATATATATATATATATATATATATATATGTTGCTTACATTGCTTTGTACAGATGTGGGCCACCACTGCAACAAAGAGAATTCTTTTTGCTCTGAAATATTTATAAAGAAAATATTTAAATGTTATGTATATGGTGGTAATAAGGAAAAAATCATCTGGTATTATAAGCAAGAATGAAGGTTTTTGTAAAGATTTCTGTTCAGTGTTCTGCAAAGTAAAATTCTAGGTAAGTTTTCTTAAAGTTATGTATGAGTATTCTCATTCTTCCCAACTTGCCTTTGAAGAGTGAAACACCATTATTATCAAGTAGATTACTAATCAACTTTTACTACTCTCGGCCCACAGTTAATCCTTTAAGGATGATTTTATTAAACTTTTCCAGTATGTGATCCCCAAGCCCATTTAGATTGGTGATTTTAAATGTGTGAGTGCATGCATACTATCTTATCTCAGATGTTTGCACCCCTACTCAACCCCATCTCCCTAAAGCTGGAACACTGCCAACTAATCTGTTGAATAGGTCCTTTAGAAACAGTAATTAACACTTAAGGTTGGGTGCTGCTAATTCTTTGCGAAATCCAAATATTGTTAAGGGACCAGGGAGATGCCACTACCCCCTGATTTTTCATCTAAAACTATACATGTTTATGTAAATGGAAATCTTTCCATATTCATAGTGACTTTTTAAGTATTGGAGCCTACAGATTTTGATCTCACATTTTTATACCTGTTTAAATTGTTCATAGTTATGTGTAAGCCATCAAATACAGTTGTACTTAATAAATTTATTACAAGTATGTGCATTTCTAAGTCAAACACTTGTGACTTTTGCTTTAATCAAATGAAAGTATCTTGCCTACTTGATACTTGTATTCATGTTTTTTTCTCCTAGAATGGAGGTATCATTGTATGGCTTTTCAGAACCAAAAAACAGATGAATGATTCAAAAAGTCAGAAGTTAAGGAGAATAATGTTTCTTTGATCACAAAGAATGATTTAGTAATCCTGCCTATGTTTTCCTAATAGCATATGACAAATGTTTCTAAGGTAACAAGATGAGAACAGGTTAAAGATTGCACGGTGTTTTGGATTTAGAGAGAAATGTTTTAATTTTTGAATGTAGTTCCAAATTATAATGTATTCATATTTGTACTTTCTGTTAAAATGCATGATTGCAGGATTGTTAGATTTTGTGTTTATTCTTGATGAAAAGCTTTGTTTGTCATTTTTAAATTTGCACTCGAATCTTGTGAAATAAATCCACCCATGTTATCAAGCCTATTTGTACTTATTTATGCATTGACATGAAATCTATAAGTTTCAAAATGACCCAAACTTTTAGGCATGTAATCTTTTTTTTTTAAAGAGAGAGTGAGAGAGAGGGGGACAGAGAGAGAGAGAGAGAGAATTTTAATATTTATTTATTTATCTTAGTTCTCGGCGGACACAACATCTTCGTTTGTATGTGGTGCTGAGGATCGAACCCGGGCCACACGCATGCCAGGCGAGGGCGCTACCTCTTGAGCCACATCCCCAGCCCTGGCATGTAATCTTTAAAATTCTCTTGGTTTATGGAATTACATGAAGCAGTTAACCCAGCTTTCATAAGTCCTATCCATTAGTATGGACTATTTGAATTGAAAGCTCCTGCTTTAATACAGTAAATAGATTAGAATCCCTTTGTAACAATGATATTGTAGAACAAATTGTAATCACATTTCGTGGATTATTGGTATTGGTAGGTGCTAATAAATGAGAACTATTACTTTTAGGCTGGTTTATTATTTAGGAAGATATTAATTTGGGGGGTTAAATGGGAGTATATATAAAATGGTATTTAGAACTCTGGAACCAGACTGCCTCAGTGTATTTCCTGCTTTTGCCACTCACTAGTTTTGTCACTTTGGGCAAGTTAATTAACATGCCAGAGCCTCATTTCTCCATCTGGAAAAATGGTATTGATTGATAATGGGATCTCTCATTGGGTTATTGTGAGAGTTAAAATGAGATAATCCATGTAAAGTGTTGAGAACAATAGCTTAATTAGCTATTATCATACTCATTATTGTATCCAGTCAGAACCCATCAGTCAGGTTGTCTAAAGTATTGTGGTATATTCCTGCATGTACATAGAATCTAAAGACCTTATAGAATTTCCTAACCCTGAAGATTTTTTACTTTTCCAGGAAACCTAGGCTCATTGTATCACTAGCTTTATAACCATGAGCCAATCTTACAACAGCCTTCTTATCTTAATTTCTTCATACCATTGGAAAACAATTGGACTAAAAATGGCCTTTGCCAAAAAAGAAAGACAAATGACAGGAGAAATAGGAAATATGATAGCCCCTAAGATCTATTGTACTGTGCTTTTGCATTGTGATACTGCTGTCCCAAAGTAGTTTTATTTATTTTTAAAATGATCCCTAGGTCCCAGGATTCCCATTGGGATGTAAAGCTGTGGAGGATGCTATCAGAAGAAGTGAGGATTCTGCTAGGTACAAGGAGTCTTTCACTGTTATTTATTTGTGTATTTATTTATTTAGGTGCCAGGGATTGAACCCAGGAGTACTTAACCACTGAATCACATCCCTAGCACCTTTTATTTTTTATTTTGAGACAGGGTCTCACTGAGTTGCTTAGGGCCTCACTAAGTTGGTGAGGCTAGCTTTGAACTTGGGATCCTCCTGCCTCAGCCTCCTGAGTCCCTGGGATTATAGGCATGTTCCACCATGTTGGGCTCTGTCACTGTTATTTTTTTGTTATTTATTTTTTTCCCTAGGAATTGATATATTTAAATATAACATACCAGGTGTCAGTTCAAAGGTCTGCTCAATCATTGATCCAATGTGTTTCAGCATTAAAATACATAATTATACATAATTTATAGCTGCTTGGTATAGCAATAATTGCATAAATAAGTAGAGGAAGAGACAGAAAAAGTCAATAGTAAAATAAAAACTAAGTTTCATGTACACACAACATACTCCCTAAAAAATGTCAATATAGCATTGAAAAGTTTACCAGATGAAATCAGGCTATCTGTTTTTTTTTTTTTCATTTTCACTAAGATAATTGAATATCAGTACTCGGCAAGAAATTATTTTCTAAACAAAGCCTTTTGTTGGTAAAAGAAAGAATAATGGTGTACAAGCAGGAAATCTCCCTGTGTATAGTCCTAAATAATTGACTGCCAGTGTCACTGTAATTTAATCAGGGCTGTGCATACATATTTTTTTTCTTCTTCCTCTGTTTTACTTTTCTTCCTTGTGTACATGTATTTTTTTTAATTGGTGCTTTATAGATATACATAAGTGTAGAATTTGCTGTGGTATATTCCTGCATGTACATAGCATAATTTATCAGTTTCATTCCACTGTTCTTCCCTTTCCTATCCCCTCTCCGTCCCCCTTCTTCTATCCCATTGATCAGCCTTCTGTTTTCATGGGATCCTCCACTTTTTCCCTCTTGTTTGCTCTAGCCTTCTCATGAGAGAAAACATTTGACCCTTGGCTTTCTGAGTTCATGTTTTTGTTTTTTAACATTTTTTTTAGTTGTTGATGGAGTTTATTTTATTCATTTATTTATATGTGGTGCTGAGGATGGAACCCAGTGCCTCACACATGCTAGGCAAGTGCTCTACCACTGGGCTACAACCCCAGCCCTAGGGTTAAGGTTTTTAAAGCAGTTCTTCCAAATTTTGTTTTTTATTGTGATCCTCAATGCTGTGCACACTTGTGTGTATGCAAAACAATATTTTACAATGCTTATATATATATTAGCATTGTAATTTATTTATTTTTTATGTGGTGCTGAGGATCAAACCCAGGCCTCATATATGCTAGACAAGTGCTCTACCACTGAACCACAACCCCAGCCCCTACAATGCTATTTTCATGAATAAAAAGAAAAACATTAATGAGATGCACATGGATTTCTTATTTACTTGAATGCTGGCTGTGGCCCACTAAATTGATTTAATGATCTGTAAAATACCGCTGTCCTGAACTTTCCTTGAAATTGAAAATGTTCTATATCTGTGCTGTCTGTAATAATAGTGAACAAACATGTGGCTGATGAACATTTGAAATGTGGCTAATGTGATTAAGGAACTGAATTTGTAATTTTCATATTGGATTGCATACCTGTAGAGAGATTACAAGGCACAATATACAAAGCACAGATTTAAAGTCAGCTATTTTGCTGCCTATGAAAGACAGCTGTCTCCAGTCTTCTTTTTTCCATTTCCCCTGTCCCAGAGTCAACCACTTTCAATTCTTGGTTGGCTATTTTGGTATTGACAATGTTTATCTAAATAACACGATTGTACCCTGCTTCTTAATGTTGTCACTATTTCTTGACCTCTCACTACATACAGGCACACCTCTCATCCTCCAAGTGTAGACATGTAGTAAGATCAGTCCATCTTTACATTATCATAACTATATCATTCAAAGCTGCAAGGTATAGTAAAAAATGATTAATTTTCCTTTCCTGCACTTTAACCCTGTATAATTTCTTTATTTCTTCAATATGCTTCATTTTCTATGTACTTATTACCGATTTAACACCTTCCTCTCCACCAATAATCTTAATGCTTTTCTCAAAATATCCAAGGCTAGAGGTACAGCTTAGTGGTAGAATGCTTGCCTAGCATGCACCAAGCTATGGGTTTTGATCTCCAGGTACTTCAAATAACAGTACTTCCAGGTAACAAGAATTCTAACAATTTCACCTGGAATAAATCCAGAACTTTCTGTTTTACTCCAGTGCAGGTCATTTGCCTTCTTTTCCCTGGTACACTGTCACCATCTTCCTGAGATGAACTTGTGACCTCTTCAGCATTAGGCCCTTTAGCATGTGTTGAATTTTCTGTCTCTTATATCCTATGACTTTTTCTTACTTGGATTATTGCCTCTTTTTGATGGAACATGTCCTATAATAGAGGGAATTTTGAGGCCTTAATTGATAATTCGGTTGGGGGTAGAATTCAAAATTCCTTTTCCATGTTGAGAGCATTATTTCAGGGGCTGGGGTTGTGGCTCAGCAATAGAGCATTTGCCTTGCAAGTGTGAGACCCTGGGTTCCATCCTCAGCACCACACAAAAATAAAGGTATTGTGTCCAACTGCAACGAAAAAAATATTTTAAAAAAGAAAGCATTATTTCATTGTCATTAGGCTTCCTACCCTCTCTACAGAAGGCACCTATTTCACTTCTACGTTCAGTTTGACAATCATCCCTCTGCATGGCTCTTCACCCTACGCATACTTGGGAATAACGTGGGTATGTTAATAATAACAAAAACAGTGCCCATGCCCCATCCTCTCTCATTGGACAATGGGGACCTTCCTGCTAGATCTTTAAATTTTCTTTAGTAGCACTTATCTTTAGGATTAAACCACACAATAATTCATAGAAGAGGGTATGGTCTTCACAGGTTGCCAGAGGCAGAGTCTGTTGATTAATTGTTGACTCCCCAACCCTCCCCTGTTTGTGTAGGGTTCATTTTTTTCTTCCACTAGCTAGCTGTTTCAAGCTACCTATTTCTTTTGACACTAAAAAGAAGAGATTCTGAAAGGATGAGATATAGAACCAGGGCATTTCTTCGAAGATACTCCTAAGGGTATCAAGAATTGGAAATGGGCTCTAGTAAAGGATGAGACACTTGGGAATGCCGAACACCAACTTATCCCAATTTGTATTTTTGCCTTGGGGTTTAAGAAATCTGTCAATTTTCTTCCTCATATCTAATAGCTCTTCTTAAAAATGTCTTTCTCTTCTTAGCTGTGTCTGCAGGGTTCCTTAGGATAGGGCTCTACAATCAGTTTGGGATGGTAAATTGCACACATCCACATAGGAAAATAGCAATGTGGCTCCCCGAGAGCAGGTAAGGAACAAATAAAGAAATCAGAAGCTTTCCTGTTCAGACAGTAACTGTTTGAAGGATGAAATAACTCTAGGAAAAAAAAATCTGTAAAACATGATCCCCAGTCTTCCTCTAGGTGGCATCATTTCTCATTCAGAATTAATCTTTTCAGGGAATCCAAGTGAAGGATACAGAACAGCAGAGGTCTTTTTTTCTTTGCAAGAGGCATTCCCCCACCCACGACGGAATCTCTGTTTATGTACTCTTCCCTTTTGCTTATGGTATAAAAAATAGCTTTCTTGACTCCCATCTTCTAGGGTTGTGGACTATCTTAATTGACCTTTAGGTTTGCTCAGAGAAGAAAAGCTCCAAAACTGACCTGAAACTGCAGGGATTTAGGATCCAGAAGTAAGGCTGTAAAAATATGTTAGCTTGAGCTATTGATTTTCTTCTCTCTTAACACCTGGGAACTTTCTTAAAAGTTTGTAAAGACAGGACAGGTGCTGACCTTTTCTTAGATAACAAAGCCACTTCTGTTTCAAAGCCTGGTTAAGTTCCAGTACTATTAGATTTGCTTTGTCTTAAAACATGACATTTAAGAAGTGCTTCTGGGCTGTCTCTTGTTTAGTCCTGTCAGATGCTATGGGGACACCAAAGAAGGTCATGGGGATGAATTAGAAGCTGAACTTTGAGGTAATGACTCTACATATGTAGGAATTTGGAAAAGACAGAGAACCCTTTAGGTTTTAGTTGTCTGGGAATGCTTTCTTGAAAGCCTCTAGTCTGAGCCTAATGCTGAAGAGGCCACAGTTACTCACCAAATTCCAGCTAGTAATGAGTGTGCATCCATCCCCAGCAATATCACCTCAGTGTCCCATCAGCCTTCAAGGACTAAGTGTTATGACAGCAAGAGGAAACTCATGGGTCATAGCTTGAGGTTCAGAACAGAGACCTCCAAGAGATTCTGTGTGTGCACGAGATATTGATGCTTTCATCTCTTGGAGTGGCCAGAGGTCCCTGGCAGGTTGCCTTCTTATCCCAGTGCATCAATATATGTTATCTATGTGTGTGACAGTTGGAAAACACTATTCTAGATGCACCTATCTTCTTGGAGAGCATTGATAATACATGGTCCGAATGATTGGTTTTCCTGTCTGTAGTCCCAAGCAGACTTTCCTCAGCTTTGTGAAGGTAGACACTATATCATTCATTCTTACATCTCCAGTCTCCTTCACTGTCCCTAACATCTAATGAATGAGTGGCTGAATGAATGGGGAAGTCTAGGCTTTACAGTCTAGGACAAGTAAAATTTAGATAAGGAAATGTTGAAAGTGTGCTGAGGAGTTGAATAATAGGAATAGACTGTGATATTGACTGGTAAGTGCCAGGCTGTTTGCAGAGCAGCTGAGGGTTCAGAGTTGTTGGTGTGTTGAAGCAGTGGGCAATTATCAGGCCCCATCATGCCTATGTAACAGAACATTGGATGAATAATGAGCCACTGTAGCATTACTGCACAAGAACAAAATCAAAATTCAAACAAACAGATGGAAGTTGATACAAATGGTCTTGATTTTTCTGTGAGCACCTAATTTCAAGTCAGGCTCTGCCTAACACCATGGGAACAATTTTTCTGATGGTCTGGGGCCTGATTGCAATAATTCTTCAATGATCCCATATCATTCCAGCTCAGAAGCCCTCATGAAAACTCCTGGCATACCCAAGGTCAAGGATGCTATGCCATCTGTCCTGATGTGGAGTGAAGGGAGTTCACCCCCTAATGTTACATGTCTTGCTTTCCACATGGCAAAAGGACTGAATGATTACTCCCTGTTCCATATTCATCTCAATTGGCACATCTTCAGGGTAGTCTACTCTGAGTTCTCTGAGACCATTAAATGCTTCTCTGGTTCTACGGCGCCATATGCTTATTGTTAATAATGAAATAAGAACCAACGCCTCCATTATTGAGCATTTAATATGTTCCAGGTGCTATGCTAAGTATTTCAGAAGCAGAACCTTATTCAATCCTTGCCACAAAATCCTGTGGTAAGCACTGCTAGTATTATTTCCATTTTTCAGATAAGGAAAGTGAAACACAGAGCAGTTGAGTGATTTGCTCAGGGTAACATGCTGGTAGATGGACAAGGCAGAAAGGAAGGTTTGTTTGAGGCTGGAGCTGCTATTATTCTTCAGCACTGTGCTCTGCTATTGACCTCTAACAGCACTTCCACCACACCTTGCTGTAATGATCTGGCCTGATGTCTCCCTTTCCCTTAACCCCTTGAGAGTGTTAGCTCTATCCCAGCAAGTCACCAAGTTTTATGTAGAGCCCCAGCACCTAACCCAGGAACAATAAACATTAGAGTTGTAGAACATTCTCAAATGAACAGAAAAAAAAATACCCCAGTCTTCCACCAGATGGTGCTGTGGCAATCCAAGAGAGAGGTGCCTTAGGGGACTTTTCCTTTCCTACAGAATACTCCATGATGTTTTCTGCCCTTGTTTTCAGAGAAGACTGAGTGGGAGAAACATTTCAAGATAATGTTCATACAGGAATTGACACAAGTTCGACAAATTCATTTATGACCTTATGTCTTGACCCAAAAGGGAAGATTGACCTTACTTTACCCTTTTACATTCATGCACTTCTTTCAAAGAACTTCAAGTGCTTGTCAGATCCTTTTCACAACTAAAAAGCTAGAAATAAAATCGGAATTGCCGAAAGCATTGAAGGCGGACATGCACCAGAATGGGAGGTTTCCTGAATGGGAGGGAGGCAGGAGATTTGGATTCTGCCATTAACTAATGGAGGACTTCAGCATCCTCAATTGTAAAATGAAAGATTAAATTAAACATCTATTGGGAACTTTCCCCCCAGCTACTCTCTATAAAAAGAGCATTATAATTATAATGCCATGGAAATAAAGATTATAGACTCTGGTTCAACTCTGAGATTGGCCATCTATGATCTATGTGACTTTGGCCAAATTTCTTAACCTCTCTGGGCCTGTTTCTTCACCCATATAATGGGAACAGTACTGTACCTATTTCCCAGAATTGTCATTAAGGATTGAGATAATGAATGAAAAGTGCTTAACACAGGTGCCTGTCATATATAAACTTTCAGTAAAAGCAATTATAATATAGAGCTAGCACTCATATTTTAGCAACTTTTTAGAGTTTGGATGAATATTTAGTAGTTATCAAATCTGTGGGAAATTAAGTAATAAAGCACAGTTTGGCTTTGCCCTTCTATAAATATAAGGGTAAATGCATTCAAGGGATACAAGACAACATTAATATGTGATTGAAGCAGAGGCCCGCAAAAGTAACCACAAACAATTGGAATCCTCATACATTATTTGTGGCAGTGTAAAAGACAACTACTTTGGAAAAAGGTGTGGCAGCTTCTTGTAAAACTAAAGTACATCTTTCCAACAATCTAGAATTTCCATTCCAGGTATTAACTTAAGAACAAGTAAAATATGTCTACAAAATGATTTGTATAAGCATTCACAGTAGCTTTCTTTTTAATAGCTAGAAACTAGAAGCACCCCAAGTGTGCACCAGTAGAAGAATGAATAGATAAACTGTGATCTAGTGACATAATGGAGTACTACTCAGTAATAAAAAAAAGTTACTGATACAGCAACATGGATGATCCTCAAAAATATAAGGCCAAGTAAAAGCAGTCTTCTTTGAAAATGGATCTCCTCCCAATGACATTCCTCATAGAAATAGAAAAGGCAATCATGAAATTCATCTGGAAAAATAAGAAACCCAGAATAGCTAAAGAAATCCTTTAGCAGAAGAGTGAAGCAGGTGGCATCACTATACCAGACCTCAAACTATACTACAGAGCAATAGCAACAAAAGCAGCATGGTACTGGCACCAAAACAGGCTGGTAGACCAATGGTACAGAATAGAGGACACAGAGACTAACCCACAAAATTACAAATTATTAGACAAAGGTGCCAAAACCATGCACTGGAGAAGGGATAGCATCTTCAACAAATGGTGCTGGGGAAACTGGAAATCCATATGCAACAAAATGAAATTGAATCTCTCTCACCATTCACAAAAGTTAACTCAAAATGGATCAAGGACCTAGGAATTAAATCAGAGACTCTGCATCTAATAGAAGAAAAAGTAGGCCCTAATATCCATTACATGGGGCTTGGCTCCAACTTCCTTAATAAGATGCCTATAGCAGAAGAATTAAAACCAAAAATCAATACATGAATAGTTTTTTCTCTGCAAAAGAAATAATATGTGAGGTGAATAGGGAGCCTACATCCTGGGAACAAATTTTTACCACTCACATATCAGATGGAGCTCTAATCTCTAGGGTATATAAAGAGCTGAACAAAATAAGCACCATAAAAACAAATAATCCAATCAACAATGGGCCAAGGACCTGAACAGACACTTCTGAGAAGAGGACATACAATCAATCAACAAATATACGAAAAAATGCTCATCATCCCTAGCAATTAGAGAAATGCAAATTAAAATTACTTTAAGATACCATCTCACTCCAGTAAGAGTGGTAGCCATTATGAAGACAAACAACAACAAGGGCTGGCGAGGATGTGGGGAAAAAGTTACACTCCATACACTGCTGGTGGGACTGCAAATTGGTGCAGCCAATATATAAAGCAATATGGAGATTCCTTGGAAAACTGGGAATGGAACCACCATTTGATCCAGTATTCCTCTTCTCGGACTATACTCACAGGACCTAAAAACAGCATATTACAGGGACACAGCCACATCAATGTTTATAGCAGCACAATTCACAATAGCTAAACTGTGGAGCCAACTTAGATGTCCTTCAGTGAATGAATGGATAAAAAAAATGTGGCATTTATACACAATGGAATATTACTCAGCAATAAAAAAGAATAAGATCATGGCATTTTCAGGGAAATGGATGGCATTAGAGAAGATTATGCTAAGTGAAGTTAGCCAATCCCAAAAAACAAATGCCGAATGTCTTCTCTGATATAAGGGGGGTGACTCAAAATGAGGTTGGGAGGGAGAGCAAGGGAGGAAGATTACCTCTAAATAGGGAATAGGGGTGGGAGGGAAAGGGAGGGAGAAGGGAAATAGCTGGTGAAAGGAGACCCTCATCATAATACAAAAATATATGTATGAAGATGTGAAAAAAATTAAAAATTAAACAATAAAAATAAATAGATGGATAGAGAGATAAATAAATAAGTAAGTAAATGGAACTCCTATACACTGTTGGTGAGAATTTAAATTAGTATAGACACTATGAAAAATAGTACAGAGGTTCCTTAAAAAAAACTAAAAATAGAAATATGTGTTCCATCTCTCACTCCTGGGTATATACCCAAAGAAAAGGTAGTCAGTATACAAAAAGATATCTGCAAATTCATGTTTATTGCAGCATTATTCACAATAGTCAAGCTATAGAATCAGCATAGGTGCCTGACAAAAGATGAATGGATAAAGAAAATATGGTATTTATATACAATGGAGGATCATTCATCCCTAATGAAGAATGAAATCCTGTCATTTGCAGGAAAATCAATGAAATGAAGGACATCATATTAACTGAAATAATCCAGACACAGAAAGATGAGTATCACATGTTCTCTCTCATATGTGGAAACTAAAAAAGGGTCAATCTGACAGTAGAAGAGGAATTACTAGGGACTTGCATGGTGCTGGGGGAAGGAGAGGGTGGAGGAAGGATGGATGATACGATCAGTACACACTATATGTATATATGGAAATATCACAGTGAATCTAATTAATATGTACAATTAATAGGTGTTAATAAAAATAAATCTAATTTAAAGAAGTTAATATTATATGATCCCATTTATTATGAAGTTCTATGACAGTCAAAACTAATCAATATCAGAAAAATTGAAACAGTGATTGCCTCTGGGGATGGAAGGAGGGGATTCCCCAGGAAGGGACAAGGAGAAATTTCTTGAGTGATGGTAGGAGTCTGTATTTAGTAAGGGTAACATTTGTCAAAACTCAGAAAATGTACAATCAGTGTTTATGTATTTCATTGTATATATATTTTGGTTCAAAAGGAAAAAAGAATAATAAGCACATATAAAGCTCTACTTAATCACAGAAATGAGGAAAGGGCTAGGGAGTGAACTGTATCAACATCAGATAATGGGTAGATGGATGGAAGGAAGGATGGCTGGGGAAGGAATGAATAAGGCCTGTATATCAGTGGAGGAAATTAGGTGGTAACAAGATATGCATATAAAATTCTTTGAAATTTTTAATACCTTTATTTTATTCATTTATTTTTATGTGGTGCTGTTTCTTGAACTCAGTGTGAGGCAAGCACTCTACCACTGAGCTACAACCTAGGCCCTAAAAATTTATATAATACATTTGCCTGAAAAACCATGTAACCACCAAGTTTCACACACTCCATAGAGCAACTCCTTTTCAAACTTGGAAAGCTTCTTGGAAGAAGGCATAACCCAGACCTATGCAAATATTTCCTGAGCACTTATTGTGCATCAGGCACTGTGGTAGGCAAGGTGAATACAACAACTGCCCTTCAAAGGGCAGTAGGGGCCATCTGATGAGCATGCTAGGTGCAATACATACCATTGCTTTAGGGGGATTGGCAGGCAAGGAGGTTTTCATGTACCTTCAATGAGCACTGGGAGAAGGTGGAAGCATCAGTAGGGAGAAGAGAGATTCTGAATGACTCAGGACTTCTCTGTAGACCAAAGATCTCAGTTTGCACCTCTGGGAAGGGGGAAGCAATTTAGTATGCATCTCTCTCCTACTTCTTCACCTCATGATGTTGTGGCTCTGTAAGACCATAATGGATGTTTACAGCTAGCATCTATTCCAATTGTTCATTAGTCCATTATGCTTGGTCAGTGCTCAAGATATACTGCTGTTAAATATTTTTAATATCATGCCAATTACCTCGTAGGGTTAATTGTAAGGTTACTGAACATAATGTGTATGATATATTTGGCACTTGATAAATGAGATCAGGGACCATATTTGATACTCCAGAATGTGGTCCCATTACAAACCATTAGATCCCTGAGAAGTCTCTAAATAGGCAGTTGAAGCCCTTCTAAGGCCCATTCCCACCCACAGATATGTTCTTTATCAAATCCCAGTAACTTCCCAATATTGTGCATGTTCATTAGTGCCAGCTGGGCTTAGGAACTGTCCTATTTATTCTCAGCCATCATTTGAGAATGTATCTGCTGTATTGGTTTGTTGCAGGACACACCCTCAAGATGGCACTGCAGAGGATGGTAAGCTCAGACCACCTAAGGTCTTCCTTTTTTTTTTTTTTTTCCAGAAGAGGCTTTAGACTCAAATGCTTAGAACTTAGGTCCAGAGTCACAAACCAGAGTTCTGGCTGGTCTCCCTGTCGACTGCTCAATGGGCTCCATGTCCTGGCACTCCCTGCTTGTCCCCAGTTCACAAAGAAGTAGCTGTGAGAGTTATAAAGGCACAGACTGTTCACCAATGTGACTTGCTCACGGATGTGTCTCTAAGACCCAGCACAGAGCCTTGCACAAAGTAGAATGCAATTCCTACATGTCAAATGAATAAATGATTTGCTCTCAATCTGCATTTGGTACTTCATGAAAACTTTCCTCCCCTTCTTCAGAGCCCACTGTGGCTTTGCCAGTCTCCTGGACTCCAACAGTGCTTACCATCTGTGCCTGTCCTTTGGCAACTGGCCAAACTCAACTTGGTTCAATTCAACCAACTTCCATGGAGCTGCACTATTGGCAGGAAGCACTCACAGTCTCCAGGAATGGTGAAAGCGTTTCCTAGTCCATGGCGCCTCAATTGTACTTTTCAAACAACCTTGGCATGCATCAGAACCCTTTCCAAGACTTTTTTAAAAATTTAAATAAATGAATATAAATTAATTCCCTTTGTCAATACATTTGATGACCATTCAGTGATGAATGAATCCTGAGCAATGATAATTTGACAGGTATGAGGCAGGTGTTAAAGCAGGGTGGAAGGGTGGGGAAGAATAAGAAACATTATTTGTGCAATGAATTCATGGTTTCATTAAGTATGGCATCTCAACCATTCAGGCCTGGCCTGGGACTGGGATTTGAAGGGATGCCCAGAAGCCTCTGGTGTAAAAAGAAAGCCAGAAACCTCTTACATACCTGTTGTTTTTCCTAAGGGATGGGCCTGTTTCAGTTTTACATTTCCCCATTTCTGTTTCCACCCTCTTAGGTACCACACCCCATGCCAGGCTTCTGTAAATTAGCAATTTCTTTTCTCTATGGAAATGTTTATTTTCATGGAATTAGAAGTAATCATGTCTGTGTTCATTAAAACAATATTGTTAATAGAGAAAAACCTGGAAATAACATAAATCTTACAATAAGGGCTAATTTAAATAGATGGTAGCAGATCTAATAGTCTGAAATACTGTGTGGAAAATGAAATGCTGTTACAGAAAAATCGCACATGATGTGGGAAAAATTCATAAGTGAGAAAGATAAGCAACGCAACAAGTCTCTGTGTATATGTGTGTGTGTGAGTGTGTGTGTGCAAGTGCACACACATGCATGTGGGAGACATGCATGCACACTATTGGAGAGTTTTTTCTTGGTGCTCTTCTAGATTTCTGCATTGGATGCAATGTGTGTTGAGGAAGAGCTGTGAGGGGCACCTTGTGAAGAACCTGAGAGCACAGACCAGAGGCCTGCAGCAAGGTTTCCTTCAGGTAATGAAATAATGAAATTGGTTTTTGTTTGTTTGTTTTGGTACCGAACCCAAGGGCACTTTAGCACTGAGCTACATCCGTAGACCTTATTATTATTATTTTTTTAAATTTTGAGACAAGGGTCTTGCTAAGTTGCTGGGACTGGTCTCAAACTTGCAATCCTCCTGCCTCAGCCTCCCCCAAAGTGCTGGGGTTACAGATGTGTGGCACCACCCCCAGCCAGACAGTGAATTTGGGAAAAGGCACAGAGTATTAAAAATGAACTCCAGGTGGGGCTGGGGATGTGGCTCAAGCGGTAGCGCGCTCGCCTGGCATGCGTGTGGCCTGGATTTGATCCTCAGCACCACATACAGACAAAGATGTTGTATCCGCTGAAAACTATATATATATATATATATATATATATATATATATATATATATATTTTTTTTTTTTTTTTTTTTTTAATTCTCTCTCTACATGAACTCCAGGGGCTGGAGTTGTGGCTCAGTGGTAGAGTGCTTGCCTAGCATATGTGAGGCACTGAGTTCAATTCTCAGCACCACATATAAATAAATACATACATACAAATAAATAAAAAAATAAAGGTCCATCAACAACTAAAAAGTATTTTAAAAAAATGAACTCCAGGAATATGCCATTTTTCCAGTTTGAAGGAAGAGAAGATGGGGTCTATTGGTGATGAGGATTTAAGGCCCACCAAAGATTTGGGGATCCATTGAAGAAACAATTAGGAGTAGCTCTGGGGTTATGAATATAGGGATGAATTTATGGAAGTGGTGTTGGAGGCGAATTATTCTAGCCACAGCATGGTGTATTGGGTTTTAGGCAGGGAGATCTGCCAAGAGACTCTCAGTCTGCATATTTGACCTGAGGTAATGAGAGCTTGGATTAAGCATGTGGCAATAAAACTAGAAAGGAAGAAGCAGATAAATCTGAGAGATGCTACCAAGAAAGAATCAGAGAAAGAGATTCAAATTTGACTAAATACATGTCAGGTAGTAGGTGAAACCAGTAAGGGACCTTTTCCAAGGAAATGGATGTTAAAAGAGCAGAGCTGAGGATTAAGAGTTAATGGGAGGAAGAAGGAAAGAGGAGCCAGCAAAGAAGACAGAGAATGATGGGTCAGACAGATAAGAAGAGAAACTTGAGAATACAATGCCATGAGAGCCAAGGGTAGGACATGTACAGGAAGGAGTGGGTGGTTGATGGTATCAAATTCATTGTCAAGGTTAAAGAGGCAAACTGAGAAAAGACCCTTGAAATTGCCTAGGAAGTCGCAGGTGAAATAACAGAGCAGTTTTGGTAGAAAGCATTGGACTCTAGAAGGTTCCAGAGGAGGGAGAGATGAGGAAACAGAGATAGCTCATGAATACCAGCCATGTGACAGGAGTAACGTGGTAGGACAGAGAAGAACAAGATCAAACTTTATAATTCTAATCCTGCTATTTAATCACTCAGAGCTTCAGTTTCCTCTTTTGAAAACAAGAATAATCCTACTTGTACATAAGGCTGTTGAAAAGTACAATACAAATTTAAATGATCATTCTTTGTTACAATGAGATATTTGCTCCATTCACTCCCCAACCCCCTACTAAATAAACCCCTAGATATTTCTGGGCATGTTTTTAATAGATAAGAGGAGTCTTTTAGCTCAATAGTGGTATACCTAGATTGGTACTGTTTTTACTGCTTTGAAAAGTCCCTAGCTGGTGTCTGTCCTCTGACATTCATTATGCTGAGTCGCTTTAACAAATCTCCCCTGAGCCCTTCTGAAGTGAAAGCATAAAGGCACTGGTCAGGGTCATGAGGCCTGTGTAGACTATGAAGTAAGGACCCAAAACTGGATCCTTTAGTGCAAACCTCACCTTAATACACAGGAGACTGGCCCCTGAGCCAGTAGTGGGATGGAAGATGGCTTGGGCAGAGGCATCCGGAAACCTTCCTTTTGAAAATCCATGGCACCTGCAGTGTGAATGGCCCCTGGACTGAGTGGTCTTGGACAGGTAGCATGGTTTTCAAAGTGTGATAAGGGCATGTACTTTTCTTTCCTTCTATTCTCATTTGGTGACTATATTCAACCAGACTTGAACAATACTACCTCAATTTTTTTTGACCTCACTATCTATAAATCATCCCATTTCCTTTGTGAAACCCAGCCTGTTTTCAGTTTACCATAGTTTAAACTAACCTTTTTTTGGACCACATTCTTTTCCCTAAAGAAGACAACACCCTGGGAAAATATGGCTTCCCCAGAAGCCATCAGGGCCTAGACCAGCTGTCCCCTTTCCCCAAGCAGCGGAGAGATACATAGCTACTAGTCTAACTGGGAGAGAGGTGAGTGTAAATTCTAGAACTGGCACTATCCAGACCTTGAAACATCTAGAGAATATAGCCAAAGGGTGTTTTTAATGTTCTGGATCCTCTTAAAATATTTTTTTTTCTGTGCTGGAGATTGGATCCAAGGATGCTCTACTGCTGAGCTATACCTCAGCCCTTTTTATTTATTTATTTATTTATTAAATTTGAAGCAGGATTCCCTTAGGTTGCCCAAATTGGCCTCAAACTTGTGATTCTCCTGCCTCAGTCTCCTGAGTCCCTGGTATTACAGGCATGTGCTATGGTTCCTGGCTGTTCCTGCTCCTCTTAGTGGAAGAACTTGGTTCCATTTCTGGGAAGATGATTTACCTAAAGGAAAAAGGGTCCCACAATGGATGGTACCCTAACATGGTAAAATGTGCAGGCCCCTCAAAAAGTGTGACAGGAGATCAGAGCAAGATACTACTTCCTAGAAGTTTGGTACATCATCCAGCAACCATTTGGACAACCTGAGAGCCCCACTCTGCATTGGTCATTTAAGCAAGTACCTGAATACTTCATCACCAAATCTGGCTTGAGCGGCTCTCCTTGCACAGTAGTATGGGGATGGAAAAATTGTATGAGGACGAAAAAGATAGGCCAAGGACCTAACATGGGAGCAACTGCCATGAGATACGGATAAGGGGTCACTGCTGCCATGTTACAGGAAAGGTGCCGGAAGGCATCTGAGGTCTTGCTTGAGCGCACAGGGGCAGGTCTTGCCTTGGGGGGCCCAGCCGCTGTATCTGGGCCAAAGCCGGGACTGCAGGGCAGGTGGCCAGAACTTGGAAGGAATTCTCTTCCGCAGCCTTGGGTCCAGGCTTGGCCCCAGCAAGCTGCCCTGCCAGCCTCGGCTGCCTGGGGCCTCCCGCATTCCGAGCTCCCGCCCCCTCCCTCTCCGCCTCTCCTCTGGGCTCGCCCCCTCCCTTGTTCCCCTTCTCCTCCCCCACCAGCTGTCCCCTTTCCCCAAGCAGCGAGACAGCCGGAGCCTGGGAAGAGGCAGCCTCGGGCCGGAGGGGGCGTGGTGGGGACGGGGAGGAGGGGCGGGGGGTGAGGGGATAAGGAGGCCCGGCAGCCCGCGCCCCTAGCCACTGCTTGCCCGCCCCAGAGCTTGGTGCCTCCGCTGTCGCCGTCGCTGCGCCCTGCCCGCTTGCTTGCTTCCCCTTGTCCAGGGGGAAAGGTCAGCAGCGTCCTGGAGCCTCCGTGTCACTCCCCGACAGCCATGAACTGCAGCGAGAGCCAACGGCTGCGAACCCTGTTGAGCCGCCTGCTGCTGGAGCTGCACCATCGGGGCAACGCCAGCGGCCTGGGCGCCGGCCCTGGCCCGAGCATGGGCATGGGGGTCGTGCCTGATCCTTTCGTGGGCCGCGAGGTGACCAGCGCCAAGGGCGACGACGCCTATCTCTACATCCTGCTCATCATGATTTTCTATGCCTGCCTGGCTGGAGGCCTCATCCTGGCCTACACCCGCTCCCGAAAGCTCATCGAGGCCAAGGATGAACCATCTCAGGCCTGCGCCGAGCACGAATGGGCTCCGGGAGGCATCCCGGATGCTGAGACTGCCACCGGACCCCCGCCCGAAGGCCGCCTCCAGCTCGCCCCAGAGGCACTGCCTGCCCTCGCCCAGGGCGCTGAGCGGGTCTAGAATCACAGCCTCAGCTCCCTCGCTCGCTCGCGCCCTCCTCATCTCTGCTTATCCCTGGGCGCGGCTCTTGTCCTCTCCTCCCCTTGCAGGGCTCACCTCACCTGAGGCCCAGATAAGAGGTCAGGAGACCTTGTCTGGAAGGCTCTGGAAGGAGAAGCATCGCCTTACTCCCTCCTGGCTAGTTTCTCCCTCCTCCCGCTGCCCTCCATACCCACCCTGCACCTCCAACTGCACTAAACTGCCTCTGCTTTCTTGTCTTCAAACAGCCCTGACACCATGCTCCAGCCCTCTGGGAACTGAATCCAACACGTCCAACACTTGGCATTGAATCGAAGCAATGAGGTCTATCAAAACTCTGGGCCGTCTAACTGGCAGCTGCTCCAGGGACTGCTCACTCTGCAGAGCCAATGGGCTTGCCATCACTGCCAGGCCGGCTGCAGCAGCTTCAGCTTCCTGTTGCCTTAGGGACAGAGACAAAGAAAATGAAGAGACCTCAGACATCTTTTCCCTCCCTCTCTTTCAGCAATGAGCTAGCTGGACACTAGGATCAGTCTGGGGGATAGAATGGACTTTATGGAGACTGAAGGGGGAGGGGATAAATGGGATGGGACAGATCTATGACACCAACTGTATGGTTTTCTTGCCTCTCCAGTTTTCATCCCAAAGGTAACTTGACTGAATTTTAGTAGCTTTGCCATCTGCAGCTGGGTGCATCACCCCAGTACTTCCAGATTCCTCCCCTGTAATGACTCAGTTGTTATTGCAGTGTCTGCTTCATTCATGGACCATGAGGCTCAGATGTCCCCTGTTCTGTAACCCTGGGGAATGTCAGAGGCAGGAAATAAAAGTTGTTTAAACAATAACCTAAGACTCTTCTCTCAAAGATCCCAGCCTAGAGAACCATTACTATATAGAGAAGGAATCTTCTTTTGCTTTTGGAAATGACCCTTGGATTGGGAGGTGGGTTGTTGTTATATAAACCATGTATGTGTTCAGGAACAATAGGAACAATAGGATAGGTGTGATTGTGGGTGAAGAACAGTTTTAAGTGAGGTGTAGTAGGTACTGCCTGTTATTGAAGTTATGCAGGAGGCTGAGGCAGGAGTATTGCTTGAGCCTAGGAGTTTGAGACTAGCTTGGACAACATAGTGAAAATAGGTTCACAGTGTCTGTTCATATGGTTAAAGGGTTGTTTGTTTTTTTTCAAATGTTTCAAAAGCTATTTCTGCTTTATTACCTCTTCCTCTTTTTTTGTCTTAATTCAGAAGCACTTTCAAATATGACAGTGCTTAATAAGGGGTTCTCACTTTCCCTCCCTTTTGCAATGGTTAAGCATGCACTTAAAAAATCCTAAGTGCATCGATATTAGCTATTATTTCAGAGTTAATTTTTAGAAGCCACTTTAATAACT
This sequence comes from Urocitellus parryii, assembly GCF_045843805.1. NCBI lineage: Eukaryota > Metazoa > Chordata > Mammalia > Rodentia > Sciuridae > Urocitellus > Urocitellus parryii. Next base: position 39,668,307 of record NC_135547.1, read on the forward strand.
CCCTCAAAAGGTGGCTTGAAGGTGGGGGCCAGAGATTGGGCAGCTGTCCAAGACAATGACAGGAAGAGAGGAGATGATGTGAGTCATCTCAGCCAGGCAGGGAGGTCTGAGGGGGATGTGGAGGGAGGGTACGATATACAGCAATGCTGAGGAGGAATGGTGGGGGGCAGTTCCCAGACTGTGTTTTAGGTACAACAATGTTGTTCATTTCTCTGGTATAACTGGGACACAAGGTTATTTTGATAATAAAACATAATCACTGCTTTATGTGTTGAAACTGTAAACATATTTGTAACATTTTTCCATAGAAATTTGAAAGAATCTATTGCCAAAAATAAAAGAAGCTAAGAGTAGTTGGCACAATGCCCATAAATAAGCATTAATGTGCTAACTGTGAGAAGCAAATCCCATGGTGAAACGTTCCTGCTTTTAAGAACATTTTAACCTTTTTTATGATGACTTAGGGCACCCACTGAGAACATATAACCAGGGTAGCTTCAAGAATCGTCCCAGTGAGAGAAATGGACTGACTTGGGAGAGAACAATTTGCTTTACTACCCAACCACTTTCTTCAAACACTTTCATAGTTGCAACCGAATCCCAGACAATCAAGTTTCCCGGAAGTTTAGACACTCAACTTTCTACCAGCCAGTGGGGGCATCATCAGCATTGAAGTGATCATATTGTGATCAGCAAAAGATAGAAGAAAAAATTAGTGCTTGGCCAACCCTCAGTTTCAGTAATGTATTCCCAATTAGCATGAGCTGTTAGCCTTTTTCTTAATGTGATTTCAAACATGGTAAATTTTCTAGTAAGAGTGATTCTTTTTCACCCCACCTAGCAGTCTGTTTCTCCCCTCTGCATATACAGATCCTGTTTCCATTCAGATTCAGATCTTTGTTCTATAATAATAATGAAGCAGAGGATCCACACTACCTTATTTAATAACTTGAGGCTTTCAACAAAAAGGGGCTAGGAGATGTTTTGGTTCCAGTGTCTGGAAGTGCTCGTCAATGGTACAAAAATAAATGGAAGCTTTTTTCCCATCACAGACATATTTCTATGTTGTCGACTTTTCTAGAGTGAAATAAATGGGGTCTCTCATTTTTCTCTAATTAGCATCTCTTCTCCTTTTCAACTTGCCATTGCTTTTATAAACCCAAGATCTGCACAAAATTTGTGTCAACAAAGAGAAAAGGGTCTGGGCTGCTTTCCAAACAGTCTTGCCTGGAGGCTAAAGTAAATGCGTTGTGATGTCACAAAGAGAGCATAGGACCAAGACTCAGGCAACTGAGTTTCAGCTTTGGCTTAGACAATTAGAGGGTTTTGTTTCTGAGTGAGGTGCTTAACCTTGCCAGGCTCCAGTCTCCATAGTTATGGGGATTTGAGGATCAGGTGAAATCAGAAATGGGAAAGGTCTGGGAGAAGTATAGCAACTATATATAGTTGCCATACTATACACACACACACACACACACACACACACACATACAATTCAATTTATATGTTTTCCTTTTCCTTCACTGGGGGAGTGCCCTTGGGCAGTTCACTGGGGAAGTGAATGGAAGAGAAAATTCTCTGCTATGTAGAGTCTACTCTTATTGCTCAAAGAAAATGATTGCCAATATTGTATGCGACCACCAGCTCCCAGATTTCTCAGCCAAGCTCCTCAATTCTCAGAATCTTGATTGACCAGGAAACTGTGCCTAAATGTTTCACCATGTGTTATGGTTTAGATATAAGGTGTCCACCAACAGCTCATGTGTGAGACAATGCAAGAGGGCTTAGAGGTGAATGATTGGGTTAGAAAGCCCTAACCTAATCAGTGCAATAATCCTCTGATAGTGATTAACTGAATGGTAACTGTAGGCAGTTAGGTGTGTCTGGAGGAGGTAGGGGTGTGCCTTTGGGGTACATTTTTTTTCTGTGGTGAAGGGAGTTCTCTCTCTCTCTCTCTCTCTCTCTCTCTCTCTCTCTCTCCCTCCCTCCCTCCCTCCCTCTCTCCCTCCCTCTCTCTCCTTTCTAGTGTGATGTCCTGAGCCACTTTCCTCTGTCACACTCTTCTATTATGAAGTTCTGCCTTATCTCAAGTCCAGAGCAATGACACCAGCTGCCTATGGATTGAGACCTTTGAAACCATGAGTGCCAAATAAGTTTTTTTTCCCCTCTAAAAGTGTTCTTGTAAGGTCTTTTGGTTGCAGCGGTGAAAAAGCTGACTAAAACACCATTCCACTCTTTTCCCTTTTCCTGCAGGCAAATGGTGCTTTTAAAAATTAATTATGACAGGCTGGGCATGGTGGTGGTGTGCATCTATAATCCCAGCTCCTTAGAAGGCTTTGAAGAGGGAGGATGGCTTGAGCCAAGGACTTTAAGGCCAGCCTTGGTAACATGGTGAGATTCTCATTTTAAAAACCAATGATAGTGGGGCTGGGGCTAGGGTTCAGTAGTAGCGCACTTGTCTGGCATGTGTGAGGCACTCAGTTTGATTCTCAGCACCACATATAAATAAATAAAGTAAAGGTGCATCAACAACTAAAAAAATATTTTAAAAAACTGATGATAGTAATACTTTATTTACAGAGCTTCACCAGTACTGTAGTCTTGACTTTTGAAGACAAAGGTCCTAAGGAATTGTCAGAAGGCATAAGAGAAAAGAATAAAGGGTAAGAATCAGGAGCTGTGGGCTTTGTGAAGAAAGGAGGAAGAAGAAAATTTTAGACAGGGTCTCACTATATTGCTGATCCTCAAACTTGTGATCCTCCTGCCTCAGCCTCCCGAGTCACTGGGATTACAGGTATATGCCATCAGGCCTGACAACATCTTTTTAAAAGTTTCAGTTAAGTAATGTTAAGTACATTCACATTGTTGTGCCACAGTGCCCTTTTATGTCAGAGGAAAAGGAAAAGAGAAAAATTACTTTATATAGAAGTGATAGAGTTTAATCGCTACCTCAGATGACTCCTGTATGTTAAGTAGATGACTTGAAACAACATAAAGTTGAAACTCAAGGAAAGAATCTTCTATTTGTGGGTTACCATGGACTCTGGAAAGAGAAATATCTATAAAATGTTTACAAATGTTGGGGAGGGTACTAAGGAGGAGGGGATGTACTTCCCACAACTTCTCAAGTCACATTCTGCTTTTATTGACAGATGTTCTTGGAAACCTGGGGAGGACTAGGGTGGCCATGAATGACTAAATGTCAGTCATTTGAACTTACCAAATTTCTACATACCTGACCCTTAAGATGTCCATTCATGGGCTGGGGATGTGGCTCAAGCGGTGGCACGTTTGCCTGGCATGCGTGTGGCCCGGGTTTGATCCTCAGCACCACATACTGACAAAGATGTTGTGTCCGCCGAGAACTAAGAAAAAATAAATAAATGTTAAAATTCTCTCTCTCTCTCTCTCTCTTTAAAAAAATAAAATAAAAATAAAGAACTGTGATAAACTTTTTTTTTTTTAAAAAAAAGATCTCCATTCATGGAAATACCCCAGGTCTCTGAGAGGACAGAGGGTCTCCCTTTGGTTCTTTTTAGGATCTAGATGTGATCTAGTAGGGGTTGCAGCTCCAAAAAGCCTGGCAAGAGAAATAATGGAGATAAGCAACCTGCTAATTTTGCCTCACCTGTCATGGGGCCCCTGTTCTAGGAGCACTGTGGTCTATGTAATTTGTATTTATCTCATTTTCCTCCTTCCCATTCTAAGCTTTCCCCTGCCCCTGTCACTCCCAGTCCCAGTACTCCAAAACAGTTCCACTCTGCTGCCAGCATCTAATCATCTTATTCCTTTACATCTAATCTGAAATTCATCCCCAGCAATGATATAAGAAATGTATCTCTTTTTTCTTATTTTAATTAATTACTCCTTCACGTGAAATATTCTGTATCTCAGGAGTCTTCTTATGCCTAACTTCCACTAATTATCTTGTTTTTTTTTCAATAGCACATTAAAGTAGGTATTCATTTTCTCCTTTTCCAGATGAAGAAATAAGGTTAGAGAGATTCATTGTCTTGCTCAGGGTCACCTAGTTAGTATCTAATCACAGAAAAATATTTGACTTCAAGTCTTTGGCCTCTGAAAAATGGGCTCTTGTCACATTTTATTATTTTATATTTATATTTATTTATTTTATATTTATTGCTTTATTCTGAGCCCACTGGTAAAGACTAGTTAAATCAGTAAGGTAAGATTTTACTGCTTCATCTTCTTTTTAAAACATAGTTATGTATTGGCACTTGGAATCTTATTTATTTTTGTAGTACTGAGGATTGAACTCAGGGGTGTTCTACCACTGAATTACATCCCCAGCCCTTTTTATTTTTAATGTTTAGGCAGGGTCTCACTAAATTGTATCTTTAATGGTAGTTTTCAGACACGTGGGTGAGGAAGAGATATGAAGAGATTTTTGTCCTAGGACATTTGAATCCAATATGAGTAAGACTAGCTGTGGCAGTCACATCATTTCTGTAACTTCTTCAGGGACATAAATTTGATTGTTTTCTTTAGTCCCACTGCTTCTGGGGAAGTTCAGAGGACTGCAACCTTCAGCCATCTCAGAGGGCATCTGCATTTCTGTGAGTTTCCTAGGGTGAGGGATGGGATGAGATGGGGTGTGCATGGGAGTCATTGGATCAGGCAGAAAGGAAGAGAAACCTTTTGCCTATTACCCATTCTACCAAAAGCTACATTCACAAACAGGACCCGTGAGGAATGGCTGAGAAGAATAAAAAGAGAAATAGGATGATGGGTGTGCCAGGATTGTGAAGTGGAATTCTCATCATTTTCCTGCCCTCTAAGTCTGTACCAAGCCAAGACCATAACCAAATGACAAGCTCTACCTGGAGGTGCCTGCTTTGGAGTTGGCTGGGTTATCTTCATCCTTTGTCCCAAATAACTGGCACTGTCCCTTGCAAGTTTGGGTTTTTCCTCTAGCAAATCCAGGGTCATGGTCAGTTCAAGAGACCCTGCACTTTGACTTCCTTCATCACCCATTAAAGTGGAACATAGGGCATAGGCTCTAGCACCACACTGCCTGGGTCCAAATCTATAGTCTGTCTTTCACTAGCTAGGTGACATCAAGGAAGTTACTTAACCTTCTTTAAGCCTTTCCCCATCTGTTAAATGGATGTAATAAGTCTCCCTAGGATTGTTGTAAAGATTGAATATTTAATATAGTACGTGACGCAGAGTAAGGGTTTGATAATAATAGATGGCATCTTATACTTCCTTCTCAACTTCTAATCCCTCCACCACTTACCCTCTATTCTCCAGGGCCATCAGCCTTTCTCTGGCTCCATTTTCCTTATTCCAGTCAGCATACAAAGTATGTCAGTCTTTCCCACCTTAAAAATAACTCTCTTGCCCTTCTTTTCTCTGTAGCTATTATCTCATTCCTCTTCTCCTCTTTTTGAGTAAAACTCCCCAAATGAATGGATCTACATTCTGGCTGTTCACCTTCCAATCCTGCCTCAATCCACTGCAATAGGATTTTTATCTCCAATGACACAGCTTCGACATGGCTACCAATGACTTGTATGTTGCCAAGTCTAATGCTTGTTTGCAGGTCTTCATTTTCCGTGACTCCTTAGCAGCATTTAATGGAGTGAATCACTTCATCATTGATGCTTTTTTCCAGTGTCTGTCTCTTTATTCATCAGGTCTTTTTCTTCTGAGTCTCATTTGCTGGGTTCTCCTCATCTCTGCCTCTTGCTGTTGAACTATACATGGTTCCACCCTGGAACCTCTTCTCATCTCCATTTTACTCTTAAGATCCATGGTCATGTCGACTAGTCCCAATACACTAAATGTCACTCTCATCTATAAATATCTTTACAACAATGACTTCCAAATTAATATTTTCTGTCTATGAATACCCTACTCTGAGCTTCAGACAATCAAATCTGACTGTGTCCTTGATATCTCTACTTGGGTATCTGAATCTGTTTCAAAGTTGACATGTCCAAATCAGTTTTGGAGAAACTTCTCCCAAAACTTTGAAAGATCAAGCAGTCTTTCACATCTGGAAGCTAGTCCTCACTCTTATTAGAATCTGGTCTTTTTTTCCACAGGTAGACCATGCTATTCTCATTTTGGACATAAACAATTTCACAGAACACTGATGTCACACAAGTCTAAAGACAAAACAAAACATGTCTCTGGGACCATGATGTAGTGAGACAAAACAAGACCATTTTACAATGTTATCAAAGGGAAATGAGTTATTGTGAAACTCCCAAAATACCAAACACCCTCCTTTCCCAGCTTAGTTGAATGACTATTCTTCTTTGAAAAATATAGTTTTCATCTTGTTCTAGCCTTCCCTTCTAAATTATATGTATTAAGATACTCACTTATAAAATTGCCCTCACTTCTTGACAGCATACATTTTTGTAAATACAACTACTGTGAACCATCCAGTTGATCGTGCAAAAACAGTAGTAAAACTAATTCTGCATTTCCTCTCATCCTCCCACATCCAATCTAGGAGCCAAACCCTTTCTGCTCAACCTCCAAAAGGAATTCTGCATATGACCACTTTTCATTATCTCTGCTTATACCACTATAGTCTATAACTCTTTAATTTCTTATCTGCACTAGCATAACACTACCTATTTTTTTGTTTTGTTTTGTTTTGACTTGACCATTTCCCCTTTACACAAAAGCAGAGCAAAATTAAAGCTTAAAGTAGATCATGACCCTTCTCTACTTAGGACCTCTATTTCATTACCCATAGAGTTAGAATGCAATCCCAACTCCTTACCATGTCTTTAAGGCCTCGCATGTTCTGACTCTTGCCAATTTCTCTAAGCATCATCTTCTGATATAGTAGTTCCCCCTTATCCATGGTTTTTCTTTCCATAGCTCCAGTGCTAGTAGTAAAATATGAATTGAACATATAAAAGGGAAAATTCCAGAAATAGACAATTCATAAGTTTTAAATTGTTCACTGCTCTGAGTAGAATAATGAAATTTTATGCCATTCCACTTTGTCCAACCTAGGATATGAATTATCCCTTTGTCCAAAGTATCCATACTGTATATATTACCTGCCCATTGGTCACTTAGTAGCTGTCTCACTTATCACCTTGGTTATGAGATTGAACATCATGGTATCACAGTACTTATGTTCAAGAAATGCTTATAGCCCCAGGTACAAGCGTAGTGATGCTGGCATATCAGATAAACCAAAGATAAGCCACAAACTTTTTCCTTTGAATGAAAAGGTGACAATTCACAACTTATTAAGGAAAAAAACGTATGCTAAGGTTGCTAAGATCTATGGTAAGAACAAATCTTTTATCCATGAGATTGTAAAAAAAAAGATTTAAACATGCATGTTAGTATTGCATACCACAAACTGTAAAAGTTACAGCCACAGTGTATGATAATTACTTAGTTAAGTACTAAGATGGAAAAGGAAATTGACCATGGTGGTGTGTACCTTGAATCCCTTCTATTTGGGAGGCTGAGAGAGGAGAATTTTTTTTGGACCAGGGATTGAACACAGGGGCACTTAACCACTAAGTCACATCCACAGCCCTTTTTTCATATTTTATTTAGAAACAGGGTCTCACTGAGTTGCTTAGGGCTAATTTGCTGAGGCTGGCTTTGAACTCATGATCCTCTGTCTCAGCCTCCTCAGCCATTAGGATTACAGGTGTGCACCACTATGCAGCAGCAGGAGGATCTCTTGAGCCAGGGAATTCAAGACCATCCTGGGCAACATAGTGAGATCCTATCTCAATATATATATATATGGAAAAAACATTAAATTTGAGTATATATGTATAGGACAAAACATATTGTGTATTTATGTGTTTGGGCGTATTCATATTTCAGTACTATTTGTGGTTTCAGGCATCCTCTGAAGGTCTTAGAACATTTCCCTCACAGATAAGGAGGCCTACCTTACTCTTTCCCTTTAGCTTGTCAAACACAAGTTACAGCAGTTCCTTGAATACATCAAGCTATTACCTGCCTCAAAGCCTGTACACATTCTGTTTCTTCTGCTTGGAATATTCTTCCCTTCTATCTTTTTATGGCTGTTTTCTTCGCATCATTCAGGTGTCGGCTCAAATGCCACTTCCTCAGAGGTCTTTTTTGATTATCTTATCTATAGCTACTCCTTTCTGTTGTCTCCACCCAATCCTCTACCTGATTGTCCTATATTTACTTTATATCAGGTATCACTATCTAGATTATATTTATTTACTCACTTGTTTGTGAGTATCTCTCATGTAGGCTACAAGTTTCATGAAGGCAGGGACTTTTTCAGGTCAGTTAAAATATATTTATCTTGTATATATTTTTTGAGGTATAATTGACATTAAAAAGTGCACAATTTTTTTTTTTTTTGTTCTGGGGATTGAACCCAGAGGTGCTCTACCACTGAACTACATTTCTAGCCCTTTTTTCCTCTTTTTTTTTCAAAGTTTGAGACAGGGTCTCCTTAAATTGCTGAAGCTTGACTCAAACTTGTGATCCCTGTGAGTTCAAAGCCAGCCTCAGCAACTTAGCAAGGTCCTAAGCAACACAGCGAGACCCTGTCTCAAAATACAAATTAAAAAAGTCTGAGGATGTAGCTCAGTGGTTGAGCACCTCTAGGTTCAATGCCTAGAACCAAAAAAGAAAAGACAAAAACAAAACTGTGATACTTCTGTCTCTGTCTTTTTAGTAGCTGGGATTGCAGGTACGCTACAACGTATCCCAAAAAAATGCACACATTTTTTTTTTTTTGGTACTGGGGATTGAAACCAGGAATAATTTACCACTGAGCTACATCTCCAGCCATTATTCTTTTGTATTTTAAGACAGAGTTTCACTAAATTTGGTCTCACTAAATTGCTATGGCTGGCTTTGATCTTGCAATCCTCCTCCCTCAACTTCCCAAGTCACTGGGGTTATGGTGAATGCCAACATGCTAAGAGGTGTGCACCCATTTAAAGTACATGATTTCATGGGTCTTTTTAACACACGTATATACCTTTAAAACCATCACCAAAACCAAAATAACAAAACTATCCATCACTCTCAAATTTCCTTGTGATCCTTTGTGCCTCCCTCCTGATAGCTAATTAATAATCTGTTTTTTGTTGCTATAAATTAATCTGCATTTTCTACACTTTAGTACAAACATGACTGTGCCATATATACTTCTTTCACTCCACATATTGATTTTGAGATTCATCTGTAATGTTGCATATATTGATAGTTCATTTCTTCTTACTCTTGCAGGGATGTATCATAAGTTTGCTTATCACCCCCCTGTTAAAGAATATCTGGGTTATTTCCAGTTTTTCACAGTGATGAATAACATTTCTGCAAATATTTTCATGGAAGCCTTTGTGCAGACAAATGTCCAATGCAGGAATTTTGTGTATATAGATCTTGTATCCATCCTAGGTACTTGAATAATATTTATAACATATGTAGTAGCTAAATATCTGTTGTAGGAATAAAGGAGTTTCCTTTTTAACGTAGGTCCATGAACAGTTAGTTGTCCCACCTCTGCACACTCTCAAATACTTAACTCCCGTACCTTTTGTCCCATTATTGCCTTTCTAATCGGCAGCCCTGAGTGACCCCTTGAAGGTGGCTGTTTCCACTCTTGGCTCATTGGAGAAACTCTGCTCATCGGGTTCCCTGCCAATGCTGCTCTCAACCCTAAGCTGGCCCCTCTGGCTGTTCAACAATCCGTTCATTCCTCGCTTGCTGACTCCCTATCACATTCCCTACAGCAGCTGCTCCAAACTTCCTGCCCTCTCCTCAAGCCCCCTGCCCCAACCCTCCCGCTCATTCTCAGGAGATGACTTCACCTCCTTCATTACTGAGAAGATTGAGACCAACTGACAGGAGCTTCTTTGGCTTCCATCTGAGCCATCTCCATGCAGCCATCTCAAATGCTTCTGGCTCTCAGGAAGATGTGCTGCTTCACCTTGCCAAGGTTAAGCTCTCTGCTGGCATGCTTGATCCTAGCCCCAACTTTAATGATATTAATAACAACAACAACAAAAAAGAAAATGTACTTAGCCCTTGATACAGGCTGCACAGTGGAATGAACATTGAGAAAACAACTCTGAATTTAATTGAAAAAACTTTGTCATTAACATGTATTATTTATTTTCCCCTGAGCTTAAAAATCATGTTTAACAAAACTATTGCAAAAACATAAATACAGTTGTTCATCTATATCTGTGCATTCCATATCTGTAGATTCAACAAATCATGGATGAAAAATACTTGAAAAAAATCTTTACATCTTTACTGAACACAGACAGACCTGTTCCTTGTCATTATTCCTTAAACACCATAGTGTAACAGCTGTTTACATACCATTTATATTTTATTAGATATCATTAGTAATCTAAAGATGACTGGAAGTATATGAAAGGATTTGTGTAGGTGATATGCAAATATCACACTATTATTTTTTAATAAACCACTTGAGCATCTTCAGATTTTGGTATTCATAGAGTTCCTAGAACCAATCCCTTGAGGAATGAAAGGGCCCCTGTAGTCTCACTTCCTTCCTTCATCCTGGTGTCTGCTTAAATGCCACCACTTCAGAGTGTACTAACAACTGTCTGCATATTTAATCTAATTCAGTATTCACAACAAGATGATAGAGTAGTGTTTTTTCACTGATAAGGAGACCGAGGACCAAAGAGATTAAGTAACTTACTTAGATCATATAGCTAGTAAGTGGTAAAGCTAGGATTTGAGCTAAGATCTAAATCCAGAGCTCTCCCATTCTGTCTTCTAACTTTGTCCCCTCCTTTCTTTTTCCTTAAACTCAAAGAATTAGCTGAATTCTACTCCTTCATTCATGGCAAAGTATCATCCTTGGTGAAAATGTTAAATGATTATAATGCAAAGTGAAATAAAGGGAAGGAGAGACTCAGTAGGGGAAACATGAAGGATCTTGCCACACTAAGCACTTCGAACTTCATCCTGTAAGCAGTCATTCCCAAACTATAATAAGCACTCCTGGGTTGCTTGTGATAGCCAGGTTTCTCAGATCTATTATATAAGTACCTCTAAAAACAGGCAAAAGGGGAAATATAGAGGACCAATTTAAAAGACTATGATAGATCCCAACTGCAGCAGGACCAGGGAGATCCAGGCCAACTGATTCGCACGGCCTGCCCTGCGGCTACAGAAGGCGTGGCGCCTCAGTCAAGCCATTAATTAGCAAGCCGGGAGGTTAGGGAAGGCCATTAGGTGGAATTACGCCAGCCAAGCCCACACGGACCCTTGGGTCGAGCACGGGATCTCAGAAGGGGAAGGAAGCAGTACAGTCCCATCCCCCACAGCGGACACTCCGCCGAGCCAGTCAGCGGCCACCATCCGGGAAAGCTGAAGGATACACCGCCACTCTCCTCCAGAGTGCAACATCAAAACAGGTCGGTGTCATTCAGCTCACCCCCCAGACAGCGGGAATTCGCATAAAATCTCTCCTAGGCTTGCCGGGAGAGGGAGTATCAAGCTGAGCCTCCATACAGACTAGGGGGAAACCAGAGACACCTGACCTCCAACCCCTCCTCCCAGTAGCAGCCAAAAGGAAACCTGGCTAGCCAGCGCTGGGGGAGGGGCAAGCAGAAAAAATCAAAGTGATAGAGTGCCAGGGATCCCAACTGCAGCAGGACCAGGGAGATCCAGGCCAACTGATTCTCGCGGCCTGCCCTGCGGCTACAGAAGGCGTGGCGCCTCAGTCAAGCCATTAATTAGCAAGCCGGGAGGTTAGGGACTGCCATTAGGTGGAATTCCGCCAGCCAAGCCCACACGGACCCTTGGGTCGAGCACGGGATCTCAGAAGGGGAAGGAAGCGGTACAGTCCCATCCCCCACAGCGGACACTCCGCCGAGGCAGTCAGCGGCCACCATCCGGGAAAGCTGAAGGATACACCGCCACTCTCCTTCAGAGTGCAACATCAAAACAGCGGTCACTCCATCCAGGCAGTCAGCGGCCACCATCCGGGAAAGCTGAAGGATACACCGCCACTCTCCTTCAGAGTGCAACATCAAAACAGCGGACACTCCATCCAGGCAGTCAGCGGCCACCATCCGGGAAAGCTGAAGGATACACCACCACTCTCCAACAGCTTGCAACATCAAAACAGCCAGCAGCAGGACCCCGGAGATCCAGGCCAACTGATTCGCGCGGCCTGCCCCGCAGCTACAGAAGGCGTGGCGCCTCAGAGAAGCCATTAATTAGCAAGCAGGGAGGTTAGGGACTGCCATTAGGTGGAATCCCGCCAGCCAAGCCCACCGCCCACGCCCGGAACAGGCCCAGCGACCTGCCAGCATGGTAGTCACGACACCCCAATTGGAATAGGGACAGAGCAGAGCCGCCTTCCACTCCCTGAACAGGCCCAGAGAGCCGCCAGCGTGGTAGACACGTCACCCCAATTGGAGTAGGGGCACAGCCGCCGCCCGCACCTGCAAGGGAGACTTTTCAAGTATACAAGAGCAACATAAATAAATAGGGGGTAAATTTCAAAAACACAACAGTTGCACCAAGCAGAAAGAAACGCGAGCAGTATGAAAAGACAAGGAAAGAAAGGACCACAAGCAATGCAGGTCAACTCAACTTTAGAAGAGGTAATAGCTGCAACAGATGGAATATCAGATAAAGAGTTCAGGATATATATGCTTCAGATGATCTGGAGTCTCAAGGAAGACATGAGACAGCAAAATCAGACAATGAAAGATCACATTGACAAACAAATCCAGGAAGTAAAAGATCAATTTCACAGGGAGATAGAGGTAATAAAAAACAAACAATTAGAAATTCTAGAAATGCAGGAAACAATGAACCAACTTAAAAACTCAATTGAGAATACTACCAGCAGAGTAGATCACTTAGAAGAGAGAACATCAGACAATGAAGACAAAGTATTTCAACTGGAAAAGAACATAGACAGCTCAGCAAGTCTGCTAAGAAACCATGAGCAGAACATCCAAGAATTATGGGACAATATCAAAAGACCAAATTTAAGAGTCATTGGGATACAGGAAGGCACAGAGCTCCATTCCAAAGGAATAAACTGTCTATTCAGTGAAATAATACGAGAAAACTTCCCAGAATTGAAGAATGAGACAGAATCCCAAATCCTAGAAGCCTACAGGACGCCGAATGTGCAAAATCATAAGAGATCCACACCTAGACACATTATAATGAAGATGTCCAACATACAGAATAAGGAGAGAGTTTTAAAAGCTGCAAGAGAAAGAAAGCAGATTACATTCAGGGGTAAACCAATCAGGATAACAGCTGATCTCTCAACACAGACTCTGAAAGCTAGAAGATCCTGGAATAACATATTTCAAACACTGAAAGACAATGGGCTCCAACCAAGAATCGTGTATCAGGCGAAATTAAGCTTCAGGTTAGAAGATGAAATTAAAACCTTCCACAATAAACAAAAGTTAAAAGAATTCGCAGCTAGAAAACCATCTCTTCAAAAAATCCTTGGCAAAACATTACAGGAAGAGGAAATGGAAAATAACATTGAAAACCAACAATGGGAGGTAGGACAGTAAAGGGGGGAAAGTAGTGAAAGAGGATAACAAATCAGGTTTAGTAACATCAGTAAACAAATATGGATAGAAGAACAAACCATATCTCAATAATAACCCTAAATGTTAATGGCTTAAACTCACCAATTAAGAGACATAGGCTAGTAGAATGGATCAAAAAAACAAGACCCAACAATATGCTGTCTACAGGAGACGCATTTGATAGGAAAAGATATACATAGACTGAAGGTGAAGGGTTGGGAAAAATCATATCACTCATATGGACCGCGGAAACAAGCAGGAGTGTCCATACTCATATCTAATAGAATAGATTTCAAGCCAAAGCTAATCAAAAGGGATATAGAAGGACACTTCATACTGCTCAAGGGAACCATACACCAACAAGACATAACAATCATAAATATATATGCCCCAAATAATGGTGCAGCTGTGTTCATCAAGCAAACTCTTCTCAAGTTCAAGAGTCTAATAGACCACCATACAATAATCATGGGAGACTTCAACACACCTCTCTCACCACTGGACAGATCTTCCAAACAAAAGTTAAATAAGGAAACTATAGAACTCAATAACACAATTAACAACCTAGACTTAATTGACATATATAGACTATACCACCCAACATCAAGTAGCTACACTTTTTTCTCAGCAGCACATGGAGCCTTCTCAAAAATAGACCATATACTATGTCACAGGGCAACTCTTAGACAATACAAAGGGGTAGAGATAATACCATGCATCTTATCTGATCATAATGGAATGAAACTGAAAATCAATGATAAAAGAAGAAAGGAAAAATCAAGCATCACCTGGAGAATGAACAATAGCTTGCTGAGTGATCAATGGGTTTTAGAAGACATCAAGGAGGAAATTAAAAAATTCCTAGAGTTAAATGAAAACACAGACACAACATATCGGAATCTATGGGACACATTGAAAGCAGTTCTAAGAGGAAAATTCATTGCTTGGAGTTCATTCCTCAAAAAAAGAAAAAACCAACAAATAAATGATCTCATACTTCATCTCAAAATCCTAGAAAAAGAAGAGCAAAACAACAGCAAAAGAAGTAGAAGGCAAGAAATAATTAAAATCAGAGCTGAAATTAATGAAATTGAAGCAAAAGAAACAATTGAAAAAATTGACAAAACTAAAAGCTGGTTCTTTGAAAAAATAAATAAAATTGACAGACCCTTAGCCATGCTAACGAAGAGAAGAAGAGAGAGAACCCAAATTACTAGCATACGGGATGAAAAAGGCAATATCACAACAGACACTTCAGAAATACAGAAGATAATCAGAAATTACTTTGAATCCTTATACTCCAATAAAATAGAAGATAGTGAAGGCATAGATAAATTCCTTGAGTCCTATGATCTGCCCAGATTGAGCCAGGAGGATATAGACAACCTAAACAGACCAATAACAATAGAGGAAATAGAAGAAACCATCAAAAGACTACCAACTAAGAAAAGCCCAGGACCGGATGGGTATACAGCAGAGTTTTACAAAACCTTTAAAGAGGAACTAACACCAATACTTTTCAAGCTATTTCAGGAAATAGAAAAAGAGGGAGAACTTCCAAATTCATTCTACGAGGCCAACATCACCCTGATTCCGAAACCAGACAAAGACACTTCAAAGAAGGAAAACTACAGACCAATATCTCTAATGAACCTTGACGCAAAAATCCTCAATAAAATTCTGGCGAATCGGATTCAAATACATATCAAAAAAATTATACATCATGATCAAGTAGGATTCATCCCTGGGATGCAAGGCTGGTTTAATATACGGAAATCAATAAATGTTATTCACCACATCAATAGACTTAAAAATAAGAACCATATGATCATCTCAATAGATGCAGAAAAAGCATTCGACAAAGTACAGCATCCCTTTATGTTCAAAACGCTAGAAAAATTAGGGATAACAGGATCATACCTCAACATTGTGAAAGCAATCTATGATAAGCCACAGGCCAGCATCATTCTGAATGGAGAAAAACTGAAGGCATTCCCTCTAAGATCTGGTACAAGACAGGGATGCCCTCTCTCACCACTTCTGTTCAACATAGTCCTCGAAACACTGGCCAGAGCAATTAGACAGACAAAAGAAATTAAAGGCATAAAAATAGGAAAAGAAGAACTTAAATTATCACTATTTGCAGATGATATGATTCTATACCTAGCAGACCCAAAAGGGTCTACAAAGAAGCTTTTAGAGCTAATAAATGAATTCAGCAAAGTGGCAGGATATAAGATCAACACGCATAAATCAAATGCATTCCTGTATATCAGCGACAAATCCTCTGAAACGGAAATGAGGACAACTACTCCATTCACAATATCCCCCCAAAAAATAAAATACTTGGGAATCAACCTAACAAAAGAGGTGAAAGATTTATACAATGAAAATTACAGAACCCTAAAGAAAGACATAGAAGAAGACCTTAGAAGATGGAAAAACATACCCTGCTCATGGATAGGCAGAACTAACATCATCAAAATGGCGATATTACCAAAAGTTCTCTATAAGTTCAATGCAATGCCAATCAAAATCCCAACAGCATATCTTGTAGAAATAGATAAAAGAATCATGAAATTCATATGGAATAATAAAAGACCCAGAATAGCAAAAACAATACTAAGCAGGAAGTGTGAATCAGGCGGTATAGCGATACCAGACTTCAAACTATACTACAGAGCAATAGTAACAAAAACAGCATGGTAGTGGTATCAAAACAGGCGGGTGGACCAATGGTACAGAATAGAGGACACAGTAACCAATCCACAAAACTACAACTATCTTATATTTGATAAAGGGGCTAAAAGCATGCAATGGAGGAAGGATAGCATCTTCAACAAATGGTGCTGGGAAAACTGGAAATCCATTTGCACCAAAATGAATCTGAATCCCTATCTCTCGCCGTGCACAAAAGTTAACTCAAAATGGATCAAGGAGCTTGATATTAAATCAGAGACACGGCATCTGATAGAAGAAAAAGTTGGTTATGATCTACACGCTGTGGGATCGGGCTCCAAATTCCTCAATAGGACACCCATAGCGCTAGAGTTAACAAATAGAATCAACAAATGGGACTTACTCAAACTAAAAAGTTTTTTCTCAGCAAAAGAAACAATAAGAGAGATAAACAGGGAGCCTACATCCTGGGAACAAATCTTTACTCCATACACTTCAGATAGAGCCCTAATATCCAGAGTATACAAAGAACTCAAAAAATTAGACAATAAGATAACTAATAACCCAATCAATAAATGGGCCAAGGACCTGAACAGACACTTCTCAGAGGAGGACATACAATCAATCAACACGTACATGAAAAAATGCTCACCATCGCTAGCAGTCAGAGAAATGCAAATCAAAACTACCCTAAGATACCATCTCACTCCAGTAAGACTGGCAGCCATTAGGAAGTCAAACAACAATAAGTGCTGGAGAGGATGCGGGGAAAAGGGCACTCTTGTTCATTGCTGGTGGGACTGCAAATTGGTGCAGCCAATTTGGAAAGCAGTATGGAGATTTCTCGGAAAGCTGGGAATGGAACCACCATTTGACCCAGCTATTCCCCTTCTCGGTCTATTCCCTAAAGCCCTAACAAGAGCATGCTACAGGGACACTGCTACATCGATGTTCATAGCAGCTCAATTCACGATAGCAAGACTGTGGAACCAGCCTAGATGCCCTTCAATAGATGAATGGATAAAAAGAATGTGGCATTTATACACAATGGAGTATTAGTCTGCATTAAAAAATGACAAAATCATAGAGTTTGGAGGGAAATGGATGGCATTAGAGCAGATTATGCTAAGTGAAGCTAGTCAATCTTTAAAAAACAAATACCAAATGACTCCTTTGATATAAGGGGTGTAAACAAGGCCAGGGTAGGGACGAAGAGCTTGAGAAGAATATTTACAGTAAACAGGGATGAGAGGTGGGAGGGAAAGGGAGTGAGAAGGGAAATTGCATGGAAATGGAAGGCGATCCTCAGGGTTATACAAAATGTCATATAAGAGGTAAGGAGGGGTAAGTCAAGAGAATACAAATGGAAGACATGATTTACAGTAGAAGGGGTAGAGAGAGAAAAGGGGAGGGGAGGGGAGGGGAGGGGAGGGGGGATAGTAGAGAATAGGACAGACAGCAGAATACATCAGACACTAGAAAGGCAATATGTCAATCAATGGAAGGGTAACTGATGTGATACAGCAATTTGTATACGGGGTAAAAGTGGGAGTTCATAATCCACTTGAATCAAACCGTGTAATATGATGTATTAAGAACTATGTAATGTTATGAACGACCAATAAAAAAAATAAAATAAATAAAAAAAAAATAAAAAAAAAATAAAAGACTATGATAATATGCCAGAGAAGAGATGACGGTGGCATGGACTATGGCGGTGGCAAACAAGGTAGAGATATTTTTATTGTTGTAAAATACATATAACATAAACCTTCTCATTAGAATGACATAACTTTCCTATATACATGTATGAAAATGCCATGGTGAATCTCACCATCATGTACATACATAATACTTAGATCCTAATTAAAATAAGACATATTTCATGCTTGTATAAATATATCAAAATAGATCCTATTGTCATGTATAACTAAACAGAACCAATACAAAAAGAATCATTTTAAAATATAAAATTCAGTGGCATTTAGTACATCCATGTGGTATGCAATCATCACTTCCAAAACATTTGGAGAATTGCAAAAGGTAGAACTGGCAGAGCTCTGTGACCGACAGAAAACGGATAGTGAGCAAGAGGGAAGGGTCAAACTCATTAGGTCTCAATAGCATGTGGACTGGGATAGTGGTGATGTCTAACCAAGATGAGTAAATAAAAAGTGAGATCTGTTGTGCTCTTTTGCCCATTTATTGATTGGGTCATTTTTTTTTTGGTGTTAATTCAACAAATATATGAAAAAAATGTTCAACATCTCTAGCAATCAGAGGAATGCAAATTAAAAGCACCTTGAGATTTCATCTCACTCCAGTCAGAATGGCAATCATCAAGAACACAAATAATAATAAATGTTGGTGAGGATATGGGGGGAAGTATACCCATACATTGTTGGTGGGACTGCAAATTGGTACAACCACTCTGGAAAGCAGTATAGAGATTCTCAAAAACCTAGGAATGGAACCACCATTTGACCCGGCTATCTCATTCCTCAGGCTATATCCAAAATATTTAAAATCAGCATACTACAGTGATGAAGTCTCATCAATATTTATAGAAGCACAATTCACAATAGCCAAGCTATGGAGCTAATCCAAGTACCTCTCAACAGATGAATGGATAAAAAAAAAATGTGGCATATAAACACAATGGAATATCACTCAGCCATAAAGAATAATGATTTTATGTCATTTGCTGGTAAATGGATGGACCTGAAAACTATTATGCTAAGATAAATAAGCCAGTCCCCCAAAACAAAACAGGTTGAATATTTTCTCTGATTTTCAGAAGGTAATAAAAAATAAGTGGAGGGATTTAAAAAATAGATTAAGGATCAATGGAGTACACCAAGGAGGTTGAGGGAGAGAGAGAAGGGATGGGATAAGAAAAGAACAGTACAATGAATCTGACCTAACTTTCCTATGCACACATATGAATATACCATAATGAATCTCACTATCATGTATATTCATAAGACACTGATTAAAAAAACTATAAGAAAATAGCAGAAAGACCAGTAGAATAGAGGGAAGGAACAAGAGGGAGGAAGGAGGGGAGGGGAAGTGGAAGTACTGGGAGCTGAATTAGAACAAATTATATTCCATGCTTTTATAATTATGTCAAAATGAATCCTAGTGTTATGCATAACTAAAAAGAACCAATAAAAAGGAAAAAAATAAAAATAATAATGTGCAATGAAATATAAAGCATGATGAGGTCAATTCTTTCCAATTGAAGCCTAAAGGAAAGAAATAAACAAAAATAAAAACAAAAACAGAGAGTTCACATACGTGGCCTCAAATATTTTAGTTTTTATGATCATCATAATTCCAAATGCTACAGATGGAGAAGAGACAGACACCTTCCAGGATCTGTGGTCAGTCAGCCCTGCAGCTCAAGACTCACCTTTCCAACTCAAGACTGCAGGCTCCTTCCTAGGCAGCACTGGAATTTGTATTAATTAATTTTAAATTTTCAGACCTAACAAACCATAGGATTATAGACACCCCATTGCTTCTTCAGATGCTCACTCATTAAATATCTATGCTATAATTGTATAATTACCATGATATACAGCCCCCTTCTTATTTACCTTCTAATAGTTCTGAATGTTTTCTTTCTTTGATTATAAATCTCCTGAAGATCCTTATTGCAATAAACATATTTTTTGCTTTGAAACAAAAAAGTGGGATCTTTCAGGAGTAGGAATGAAAGAAACGAATATGTGCTGCAGTCTGGCTGGGCACAAAATAACGGGGCCCCCACACACCTTGTAGATTCAAACAGCAACTCTTTATTCTCCAACTCTCACCTGCACTCTACATGCACGTTCTGGGGAAAATCCTCACCTCCACCGGGCTCTGCATCCCAAATACCCTCTGAATCCCGGGAGAACTCAATGGGAACTCAATGGGAACTCAAGGAGCGGGCACCTGAGGCAGCAGGATACGCCCTATTCCCAGCAGGATCCACCCTAAACCCGGATCGCCCTAATCCCTGAGCAAGGTCACCTTTCATGCAATGTCACTGCAAATGACCTGGGTCCAAGGCAAGCCCATTTCCACAATGGAGAGTCCTCCCTCTAAGCAACATTGGGTAGGCTGACAAGGAAATTGCCATGCGTCATTCCTACTTGGCTATGGCTCTCAGCAAATATGGTGATATTTTAGAGACCTGCAGAAGGAAATAACAAGCAACCGATTGGAGGGAACCTAGAATATGGGTGAACGTTAGGGCCTGGACAATATAATAAGAAACACTTCTATGAGGCTTACCATTTGTTAGACACTGGTTCATGTACTCTATATAAACAATCTCAAAGAATCCTCATGGTACAGATGAACAAACAGAGGCATAGAGAAACTTGCCAAAGTTACTAGCATGTGACAGAGGGGGTACTTTAGTCAGTGCTCAAAGACATCATGCTATTCTTCCTCTCACTGAAGCCTTTCCATCTTAAATCTAGGAGAGTGGAGGCAAGACACAGGGCAGAGCCTTAAGGAAAATCCAATCTATGGGAGGAGAAAAGCATCAGAGGAATACATTGACTGAGACAGAGGAGGATGGTTGAGGAAGGGAATAGGAAAGTGGGAAAGTTGCTGGGATCCAAGAAGAGGGGACTTTCTAGGAAAGGAGTATGTGATCCCAGAGTTGTGTTGCAACTGAAAGCTGAGAAAGGAATATTTCATTTGTTGGTCCTGTTACTGGTCATTTCCCCAGATGGCTGGTTATCAGGGGACAGAAAAAGTCAGAGGGAAAGGGTTAAGGAGTGAGTTGGTAGGGTCAGAAAGCAGCTAGTGTGGACTCTTTGTAAAGTGCTGGAAATCAAGTGACTGATAAACTCTTGAAAGTAATCAGCATAGTGTCTTGGGTCATGCAGACAGATAAAACTTCCTGTTCTGACACTTGCTCAGTGACCTTGAGTTAATGATGTAACTCTTTGGAGTCTCAGTCTCCAGATGCTAATAGCAAGGCTCTTGCTTTTCTCAAAGGATTGGCTGTTAGATGATAAATGTCAAATGTCCCCTGAGGGAGTTGGCATATAATTATCAATTGTAATTAGTTGCTCAATAAACACCAATGAATGTGGTTCAGTGATTGATCATGAGTATCTACCTAGGAAAGTTGCAAACCCAATCTCTTCCAGTTCATTGAGATCAGTGATGATTACACTGGAGTGGCCAACTGTTGTCAATAAGAAAAATCTTCTTAAGGTCACTTTAGATTGGACCCAAGTCGTGCAGGTTAAATTCAAACCAGAGCATCTTTCTATAGAGGAAGTTGTTTAAACTCCTTATGTGGGTTACTAGGAAGTGTATCAGAGCTTCCTTTGAAGAATAAATTATTTATCACAGACATTCTCTGGCTTGGTTCCTCCACACTTAAGGAAGCAAATAAAGGCTTAAAACTTCTTGGCCTTAGATATTGGAGGAGATTGACCAATTGTAGGATGGGAAATTCCTTTCCTTCTCCTGTCCCTCCTTCTCTTTCTCTTTTTTTTCATTTGGAAGCCTCCATAAATACCAAATAAATGTCTTTTTTAAAAATTAGATTGTGATGCAATGAAACAACTCTCCTAAGAGTGATGGACATTTTCTTTCAGGTTTCAGAAAGCATTTAAGGATCTTAAAAGGCTCTAGAAGTCAAAAGCATCTATTATTGGGCTGGAATTGTGGCTCAGCGGTTATTAGGCTGGGATTGTGGCTCAGTGGTAGAGCGCTTGCCTAGCACGGTCGGGACCCAGGTTTGATCCTCAGCAGCACATAAAAATAAAGGCATTGTGTTGTGTCCATCTATGTCAAGAAATAAATATCTTTAAAAAAAGCATCTATTGTTCAGGTCTGTGTATCTATAAGCTGTAGAAAAATTTCCATAATTTTCTTCCATCTAGGGTCATTTCTTGAATGTTACTTTGTTGAAAAATATCTCCTGTCACCTGCTTCTCCTTCAGTTTTCTGTTTAATAACCCAAAGATAGACTTGTGCTTATCTGAGATCAGCAGTTCATCAGAGACACATTTGTTCAGGGGAAATTTTCACTTCTGTAGTTATAGTGTGTCTGTCAAGAAGTTCATATGCTAGGGCTGGCAAGTGACTTCATTGCCCAACTTACCAAGCTACAGAGAAAGTGCTGAGTGCTCTTTCTGTGCAACATGTTGGCCTGGGCTCTTAGGAGCTTCAGTCCAAAAGCAACTAATACACAGAGGGATATTTCATTTTCCTCTGCATTTTCCCTCTCCATTCCACCAAGTTTTTTCATTTCTCTGCCCTTGTTCTTATGTTCCTTTCCCTGAAGTTTTTTGGAGTGATCGTTCAATTACATCCTTTCCTGCTGCCTCACCTAAGAAAGCCTCAGAACTGTTTGCCAACTGAAGAGACCTCCTTCTCAGAGCCGGAGTTGCTGCCTGTGTTGTCTGGCGATGCTCACTAGAGCTTTCCTAAATGGGTGTCTGCTTCAGCAGAGAGCTAGATTCCAGCAAAATGCCTGATAAGGAAGAACTGCAGATAAGCAGTTTATATAGCAGATTCAAGGAAGTTTGATAGTGAGCCCCATCAGTTCATCAGAATGATGTCACAGGCTTCAGTGAAGCAAGCCTGATCTCACTTATCTAGAGGAAAGCAGTTTTTAGAAGAATGAAATTCTGGCATTTGCCAGTAAATGAATGGAACTGGAGAATATCATGCTAAGTGAAATAAGCCAATCCTGAAAAACCAAAGGCTGAGTGTTCTTTCTGATTTCCAGATGCTAACACATAATAAAGGGGATGGGGGTAGAAGTTCACTGGATTAGACAAAGGGGAATGAAGGGAAGGGAGGAGGATGGGAATAGGAAAGACAGGAGAATGAATCAACTTAATTTTCTTACTTTGATATATGAATACATGACTAGTGTAATTTCACATCATGTATAACCATGAAAATGGGATCCTAATTAGAATAAGTTATATTCTATGTATGTAGAATATGTCAAAATATACTTTGTTGTAATGTATATCTAAAGAAAGAGTAAAAAAGAAAGCAATTTTTCTCTTCCAAGGATGCCACAATCCAAACACAATTGGACCTCTGTTTTGATGAGTTCCACATCCCCAGAATCAATCAAGTTAAAGATCAAACAATATTTGAAAAAAAATTGCATCTGTAGTGATACTTATAAACTTTTTTCCTTGTCATTATTCCCTCCACAATACATGTATAACAAGTATTTACATAGTATTTATATTGTATTAAGGGTTACAAATAATCAATTATCTAATTTAAATATTTATGTAAATTATCTAATTTAAAATATCTATGACAATGTGTGTAGGTTATATGCAAATACTATGGCATTCTATATAATAGAGTATCTGAGGACTTGGATTTTGGAACCAGTGCCCCATGGATATGGAATGATGACTGTACAATGTGACAGAGCCCATTTCTCATCTTGTCATTTAAGGGAAGCAGAAAGGCCAGTCCAAAGGCTACTGAGGCCATATTTAAAGTGTGGTTATTGCCCTTTGGGAAAGAAGAAAGGACATATTATGGAGTGAATGCTGTCTCTAGAAACCTCCTGAGTGATTATGCAGCAGCCTGTCGAACATAAAGTTCTCTAGTCTATAATTCTAGGTCACATTCATAGTCATGATCAGGTTTCTATACTTCCCCTTTTCTCAGCTGCCCCAGGTAGGAAGTTGACCTACTCAGAGATTACCCTGCTTATTTCTGAGGATTCCCTAACGTGATGCCTCCCATGTGCCTATAAATGGACTTGTCACTTAAACTAACCACACTGTTCTTTTTCTTCTACTCCAGAAACTATTATCCACATTGGCTACTTTTGCTAAGGGTGGTTATCATGCGCATACTGGTGTTCATACCTGGGGATCTGTGTGGCACCACTTGCTCCTCTGGGAGCCACTGGAGAGCCAGGGAATAGGTACAGGCAGGACAAACCACCCTTTAAAAATTGTTTTCCATAATGACTCAGTGGAGTCACTAAAAGCTTATTCCTGGAGTCTCATCAAGCTGAAAGTGAATTGTTTCATCAGCATTTGGGTGTCCATGCTCACTCAGAAGCTCACATAGTTTTTGTTGTTTTGTGGACACTCTTCTAGACAGAGGGGCTTAAACCACTGTAGTGGGCTGGAGAGGGAGTAGGAGGCAGGCCAGTCTTCCAAGTCAGTCTCTTTTCTCCTCAGCTAAAAGCCCATTTTCTCCTCAAAGATGCCCTGTCACCCCTACAGCATACAATACTTTCCATTTCTTTCAGGACAACTTGGCACCACATATACAGCACCTCAGACCTCTCCATTTCAATGAAGGGTCTTTGCTTTTACAGTTGCATAATTCAAGGGGAGCAACTTGGAGGAGGACTCAGAGTTGAAGACACATGTTTATGTTTGCTTGTATTTTTTAAGGAGAGTAGGAGAGATGGATAAGACAACGATAGAGGATGCACAAATGGGCAATAGCTGGAGTTATGTCCTGAGTGGAAGGCAAAGAGTGGGACCTCTGCTGCTGTCCTTTGGTTTTTTTTTTTGTTGTTGTTGTTGTTTGTTTGTTTGGATATTAGGGGTTGAACCCAGGGGTCCTTAACCATGGAGCCACATTCCCAAGTGTTTTTCATATTTTTATTTTAGCAGGGTCTCACTAAGTTGCTTAGGGCCTCACTAAATTGCTGAGGCTGGCTTCAAACCTGCTGTCCTCCTGCCTCTCAGCCTCCCGAGCTGCTGAGATTTCAAGAGTGCACCACCATACCCAAGTCTCCTTTGCCCTTTGTAACAGCAGAAGGAAGGGAGCATTGGATGGGGACTAAAGGTGACAAACCTATTTAGACAATTTAAGAGTAATTGGAGAGGAAGTTGAGTATTCCAACCTGAGAAGTTTTTTTTTTCTTCTATGAAATGAGAGAGGAGAGGGGATGAATGTTGATCAGAGTCATGATTTCAAAAATGTTTCAAATTGTCATTGTGAAGGAGTTCTGAACATGTTAATTAGGAAGTTTATTAGGTAGCAGTGGTAAGGACCCAGTTAAGAATGGTGGTCATGGGCCTATTGACCCATGTGCAACAGTCAAACCAACTGTATATTTCTGCAACAGGACTTAGCAGCAGGTGAGTAGAAAGAAGTTTCCAGTTTCAAAATGGAAATAATTCTTTCTGCTCTTTCCTAGTAATGAAAAAGTGACTGAATTAGGAGTAAAGAGGCCTGTATTCAAGTCCCAATTCATCATCATCTGTATGACCCTGGGGCAACTAATGATCTTACCACATCCCTTACTCTACCAAAAAGGACTAGTGTATAAAAGAAAAATGGCAGAGAATGGCCAAAGCCATACGGAAGGCATAAAAATGGCAAAACCAAAGAAATTGCAGAACAATTCTTCCATAAACACTTTGAAATATAATGACATTTTTGTAATTTTTTTTAGTTGTAGATGGACACAATATTTTTTTTTATTGGTCGTTCATAACATTACATAGTTCTTAATACATCATATTACACGGTTTGATTCACGTGGATTATGAACTCCCCCTTTTACCCCGTTATTTTTATGCAGTGCTGAGGTGGAACCCAGTGCCTCACACATGCTCTATCACTGAGCCATGACCCCAGCCCTTTAGGACATTTTTAAAAAGAAAATATTTGCAAATGTACAAGAGGATTTTACTATAAAAAGATGTTTTACAAGTTACAAAAAAGCAGAAAAAATTGAGAAAAGAAATGAGTAGGTAATTAACAGAAGAAATTTCTAACAGCCAAAATATACAGATATGATATTCAACCACACTAATACAGAAATTAAAACAAGCCACAATTACCTTTTCTCACCTCTAAGATTTAAAAGAATTAAAATAAACCAGTAATAATTAATCAGTAAAAGTGTGGGGACCCAAACAGTCCCAGCCACTGTTGATGGAATTAAAAACTGGTCTGATATTTTTAGCCCAGGAATTCAATTTCTAGTAATGTGTCCCACAGATACACTCATGCAAATACAAAGATACACAAAAAGGTACCTATTGCTTCACCATTTGTAATAGTAAAAAAACAAGGCAACAAGCAAAAATCCTCATATATAATTAAAATTTCCCTCACATGAAAATTAAATAAATTATTGTATAAACAAACACTGGAATATTATACCACTATATTAAGAAAAATGCCATAATAAAATTTCCAAGAAAAATGATTAAATGAATATATGAAATGCAGAGCTATATGTGTATAGTCATATCCTGTATATAAAAAATTATGCATTGTAGGAAAATATGCAGAGGAATATACAATGGATTTAACAGTAGTTGCTCCTGAGAGGGGGGACTAGAAGGACTTTCTACATTTTTTTATGTCTATGTTTTCCTCAACATTTCATCATAATAAAAAAATTATTGTACAGAAAATCCAAAAGGCTTGTACAGTGAATGTCTGTACAGAGACTACTTGGCATACTTGGGCACACTTAGTTTCCACTATTAATACTTTTCTTGCTTTATCAAATATCTCTCCACCTATCACTTTATCTATCCTTTCAATACATCTTATATTCAAAGTATTTTATATATACTTTATCTTCAAAGTAACTTTCTGACATCAGTGCACTTTTTACCCACAAATACTTCAGCATGCACATCATTTACCAGAGTTAAATATTTGTTTAGATGTTTCCTTTTGTAATAAAATTGACAGGCATTGAATTGCACAAATCTTAGGCAAATGATTCGTTAGGTTTTTACAAGCAAATATACCAGTGCAATCCAAAACCCTATGAAGGCATAGAGTATTATCATTGCCCCAGGAAGTTCCCTCTTGTCCATCCGAGACTTTCTCTACTGCAACTCTTTTCTGTAACTTTGCAAGTATTTAAATAAACTTTTAATTTTAGAATAGTTTTACATTTGTGAAAAAAATTGCAAAGATAGTAAAGTTCCCATACGCTCTACATCTAGGTTCCTCCTTTGCTGACATCTTATATCACTAGGATCACAATCAATGAACCACTATTGATGTATTACTAACTGCAGTCCATACATTTTTTTCAGATTTAACTCGTTTTTCCCATCCCAGAATACATCCCAGAATATCACATTACATTTAGTCATCATAACCCCTTACTCTCCTCTGAGCTGTGACAGTTTTCCAGATTTTCCTTGTGTTTGGTGATCTTGACAGTTTTGGGGAATATTAGTGAAGGTATTTTATGGAATATCCATCAGTTTAGGCTTGTTTGATGTTTTACTCATGGTAAGATTGTGGTTTGTAATATTATCTCAATATTTATTATAATATTTATAATAATCATGTCTAACTTTTGCAATCAAACTCAACAAAAATACATATTTTTTAAAGGCATGGTAGTAGGTTGGTGATGAGGAAGAGTGAGGAGACTGACAATAAGTAGCTAAAAAGAAGCATGTCCACTTTAAGCAACTCAGAGGAAATACATGAGAAGGTGGAAAGTCATGGCTGTCCATGGTGGTCCTGGCTGACCATGGCAGGCACATCCTGCAATGGCTATAACCTGCAAGGGAAGGTGCTGGGTGCTGGGGAGTATGGGTGTGGATGAGGGAGGGAGATTCCCCAAGGGGGACTGAGATCTTTCCATCACAAATGCCTCCTAAATCAAGAAGCTTTTCTAATCTTGAAGGATTGACTATTCAGCACCACATCAAGTGAGAATTCCTCACCACCTTCTGCGCAGATAGCGACTTGAAGCTGGAGAGTGAAACCAGTTCTGGGAATGCCCGGGCATGAGCACAGCCTCAGGGCTGGGTCTATTTTGGGAACATTTGGACATATTCTGCAGCATCATATTTATACTTTGGCAAAACAAGTGAAGGTTCACAGAAATAATCCTAGGCTTCTCCCGTTTGCTCCCCACTTTCGGCTATAGAATGGAGTATTCTGAGCAGAGATGGAGAACAGAGGATGTCTTGGTAATCATTATGACACTTGGCCATCTGTGGGGGTCGACCTGGATTTGAAAGAGCAAGTGCCCATTATGCAGGGTTAATGGGGGCAGAGAGGGATCAAGTCAGTGAAATGTGAGAGAATCAATATGTGGAATGCTTGACGATAGCACATTCACACATTTCACGGAGGAAGAAGTCTAGGGTTACACCCAGCAACTGCAGATGCTTGATTTAAAAGACCAACCTTAAGCATTTGCTATTTGCTGGCTGCCTTGAGCACCCCGAAGGGCCTCACGAGTGGGTCTTGGTAGCCTTCCTCTGTTCCCTCTAGGTTTCTTTCTGAGGCTTAGGACTGCTTTTCCCCAAGCCCTCCAGATCCCCACATCAAGTTCCGTAAGAACTTGGGCCCTGAAGGCTTGGGCAGGGGGGGGCTTTGTTTTCCAAGTGAAGGTGTGCCCCAAGGGAATGTGTGCTGTGTTGGTGGGGAGGGAGGCTGGCCCACAACCGGCTGGTGGAAAATGAGCAAACAGCTGGAGACACTCCAAGGCAAGATAGAATTTTAGATCCGGCCCTGGTGGGGACAGGAAGAAGGGATGGGGAGGGCTGGACATGGTGGAAAGTGATGGAATCTAGCAGACTCTGCAGCTATTTAAGCAAAGCACCTGGTCTAGGACTCTGCACACAAATGACATATTAATTAATGTTCTGGTAATAACAAAGATTTGTTAAGCTCTCAAATTTCCCCCAGTCACTCTATATGCATTATAATATTTAATAAGTCAATACGCTGTGGGAGGAGTCATATAGTATTATTGTCTCTGTTTCACAAATAAGATCATGAATCCCACAGTGACCAAATAACTTGTCTAAGGTCACAATTAACAAGTGGCCAAGGTGGGATTTGAATCCAGATTCTGTGCTCAGCTCCTTCCCTCATGGGACAGGCCTAGCGTTGTGGGTCAGGGTTGGCAGGATGAAGGGATTAATGTCTTAAGCTCTTGTCTCCAGCTCCAACTCTTCCTTTGGAGGCGCCCCCGCCCCACTCTTGCCAGTAATATTCTTCCTGCCCCAGGGCCTGCCCAGCCCCAGGACTCTGAAGAGAGGAACCTTCCACCAACTCAGCTTCAAAGGCCAGGCTCTGTGAGAGGTGGAATGGAGATAGCTGGCTTATCCCTCTGTCCTGTTCCTATCCTTTGTGAACATCTAGGCTTCCTCACCCCCTCCTCCAGATTCTCACCCTCTTGTGACAAGAGCTACTTGCATCTGAGCTTAATGGCTCAAGTGGTGGGTGGCACAGCTGGAGCTTATATTGGGGCATTTCTAGGGACCTGGCCAGCCAGGCCTGTGAGCCCTGCCTGCCTATCTTTTCTGCTCTGCTTTCTGCCACAGCTGTTCCCATCTGCATGCATTCAGAGGCTTGCTCTCTTTCCCTTAGGTATGGGACCTCTGGGGTCCTTCTTTCCACGTTATAGGAGCTCCAGCCTCATCAGCCGCTGCAGGCAGCTGGCAGCAGACATTGGGGGATTAGCAGCTCTGGGGCTGATCTCCATCGCTTGGCTCCCTGCGCTGTGCACACCCATCCTCTTCAACTACTCCTTTGCCTGCTGCTCTTTATTTTCTCTCCCCTCCCTTCTCTTCTCTTTTCTTTATTTTTTTCTCTTTTCCCCCCTCTCTGATCTGACTGATTTGCTGCTTGCTGTTTTTCTAGCTTTCTCTCTCCCCCAAATTTCTTTCTGTTAAGTATATTTAAAAATTACTTGCTTGTTTTTGATCTCCACAAAGATGTACCTGGACAAAAATGTTTTCTCTTCCTATACAACCTCTGGAATATGACCAGTGTTCACAGTTTGGTGTGTCCTGTCAAATTTTTGTTGTTAAATGAGATTTGTAGGAAGCCATTGGTTTGGACTGAGTTCCCACACTAGACCCAATAGACCAAACCAAAATGGAGTTACTCAGGCTAAAGTTCCAAGCCATCAAGCCAAAAGTTATTCATCTGACCTTCCAAGAACTAAAGGGTAGGGGAAGGTGCACAGTTAGAGAACAGTGAACTTCCCAAACAGGACCAGGGTAAGGAAATCCCCTTTGCTTTAACTTTTAGAAGGAACAGTCCAATCATCTTGCTTTTTGCTCTCTATTTCTGCCTTTTTCCCAGCACATTTCTGCTCATAAAGCCAAATTCTTCTGCTAAGCTCATCAGAACACTCATTTTTATTTTGTAGAATGAGGCATTGTCCAATTATTGCAACACAAATAAAAGCCAATTCAATCTTTAAACTAGATTTGTAATTTTGTCTTTTGACTATACATTCAAAGATACAATTTTAAGTCTTGATGCAGGCTTTCTTGAGATCAAAGACATTACGAAAACTGTAGATGCTTTCTGTTATCTGAAAATTTACTAGTATGGCTTATTGCATGTAATACATACACCAGAATAGCCATAATCAGTCTTAGAGCAAAAATGAAATATTTTGGTTTGATAGACAAGTGCATGTTTACCAAATAAATGTTTAACCATAGTTTGTTATTCAGAAACATTTCATAAACTATGTTGAATAGAATTCAGAGGAAGACCTGAGACTATATGTGAGTGAGGACAAATTCTCTGAATCCTACTCAATGCATTCACATGTGACCCCTTCCTTCAACTGTTTTAAAATAAAATTTGCATCATATTATACACAATACTTTGCATTTTTTTAAAAAAGCAGTGAGAACAATAACACATCAAGGATAACTTTTCTTGCCAACACATAAAGGAGTATAAACTCATACCCTATTTCAGTATTTCAGTATATGGCTGCCTGCTAAAGTTTTTGTTTTCTTTTGTGATAATACCAACTGCAGCGAGCATCCTCAGGCAAAAATCAGTACTGATTTGTGAGAATAATATGTTAGGATACAGTTCTGGAAGAGACATTGGCAGATCAAGGTCTGTACATTTAAATATTTTATGAGTTGCTACTAGATTACCTTCCAAAATGGTCATAACTACTCACTCTTCTACTAGACCTAAGTGTAAGATAGTCACTATCCCGACCATTTTCTCTCC
Source organism: Urocitellus parryii (assembly GCF_045843805.1). NCBI lineage: Eukaryota > Metazoa > Chordata > Mammalia > Rodentia > Sciuridae > Urocitellus > Urocitellus parryii. Next base: position 39,699,509 of record NC_135547.1, read on the forward strand.
AGCATTGAATGTTATCATTGCTTTTTAAAAATGCCAGTCTGAAGGGTAAAACAATGTGGTTCCATAATTTCTAATATTTTATATCCTTGACAATCTGTAAGGTTGAAATTTCTCATATGCTTATTGATATCTGTTATGTACATTTCTGCAATTTCCCTGTTTACAATATTTACCATAATTTTTAACTTGTTAGCTTTTTCATGAAAAAAATTAGGAGTTCTTTATATGTGAATTGCAGATAATTCCTTTGCTTTTATTTGAATTGCAGATATTTCTCTGAGTGGGATTTGTATGGGGCTTTGTGCCCCCCAGAAAGTTTAAAAAATTTATGTTGTCAAATTAATCAAACTTCTTTATGACTTCTAAATTTCCTGTCTTGCAAAAGAAGGCCTACCCCATTTTGAGTTTATAAAAATATTCTTCTTTATTTTCTCTGAAGATATTCATGTGAAAAATTTAATCTTTACTCCATCTGAATTTTATTTTATGTGCACCACAAGGTACTGGTCCAAAAAATTAATTCTGGTTTTCTACTCACTGAACATTTTGTTTTCTTTCTTTTTGGTACCCGGGATTGAATTCAGGAGCACTTAACCACTAAGCCACATCCCCAGCCTGTTATGGTTTGGATTTAAGGTGTTCCCCAAAAGCTCACATGTGACATAATGCAAGAAGGTTCAGAGGAGAAATGATTGGGTTATAAGAGTCTTAACCTAATCAGTGAATTAATCCCCCCATAGGGATTAACTGAGTGGTAATTGAAATGGCAGGGTATGGCTGGAGGAGGTGGGAATTGGGCTGTGGCTTTGGAGTATATATTTGTATCTGGTGAGTGGAGTCTCTCTCTCTCTCTCTCTCTCTCTCTCTCTCTCTCTCTCTCTGTTTCCTCATCACCATGTGAGCTGTTTCCCTCAGTCATACTCTTCTGCCATAATATTCAGTCTCACCTCAAACCCCGTGGAGTCTGCCATCTATGGACTGAGACCTCTGAAACCATGAGCCCACGAATAAACTTTTCCTCCCCTAAAACTGTTCTGGATGGGTCATTTAGTCACAGCTGCGAAAAAGCTGACTAAAACACAGCCCTTTCTTAAAAAGTCTTTTTAATTTGAGATAGGATCTTGCTAAGCTGCTTAGGGCTTCACTAAGTTGCTGAGGCTGGCTTTGAACTCGAGATCCTCCTGCCTTAGCCTCCTGAGCCACTGGGATTGCAGGCATTTACCATTGCTCCCAGAATCAATGAACATTCTTACTCAATGAAAAATAATATCTGTTTTGTTATAATTTTAGTTCTAGCTATGCAGACCTAAGGAATGCTTCTCACAGATAGCCCAATCTGGGTGCCAGTTCAATTCAACCACAAAGACAAACTCAATACTTTTTATATATGTTCTCTTAAAATCATTTTATGCTTAAGTTTATATTTCATTTTTTTTAATTAAGAGAGAGAGAGAATTTTTAGTATTTATTTTTTAGTTTTCGGCAGACACAACATCTTTGTATGTGGTGCTGAGGATCTGAACCCGGGCTGCACGCATGCCAGGCGAGCGCGCTATAGCTTGAGCCACATCCCCAGCCCTTAAGTTTATATTTTAAATGACCAATAATAGATGTAGCATTTATGGAGTAAATCATGATGTTTGTGTACATGTATACATTATAGAAAGATTAAAACAAGCCATTTAACAAATCCAGCTCCTCACCAACTTATCATTTTCTTATTGGTGAGAACAATTAAAATCTACTTTTCCAGCAATTTTGATATGCACAATACATTATTATTGACTGTACTTACCAATGTCTAATTGAAATATTGCACCTCTTTCTTGTTTACACCCTTACCCCCACCACCATACTATTCTCTGCTTCTACTGAGAACATTTAAAAATTCAACATATAAATGAAATCATGCATATTTGTTTTTCTGTGCCTGGCTTATTTCATTTAGCATAATGTCCTTTAGGTTCATTTATCTTAGCTTTTCTGTTGCAGCACTGGGGGAAGCTGAGGTCATTCTCAGGCAGACCTGCAGCAGCCAGTCTTTATGTGACCTTTTCTACTCAATATTTTTCATACTTTTCATTCGATTTAGGTAAACAATCTGTCGGATTCAGATGATTTCCTTCTGTTTGTTTTTAAAAGATTTTATTATTAGTTATGCTTGCTAAGTCATATCAAATGCTTTTCACTACCTTTTGATAGAGTTGTGTAAAGTTTGTCTCCTTTAATTTGTGGATGGAATGAATTATATTGATAGATTGCCTAATTTAACTTAATATTTGCATTTATCAAATAACCCTTACTTTTCTTTACTACTCTGCTGGAATCTATTTGCTCAAATTTTATTAAAACAATTCACATTTATATTCATAAGTAAAAGTGGTCTACAGTTATATTATTCTTTGTTGTATTCTTTCATCACGTTTTTAAAAGGTTATGTGTAAAATAAATTGGGGCATTCCCATAAATCTAGGACAGTTTGAGTAACACAAAAGTTACTTTTATTTAAAGTTGAGATAGAACTCAGAAATCTCCTGTTTACCTTCTATGGTTACTGATCTGTTCAGATATCCTGCCACTTTTTGAGTTAATTATGATATTCTTTATCTTGCTAGAAATTTATTTATTCATTTTATTTATATTTTCAAAATGGTTGACCAAGTTGCACAAAATTCTGTTCTTATAATTATTTAAGTTTCTTGAGTAATCACATCTCATTTCTCATCCCTGATAATGTACTTTTTAATCTTGCTTTTTAAAATTAAGCTTCTGAAAAAAGATGATCTATTTTATAGATCTGTCCTTTATTTTGTATCCTTTGTGTATCTGTGTGAAGGATAAAGTGGAAATCAGTTATATGGTGATGATAGTTTCTATTTTTTAATTTTAGCTTCTATCTTTATTAATTCTCTCTGCTGTATTTTAATTCACGTTTTCCCCCTAAGGTTTATTTATTTATTTTGTACTGGGGATTGAACCCATAGGCACTTAACCACTGAGCCACATCCCCAGCCATTTTTATATGTTTTTTTAGGTGTAGATGGACACAAATATTTTTATTTTATTTATTTATTTTTATGTGGTGCTAAGGATAAAACTCAGTGCCTCACGCATGCTAGGCAAGTGCTGTACTACTGAGTTACAATCCCAGCCCCCATTTTTAGTTTTTTGGGGGACAGGCTCTTGCTAAGTTGCTTAGGGCCTTGCTAAGTTGCTGAGATGGGCTTTGAATCTGTGATTGTTTTGCCTTAGCTTCCAGAATGACTGGGATTACAGACATGTGCTATCATGACCAACTTCCTCTAAAGTTTAAAATTAAACTCTTAGATCTTTTATTTTTCAGTTCACTTTTAATTTTTTTTAGTTGTAGTTGAACACAATACCTTTATTTTATTTATTTATTTATATGTGGTGCTGAGGGTCGAACCCAGTACCTCTTAAGTGCTAGGTGAGCACTCTACAGCCGAGCCACAACCCCAGCCTAAGTTCACTTTTTACTAACAATTTGTTTGAGGTTACAAATTGTCCACAATGTTTAATTTCAAGACCTATCATAGATGTTCTCTTATGAAGTGTTCCCAATTCATAATTAATTAATTTCTAGATGATTTTTAATTTCAGGTTTCAGTTTTGATTGTTTTATATAATAAATTATCCTATATATTTCTACATTTCAGAATTTATTAGGCTTTGTTTGTAGCTATATGCATGATTGATTTTCAGAAACCTTTTATGTATATGAAGAATGTATTGATTTCATTATTCAGATTCTTTATATCATTGCTTTTTGTTTCCTTCATTCGTTAAATATTTCAAGATGTATATAATTTTTTACACTATAACTATGGTTTCTATTAACTTTCCAATTTTCCTTGTGTGTTCACTGCTACATTGTTTAGTGCATAATGTTGATGACATAAATTCTCTATGGAATTTGTCTTTTATCATTATAAAACATATCCTCATTCTGTTTAATTCCTTTGTCCTTGAATTTCATTTCACTTGATTTAAATATTGCTACTCTTGCTTTATTTTGTTTGGATGAGTCTTCCTGAAACTTTGAGGTTTTTTTTTTTTTTCAAAAGTCATTATAAATACTATATAGTGGGACTTAAAAAAAAAAAGAATCCTTTTATTTATTTATTTTTTTGATGAACGGCTAATTCAATCCATCTTCACTTATTTTTTAAAAAGATTTTTAGTTGTTGATAGATGTTTATTTTATTTATTTATATGTGGTACTGAGAATCGAACCCAGTGCCTCACACATGTCAGGCAAGTGCGCTACCACTGAGCCACAGCCTCAGCTCCCCCATCTTCACTTATTGTAATAACAAATGTAATTTGGTCTTGATCTCTTTTTCTTGTTATTTTTATATAACTGACTCTTGCAAAATGAATTGATTACAAATCAAGAGAGGGTGGGTGCAGTTGGGCAGTAATTGCTGTAGTTCATACAAGAATATTTCCCTTGGACTGTATTTGGTATCCTATGATAAAAAGTTTAATCTAGGAGTATATAAATATCTTGTGTTTCAAGTATTCTTAGTTAACACATACTACAGTCAATTGCTACATTATTTTCATCTTTTAATATTAAGTGATGAATATAATAACTTGTTTATTATGCCCTTCATCTTTATTTTTCTTGGGATCTTTGTTTTAATTTGAATTTGAGTAATTTCTTGAGTAATTTTCTTAGAAAATATACATGGATAGTATTCTTTAATTCTTTACTTCTTTAGGGAGTGGGTGGGTACCAGGGGTTGAACTCAGGGGCACTTGACCACTGAGCCAAATCTCCAGCCCTATTGTGTCTCTAAATACAGACAGAATGTCACTGAGTTGCTTAGCACTTTTTTTTTTTTCCTGAGGCTGGCTTTGAACTCTCAATCCTCCTGCCTCAGCCTCTCTAGCCACTGGGAATACACGTGGCACCACCACACCTTGCTTTTTTACTTCTTTAATGTTTCAAAAATATGTGTGTGTGTGTGTGTGTGTGTGTGTGTGTGTTTTGCATTTGACAAGTGAATGATATCTTGGATTGGCATAATATAATCACAGTCCTCTCTATTATCTATAGATATTATTCTATCATTTTATTACTTTGAGGAAAATCAGAAATCTAATTCTGCACTGCTTCTTTCCTTGGTAACACAAACCCAAAGTGAAAGAAACCTTTTCTGTCTGTAAACTTGAAAGTTTTTCTCCTTATCTGTGGAATTTGTAAGTGCAGGGAGATTTTCTTCTATCATATTCTTGATCATCACTTTTATATCTGTTCGTTTTCTCTCTTCCCTTAAATCTTATTATTGTATATTGGATTTTCAAGATACATCTGTATCTTATCTTTTGAGTCATAATTTCACTTTGCCTGCACTTTTGCTCTAATTTTGTGAACTATTTAGTTTATCATCTAGGTGACTAATTTTACTTTCAGCAATGACCATATCTCTATGGAAGTTTTAAATTTGGCAATCATATTTTATTTTAACATCTTAAAATGATATTATATCCTCTAATCAAATCTACTTCATATGAATTATATTTATAATTCAATATAAAATATAAATAATTGAATTTTATGATTCAATAAGATTATAACTTTTAAGAAAAATAATAGAGTGGACTTTAGAGAGAGAGAAAATTTTAAAAGGTGCTGATCATCAAGTTCAGACTATAGGTACAAAAGAGTTTGTGGTGAGAAAAGTCAATATTTGCATCTTGTCTTACTAGTTCTCAACCCTTTTCTTCCTTTCACAGTCATGGGACTAGATTGGACTGCCTTTTTCCTTCTTTCTGTTCTTACTCATTTTCTCACTGATTTGGACAACCTAGAGAAGGATACTTGTCTTGTCATTTCTTGAAACTCAACCTCAGATTATGGCTTATCAGCTGTTACCCAAGTCAGTCCATGGAGGAATTCAGAATGGCTGAATGTAATGAATCTTTAAAGATTGATAGGCTATGAGAGGAATAGAAATAGCAAAGACTTCACCATGGGGATGATAGTGGTGTGTGTTTGTATGTTTGGTGTTCTCAGTGAAGAACTAACTTTATGGGAATGGAAGGTTTAATACAGAATGAGTTCCAAGAAGCTCTTCTGATGGGGAAGGAGTGGGAACACAAGAATGAGTCTTGTATCTGGAAGGGTTCCTAAGGATCAGTTTTGGTGAAAGGATTTCTTTCCCTAAGATATAGATGATATTGAAACCAGAACAGTATACACAACCAAGTATCAAGCAAGGAGTGAAGTCAATTATGGCAGAAAAGAAAAGTGGACCAATTCATCAAACCCAAGGGGTTAAAAGAAGATATTGAGAGCGAAGGTTAGGGATTGGAGATCCAAGAATATTGGGAAGAGGCAGCAAATTAACAAAAACAACACTCATGAGCTACAATGTGGTATGTGGACATGCTCATTAAGTGAGGGATGGATTAATGGAAAGGAAAAGGCCCAAGTGTTCTCTGTCTTGAAAATCAGAGTGAGTAATTTAGATTTGAGGCAGTGTGTAACAGGAAGCTATCAACAGATTTTTGTGAAAAATAAGAAAGAGACAATGAAAGGGAAATGAAAGACAGGAGGAGAAAATAGACAAATTCAGAGATGATACATTTTAGCAAAAGGAGGTGGTCAATAGGTTCGATTATAACAGGAGGGCCAGGAGGGTCAGACTGCCAAAAAAGTTGATAATTTTAAGGCTTTGAATATTGCTAGGACAATGATTTTCAAACTTGAGCCTACATCAGAATCCCCTGGAAGGGTTTCTTAGAATAGATTGCTGAGTTTCACACTCAGAGTTTCAGATTTAGTAAGGTCTAGGGTAGAGCTTGATAATTTGTATTTCTACTAAGTTCCCAGGAGATGCTGATGTTGCTGGTCCAAGGACCACACTTTGAGTACTACTGACCTAGAAGTGTTGTCCTCTATTTTTTGTTCTTGTTGCTGATGTTTTCTATCCCAACACATATGAGTGCCATGATGTAATTCTACTCATAACAGGAATTCTCACCTATAGCTGGAGACCAGTGGATCTGGTTTTTAAAAGCACTTCTGCCACCCTCTGATGATTCTGATCACCCTTCACTTGGGGAGAATTACTGAGATGATACATGACATACATACATATCAAAACTGAAATTTAAACTGTAATGTAACCATAAGCAAAACATAATTCTTTCATATAAAGAAAGCACTTTGGGGGGCTAGGGTTGTGGCTCAGTGGCAGACTGCTTGCCTGGTATGTGTGAGGCACTGGGTTCAATCCTCAGCACCATATAAAAATAAATAAATTAAATAAAAGTATTGTGTCCATCTACAACCAAATTTTTTTTTTTTAAAGAAAGCACTTTGAACCTGGTCGGTTTCAGGGTACAGCTGCATGTTGGTGTGGTCCCTTCTAATTATGACTCTTAAGTGAGTCTGTAACTACCAGAGGCAGGAGCATTTGGGAAATTAACCTTACTGTCTCTCCAGCTGGATCGCCATCCATGGGTGGATAATCCTTGTAACCTTGATGCCCACAGTCATTTGCAGGTAGGCACTCCTTGTAAATCCATAGTCCACAGTAAGGGTGCTGTTGATGTCCATGGACAGAGAAAAGTAGCTATCTCCCTCTTTGGCTCCCTGTTCTGTTGGTCCATTATTTTCTTCTCTAAGTATACCATATGCCTTGGATCTTGAAGAAGGCTTAAGCAGTTCTCAGTTCAGGTGATTGGTCCAAAATCACAAGTTGAGGGTAAGAGTCGGCATTGTACCCTTAGCCTAGCCACCTTATTCTCTTACAAAGGCATACTGCCTCACAGTCTTGATCCTTGGGGGATCAAGAATCATAGAATCTCCCCTGGCCTCCAGAGGTTAGCCATCCTTCTCTGATTTACCCCTTTCTTTATCCCTTCCTTAAGTCCTCTCTCCTTTACCCTTTCATTTGCCCCATGTCCCTGCCTCTTCTTTTCCAGGAACATGCCCCACCCCTCTCAACAGAAATAAAGTCTTTTGAAATCTGCTGAACACCAAAAAAAAAAAAAAAAAAGTGATCATGCCCCATGTCTCTGCTGTCTCCGGTGTCTGCTGAATGTCAAGGACTTCCCTCCTCTTCCCAATTTCTGCTGAATTTACAGAGGGGAAGGGTGAGCTTAAGTCATTTTATTTGATTTAGGTTTCATTTTTTTTCATATATTACTTAAACAAGTCAAGTGATATAGAGGCATATAAATAAATTTAGAGGCTCTTTATCTACCCATGTAACCAATCCAAACTCCTGGTGTTAACAGTTTGGTGTGTATCCTTTCATACCTTTCTGTACACTTTTATGAATGTGTATGCACATATGAGTTTGTTTTCCCCATGGTGGATAAGATATTTAAATGAGTTTATATCCTATGTATTAGTCAGCAACCTGCTCTTCCAAACAATATGTAAAGTCATTGTCTTTGGTTCATTGAGTAGTGGGATTGAATAAACTGATGGGTGGGGAAGAACTTTTCTACCATAGACTATGGATTCCAGAAGTGTTAATCTCAGTCTTCCCCCCAAATCCAGTTTACAAGAGAGATTCATATTTCTCCTTTTTTAAAAACATCATCAAGAATTTATTTCTTGTTCTAGGAGATGTTTACCTGAATTCTCCTCTCTAGCTGCCTAATAGGCAGATAATTATTACAATACATCACCTTGACAGCTACTTCCCCCTCTTTCTGGCTTTCCTGAGGCTGGACTTTATGTGCTGGCAGTGAGCCTTGTTGTTTTCTACCACATACGGTGTGTCCTTCCAATGCTCCGCTATCCTAGACAGACTCAGGATGCCCAGTTTCCGCAACTGGACCCAATCTCCGGTCCTTGACTCCTGGCACCACACCTGTGTATCAAGTGCTTTTTTTGTGTACTAGGTTATTCTGGGCCACCTTATCCTTCAGCTCAATTGCATATGTGTTAAGCCTGTTTCCTTCTTCCCTCTGCCCCCTACCCTGAAGCTGAGGTCAGTGGACAGCTGGGGATCCTGTGCAAATATTAATAAACGGGGAATAAACTTGTGGAATCCTTTCTGATGACTTCTGTGGGCATTGCCAGGAAAGGCAGATGCTGATTTTCACTGTCCCCTTTTCTCAGGCTACAACATTGCCCATGTGTTTATTAAAGTTATGTAACTGAGATACCCCATTTTCACTGACTCAGATTAGAGTACTCTTGTATATTGGGTCCAATCCCTCCCCACTATAAGCATAGGTACAGATAATTTCCCTCCACCCCATTAGGTGCCACAAGGCTCCCTGGGTTATTACAGTGGTCCTGGTACATAGGCCCCTCATGAAGTAGTTGCACAATGTTAGACAGAAGTGTCACAGCACATCATCTTTAATAACTTTCATATTTGGGAGACTGGAATTCATGCTTATCTTTCTATCTTCTGCTTCTGGGCCCTTCCCACTTTATATTTCCAAACAAAATCCATATACTCTCTTTCTTAGTTCTGTTTCTCTGGAGAAACTGACTAAACAATAAGAAGTTTGGATTTTACTGTAAGTACTATAGGAAGCTTTCTCCCAAAGGCTTTGTGAAAGAGCTTACATAATCTATTTTTTTTTTTGTTTCAGAAGACCAGTTTGACTATTGTGTGGAGAAAAGGCACAGAAAACCAGAGGTAGAAGTAAGGAGACCAATCCAGGAGATATTACAGCAGTTTAGGCAAAAGATATTGGCATGGTGTAAGGTGGAGGCTGTAGAAACAGAGAAGTCCATTCAATTCTCATCATTTGTAGTATTATGTTTTATAAAGTCACTATGAATATTACATTATTATGAACCATTGTGGCTAGGAAATACAGTTAGGGGGGCTGGGGTTGTGGCTCAGTGGTAGAACACTTGCCTAGCATGTGTGAGGCACTGGGTTCGATCCCCAGCACCACATAAAAATAAATAAAAACAAATAAATAAAGGTACTGTGTCCATCTACAATTAAAAAAAATACAGTTAGTTTTCTATGGGTCTTTGGTCACAGTGTTTTTGTCAACTGATCAATACATAACTTGTGTTTTGTGTGTTTTTCTATTAAAGGCAACTTATTTAATTATGCTGTTGATTAATTCATACTGAACTCATAAGGAACAGCACTATAACTCATACATAAAGGAAACTTACCTAACACATGTGTTTTCTTTGAAAGATGCACTCTACATGTTATCCCAGCTCTTGAAAATGAGACAGCTTGTTGAAGGTCAAAGAAGAACCCTAAACACTAGAAAGTACTTCAGTCCTCTGCTTAGAGACAATTATAAACAATGACATCATTAACAGAAAAGCAAAAATATGATAAATATGCCAAATAAATTCTGAAAAAGATACTCACAATATGAAAGCTGAAACAAGAAGGTAGAGCATCACCTTGTTTGATGTCAGCTGGAAATGTATGCATCAGTTGATATATACTTTTCATCACCTTGTACATGTCTGGGAATGACCATGTAAATGCTACAAGTGTTGATTTTGGGGTTACAAATATATTTTAGTAAGCAAATTTAAAAATACAGAACCTGTAAATGGCAAGGATCAACTGTTGAGGTTTTTGAAATGTATTCTAGAGATAGAAACTGACTGAAGTTAATGATGGATTGGATGTTGGAAGTAAGGGAGAGGAAGGTTTCAAGGTGGAGTCCTAAGTTTCTAAATGAGTAGCTAAGTCAACAGTGTTGCCATACATTGGGGAGGGGAGGATTGAAGGAAGGGGTAGTGGTGAGTTTAATTTTGAATGTAAGTTAGGTAAGGTGATTATCCATCCAAGAAGGGATACCAATCAGTTAGTTGGATATATGAAACTTCTTAGAGAAGAGGTTTAAGAAAAAGACATTTGAGGGGGCTGGGTTGTGGCTCAGTGGTAGAGCGCTTGCCTTGCACATGTGACACACTGGGTTCAATCCTCAGCACTACATATAAATAAATAAACAAAATAAAGGTATTTTGTCCATCTACAATTAAAAAAAAATATTTTAAAAAGACATCTGGGAGGGGAGCGCGTGGCATATATTATTCTAAAAAGGCATTGACCTTTCTCTGTTCAGAAAACTCTTCTACATTGACTAAAAATGAAGGATTTAATGGTGCCTTTTCTCCCTTGGAGGTCTATTGGGGGTCCCACGAAAGGGGTTGTTGTGAGAGTATCTTACCTCTCTTCACCACACAGATTGATAGGAAGGTCTATTAATGAAATCATAAACTCAGTACCTGTTATCCAGTTTTGTCAGCAGGCCCTACATACATTTTCTTAGAGTCACAGGCCTAGTGATGTAGAAAATCACTATGTGTGCAAAAAGAAAATTAGTGGGCTGGGACTGTAGCTCAGTGGTAGAGTGCTTGCCTTGCACGCTTGAGCCCCTGGGTTTGATCCTTAGCACCACATAAAAAATAAATAAATAAGGTATTGTGTCAATCTACAATTTGAAAAAATCAAGTTATGTCTCTATCTTATACTATATGCCTAATAAAAATAATCTCAGAAAAAGTGTCAAGTTTTACCAGATGAGACACAGAAAATATCTACATGGCTGTATTAATCAGGTTCCTCCAGAGAAACAAAACCAATAGGACTTGAAAGGCGAGTGACTCACCGGAGACGGAAATTCAACCAAGAGATTTTATTGGGGGGCTGCCCAAAGGAGAGGCAGAGAGCAGAGAGAGAAGAGGAGGAGGACAGAAAGAGAGAAAGGAGAGAAAGAAGATGAAGAGGGCAGAGGACAAAGAGAGAAGGGAGTGTGTGCTTACAAGCTTGGGCTTAAGAAGGGTTGCCTAGGGGACATGGCAGGTGCTGATTGGCAGGGTGACTCAGGAACAGCAAGCTAACACTGTGTCCTGTGGGGATTGGTGGAGGAAACCTTTGAATTTGGTGCTCTCGGCTTGGCGCCCTTTGGAGAGGAGGGGGAGGGGTAAGGGATTCCATGATATTCTCTGAGAAGGGGGAGTCTCCCACACATCCAACATGGACATACAGAGATATATAGGAGGGGATTTATTCCAGGGATCAGCTCACATGATTATGAAAACTGAGAAGTACCACTATCTGTCTGCAAGCAAGAGAACCAAGAGAGATATTGATGTGATTCCATCTGAGCCCAAACACCTGAGAACTGTAATGCCCAGATTCGTGGGACCCCAATAGACCTCCAGGAGCCGAATCCGATGCAATCACAACAAGAGTCTTTATTGCAAGCTCGAGCCTGGACTCACAATCGTTCCCGATGCAGTGGTCCCAGGGAGTGAGTCCCGGTCCTTTGTTCGGTGAGATTTTATAGGTTTTGGGGGGATACTCTATGTGTCACAACATCACACAGCAAATCATTCCATACCGCGGGAAAAATCAAACAACACCTCTTAACATTGATTAGCACATTCACTGGTGGGAACAAGTTGGGTAGGGGTGACTGGTTGGTACAATAGGGGGATTCGTTTGAACTGGTTGGTTTAGGCCACAAGGGGTGTACATGCTAAACTACATGGTTTCCCAACATGTTATCAACCACCATAAACTACTTGGGGGTCATCTGGCATCCCAGGTATTTTCCCTGTCTCATGCTGATTGGAGGTTGCTAGGGGGTTGCTATGGGTCCTCACCTAGCCTAACTGAGTCAGGGACACCTGGTGCCTCAGACCTCTCCTGTTATTTATAGACAAACAACTCAGCAGGGTGGGTATGTGCTTAGGAGTGCTCTGTGGGTTTTTCCAAGGACAAGGGTCACTCCCCCTTCCTTGGACAGGCTTTGCTCTGAGGTAGAGGCTGGTTTCTCAAAAATGGAGTACATCAGTTTCTCATAATCAATGACAAAGAAACTTCAATGGAAAAACAGGTAAAGAGCATGATGTCACGCTACAAATGATGACACTCATTAATGCTCAAATTCAGTCACTAATTCATTTAACATATATTTAGTGAGTAGCTACTATGTGCCAAGCACTGTAACATGTGTAGGAAATTTTTCAGTAAACAAAATATACCAAGTCCTTGCTTTCTTGAGACTTATATTTGGATAATTGAGAACAAGTGATTAAAAAAAAAATAAGATATAGCTGGGTTTAGTGGCACATGTCTGTAATCCCAATAGCTCAAGAGGCTGAGGCAAGAGGACCTCAACTTGAAAGCCAGCCTCAGCAATTTAGTGAGGCCCTAAGTAACTTAGTGAGACCCTGTCTCAAAATAAATAAATAAATAAAAATGTCTGGGGGTGTGGCTCAGTGGTAATGCTCACCAGGGTTCAATCCCCATCACCAAAAAAAAAAAAAAAAAAAAAAAAAAAAAACCAGATATGTACCAGTGATGAAAAATGGCCGATAATAAAATAAAGAAGAGTAAGAGAATAGATAGTGTTGGGGGAAGAGCTATTTTAGAAAGGACAGGTAGGGCACAGCTCTAATTAGATGACATTTGAGCAGGTGAGGCCTGAAGGATAAAGGAAGATATCTGGTATAACAGCATCATGGGTAGGAGCAGAAACCATAATGAGTGTCTTCCCTACAACAGTCAACATTCAGCAAAGAGGTCAAGTGACTGGACTGGGGTGAACATGAGATGATGAGGTCGGAGACACTAGGGATCTCTCTGGGAACCATGAGGACATTATGGGCAATTGAAAGGACTTTGACATTCATTTAAATTAATATGCAAAAACATGGTTGGAGAGGGGTAATCTGAGTAGAGGAGTAACATAATTTGACTGTTTTCAAAGGATCCCTCTTGCTGTTGAGTGGAGAACAAATAGACTGGTGGCAGGGGCAGACAGGAAGATCTGGTAGAAGGTTTGAATAATAATGGAGTCAAAAGATGATTGTGTCTTTGGCCAGGGCGATACCTGTGAAGGTAGTGAGAAGTAGTCTGAATCTGTGGGTGTGAAAGAAATGTCAGAGTCGAGGATTGCTCCAGGTTTTTGGCCTAAGCATTAGAAGAATGGAATTGTCATTTTCAAGAGCTGGATACCATGAGCTTTGAGCAGGTTTGAGGATAAGATCAGTTCAGTTTAGTCATGTTAACTCCCTCAGTTTGGTCATGTTAACTCCCTCATATCTCAAATACCATTTATTGTTGTCCATATTTTAGTTCTGTTTTTAAAAAGTTTTCCCAAATTTGGATATTTATTTTCAACATGTTAAATTGATTTACATTTGTCCATTAGATATTTTAATAGGCCGTTGATTTTGAGCACAAGTTTGGAAGTCATGAGTAGAGGCATAAATTTTAGAATTATCATATTTACTAGCAACATAAAAATACAAACGAAAACAATTTTTTTCACTCATGAGTTTGGCAAATCTTTTAAAATTAAAATATGTGAATAAAGATATGGGAAAAGAGTACTCATATGCTTTTTGTGAGAGTATAAGTTGGTAAAGCCTATTTGGAGGGAAATTTGATAAATTTAACCAAGATTAAAAGTGTTTTTCTTTTGACCCAACAATTGCACTTCTAGAACTTTATCCTTTAGTTATGCTCACACATGTATGCAGAAATATGTGTATAATTTAATATGTTGATTTTAGATCTTTTGGATATACACCAAGGAGTTGTATAGCTGGGTCAGATGGTGGCTCCATTCCTAGTCTTTTGAGGAATTTCCAGAGTGGGTGTACTAATTTGCAGTCCTACCAACAGTGTATGAATACACATTTTCATCATATCCTCTCTAGCATTTATTATTATTTGTGTTCTTCATGATTGCCATTTTAAGTGGAGTGAGATGAACTCTCAGTGTAGTTTTGATTTGCATTTCCCTGATTGCTAAAGATGTTGAATACTTTTTCATGTTTGTTAGCCATTTGTACTTTTTCTTGTGAGGGATGTCTGTTTACATCTTTTACCATTTATTGATTGGGTTGTTTTGTTTTTTTTTTTTTGGTGTTAAGTTTTTCAAGTATACAGGCACATCAATGTTTATAGTGGCAAAATTCACAATAGCTAAGTTATGGAACCAGCCCAGATGCCCATTAACAGATGACTAGATAAAGAAAATGTGGTATATATACACAACAGAGTTTTACTCAGCCATAGAGAAAAATAAAATTTTATGGCATTTGCTGGTAAATGGTTGGAACTGAAGAACAGCATGCTAAATGAAATAAGTGACTCAGAAAGTCAAGGGTCAAATGTTTTCTCTAATGCGGAAGCTAGATCACAGCCAGGGGGATGGTTGTGGTAGATCCCAGGAAATCAGAGGGGAGATCAGTGGCATAGAGAAAGGGGATTGAGGTAGAAGGAGGAGGTTCAGGGAAAGGGAGAAACTGAGAAATGAAATGGAAAAAATTATGCTATGTATATATATGAATATAACAGTGACTTTCATATTTATGTATATCTACAAAGCACCAATTATAGAGGGAAGACTAGTAAAGTAGAGGAAGGAGAACAGGAGAAGGGAAGAGGGGAGGGAGAGAGGAAGCACTGGGAACTGAAATGGAGAAAATTATATTCCATGCATGTATGATGTCAAAATGAACCACACTATTATATTTAATTATAATGTGCAAGTAATAATATTTAAAATATGTGTACAAGGACATTCAGTATTGCATTTTAATGAAAATTATTATTATATCCAGAGAATCATTAAGTACCTTATTATTTAGTCACCCTAGAGTACTAGATTTTAGTTCAAAAGATTGACAATGTAATAATGATTTTTAATGAATGTTTATTATGTTTCGGATATAATGCTAAATGTTTTGTCTTATATTATTCTTTGCTACCTATAGTCATTTCTAGTCATTAATTCATTGATGCATATAACAATAATTTTTTTGCACCTACTATGTGCCAGTAATAATATCTGCCTACTTATTCCATAAAAATGGACTCAATTTTCCTGAACCAATAGCTCCTAATTTCTTTAGCATTATCATTTCCTTTGAGAAGCTGATGAAAGCTATGCTCCCTGTTCCCAGATAAATAAAATCATAAAATTTCTTTGGAGGATCATAAACATCCCCCTTAAGCTCTAGCAATTCTGTGGGACCTCAGACCAGGTTCATAATTTTTGTACTGGTACAGTGGTTCAAGTGCACACAAAGGTTAGATTAAGAGGTAGGGTGGGGCAGAAGGCAAGGACAAACAGAAATCTTTGGTAGGCCAGCATGTATAGAAAATACTGGTTAAACGAAGATTTTTCTGCCAGGATGCTAAGATGTCAGGATGCTCAGGCCTCTTAGTGTATATTAATAGTGACACTTGGGCCAAACACTCCCATTTCCTCAGCATCCTCCTCACCATCCCCACATCCTCTATCTCCAACTCCCAGGCCTGGACAACCTAAGTACAGGCCTGGATGGACAGTCTTTCCATTCCTTCTTCAACTCCAGCCCTCACAAGGCCAAATGTAATTAGCCATGATCCCAAGCCTTCTGTCCAAGTGGCTGGAGAGCCTCTCCCGCCACCTGGGCATGGGGTTTTAACATAAATCCTTGCCACCTGCTTTTTTTCTCTTGCCTGTGGACATGTTCATAATTGTCAGGCAAGCTAGTAGTAGGACATCTGCTTGAGAAGTCACAACTTTCATAATTTACCAGTGTTTCAACTCAGCAAAGGATAGGCAACACAAAACCTGGGGTCATTTCTGATTCTTTATGAAACAGATAGGAGATGGGACTTATGAGTCAAAGAGGTTTATTAGGGATTAACACCAGTAAAAGAGGGAGGAAGCAAGGGTGGGCAGGAAAGTCTTCAGACCTTGAGGTTTATCTAGCATTTGTGAAAGGAAATAAGGATAAAAGCAGAATAAGGCAAGTGGTGATGTGGCTTGACGAAGTCTCAGCCAGTCCACAGAGTTTTGTGGAGCAAAGATAGTCCATCAGAGAAGTCCTGCACTGGATGGAAATGGCGGGGTTTTAGCACGCTCACTGTGCTCAGTTATTTACTAGAGTCATGCAGCAGACTCTGCGCTCAAATACTGCAGCAGAGCCTTCAGGTGCTGCAGATGGAGGCTCTCAGCTACCTGTAATTAAAGCTCAAAGGTAAGCTCTTTCTTAAAGGGAGAATTGAGCAGTGTTTATAGCTGGCACATCTCTAAACCCCTTTAAAAACCTAGATGATTACCAGGATGTCTGTATTTAGGCAGACCAGCACGACTGTGAGGCATCACCTTATTTATGATGTTTCTAAGACAGCATATACAATTTGGGCTTGCTCCAGTGGGGGTGAGAGAGGCTCCAACCTTGTGCTATTGTAATTTCTTTTCCAGACATTTGTCTAAGCTTTACATTAATTTACTTACACATTTGGCCTTCTGTATCTATGGGTTCACATTTGGGGATTCCATCAACTGCAGATGAAAATGTTCAGAGAAAGAATTGCTTCTGTACTGACTACAGACATTTTTTCTTGTCATTTTCCCTGAACAATACAGTATAACAATTATTTACATAGAATTTATATTGTATTAGGTGCTGTAAGTATTCTAGAGATGATTTAAAGTATACTGGAGTTTGTGCACAGTTGATATGCAAAAATGATGCCATTTTATGTAAGAAACTTGAGCATCCACAGATGGTGGTATGGGGGGAGTCTTAGAACCAATTCTCTCCTGATATGCAGGGATGACTGTGTGTATGTGTGTGCGTGCGTGTGTGTATATATATGATACACACACACACACACACACACACACACACACACATACACTTGAACATGCTTTTCATTTTTACACTTGGTTCTAGAAGTCTTTCAGCCAGGGAAGTTAAGGAAATAAAATTGCTTGCAAAGATGTGCAATGAGTAGATACATGTATATACTTGATATATGGGCAGCTAACCATCCCTCAGGTTTGACTTCAACCATTTACAACACAACAATTGTAGTATTATTACCCTTGTGAACTGTACATTAAGAATATGAAAGGTCTGGTCTGAGTCCTGCTTCTGCTACTAAGTGGGAAGAATAACAGATATAGTGCCCCCAGAAAGATGGGAGAAAGGGTCATGGAAGTAGGAGGACCTCTAGTTCCAAGTTTTGTCATTGGCATCTCAGAGATTTGAGAGTGTGTGTGTGTGTATGTATGTGTGTGTGTGTGTGTGTGTGTATATATATATATATATATATATATATATATTTTACATGTGTATGTGTGTGTGTGTGTGTGTGTGTGTATACAAACACATGCACCTGAACGTGAGATTTTCAGGTGCAAGGGTTTCCTTTATCACCATGCCTTCCCTTCCAGAGTTATTATAAATTACCTGTTCAGGGAAAGCTGTTTTTTCTGGTTTCTCTTGTTGCTTCCTCCCCTTTAATTTTCAGTTGTTTGGAAAGCACCATCTTTCCAAATGTTCTTCAAACCCCTACCTCTGCCTGCAGCTAATTTTTCCTCTGGCTCCTTCCCCCAGGCTTGACATTTCTGGAAAACTTTAAAGTCAATTAATTGTTAATTCTGAGGATGAGCCCAGACCACTGGGAATCCTGGGCCCTACTAATGAACAGATTAGCAAATTAAAGAAATCATTCCCTGAGACTCTTTCAAGAGCCATAAGCCTGGGATATGGGGTCAAAAGTGTCAAGGGAACAAAGAGCATGTTGGCCACCTCTGGAACCTCAGGGATCCAAGGTGGACCATGGTACCTGGACTTGGTAAATGTTGCAGGCTTCTCTTGTTGATTTCTTGCCCTTGAGCAAGAAAAGTGGAATTAATTTATCAGTCCACCCTTTTCTTTAAAAAATGTAGTCAGAAATTGCTAATCATTCCTTCAAGGACCCAAATCTTATTTTTTACAGCAACATAGCCAACTTTATCCATTTTGATTCAAAACATTTTATAGAGCTGAAATAACCATCTTTTAAAGACAGTGGAAAGGATGAGTGTCTGATTGTGGACAGTAAGCCCTACCAATTAATTTTACCCTAAAAGAATGAATTTGGGGACTAGAGAAAGTCAATCACAAAGCCAAAAATATAACCATTGTATTTGTGCAGCACATGGTACGCACTTACCTGTTGTCTCATCTGATCCTCACAACTCCCTAGCAGGCCAAACAGAGCAAATATCTCCACTCAATAGATGAAAACAGGAGCCCAGAGTAAGCAAATTGCTTAAGGTCACAATGTAGTAAGGGGCAGAATGAGCTTAGAGTACATCTCTTAGGGTCTGAGATCAGGATTTGCTCCTTAGAGACCACCACAGACTTTGTCAAACCAGAGATGTTGATATGCAGGTGTTTGGGTGTTTAAGGAGGGCGGGAAAAGAAAAAAACTGTGAAACTGACTTAAAATTTATTGAAATATAGCTTATGCAATATTGAATCATGTTCAAAAGCAGCTCTAATGAGATGCCTTTATTCTCTGAGTGAGCATCAGAAATAGAACAAGTTCTTTTGTTTCTACTCCTTTTCACTACCTCATGCTATTCTCAGATTATGCCTAAAGACTAACTTAAACATTTGCTTTCTTAGCACTAAACTTCTGGTGCAAATGGAGGAATGGGAAGAATACAATGCTGCACTTTATGGCCATCAACAGATTATGACAAACCTGAGAAAGAAATTTCTGACAACTTATAAGTCAGTGTAATGTCACTAACATATGGCACCATTTTTTGGAAGCTGGCCCTACATCCCTAAGAAAAAAATGCCAGTTGAAATAAGCTTCCTCAGCTTTTTTTGTTTTTCAAAGTGTTAGTACAACCAGTTAAATAAAAGTTTTAAACATCAACTGAGCTGGTTATGGCTAGCATTTAAAAAAAAAAATAGAATTTAACAGAAAAAGCCAGGAATACATTGCACGTTTAATCATTTTTTCCTCAGTTTATTTATGCATCTGCATATTGGGTTATGATGTAAAAGATATGAATTATTGTGAATCAGGAAAAATTTGAAAGCCATCTAAGGATACATGTGCCTCAATCCCAGATTTATGCTGGATTCCAAGACCCTTCATGGGACATAATTCCAACAATGCCCTATACTTGTCTTTTAGTGATGTTAAAATGTGAAAAAAATGTGCATCTTTGAAGACATGAAAATATTTGATTTTAATGGTTATTGGCTCTTCTCATTCTTCCTAAAAAATGTCTGTCACCATAAAAACATAGAATTAAATTTAATGGAAACATTTTTTGTGGAACTCATCTGTACTTTGATTTCACTGCCTCCTGAATATAACTTTTGGCTAGTTTCTCAAGGCTAGGATTTCTCACTTCTTACCAGTCTTCACTAGTACCTCAAACAGGTGATCTTGGGAATGTGAATACATGCAGAAAAAGAGGAAGAATAAGGCAGTCTACAGAAAAAGTCCCAGATGTCAACCACTGTTTTCAACATTTTGATGCTAGTTTTAAATCTGAAAATCCTTAATATTGTAAAGAAGCAACCAGCTGTTTGGGAGCCTTAAAAACAAAAATCAAAACATCTTAAAACAAGCTTGAGAAAACTTTTCACAAGGCAAATTTTATTTTTCAAGTTATAAAAATATGAGCATGTCAAAAATAGTCTAGTCCATATAAGAGCAGTTCCAGCCATTTAAAAGTTATACAGATTTTGGAAAAAGCAATTCACAACCATTCAATTCAGTTATTGCTAGTTATATGCAACTTTTATTTTCGACTGTTATTCACAAGAGAAAGGGCAGTATTTGGGCATTTTGTTGCTGCTAGAGCTGCGGTTTAAAAAAATCAGTTCAAAATAAGAATAAACTCCCTTTGAGTAGGAAATAATGTGCAATTTTTGATCAGTACTAAAAGAAGGTGTGGTTTAAATGTCAGTTCCACCCACTTCTCTCGTTTAATTCTATTTTGATAGTATATCAGAAATACAGTGTATAGCTTTGGGTGAGTAAATGAATTTAAGATTTAAGTAAATGATTTTAAGATTAGGTAATAAGAAACATTAATCTTGGCTGCAATGTAGAAACAAAGCTGGCATATCTAGCTTTAAAACATTATAAATTGCAAATATTTTAAAACAATAAGCAAGAACCAGAGCTAGGTTATTCTTTTCCTCTTCAGTAGTCAAGACATAAAATTAATCTATTTGTTCTTTTGAAGTTTATCACGAAGATCTGTTGTTCTCTATTTTTCTCTCAAAAAAGGCAATGAGATAGTCATGTTAACAGGAACATGTTTTAAAATAAATGTGCCCAACGTCATATGGAAGAATGAATCACAAACCAAATAATTTTAACTTTAACAGCACAAAACATGGGGGTGAGTAATACATAGGAATCTTTGGGCCTAACATTCACTGGAAGACTTAGTTAAGGGTGTCACAAAGAGATAGCAATGGCTTTGTTTCCAACTTTCCTTCTAGACCCTGTTACAAGATTAGGCTTACTGCTGACATTCAACCCCCATAAGTTTTTGAATAAACAGATACATGATGGTGACAAGTATAAGGTGAAGTATAAAGACCTTAAAAATCATTCTTAGAACAAATGTGACACTCATGACATTTGGCAAGGATACATAATAACTTAGTGATTTAAATCCTAAAAATAGGTTTCAGTTTTAGGAGGTAGTAAACCAGTACAAAACTTTTACCATTTAGTCACACCCCCCCCCTCACTTTTAGCTTCAACCTTGGATATTTCTACATTTCTCACTCCCCATTCTCCCATTAAAGCTATTAGTTCTTCTAGCACTCATTACCAAAATTTCTAGACCTGGAGCTGCCAACATGTTTTTAAGAAGTCTTAATCCACCAAATGCACCCAACAATCAAGTGTCAATTTAAAACATTTTTACCTATTTAGTTATTAATTCACTTATAAAATAAAAACTCAAAATAAGAAAATTTAACACGAAAAAGTCTATTAAATATTCCACATGCAATTCTAATATATCATAGTAGGTTATGAACTGATAAACTTACTGTATATTGCAATGCATTACCAGTGTTAACTGAAAATAGGCATGTGGTTTAGTAAAAATTCAACCTATTAACCCAAAAAAAAAAAAATCCCACTTACTCCCACAGAGTTATATTGTGCTACTACTCCACAGATAGTATTACAAAAGGATTCCATTTTTGTGATAGGCTGGGTTCACAGTGAGTATGTTAGTACCAAGATCATGTGTTTAACATTACTTTAAGAATGTCATTAGTGGAATGTATATAAGGCATGTCAAAAACTAGCATTAAAGCTCTGAAGGGCAACAATCCAAACTGGCAGCTGCTAGAAAAGGTGCTGCTAGGAATAAAAAAATACTGAAGAAACTTAGTTTCAGCACAAACCAGTTTACAGTGTTTTTCTAATTAAATGAATCAATTCACACAGACCTCTGCTTCATGAAATAGCAGAATAACAATAGACTTTTACCCCTTTAACTACTAGCCCAATCTTGAAAACGGAAGCAATCACTAGCAATCTTCCACACGGTGCTATTAGGAGTGGACTGAGCAGTCAGCAGAAAGTTCTGGTTGAAGTAATGTTGTTTGTTTCCATCAAACTTCACAGTTCCACTGGTCACAACAAGAACTGTAGTCTGGGACTGGGTAGCTTGCTCTTTGTCCACACACAAAGAAGAAAGAGATTAGTTTCTGTCTCTAAATAGGCAAATTTTCAGGCTACAATTGCTTATGATCTAACAATGAAATTTCCATAAACATTCTTTACCTTAAGCATAATCTTGAACATGTATGTTCAAATCCAGAAAATGAAATACTATTTTCAAAAATATCAAAATTACTTTTGATCTAGAAAGATTTGGGGGTAATCTGAAGTTTCAAAATAAAGAACTTATAGGACCATTTGCTTCCTGTATATATTAATATTTCATTAGCTTTCTAACAGAGCTTTATTGATATTTTACTTAAGTTATTCTTCAACAACTATAAAGGAAAAATAATCACCCTAAACAACTACTTAAGATACTAAGGACCCCACCTAGAGGTAATTATTATAAACTGCATCAATTTACTCTAAATCAAATTCTTTCTGGCTTAAAGTCATCCTTTCACATAAAAGAATAAATTTTCGTGAAATTTGAATATGTTGTAAAATACTGAAGCACATTAGAGATATGGCATAAATTTTCTCTGGAAACAGGGTGTGATGATGTACACCTATAATCCCAGCAACTCAGAAAGTTGAGGCAAGAGGATCAGAAGTTTTAGGTCAGCCTCAGCAAGTTAGTGAGACCTTGACACAAATAAAAAGAGCTGGGGATGTGGTTCAATGGTAGAGGACTCCTGAGTCCAACCCCCAGTACCAAAAAAATAAAATCTCTGGAAATACACTTCATTAACAAAAATAATATTTAATCTCTATTTCTCATATAACTTTCAATAGGTCATAATTCCATAGTCTACCAAAACCTATTAGTGATTCTATGGAGTGAGAAGCATCTAATGGAAGACCAAGATGAAATTTTCATATTTAACTTGCTCAAATAAGTAAATATTTCTACCACTAAGTTATTTGCCACTTTTGGTATAAAAGCTTAGTGCCCACTAAAGAAAACAAAGGAAGTACTTTGAAAGATCATCTTACCATGGACTGGTTGGCAATCTAACATATTGACCTGGAACTCACTAGAAGGCAACATCTCGAAAAAATTACTTAGGGCATCTAGCCCTGTAACAACATTTCCATTCCATATTAAAGTGGCCTTGTCCAAATACAGCCTGGTAAGTGCCTATAAAGAAAGAAAAGTTTTAAAAGGGATTTTTTTCCCCTCAGGTAAGCATTTTCTAGAAATGGATTAAAAGATTGTGCATGGCATATAAACACTTTCACAGCTATACCTCCATCTCCACTTCCTCTGCCCCATTGCCACCAGAAACCAATGTGAGCTAAGTGTCCATTTTATAGTTGGCCTTAAATATTATGCTATCATTTCTATATTATGCAATAAATACATTTTTCATATTTCCTTTTCAGTCATAATGAGAAAACCTTGCATCCAAACACAGAGTATTACAGTTTTGCTTTCTGTTTTAAAATGAATTAAATGATCACAAGTTCTAAGTACATACAGCCTCAAACCAATTTTATTTTCTGTCCTTTTTTTTGGGGGGGGGTGGGTACTGGGGATTGAACCCAGGGTCACTTGATCACTGAGCCACATCGTCAGCCCTATTTTGTACTTTATTTAGAGACAAGGTCTCACTAGTTGCTTAGTACCTCATTTTTGCTGAGGCTGGCTTTGAACTCATGATCTTCCTGCCTCAGCCTCTGGAGCTGCTGGGATTACAGGTGTGCACCACCATGCTCAGATTATTTTCCGTACCTTTTTAAATGAGAATTAACAAAGTTCCAATTAAGCCCTACTATAATCCTAGTGGTTATATATAATATATATATAATAATTTGGTGTTTGTATGTATAAGGAAAAATTAGTTCCTTTTGCTACTACTCTATTAGCATAATATTTCAAAAGCATCATGAGCATTTGTAGAGCTCATAATTGAAATGGTAAGTGAAAAAAGGGTCCACACAAAGGAAAATTCGAATTACCACTTTTTTTTTTTTTGTATCAAGGACTGAACCCAGGGGCGGCACTTAACCACTGAGCCACATCCCCACCCTTTTTATATTTATTTTTTAAATTTTGAGACAGGGTCTTGCTTAGTTGCTTAGGGGTCGCTAAATTGCTAAGATTGGCTTTGAACTTGTGATCCTCCTGCCTCAGCCTCTCAAGACCCTGGGATTAGAGGCATGCATCACCACACCTCAAGTAACCTCTTTAGGGTTAAGGGACATATAATTTGCTTTATTAAAATATTTAACAGGTCAAAAGACAACAGATGTTGCCTTTTATTACTACTCTATTTTTGAAAGCAGTGAGACACAAAAAACATTCATGACATGGAATAATACACATCCACTGCCAAACATCAGTGGCAGAATCATCTGTTATCTTCCGCCTTTAAAAACATATCTTAGAGAAAGGGTATTAAGTTTTGTATCTCCAGAAAGTGTTCTCTTTAAAAATAAAGCACAGTTCTAATGTTGATGAGAGACTTAGGTAAGACTCACTTGATCACATACTAAAATAATTACGTAGACATAGAGCCCAGTGATAAATAAATAAAAACGCTGATAGGTCTGTTGAAGTAGAAGCATTAACAATATGTGAATTCTCTTTTATGTGCCAGCTGTAGTTGTTGAGTCTTAAGTAGAAATTATCTATTAATATATTAAATAAGGAAACATCCCTATAAAGACAGATCCTTCCACTAGTACTGATATTTCTTTTACCATACTGGTTAAACAATGGGACTAAGAAAATGTTACATAATTAAGTAAATATATGCTGGGCTCCTCAGTGCAGTGCAGTATTTAAGTCTTATTAACTACTCTAAAAATAAAATGTGCTTAAGAGAAATTAGCAATTCATTCAAGGACCTGGAAATAAAGGCAAACCTAGGATATGATTCCAGATTCCAACTATCATTACTACCAAACCAATCTTTCCATAATCAACTGGTGTTAAACACATCCATAGTTATCACTTCTGCAAGTCAGATAAATAGCTGGCTCAAAAAAAAAAAAAAAAAACCTGGTGGGGCTGGGGTTGTGGCTCAATGGTAAGAATGCTTGCTTAGCAGTATGAGGCACTGGGTTCAATCCTCGGCACCA
Source organism: Urocitellus parryii (assembly GCF_045843805.1). Lineage (NCBI taxonomy): Eukaryota > Metazoa > Chordata > Mammalia > Rodentia > Sciuridae > Urocitellus > Urocitellus parryii. The sequence continues at coordinate 39,725,041 of NC_135547.1, forward strand.
CATAAAAAATAAACAAATTAAAGATATTGTGTCCATCTATAACTAAAAATAATTTTTAAAAACCTGGTATTTGGGCTGGGAATGTGGCTCAAGCGGTAACGCGCTTGCCTGGCATGTGCAGAGTGCTGGGTTCCATCCTCAGCATCACATAAAAATAAAATAAAGATGCTGTGTCCAATGAAAACTAAAAAATAAATAAAAAATTCTCTCTCTCTAAAAAAAACCCTGGTGTTTTAATAAAGTGGTATTACACTTACCCTTCTTCTTTTGTCCATTGTCTCATAGTAAATATTAACAAATTCCTCAGCAGCTCTACATGCCTGATCTACATACATTTTAAAATCCTACAGGAAAAATTACAGAAAATTATATTAGCATCCATTCAACCCCTCAAAAACACAAAACAAACAGAAGCTGATGATTTCCACCACTATGTAGTTTTTTATATAGAGTTCAAGTTCTTCCCCATAAATCTGGACATTTTAAAAGTTAGGGCTTAAAAGATTCCAATTTTTAAAAATTTCACTATGTTTAGGTCAAGTTTTTTAGGGCATAATCAGCTCAGTAAATTTTTTTTTTAACTCTTCAAGCAGAAAAATTCATAATCTTTGCTTGGCAACTAAGGAAAGGAAGACTCAGAAATTTATAAATCATTAACCTTAAAATGACACAGTTTGAGCCTTAAAGCTGGGGAGAGGGTTGACTGAATAAGTTTGGAAAGGACTGAGTTCGTTTGTATGACCAATCTCAAAAGTTGCTCAATGAAAAAACTGGTTCAAGAACTACTTGAGAAACTAGACAGCTCCACTTAACAAAGTTTCTCACATTACTTAAACATTCACCGCTGTTTGTAAACGAAGTATTAAACCGGATAGGCTGACGGGGTTCTTGCAAGAGGGTGAAGGACTAAGTACCTCCTTCCTCAGCTATTTACTGGGCTAGGACTATTATTTGAGTGAAAAATAATGAATCGCAAGTTTCATTTCCTTTTCAGGTGATCGAAAATGATTCAGAACGGGAGAAAATACAAAGGGCACGGTAAGCCATGAACAACAGACCAGAACATCCACCTTCCCTTCCCCTACCTCAAGGTCCTTTCAGATACCAGAAAGAAAACGAGCGGTTTGGGGGGCGGGCAGCAGACATTGGGTCCCGCCCCGGAGGCCAACGGGCCAGACCCTGATTCGCCATTTGACACGTGATCAACAGCCGGCACCCGGCTTCACGTCCCTCCCCTCGGCAGCCCAAGGCCTGGTGCCCAGGCGTCCTGCCGGGACCCCTCACACTCACCATCGACATGGTCCTAGGGGAGCTTGGATAATATGTTTCGGCTGTGGCGGCGTCACTATGTCCTCACGTGTTTGCCTCGCTCGGCTGCAGAATGAGGAAATATTTAGGAAAGCAGCGAAACCCGCCAAACGCACACAATTTTCTACCCGCCCATTCTCTCCCGGAAGTAGCTAGGTCCGTTGTAAAAGCGCTTCGACGTCCCAACCTTAAGCCCTACCTCACTTCAGTTCCGACGGAGCCCTCCCATCTGCCTTACTTCCTTGCTGGATTTCGTTTAAAAGTGGGGGGGGGGGGGATCCACTTTGTCTCGAACACTAAAATTAAAAGTATCCCAATTTTTAAACACGCGCCCCGGCTTAAGCTGAAACGAAAGCGTCTAATTAGGGGGACTTCCTTTCTCCAGGAGGCGGGGCCAAAGATCACTGATCGACCACCACGAAAGGCTACTAGATTCTTAACCTAGAAAAGAGGGGTGGAGCTTGAAAAAAGGCGCACATACTGCACCTGACCGGTTAAAAAAAAAAAAAAAAACCGTTTAGAGTTCTGGAACTTTCTCGAAGAATCGACTCAAACTGTAGTGTCTCTATGGTATGCCTAAAATTAGTAACTAAATGATTTTACACTCGCTATGTCCAAAAGAAAAGTTCATCCAGTTCCTCCTCACCATGGCTAGTCATTCCACTAAATAACCTAAAGGTTGAGTAGTGACCACATGCAAAAATACTTCCCTAAGTATTTTTACCTATATTCACTTACTGTTCATAGTAACTGTGAGGTAAATGCTATTTTATTATCATATTATGCCTACAAGTAATTATCCTATCTAAAGTCACAAACTACTTGAGATTCAAATTCAAGTTATGTAAACACCACAGCAATCTGGGCAAGGCGGCACACGCCGGTAATTTCAGTGCCTCAGGCGGTTGAGGCAGCAGGATCGCAAAGCCAGCCTCTCCAATTTAGCGCCCTAAGCAACTCAGCTACTCAGACTCTAATTTTAGAGACGCTGTCTCTAAAATATAAAAAGGGCCTGGGGATGTGGCTCAGTGGTTAACTGCCCCTGGGTTCAATCCCCCATACCAGTAATAATAATAACCCTACCAAGGAGTGATCAACTGTCACTCCTTAGCCCTTCCTTAAAACTTCTCATCTTAAAGTCACCAGTGACTCGTGGGACTATCAAATCAAATACCTCCAGTAGTCTCAACATGAATAGCTTTTTTGTTGATCCTAACAGTAATAGCAGCTCCTTCTATAGTATCTTTCTCTGTCTTCCTGGGGCCAATCTCTTCTATATTTTCTCATATTTCTGCTTCCTGACCTTTCTCTTACTCCTGTTAGTCGACCTCTAACGGCTACTGCTGCTTCACTTACCTTTTTTCCTCTCTGCAGGCTTCTGACTGGCGTCACATCCGGGCGGCCCCCACTTTTAAAAGTCGCCCTCCTCCCACGTGATCTCAACTGCTACTCCTATGCTAATGCACCAGAGCAGCCAATAGCCAGCCTTGACCTCGAATCTGAGCTCCAATTACGCATGTGGGATTTTACCGAAGAGAAACACCAGAATGCGCTACTAGCTTCTTAACCTCATAATTCTAAAATTTAAACTCATTATTTTCTGTGTCTTTCTAGCCTCTGTAGTCTCTCCATCATCTAAGCTTGAATTCTTGTTGAGTCTCATCTCCCCATCATCATCATCTTCATTCGTTCAACAAATATTTATTGAGCATTTACTATGTGTCAGGCATTGTTAAAGGGTCTGGATATTGACTAGTGAACAAAGTAGATATGATCCATACCCTCTTGAAGCTCAAAGTGTAATTGGGACCCAAACATTAATGAGTTACAAAGGAATTCCAAGAAAAAAACATTTTGGAGTAAATTGCCTAGTTTTTGCCCATTTGCAACTTATCTTCCCACCCGAATCCTGAAGCATTCCTCATTTCATGTCTCCTGAACATCAGTAACTTTGACTCTCCTATGGCATTAAGGGTGGCTATTAGTATGGACAGTAATGCTAAGGATTAGGGGATTTTGGGGAGTATTGGAAATGTACAACTGAGTTGAAGGTGGAAGAAGGTCTCAGAGTTTTACACTGGAATTTTGCACAGAAATTTGAGCTGCAATGTGCAAATTGCTACATTGATGTGCTACAAGGTTGGGAGGCTCTGTAAACTGATAATATAGAAACAAATGTTGGACTCTGATCCTCAGAGCAGTGAATTTAAATCACATGAAAACCGTGTTGCATATGTGTGGAGAGGAAGAAAGAGAACCAAGCAATCTCAGAATTCTTTTTTTAAAATATTTTTTTGACATTGATGGGCCTTTATTTTGTTCATTTATTTATACGCTGTGCTGAGAATCAAACCCAGTGCCCCACACATGCTAGGCAAGCGCTCTACCACTGAGCCACAACCCAAGTTCACACAGAGGTACTGTTCACTAGCTAATTGCATGTATTAAATGTAAGGAGAGTGACTAGGAAGGGTATGAAAGTACTTTTCTTGAAACACAGAATGACATTTTTTTTAGACACATTGTTGTTGGCATCAGTCAGGATTTAGATCCTAACAGTGCCACTAACTCTATGACCTTGGCCAAATTACATAGCCTGGGTTATGACTAAATCTTTCAATCTGTAAAATGGATGTTCATATGTATTTCATAATGTTGTGAAAATCAAATGAGCCACTGACTGTCATACAGTCTCTATTAACAATAAACAAGATATGGAAATAACTTATGACTGGATAAAGAATCTCTCTCTCTCTCTCTCTCTCTCTCTCTCTCTCTCTCTCTCTCACACACACACACACACACACACACACACACACACTATTCAGCCTTTAAAAAGGAGACCTTGCCATTTGCCAAACCTGGATGAAACTGGAGGACATTATGCTAAGTATAATAAGCCAAAGACAGAAAAATATTGTTTGAGTTCACATGTGGAATCTAAATAAAAGCCAAATATACTGAAAGAGTAAAACAGGGGCAGGTTGCTGAAGGAAATGCAGAGTTGCAGATCAGAGGATACAAAGTAGGAGATATGTGGGGTGAACAAATATAGAGATCTAATGTATAACCCAAATACTATAATTGATAGTAGTGTATTGTGTTCAGGATTTTTGCTAAATAAGTAGATTATAGTTGCCACGAGGGGGATGGGCAATCATGTGTGATGATGAATATGTTAATTTGATTCACTATAGTAACTATTATACTACATACATATCTCATAATATCATGTTGCATATCTTGAATATACACAATAAAACTTATCTAAAAAGAAATTATTATAGTCTGCCTTCTATTTTTTGATGTGCTGACATTTTGGACTTGATTTTAAGTTGCTGGGGAAAACATTATGTGTTTTTCACATACTAAACTCTTACCCAAACCACAGACACACAGGAAAAAACCTTATACAAAGACTAAGTGGTTAAAACTGAGTGACCAAATAAAATTTCTTCCTACTTTTAGCTTGCCTATATCTCCATTCTGAATCCATTCTGAAGGATGTGAAAGTGTGAATTAATTTCCTATAAAGAGAACTTTTTCTTCCTGTGACATAAAAGTGAGAGCATAATCCATTTTCACCTCATTACATTTCAATTGCCTCCTCTATGGGGCATTCACAAGTCTTATCTTCAAGGAAGAACAATTCTTTCAATTCCCTGCTGGAAACTTTTTGTTCAAGTAATTATTTTCAGAAGCAAAACATATAATAAGGCTCTAACGGTTGAGTGCTCAGGTCTTGGGAAGTCCCACTAAGACTCTGGCTCATCTAGTCCACAAATTTCTTAGAAAAGTATGATTATGATTGTCAAGACACCATAATGAAAGGTTCCAGTAGAGACGTGTGTTCAATTACCAAGATGAGAAACTACATTCTGCAAATTTCCTTATCTTACTTGGCTCTACCTCTGAAGTCTTCTTCATTCTAAACACCTATTTTTTCTTGTCTTCTCTCTCCCATCTAGGCTCACACTTTTTCTTGCTTCTCTGAACTCAGTCAGAACAAAACAAAACAACACAGTAAATGACCTCTTCACCTCTCAAAAGAGAAAGAAAATGTTATGAACTTAATGTGGCAACTCAGCTTTTCTCTCTTACCTTTAAGTATACGTTTTCTGATATTAGCATAAATTTAACAACATTATTTTAGTTGGTATTGCCTGAATTAACTTTTTTCTATCATATCATATTCAATCTTTTTGAGTATTTATGTTGTTGTGCTATCTTTCATAAGTTGCATATAGCTGGAGATTTTTTTTTTATTTTATAGTTTTTGGCCTGGAGACATTTCTTTTGTAAAAGTGATGGGTATTTTAGGTGTAGTATAATGGTCATAATGTTTAAGTGATGGATTAATTGATGAATTTTATGAAAGTGTTTACCCATGTAAGTACTAACATCAAAAGGGACTACTATTTCTAGTGCTCTAGAAATCTCATTCCTGTCCTCTCCCAGTAAATATTCACCATTTATTGTCTATTTGAAAAAAAAATTTAGTTATACATGGACACAATATCTTTATTTTGTTTACTTATTTTTATGTGGTGCTGAGGATTGAACCCAGTGCCTCACATGTGTGAGGCAAGCACTCTGCCACTGAATCACAACTCCAGTCTATTCTTTTAAAGATTTTGAAATATACAAGACATTATTATTAACTAATGTCACCATGTTGTACAAGAGGTCTTGAAAAACATCTGGCTTTTTCCATTCAACATTAATGTAAGATCCATTCATGTTGTTACATAGTTAATTCTTTTTCATCACTGTGAGATATGTATTCATATAAATATGCAACAATTTATTTGACCATTTTTCCATTGATTGGCCTTCGTGTTATTTACACTTTGGGGTTATTATAGATAAAGATGTTACAAATATTCTTGTATATGTTTTTTTTTTTTTTTGGTACTGGATATTGAACTCAGGGGCAGTTGACCACTGAGCCACATCTCCAGCCCTGTTTTGTATTTTATTTAGAGGAAGGGTCTCACTGAGTTGCTTAGCGCCTTATTTTTGCTGAGGCTGGCTTTGAACTCACAATTCTTCTCCCTCAGCCTCCCAAGCCCCTAGGATTACAGTTGTGTGCCACCATGCCTGGCTACTATTCTCCTATATGTTCTAAAGTGGACAAAATCACACATTTCATTTGTCTGTATACATTGGAGTGGAACGACTACATTATAGGGTACACATATGATCAACTTTCTAGATTCTGGCAGATGGTTTTTCAATTGACATCTTTGATAACCTATAAAAAATTTCAGTTATTCTCTCTTCTTGTCCACACTTGGTATTATCATTTTTTTTTAGTTTTAATTATTTTGGTAGATGTATACTGGTATTACATAATGGTTAGAATTTATGTCTTGGTAGCTATTAAGTTGAGCTCCTCATAATATATTTACTGACTATTTGTGTATCCTCTATAGCAAAAGGTCTGTTTTTGAGTTCTATTCATTTTTTTGTACTGAGGATTTAACCCAGGGGTGCTTAATGACTGAGCCACATCCCCAGCCATTTTAATTTTTTTTTTTTTTTTTATGTGGAGACAGGGCCTCACTAAGTTGCTGAGATTGGCTTTGAACTTTCTATCCTCCTGCCTCAGCCTCCCTAGCCACTAGGATTAACAGGCATGCACCACTGGACCCAGCTTATACTAATTTTATTAAATAGGTATTCTGTCTTTTTAAAAGTTTATTTGTCAGACATTGCATATTCTGGATGTAAGTATTGTGACTGTCTTTACCAAATTTATGCTTTTCATTTTCTTACTTTAATGATACCTTTTGATAAACAGAAATGTTACAAAGTATAATTTGCCAGTTTTTCATACAAAAATTAGTGGGTTTTTTGTGTCCTGATTAAGAAAACTTTGCCTCCTAAGAGATTCTCCTGTGCTTTATTATTTTATCTTCCATGTTATACCATAATCCATCTCGAATACATTTTGTGTGTGTGTGTGTGTGGTATGAAGCATAGATCAAATAACACAGAACCATTTATTGAAAAGACCATCCTTTCCCTTAGTAAACAGCAGCAGAGGCTTCTTTTTGTAATTCAAGGGATTATTTGCATATTTCACAACTCTTTATTTTATTCCACTAAATTATCTGTTTTTGTATTACCATCAAACTTTTGAAAAGGTCATAAAAACTGAAAATGTATTCTGCCAACTTTGTGCTTTTTTTTTTCAATATTGTCTTGACTATTTCAGGTCTTTTGCAATTCATTCATTTGTTCATTCATTGAGGTACTCAGGATTGAACCCAGACCCTTGCACATGCTAGGCAAGTGTTCTAACACAGAGCTACACCCCCAACTCTTTTAAAAATTTTTATTTTGAAGCAGGGTCTTGGTAAGTTGCCCAGGCTGGCTTTAACATTTTGCATCTCTTGCTTCAGCATTCCAAGTACCTGGAGTGACAGGCACATTCCACCACACCTGATTTAAGATTGAACTTTTCAATTTCCACATGAAGATACCCTTCTGGGATTTTTGGTGGTGATTGCATTGAATCTTAGATCAATTTGTATAGAATTGCAATCTTAATACCAACTTTCCAAATTCATGATGTATCTCTTCATTCATTTAGGTTTTATATTTCTCTGAACAGTGCTTCATAGGAGAAGTATTAAACAATTTCCATTACACTTTTGGAGGCAGCTCATATTTTTGGTTATTTTTCTACACATTACTTTTGGCTATTCTAAATGATCTTGTCTTCAATTTGTTTTCCTGATTACTCTTATTTATAAAAATACACAATTGTTTCTTGTAAGTTTGGCTTTATCCAATCTCTGTTAAACCCAATTAAATATTTCTAATAATTTGTAGAAACTTCTGGATATCCTGTACACATAATCATGTTATCTGTAAATATAGTTTAACTCTTCCTTTATATTTTAAAATTTATTTTCTTGCCTTATTGCACTAACTAGGGTTTCTACTACACATCTGAATAGAAGTGGTGATAGCAGTTATGTTTGTTTTGATTCTGATCTCAGAGGAAAAGTTCACTATTTCATTATTAAATGTGATGTTTGCTTTTTAAAGCACCACTTATTAGATTAGAGAATGCCTTTCTATTTCTAGATTGGTATGTTGTTTTTTTAAAAAAATCAAAAACAGATGTTGAATTTTATCAAATTTCTGCATCAAAATACATTGGTTGACTTTCAAATGTTAAACCAAGGTTATATTACGAGATAAAACTCACTGAGTCATGATTAATTTTATATATTACTGGATTCATCTTGCGAATATGTTGTTGAGTATTTTTTGCATCTATTGTTATGACACATATATTAGCCTGCAATTTTCTTTTTCTGTTTTTGGTACTGGGGATTGAACTCAAGGGTAGTTAACCATTGTGTCACATCCCTAGCAACCTCCCTTTGTTTTCCCCAGCCCCTTTTTATTATTTTGAGACAGGGTCTTTCTGAGTTGCTCAGTCTCACTAAATTGCTGAGGCGGCTTTGAACTTGAAATTTTCCTGCCTCAGCCTCTGGAGCCACTGGGATTACAGGCGTGAGCTGCCATACCCTGCCAATTTTCTTTTCTTGTCAGTTTCTTTTTCTTGTTAGGTGTCAGTATTAGTGTTCTGATGACTTCATCAGCTATAACTGAATCAGTTTTCTAGTGTTTATATGATATGTATTCTCATCTAACTTTCTACTTTTCTGTGTCTTTTTTTAATGTAATCTCTTTTATTCAACACACAGTTGCATTTTTTGTATAAAATAAAAAGCAGTCTGGCAAATTTTGTATTTTCAACTAGAGTGTTTAGCCCATGAACATGTAATTATTGAATATATATGGTTTTATAGCTACCATCTTACTCCTTGATCTTTGCTTGTCCTATCCATTCTTTGTTTTTCCTTTCTTGACTTCTGTAATGTTATTCAAAAATTTTAATACATTATTTCTTCCTCAATTACTTTTTTTGTCATACTTCATTTTATAGTTCCTGTTTTAGTTATCTTAGAGATTATGAGGAGCTGGAGTTGTAGCTTAGTGGTAGAATGCTTACCTAGTAGGAGTGGAGTCACTGGGTTTCATCCTTAGCACCAAATAAAAATAGATAAATAAAATAAAGATATTATGCCCATCAAAAACTAAAAAAAAGTTTATGAAAGACATCCTTAATTGTTCAAGTGCACCTTAAATTAGTAGTTTTACTATTTCCCAAACATGTAACAACTATATAAAAATTCTGTCCCATTTACTGGCCTCTCAACTTTGTGCAATTTTTATGTATAGTATTTTGATATATGTTTAAAACTCTACAGAAGGTAAATTTTATGCTATGTGTGTTTTACTACAATAACAAAAAAACCATTGAGGACCTTATTATTATTTTTAAACAAATATGCTCATTGTTCTTCCTGCAGTTTCAAACATCTGTGATCACTTTCTTTCATCCTGAAGTATCAGCTCCTTTCATATTCTTGTGGTGTGTGTCTACTGATTAAAAAAAACAGCTTTTATTTGCCTCAAAACATTAAAAAATTTTAGTTGTAGATGTAATACCTGTATTTTATTTATTTTTCTGTAGTGCTGAGGATTGAACCCAGTACTTTACACATACTAAGCAAGTGCTCAACCATTAAGCCACAACACCAGCTCACATTTTTTGATTGAGGTAAAATCACATAACATAAAATAAACCCATTTTAAAATGATCTATTTAGTGGCCTTTACTATATTCACAATGGCCTTTAGTATATTCATAATGATATGCAACAAACTACTCTAATTCCAAAACAACCCCCGCAAAAGAAACCCTGTTCTATTAAAACAGTTCCTAATTTCCTACTTCTTCCAGCCCCAAGTAACCAGCAATCTACTTTCTGTCTTTATGAATTTGCCTATTTTTGAAATTCAATGTAAGTGAATCATACAATATATAACCTTTTACATCTGGTTTCTTTCACTTAATATAATCTTTTCAAGGTTTGCCAACATTGTAGCAGAGTCAGTACTTCATTTATTTTTTTTAAATAATATTTTTGTATAGACATATAGCATTTTATTTATCCCTTCATTTGTTAATGAACATTAGGGTTGCTCCCACATTTCAGCAACTGTGAATAGTGCTTCTGTGAAACACGCCTGTACATGTATTTGCTTAGTACTATTTTTCGATTCTTTGGAGTATAGTATTTAGTTTTCTTTTATTGTGATGTATTTGGTGTTGGTATCAGGGTCATAATAGCCTCATTGAATGAGTTAGGAGATGTCCCTAGTTCTTCAATATTGTGGGAGAGTTTGTGAAAACTTGGCATTAATCATTTTTAAGTATTTCTAATAGACTTTACTAGTGAAGCCATTTTGTCAAGGACTTTCATTATTTAGAAGTTTTCAGCCGCAACTTCCTTAGCAAGACTCCTAAAGCACAAGAAATAAAATCAAGAATCAATAAATGGGCCATCCCATTTATTTATTAGCTTTTCAAACTAAAAAGCTTCTCAACAAAAGAAACAATCAATGAGGTGAACAGAGAGCCTACTTTTTGGGAGCAAATTTTCACCACATGCACGTCAGAGCACAAATCTCCAAGATATATAAAGAACTCAAAAAACTTAACACCAAAAAAAGAAACAGCCCAATTAATACATGGGCTAAGGAGCTGAACATACAATTCTCAGAAGAAGATATACAAATATATGAAAACAAATATATGAACAAATATATGAAAAAATGTTCAACTTCTCTAGTAATTAGAGAAATGCAAATCAAAACTACTCTAAGATTTCATCTCACGCCAGTCAGAAAGGCAGTTATCAAGAATACAATAAGTGTTGGCGAGGATATGGGGGAAGAGGCACACTCACACATTGCTGATGGAACTGCAAATTGGTGCAGCCAATCTGGAAAGCAGTATGGAGATTGCTTAGAATACTTGGAATGGAACCAACATTTGACCCAGCCATCTCACTACTTGATCTATACCAAAAGGAATTAAAAACAGCATAATACAGTAATGCAGCCACATCAATGTTCATAGCAGCTAAATTCACAATAGCTAAACTGTGGAACCAACCTAGATGCCCTTCAATAGATGAATGGATAAAGAAAATGTGAGATATATATATATATATATATATACATATATATATATATATATATATACACATTCATTATACATTCATACATACATACAGTGGAATATTACTCAGCAATAAAAGAGAATAAAATTATGGCATTTGCAGGTAAATAGATGGAGTTAGAGAATATCATTATAAGCAAAATAAGCCAATCCCCCAAAAAACAAAGGCTGAATATTTTCTCTGAGAATTGGATGCTAATCCATAATGGGGGAGGGGTCATGGGATGAGTGTAGGAACTTTGGATGGGGCAAAGGGAAGGGGGAGGGGTCATGGGGGTAAGAAAGATGGTGAAATGAGACATCATTACCCTGAGTACAAGAGTGATTGCAGGAATGTGGGACCCTACTTTGGGTACAACCAGAGAAGTCAAAGTCTGTGCTACATTTGGGTATAATGAATCAAAGAGCATTCTGCTGTCATGTACAACTGATTAGAACAAATAAATAAATTAAAATTTAAAAAGAAAGTAACCCAAGGCCCTCACAAGGTATTTGCATTTCAATAGACAATAGTCAGGGCCTGCAGAGCTAGCGGGCAGGAGGAAAGGGGAGAACTCTCCCTGTCCAGGACTTTGATTTTTGCAGAGAGTGTCCTTGATTTTGTATTCAGGTCTGGGTTCCACTGTTCTGGAAAAAGTTGCTTTTGGGTGGACTTTTGCAGATAGTGAGCCTCTGAGCCCCTCCCCTACATAGTGGATGTAAAGTTCTCAAATTTTTTAAACTTGGGGTTCAGAGAATTTGATGGACTGGGGCAAGAGCCCCCCTTCTGAACTTGGCTTCGGCCAATAAATAAACCTGCTTCCTGCTTATAAAAAAGTTTTCAATTACTGATTAAACCTCTAACATTTTTGGGGTCTTTTCATATTTTCTATTTATTTTTGACTTTGTTTTAGTAATTTTGGTTTCTAGAAATTTGTCTGTTTTGCCTAGATTACTTAATTTGTTGGTCTACAATTATCCGTAGTATTTTCTTATTCTCCTTTTTATTTCAGTAAGATCTGTTGTTGTGTCCCCACTTTCATTTCTGATTTCAACTCTTTGCATTTTCTGTTTTTTTTTTTTTTTTTTGTCAATCTTGGTAAAGATTTGCCAGTTTTATTAATCATTTAAAAATCAGCTTTTTGAGTTGAATGATTTCTCTGATTTAAGGATGCTGATTCATAATATGCTGTGGTGGGGGGATGGGAGGATTAAATGAACTCTAGATAGGGCAAAGGGGAAGGAGGGGAAGAGAGGGGGCAAAGGGTGTAAAAAAGATTGTGGAATGAGATGGACATTATTATCCTAAGTACATGTATGAAGACACGAAGGATGTGACTCTACTTTGGGTACAACCAGAAATATGAAAAAAATGTGCTCTATATGTGTAAAATGAATTGCAATGCATTCTGTTGTCATATATAACAAATTAAACATTTTTAAAAATCAATTTTGATTTAATTGATGATCTCAATTGCTTTTATTCTCTATGTCATCTACCTGCACTCTAATCTTTACTGGCTCTTGTTTATTTTGCTCTTCTTTTTTATAATTTCTTAAGGTGTAAAGTCATGTTATTGATTTCATATCTTCTATTTAATGTAGGCATTTACTGCAGTAAATTTCTCTTTGAAAACTACTTTCATTATATCCCATACGTGTTAGCATGTTGTGATGAAAAAAATCTCTTAAATATATTCTAATTTCCCTTGTGAATTAGTCTTTGATCTGTTTGTTGTTTAAAAGCATGCTATTTAATTTCCACATATTTGTATATTTTTCAGTTTTCCTTCTCTTATTGATTTCTAGTTTTGTTATATGGTAAGCAGAGAAGACACTTTCTATACAAATCATTTTAATTTTATTGAGACTGATTTTATGGCTTTATCATCTATTTTAGAGAATGTTTTTTGTACACTTGAGATGAATATCTACTTTGCTGTTGGTTAGTGGAGTGCTATTAGGTCTAATAGGTCTACTTGTTTTATAATATTGCTATAATCATTTATTTTCTTATTGCTATTATTTTTCCTTATTGCTTATTACATGTTCTATTCATTATTAAAATTGGGGTATTGAAGTCTCCAACTTTTGGTTATTTTGTTTTATAGTATCATTATAATCCTCTATTTTTATATTGATATTCAGTCTGCATATTCTATCCATTATTAAAATTTGGATATGGAATTCTCTGATTCTTTTCCTTTTAATTCAAATAATATTTGCTTTATATATTTTGGGACTCTTTTGTTTCATATGTGTGTTTATACTTATTATATCTTCTTGATGAATTGACCTTTTTGAACATTCTACTTTCTCAAAGAAATTCTCTACTAAGTTTTTCCTCCTAGGCTTTCAATGTAGTATCATAGCCTAAACCATAACCTTTTGCCTCAGGCAGAGCATGCTGTTTCTACCTTACAAAGTCCTTAAGTAATCTTCAAGTAACCTCTTTTCTACTCTGTGAATTCCCATTTATGTGAAATAAAGAAAAATGCCTTGCATCCTTTCTTCAGGTAGTCTCCAGACACATTAAAACAAACACAAATCTTTGAAAATTAATTCTGTTCTGCCCCTTCTGGTATCAGAGACTTGTATTTTACCCTGGGAACCTGTGTGGGCAGCTGTTTCAAGATATCTGTTAAACCAGGCATGACAGTGCATGCCTGTAATCCCAGTGGTTCTGCAGGCTGAAGCAGGAGGCTTATGGCTTCAAGGCCAGCCTCAGCAATTTAGTGAGGCCCTAAGCAACTCAGTGACATCCTATCTCTAAACAAAACATTAAAAAGGAGGGGGTGGGTGTGCTGGGCGCAGTGGCACAGGTAAGTAATCCCACTGGTTTGGGAGGCCCAGGCAGGAGGATTATGAATTCAAAGTCAGCCTCAGCAAAAACAACAACAACAACAACAACAAAAGAAAAGAAAAGAAAAACGAGGCACTAAGCAACTCAGTGAGACCCTGTCTCTAAATAAAATACAAAATAGGGCTGGGGATGTGGCTCAGTGGTAAAGCACCCCTGGATTCAATCCTTAGAACAACAACAACAACAACAAAAAATAGACATCTGTCAAGACAGGAAAGGGGTAGGACCAGGGTAAATAAAAATTCCACAAAGCATTCCTGCCATTTTAAGTTGCATTTTTCTTGATCCAACTTTCATTTGGTTTCTATAAACCTATGTTTTCCATAGTTCTGACAAATTTGATTCAAACAGTTTTTCCTTGATTTTTCATGTTTCTGTGTATTGGAACTTTGGAACTATTTCACCATTTTTGTAGGGCCTTTTTCATCTTTTTTGTTAAGGATTTTTTTCCTTAGGTAATGAATTTTATGTTTTTCAGTTTTTTTTTCTTTCAGCACTTTAGTGGTGTCATTCTATTGTCTTTTGTCTATATCACTTTTGTTGAGAAATAAAGAATATATAATTGCTCTTTTGGAGGTAATATGTTTTTCACCCCTCTAGCTACTTTTCATATTTTCTTTTTAATGTTCAAAAATTTTGTTGAATAAGCTATCTTTTCTCCAGTGAATGTTTTTGTAGCCTTTTTCTAGTATGAGGTAACTGTATTTATGTGGGTTTGTCTCTGGGTCTTCTATTTTGTACCATTGGTTTATGTGTCTATTTTTGTACCAATACCATGGTACCATCACATACCAATACTGTTTTGTTACTATAGCTTTGTAGTATAATTTAAGTTCTGGTTTTGTGATGCCTCCTGCTTTACTCTTCTTGCTACGGATTGCTTTGGCTATTTTGGGTCTCTTATTTTTCCAAATTAATTTCATGATTGTTTTTCCTAGTTCTATGAAAAATTTTATTTGGATTTTAATAGCAATTGCATTAAATCTATATAACGTTTTTGGTAGAGTGGCCATTTTGACTATATTAATTCTGCCTATCCAGGAGCATGGGAGGTCTTGCCATCTTCTAAGTTCTTCTTCAATTTTTTTCTCTAATATTTTGTAGTAGAGCTCTTTCACCTCTTTTGTTAGACTGATTCCCAAGTACTTCATTTATTTTTTTGAGGTTATTGTGAAGGGGGGTAGTTTTCTTAATTTCTCTTTCAGTAGATTCATCACTGATATATAAGAATGTGTTTAATTTTTGGGTGTTGAAATTGGAAGTCCATATGCTACAAAATAAATTAAACCCTATTTCTCACCATTCATGAAACTGAATTCAAAGTGTATAAAGACTTAGGCACTAGAACAGAGAACCTGTGCTTAACAGAAGAAGAAGTAGTCCCAAATCTTCACCATGTCAACTTAAGATCTGACTTCCTTAACAAGATTCCTAAGGCACAAGAAGTAAAATCAATAATCAATAAACTAAAAAGCTTCTTCTCAGCAAAGGAAACAATCAATAACATGAAGAAAGAGCCTATAGAATGGGAGAAAATCTTACCACATGCACCTCTGATAGAGCATTAATATCCAGGATATATAAAGAATTCAAAAAACAACACCAAAAAAAAAATAACCAATCAAAAAAAAGTATTAAGGAACTGAACAGACATTTCACAGAAGAAGAAATATAATTGATCAACAAATACATGAAAAAATGTTCAACATCTCTAGCAATTAGAGATATGTAAATCAAAACTATTCTAAGCTTTCATTTCACTTCAGTCAAAATGGCAATTATCAAGAATACAAACAACAAATATTGGTGAGGATGTGGGGAAAAAGCTACAGTCATACATTGCTGGAGGGACTGCAAATTGGTACAACCATTATGAAAAGCAGTAAGATTTCTCAGAAAATTACAAATGGAACCGCCATCTGACCCATCTATCCCACTCCTTGGTTTATACCTGAAGCATTTAAAATCTGCATGATACAGTGACACAGCGACATCGATGTCCATATTCAATTCACAGTAGCTAAACTATGGAACCAATCTAGGTGTCCTTAAACAGATGAATGGATAAAGAAAATGGGGTACATATACACAATGTAATATTACTTAGCCGTAAAAATAATGAAATGATGGCATCTGCCAGTGAATGGATAAAGCTGGAGGATATCATGCTAAGTGAAATAAGTCAATCCCCCAAAACCAAAGGACGAATGTTTTCTCTGATATGAGGATGCTAATTCACAATAGGAGAGGGACTAGGTAAGAATAGTCAATACTTTGGATTAGGCAGAGGGGAGTGAAGGGAGGGGAGGGAGTTTTAGGGGAAGAAGAACAGTAAAATGAAACAGACATTATCATATGCACATGTATGACTACATGACTGGTGTGATTCTGTATCAAGTACACCCGGAAGAATGAGAAGTTATACTCTATTAATGTATGATGTGTTAAAGTGCATTCTTCTGCCATGTATAAATAATCAGAATGAATTAAAAAATTTTTAAAGTTTCATTCTGGTGTATCTTGGTGTAGTTGATTTGGGTTTATTCTGCTTGGGTTTCATAGGGCTTCTTGTCTTTGGTTTTATGCCTTTCATTAAGTTTGGAAAATATTGAGCCAGTATTCATATATTGCTTCTGCTCACCGATGTCAACTTCTGCTCTGATTATATGTATGTAAAGTCTTTAATCATCTCTAATACCCTATTTTCTATATATATTTCTCTCTAAAGTGTTTAATATGGAATTTTCTACTCAATATCTTTTAGTTTACTAGTCCTCTATTCTGTCATTCCCAATTTGCTGTTAAGCTCACCTGGTTAAATCCTTTTTAAATTTAGTTCTTATTGGTGCATTGTAATTATACCTAATAATGGGACATATTGTCACACATTCATGCATGTACATAGCACAATTAGGTCAATTTCATTCCAAGGACCTTTCCATTCTCTCCTCTCTTCTCTCCCCTTGGTCCCTGTCCTCTATTCTACCAGGATCTCCCTTTCCATTTCCTGAGATCTTCCCCATTTTTCCCCTTTTTCCCCCTCCATCTTCCAAGTATGTGAAAAACAGACTTTTTGAATCTGACTTATTGCACTTAATATAATGCTCTTGACATTGATCTGTTTTCCTGAAAATGACATAAATTCGTTCTTTGTGTCTGAATAAAACACCACTGTTTATAGATACTGCATTTCTTTCTCCATTCATCCATTGATGAACCTCTAGCCTGCTCCATTATCTTGGCTATTGTGAATGACACTGCTATAAACATGGGTATGGGTGTATTATTATAGCATGCTAATTTTAATTATTTTGGATAAATACCATGGACTGGGATAGCTGGGTCATATGGAGTTTCCATTCCTAGTCTTTTGAGGAATACTATACTGATTTCCAAAATGTTTGTATTAATATATAATCCCACAGACACCGTTCTGGTTTTCCTCATATCCTCTCCAACATTTATTATTATTTTTTCCTAGATTTGCCATTCTAACTGAAGTGACCTGAAATCTCAGTATCACTTTGATTTGCATTTCCCTGATAGTTAGTTAAAGATGTTGAAACTTTTGTATTATATTTGTTGGCCATTTGTATTTTTTCTTTTGAGAAGTGTTTGTTTATATCATTTGTCCATTTATTTACTGAATTATTTGTTCCCTTTTTTGGTTAGTTTTCTGTTCTTTATATATTTTGGACATTAACTTTCTATCTGAAGAGTAGCTGGCCAAGAATTTCTCGCAGTCTGTGGGCTCTTTCTTCATGCTCTCAGTTGTATATTTGCTAGCAGAATCTTTTAAGTTTGATGCCATCTCATCTTGGCACTAATCTCTAAGCTTTAGTAATCCTATTGAGGAAGTTGTTGTCTGTATCTATGTGGTGTATTGTTGACCCTGCATTTGCTTCTAGCAGTTGCAGTGTTTCTGATCTAATTCCTAGGTATTTGATTCATCTTGAGATTGACTTTTGAGCAGGGTGAGAGATAATGATCTAGTTTCATTCTTTTACATAAGGATATGCTGTTTCCCCAGCACCATTTATTGAAAAGGCTGTCTTTTATCCAACCTATGTTTTGGACATTTTGTCAAGGATCAGATAGATGACTATATCTGTGTGGGTTGGTCTCTGTGTCTTCTATTCCATTCATCTTCATGTCTGTTTTTATGCCAGTATCAGGCTGTTTTTGTTGCTTTAGCTCTGTAATATAGTTTGAAATTAGGTATTGAAATGACTCCAGCATTACTCTTTTTTTTTTTACTTTTAAAAAAATTATATATATGAGAGCAGAATGCATTACAATTCTTATTACACATATACAGCACAATTTTTCATACCTTTGGTTGTATACAATGTATATTCACACAAATTCGTGTCTTCTCACATGTACTTTGGATAATAATGTCCATCACATTCCACCATCATTTATAACCCCATGCCCCTTCCCTTCCCCTCCCACCCCTCTGCCTATCTAGAGTTCATCTATTCCTCCCATGCTCCCTCTCCCTACCCCACTATGAATCAGCCTCTTTATTATCAGAGAAAACATCCAGCATTTGGTTTTTTGGGATTAGCTAACTTCACTTAGCATTATCTTCTCTAACTCCATCCATTTACCTGCAAATGGCATGATTTTATTCTATTTTATTGCTGAGTAAAATTCCATTGTGTATATATGCCACATTTTCTTTATTCACTCATTTACTGAAGGGCATCTAGGTTGGTTCCACAGTTTAGCTATTGTGAATTGTGCCGCTACAAACATTGATGTGGCTGTGTCCCTGTAGTATGCTATTTTTAAGTCCTTTGGGTATAGAATGGGCTCAGCATTGCTCTTTTTGCTTAAAACTGCTTTGGTTATTCTGGGTCTTTTATTATTCCATATGAATTTTGGGACTGTATTTTTCTAGTTCTGTGAAGAATGTCATTGGATTTTTTTATGGGATTACACTGAATTTGTGGGTTGCTTTCAGTAATAGGCCCATTTTAACAATATTAATTCTTTCTATCCATAAACATAGAAGCTTTTTCTATCTTCTAGTGTCTTTTCAATTTATTTCTTCAGTGTTCTATAATTTTCATTGTATTTCATTTTGCTTCCATGGTTGGAATTTAATTCTAAGTATGTTCTTTTTGAGGTGTAAATGGAGCCTTTTTTCTGCTTGATTTTTAGCAGATTCATTATGGTGTATAGAAAAGCTCTCAATATTTGTATGTTAATTTTGTATATTGCTACTTTGTTGACTTTGTTTATTAGCTCTAGAAGTATTTTGTTGAAGTATTTGGAGTCTTTTAAGTATAGGATTATATCACCTGCAAACAGTGATAGTTGAACTTTTTCTTTTCCTGTTTGTGCCCATTTAATTTCCTTCCCTTGTTTGATTGCTCTAGCTGGAGTTTCAAGAGCTATGTTGAACAGGAGTGAGGAGAATGGACATCCTTTCATTCTTCCTGATTTTAGAGGAAATGCTTTCAGTTTTTCCCCATTCACTATGATTTTGGCTCTGAATGTGTCATATATAGCCCTTATAATGTTGAATAAAGTTCCTTATTCCCTAGTTTCTTGTGTTTAGTCATGGATTATTGCTAAATTTTGTTGATTTTTAAGTATCTATTGAGATGATTCTGTGATTTTTTGTCCTTAATTCTATTTATGTGGTGAATTATTTATTGTTTTGTGTATATTAAACTATCCTTGCATCCCTGGAATGAGACTAATTTGGTAATGTTATGCAATCTTCTTAAGATGTTGTTGAATGTGACCTGCTAATGTCTTATTAAGGACTTTTGCATGTGTGTTCATCAAGGATAATGTGTATATTTCTTTCCCTGATGCATCCTTGTGATTTAGGTATAATGATGATATTAGTTTCATAGAATGAATTTGGTAGTGTTTCCCTTTTCTATTTAATGGAATTATTTGAGCATTGACATTAGTTCTTCCTTAATAACCAATGATAGAAGGCAGGTGTGGTGGTATATGCCTGTAATCCCAGCAATTTGGGAGGATCGGGCAAGAGGATTGCAAATTTGAAGCCAACCTTAGAAACTTAGTAAGGTCCTAAGGACTTGGTGAGACTCTGTCTTAAAATAAAAACTGAAAAGGGCTGGGGATGTGGCTCAGTGGTTGAGTGCCCTTGGGTTCAATCCTTAGTACCAAAAGAAAAAAAAAGGAACTAATGGTAGAATTCAGCTGAGAATCAATCCATTTGTTCCTGGGCTTTTCTTTTTTGGAAGGCTTCTTATTATTCCTTCAGGCTCATTGCTTAATATTGGTTTCTTTAAATTTTCTATATCTTTTGTTTCAATTTTGGTAAGACATATGTGTCTAGAAGTGTATACATTTCTTCTAGATTTTCCCATTTATTGGAGCATGAATTTTCAAAATAGTCCCCAGTGATTCTCTGGACTTCTATGATATCTAGGGTGATATTGCCTTTTTCGCCTCCAATTTTATTAATTTGTGTCTTCATGCCTTTTGGTTAGTTTGGCTAATGGTTTACCAATTTTATTTATTCTTTTCAAAAAACAAACTCTTAATTCATTAATTGTTTAGTATTGTCTGAAAACTTGAGGCTGGCCACTTTGTCTTCCAGAGCTGAAATTCTGTCTTCTACGTGGTCTACTATATTGGAGAGATTTTCAACAGAATCTTTTATTTGGTTTATTGTGCCTTTCATTTACAATATATTTGTTTTGTTCTTTTTCAATAGTGTATCTATTAACTGAGTTTCTCATTCATATCCTGTACTGGCTTCCTTAATTCATCTGGTTGTTTTCTGTGTTCTCATAGAAATTCCTTCATCTTTTTGTAATCATTATTTTGAATTCCTTATTCAGTGTTTCATATATTTTTATATCTTTGGGGTTAGTTGCTGGTGAATTATGAGCCTTAGAGGATATTATTTTACTTTGTTTTTTCATATTCCCTTAATTCCTGTGCTCAGATTTGTGCATTGTTGGGATGGAGTTTTATTCACCATTTTTGTGAGGGCCTTTTTGAGGCACTGACTTCTTTTGTTGAAGTATTTTAGGATATCAGATTATTGTGAATTGTTGAATAAATTTTCAAGTGGGTTTCATAAAATAGTTTCCCTGCTAGTTCTTTGGTGATGATTAGTACACTATGATATAGTGTGTATTATATCAGAACTTGAATATTCCACTTTCTCTGTAGGTCTCACAAGACTGGGGTCAATCTAGTGGATCAGAAAATTATGTTCTATATAGCAGATATATGGAGTATACCCTCTGTGATTGTTCTAGACTTGATAACTCTGTTGTAAATGGAGATAGGAGTTATCTAGGTTGAGGCCCCTGTAGGTGTGTTTTTCACAGTTTGGGGGTTATTTTCTCCTGCTATTGCTGTAGGAATGGATGTCCACGAGTGGGATCTGAGGTCCCTCTCTAACTATTCCTACTTGGGGGCTGACTGTAATTTTTTTTTCTCTTCACTATTCTTTATGTTAAAGTACTGCTAAAGTTCATATGGGGTTTGGTTGTGTGTGGAGCAAGGTGTCCTGTCCTGTTTCTTGCCTGGGTTGTGGGTGTAGCTCAGCAGAAGAGTCTTTCTCCTGCAACTTGTACTATCCCTGAACATCAAAGAAAAGGGGGGAAATATACAACAACAACAACAGAATCAAATGATATACAGCATTAAAGTAATACCAGATGCCTACTATAATATCTA
This sequence comes from Urocitellus parryii, assembly GCF_045843805.1. Classification (NCBI taxonomy): domain Eukaryota; kingdom Metazoa; phylum Chordata; class Mammalia; order Rodentia; family Sciuridae; genus Urocitellus; species Urocitellus parryii. The sequence goes on from NC_135547.1 coordinate 39,746,991, forward strand.
TAACACCAGTTCATTAAGAGACAAGAAAATTGGTTCAACTTCTCTAGTAATTACAGAAATGCAAATCAAAACTACTTTAAGATTTCATCTCATTCTAGTCAGAATGGTAACTATCAAGAATATAAGCAATAATAAATGTTGGCGAGGATGTGGGGGAAAGGTACACTTATACATTACAGGTGGCACTGCAAATTGGTGCAAACACTCTGGAAAGCCGTATGGAAATTGCTTAGAAAACTTGTAATGGAACTATCCTTTGACCCAGCTATCCCACTCCTTGATCTACACCCAAAGGACTTAAAAATAGCATAAAATAGTAATGCAGCCATATCAATGTTCATAGCAGCCCAATTCACAATAGCTAAACCGTGGAACCAACTTAGATGCCCTTCAATAGATGAATGGACAAAGAAAAATGTGATATATATATATATATATATATATATATATATTAGAATATTACTCAGCATTAAGAGAGAATAAAATTATGGCATTTGCAGGTAAATACAGGTAAATAGAGGGAGATGGAAGATACCATGCTAAGTGAAATAAGCCAGTCCCTTTGTGTTGCTTATCAAGACTCTGGGTAGAGTGGCCTGGAACTGAAACTAGTTGAAATGACTCAGCTTCTCTGCTCACCAGCATAAGGTAGAATGTAATGGGTAGAATTAGAATTTGATTGTGGCTGATTGGTGAACTCCCAGGGTGGGGATGATGGTTCTAAGTGGGAAGTTCCAGTGGCTGAGATTTAGTTCTGATGGGACCTTTGGAACTTTGTCAGGTTGTCTACTCCAGGGAGATTAGATCAACATATCCCTTGGGCCCCACAGATGCTGATCTCTGCTAGGTACCTGGAACTCAGATGTCTCTCAAGATTTCTGCTCAAAGGGAAGGGTAAACAACCACCATGGGTGGAGGAGGCATAGCAGGTCTTGCACACTTCACTGCCCATGAATATTATCTTCTAAGGCTTATTCCCAAGTGTAATCATACCTGCCTTTTCAATTTTCCCACCTTTTTCAGCTGGTTATGTGACCCACTAGATTCAAAGGGAAAGTAAGTTTACTCCTCTCCATATCTTTGACCTGAATTCCCCTGAAAACAATCTTCTCTATGCCTGTGTGAATTTCATTCTAGCAGGTACTCCTGAGGCCACACAGTAGGTGCTGGCCAGGATAATGTGTCAATGATTGTTAAGATCTCCCAGGTTCCCACAGCAGCAAGCTCCAATGTGACCTCTTCAAGATGGTGCCCATCTCAGCTCTTCGCTTACAAGTGTAAAATTTGGTTTCAGGTATTGAACTCAGGAGCCTCCACCAGTAATCCACATCCCCATGCACACAGCTGAATCAGGTCTTTCTGGCTGACCTAAAAAAATATTGTATTTTATTTAGAGACAGGGTCTTATTGAGATGCTTAGCATCTCGCCATTGCTGAGGCTTCTTTGAACTCGTCATCCTCCTGCCTCAGCCTCCCGAGGTGCTGGGATTAGAGGCATACACCACGGAGCCTGGCTGCATGCCTTTATTTATTTTTGGGTGGTGCTAATGATTGAACCCAGTGCCTCATGCGTGCTAGGCAAGTGCTCTCTCACTGAGCTACAGCCCCAGTCCCCCATCTAATAATTACTTAATTATACTTTTCATAATTTATTTTATCCATTTTTAAAATTAGGGTGAAAATCCCATAAATTTTCTAAATCATTTAAAAATATATAGTACAGTAGTGTTAACTATATGCACATTGCTGTGCAATAGAGCTATAGAAACATTTTTATACTGCAAAACTGAAACTGTATGTATAAGATAATAATTCCCCTTTTCTCTCTCTTCCTAGCCGCTGACAATCACCATTCTAGTAAGAGTTTGACTATTTCAGATACCACAAAATTGGAATCATGTAATACCTGTTATTTTGTGATTGGCTTATTTCACCTAACATAATGTCCTCGAGGTTTATTCATGTTGTGGCATCTTCCTTGTATGTACATACCACATTTTTTTTCTTTTTCTTTTTTGGTTTGCTTTAGTATATTGGATATTTTTCTAATATGAACAATGAGAAAGCAATTCTGATTCAATAGAAGAGATGCTGAAAAATTCAAGATTAATGGCCTCCATTATTACCATGTAAAACTGAGAGAAAGATCAGTGAATTGTTCTAGTAGAATTCTGCCTCCAGGGGAGATGGAAGTGTCTAGTCCAAAGCCATCCATGGGAAAGATGAAGAAATATGGACTCTCAGATCTAGGGTTTCTGGCTAGAATCTGTTCCTTGCTTACAATGTCAATTTTTTTTTTCTCCCAGGCCCCTCCGGCTGATACTCTAGGTTAATATGGTGGAGATATGTTTGCTGTAGTAGAGAAAGGAAGTGACAGGCTGAACCCAGGGGCAGTGCTGAAAAGCTTACCCAGTCACATTTGGCCCAGGCTTCTCCAGGGAAGATGGACAGAGAGAAAGGTGCTGCTGGCATCAAGTGAGGGCTTGGCATAGGGTGGATCTTGGGAAGGCCTGTTTTCTGTCTTCCCAGACCACGTAAAGTAGTCAGGATGGAACTGCCTCATTTGGCAAATTAGCCCTAAATCAGAACATTGAATCACAGTTCCTATCAGACCAGGAATCATCTTTGAAGTCTCTGAAAATCCCGATCCATCCATTCCTCAACTGCTTTCTCAAGGCAGTCCCTCCACCCACACCCTGCCACCCCTGCCCAGTCTCAATGAAGAAAGCTTTCCAAAGTTCTCAGCCAGCAAGACCTGCTTCAGCTGTGTGCATGTGCAAACGCTCTGAGGGATGGAGACAAACCAGGAAACCTCAGAAACTAGATGGGATCTGTCTACCATGGTGTCCTGTCCAACAGTGGGCTACTCTGATCCCCACTCTCCCAGGCTGCCCACCATGGACTTTAGAGGGTTGGGTCAGTCCCATATGGGAGATGGGTTAAAGCAAGTCTTTGTCATCCCCCATATGACTCCAACTGCTTATTCATGATGGGGTTTGGACTGCTGCCCCTTGTATAGGCATTGCAGACTCTCATGGTCATAGGAGTTTGTTGCTATCCAGGTGTGTCCCGCCACCTGGGCCTCCAGCTCCTCTTAACTTTCCAGAGCCCCATACCACATTTTCTTTATTCATTCATCTGTTGATGAACATTTGGGTTGCTTCTACTTCTTGGCTATTGTGTATAATGTTGAAACGAACATGGGTGTGCAAGTATCTCTTCATGATTCTGCTATCAATTCTTTTGAATATACACCCAGAAATGGAATTGTTGGAGCACATGTTAACTCTGTATTCATTTCTTGAGTAACTATCATACTGTTTTCCATACTGACTTCATCATTCTATATTTCCACTATTGACCAATCTCTCCACATTTCCCATGCTCCCTACTCTCCAAAGTCTCTAATAACTACTTTTCTACCCTTGAATTCTAGATCGACTTTTTTGAATTCCAAATATGAGTGAAATTTTGTGTTGTTTATGTCTCTGTGCCTGACTTATTTCACTTAATATAATGTTCCCAGATTTATCCATGCTGTTGCAAGTTACAAGATCTCATGCTTTTTATGACTGAATAGTATTATATTAGGTATATATACCACATTCTGACTATCCATTTGTCTGATGATGGATATTTAGGTTGATTTCATTTCCTGGAAATTTTAAACAGTGCTGCAAAAACCATGACACTGCCTCTTTGACATGCTGATTTTCTTTCTTTTGGGTAGTTATTTGGTAGTTATATTTTTGCTTTTTTGTGTAATCCCCATATTTTTCCACAATGGTTATACTAGTTTACATTCCTACCAACAGCATGTTAGACTTCCCCTTTCATTTCAACCTCACCAGAATTTGTTAATTTTTGTCTTTTTTGACAATAGACAGTGTAACTGAGGTGAAGTGGTATCTCATTGTGGTTTTAATTCACACTAACTGATGATTAGTGGTGTTAAGCACTTTTTCTCACTTTTTAAAAAAAATGTTCTAATTAGTTATACATGACAGTAGAATGCATTCTGACACATTGTACACAAATGGAGCACAACTTATAATTCTTCTGGCTGAACATGGTGCAGAGTCACACTGGTAGTATAATCATATATGTATATAGGGTAATAATATCTATCTCATTCTACTGTCCTTCCCCATCCTTATACTCTCAGTCCCCTCCCTCCCCTCCATCCCCTGCCTCCCCTCTGCACAATCCAAAGTTCCTTCATTCTCCCTCCCCCCACACCCCTGTTGTCAGAGAAAACATTCATCCTTTGGTTTTTTTGGGGTTTGATTAATTTTGATTAACATGATACTCTCCAGCTCCATCCATTTACCTGTAAATGTCATAATTTCATTCTTCTTTAAGGCTGAGAAATATCCCATTGTGTATATGTACCACATTTTCTTTATCCATTCATTTGTAATTTTTCATATTTCTGTTGGCCATTTATATCTTCTTTTGAGAAATGTTTATTCTTGTCTATTCAGGTCTTCAATCCACTTTTGAATTATATTACTTGGGGTTTATTGCCATTGATTTGTTTGAATTCCTTATGAATTCTGAATATTAACCTTTTAGTGAACATATAGTTAACATATATCTTCTCCCATTCTGTAAGTTGTCTCTTCATTCTATTGAAAATTTCCTTTTCTGAGCTTTCCAGAAGCTTTTCTGATGTGATACCATTTGTCAATTTTTGCATCTGTTTTCTATATTTTTGGATCATGTCCAAAATCCTTGCCCATTCCAATGTCCTAAAATGTTTCCCCTATATTATCTTCTAGTGGTTTCCTCATTCTTGTTCTTAAATTAAAGTCTTTAATCCATTTTGAGTTGACATTTGTAACTAGTGAAAGATAGGTATCTAATTTCATTCTTCACCATGTGGATATCCAATGTTTCCAGTAGCATTTATTAAAGAGATCTTTTTTTTCCCCTCATGTGTGTTCTTCATTCCTTTGTCAAAAATAAGGTAAAATTGTCTCTGGGATCTCTATTTTCTTGCATTGGTCTGTGTGGATGTTTTATGCAAATACCATGCCATTTTAGTTACTATAGCTTTGTAGTATATTTAGTAGTCAGGTAGTGATACCTTCAGCTTTGTTCTTTTTTCTCAAGATTGTTTTGGCTATTCAAGATCCTTTGTGGTTCCATATGAATTTCAGGATTATTTTTTCTATTTTTTTGAAGAATGATATTAATATTTTGATGGGACTGATATTGGTATTTTGATGTGAATTGTATTAAAAATGCAGATTGCTTTGTGTAATATGGATATTTTGACAATATTGATTCTTCAAATACTTGACAGTATGTTTTTCCATTTATATGTATCCTCTTTGATTTATTTCATCAATATTTTGGTAGTTTTTATAGAAATAATTCACTTCTTTTATTAAATTTATTCCTAGGTATTTTTATAGCAATTGTAGGTGGGATTATTCTCTTGATTACTTTTTCAGATAGCATATAAAATGATGTTGATTTTTGTGTGTTGATTTTGTATTCTGTAGGTTTACTGAATTAGTTTATTAGTTCTTTTTTTGGTGGAGGCTTTAGGATTTCCAATATATAAGATCAAATCATCAGTAAATCAATTGGTTTTCTTATTTTTAATTCAACACCTTTTATTTCTTCATTTTGCTCTGGCTAGGACTTCTAGCACTTTATTGAATAAAAGTGTCCAAAGTCCAAATCCTTATCTTGTTCCAGATCTTTGAGGAAAAACTTTAAACTGTTCCCCATTCAGTGTTTATATTATGTGGTTTTTATTGTGCTGAGGTACATTCCTTCTATACCTAATTGGTTGAAAATTTTCATCATGAAGGGATGTTGATTTTTATTAAATATTTTTTTCTGCATCTATTGAAATGGGAGTATGGATTTTGTCCTTGAATATGCTAGTATGCTATATTGCATTTATTGATTCATATATATTGAAACATTACATTACTAGTGAAGCATACCAAGTACACCCACCCAAAAGATCCTTACCATAATTAAGCTTCTCCAAAGACCCTCCCCATAATTATGCTTTTTTTTCACCAAGGTTTTACAAAGAGTGTCAACAGGATTTCACAGGAGTTCTGCAAAGAGCTCAGGAATTCTTCAGAGAGCTCAGTGTGATTTGAAGCTTCCTCTTTTTATAAATGCCAGATTTGCACACCAAAGTTGTAATAGACTCTATCCCAAGTTTATTGCTGTACAAAAGACACTATCTCTGTTTTCTTGGTAAAAACTGTAAAACCTTTTGTCTAGCCTAAGAATATGGGACAAAGAGTAATTGTTAAGTTCTCATTACGTATATGTGACCAACCACCACCATGATAAAAGAATTTCCAGACTCAGGGACCAGAGATTTTAGGCCCTAGACCCTCTGAACTGCTGCAGCTTAAATAAACCTGCTTCCCCAAAATTCCTTGAGTGTCTAGCCTCATCTGTTCTATATAATTATGTTGGATCCCACTTGATAATGTTTTTTTTTTCACATGCTGTGGAATTTGGTTTGCTTGTATTTTGTAGAGGGTTTTTGCATCAATGTTCATCAAGAATATATATATATATATATATATATATATATATATACAGTTTTATTTTTATATATTTGTTCGATTTTGGTATCAGATTAATGCTGATCTTATCAAATGAGTTTGAGAATATTCTTCTCCAATTTTTTTTTTTAGTTTATGAAGGATTAATGTTAATTCTTTTAAAAATGTTAGAATTTGCTATTGAATTTACCACTGGAATTTTTGGTGGGAGATTTTCAATTTTTATTCAATATCCTTAATAGCTATAGGTCTGTTCATATTTTTATTTCTTCTAAATTATTCAATCTTGGTGGCTGATATGTTTCTAGAAATTTACCCATTTATTCTAAGTTATTCAGTTTTGTCTTGTATAACTGTTCATAGTCATATCTTATTATCCCTTTTATTTTTGTGGCATTAATTGAAATAGCTCTAATTTCATTTCTGATTTTTTGTTACTCAAATATTTTTTCCCTTAGTCAGCGGAAGAGTTAACCAGATAAAATATACTTCTTTGTGATTAGAACTAGAAGTATTTTTCCTCATCCAGACTTTAACTTTCAATGAAGAGGTTAGTCTCCTATGTTTATAGTGATTGCATATAAACTTGGATTCATTTTTACATTCAACATCTTAATTTGATCTTTCTTTGTCTTGCTTCTTCTGTTTCTCTTGCTCCACTCTTTCTTGCTTTTTATTTTTTAATATATATTTCTGTTCATTTTCATTTCTCTATTTGGAAATTATGTACTATTTAGATTATGTTAATGGTCACCCTAGAAATGTCATCATTTGTATTTAATAAATTTTGAAGTAAATAAAATATGTCTGAATGGACTAAAAAGGGAAATGTAAGATTGGTCAAGGCAAATCCATTGGCAGAGGTGCACTCTCCCAAGATTCAGGATTGAATATATTGGAAATCAAGTCCTTGTGATTGACATTAGTAGATCACAAAAATGACTAATCAAAGCTTGGTCTCAGTGTATCAGTGATAGCCTAGTTGATAAAAGTGTGAATACTTGAATTTTCTTGATGCACTGTAGACGAATGAATTCATACTGTAGTGGAAGTGGGTTTCCTGATAACAAAGTTAATTTTAGATTCTTGGAGTGATGGAGTCCAAATGGTGGGACTTAACCATCAGAAATAAAGTCAGTACAATAAGCCACATGGACAAAATGGAAGTCACAGCATTTTGGAATGTAGGGAACTGTGGTTTTGGCTAATTGTTAACAGAATTCCTCAAAATGAAATATAAGCAGCCTAATGAAATGCTGCTTATCCTATATATGTGGAAAAATTAGGTATGCTAGAAAGAAAGTCTAACTTGAGGCACTGATTGGATGTTCACAGCCTTTACCCAGTTCTGAGACTTGAGTTGGTAATACACCTGGAACTTCTTGACTGGGGAGATGGATGGGCCTCTTTGAAGAAGTGTAAGGATCAAATAATGATAAAGGGGACACAAAGACAAAGTGCAGAAGCAGGAAGTGGCAGAGTGTCTAAGAGACCAAATTGCCAAACTTTATTTATACCAATAGGTTTTATTAGGTCATTAGTACCATAATTACCTTATTGCTTAGAGTATCAGTAAGGTTGCTTATTCTGCAGTTACATTCCACAGTTACAGTACGCAATCTCAGGAGCTTTGTGCAGTTCTCAAGAAAGTCCATTGTCTGAAGTTACTGCTAGTCAGGCAGATCCAGGAGCACCAGAACTTGGTGAAACATTATAGTTATCAAGCTAGCAAGTTCCTTTATTCCCAAGAGTTATGTGCCTGAGATTAAGGTCAAAGCTGATAAGACTCTAGCATGGAGGGAATTACCATAGCAACTGGGCATCCTATGCCTTTACACAGAAACTTTCCCAGGCACCAAGCATGCCACAGCCATGAAGTCATCAGGGACCCCAATTCCAAATACAGAACCCCTACAAAGAAGCACTCTGCAACATGGATAGATGTGTATATTGTCACTCTTTTTCTCAGTTTTTCCCATCAGGACCTTCAGCCATACAGGGCTGCACATACAAGGGATTGTGCAGTGGGTAAAGGATCATAGCAGAATTCTTGATTATCTGTTAGATTCTAGCTCTTATTCACTAGGATAAGAGATCCATTCTACAGTAATTTCCATAGCATCAGAATGAATAGTATGAATAGATATACTTAGCAACTGACAGAAATCCTACTTTGGTGGTAGGAAGTAGCCAAGTAAAAGCTCTTGAAAATTCCCTTAATTCCACTCCAAGACATAAACCAAAAGCAATAATATGTACCTGGAGGAATTACAATGATAAAAATAAAGTGATGGAAGGTGGTGACTTCTCTCAAATTCCTATTTAATTAATCTTATTGAGTAGTACAGAAGTAAGATAGTGGGCTAGGGTCCAGCTCAGTGGTAAAGTCATGCCCAATATATTGAGGCCTTGGGTTTGATTTGATCTCCAGCATTGAAAAAAAAGTAAGATATGATTGTGGCATTAAATCATTAGAAAACTAACCTGGTGATGATGCTAACTACAGCTGAAATTTTGCATGTTGTACTTTTACTGTGTTCTACCAAACTGACAATATCATACTAATTAGACTTGATGCTTAAGGTGTAAAAATAAAATTAGATACCCAGAGATAAATCAGTATCCTGTCATACAGGTGAAGTTTCTAGGGGCTTAATCTGGAATATCTTGAGATGCAGTTATAAAGGAAAAGAAAAATTGTTCTTTACCTTGAAGAAAGAGGTGTAATGATTGGTGAGCTTGTTTGAATTTTGAAGGCAATATACACTACATGTGAATATGTTTAATCAGGTACTATTTTGGAGAACAGCCCAGAAGAGAAAGGATCAAGATTGTAGGAAAAGATGCTCTACCATTTTGACCATATGATCAGTAGTTTCTGAGTCTCTGGAAAGCACCAATAAGAAAATTATATTATAGAATCTAAAGGTTGGAGCAAGTCCATTCTCTCCTTGACTTAACAATTCTCTATTTGGAAAGTACCTCTTGGCTTGCTAATGGTAGGGACTGAATTCCTGAATGTGGGACAAATGAAGACTATATAACTGTACTTCCTATCATGAAGTGGTTATGTTTACAAATTCACTGAATCCTAAAATAAATATTTGCATCAGTATTTCACTATAAAATTACCATAGTATATACAAGACTGGGAATAAACAGATTTGAAAGGCATCTGCTTGAGTCAATGATTCAACACTCCCATGATATTTGTTCCTACCCCTTCATCATCTCACCTGTGTAACATCTTCTTTCCTATGGATTCATGGAGAGTTCTTTTTGAGCAGTTGCCATGTTTTGAATGCTTTTGGCCATCCTCCCCAAACTCATTTATTGGAAACTTAACATCAAATGCAACAGTGCTGGTAGGTAAGGCCTAATGGAATGCATTTATATCATGAAGACTCTGCCCTAATAAAAGGATTAATGCCATCATAAATAGGACTTGGCAGAGTGGGCTTTCTCTCTTCTGCCATGCAAGGATATATTGTTCCTCCTCTCCAGAGAAAGCAGCATTCAAGGCATCATCTTGGAAGCAGAGAGACTGGGACTTAACTTATAGCATCTTGATCATAGGCTTCCTGGCCTCCAGAACTGTTTGATAATAAATTTTTGTTCTTTATAATTTATCTAGTCTGTAGTATTTGTTATAGCATCGTAAAATGGATGAAGAAAGTAATTAAGGGAAGAACTGTTTGCTTGATTTATCCATGGACTTCCACAATAGGCCATGAATAACTAGAAATTTGCCACAGTCCGGCTGCAGCAAAATAACCGGGGGGTGACGAACAACTTGTGTACATTGATACAGCAGGAGTGGGAACCGTTTATTGTAGGACAACAGAGGTATTTATACATTCCACACAGCTTATCTTAATTAACATAAACTAGATACAGTAGTCAACCAATAAGAAATCTCCACACTTAATGGCTCGCTGGCCTTACTTTACAAACCACTCCCTCTGGCATTTTGCCAGGTGCCATCTAGACTTGTTTACGACCTTAACAGAAATTGATGGTTACTCCCCTGTAATCCTCTCTTGGAGGCCCTGACAGTGAAGAAGGCAATTCCTCCAAGAGAACTGAACTTCACAGGGGAATATCTAGCTGTCTAGTTTGTGTGCAAGTAGAAATGGCCTCAGGTATGTGTCTGTTTGTTAGGGAGTTGGAAGTAACATAATTGGACAACAAAGTGGCAGGAGATCTAAGGAAAAATGCACAGAGAGATCTCTTGGGACAGACATAGTGTGAAGATAATTATGCCCTATATAAATGCCCATCGGATGGTTCCTTGTACAGAGGCAATCCTCAGTGATCAGGTGAAAAATATGATGCAGCCAGTTGATGTCACCTAGACTCTCTCTTCAGCCTTTTCAGTACTTGCTCAAGAGGCCCATGAAGAGAGTGAACATGCAGGCACAACTGAGATTGAACTTGGACTCAGTAGCTTATTAAAGTGGATTCTGGCTATTGCATCTACTAGATATCCATCCTGTCTATAGCAAAACCAGTATAGAGCTCCTGGTATGGCACTGTTGCCTGGGAGGACCAGCTGGTTACTTGATAGCACGTCAATTACTTTAGACCTCTTCCATTATGAAGGGAATAGTACATTGTCTTCAGAGGGATAGACACATATTCCAGTATAGATTTTTTAAAATTATTATTTGTTCTTTATACATACACATGACAGTAGAATGTATTTTGGCAGATTATACATACAAGGAGTATAAATTCCCATTCTTGTGGTTGTACATGATGTGGAGTTACACTGGTTGTATATTCATATATGAACACAGGAAATTAATGTCCAATTCATTCTACTGTCTTTCCTATTCCCATCTACCCACCCTTCCCTTCATTCCCCTTTATCTGCTCCAATGAAGTTCTATTAGATTTTTCTTTAATTTTCATAGAGCTCACCATTATTCATAGAATTAAAAAATGATTAATCTATACCAGGGTAACTCATTGTGATGTTAAGTATTGTATGTCAACTTGGCTGGAACATGGTGTCCAGAGAGTTGGTCAAATATTATTTTAGATAATATTTGAAAATGTTTTCTTAAATTAGTGAACTTTGAGTAAAGCAGATTACTTTCCATAATATGATTGGACCTCATTCAGTCAGTTGTGGGATTTAAAAGGTGGAAAGTGAACACTGAGAAAAACCTCATATGGACAAATAAGTCTACTGTTTCTAGCTTATCAGTCTGCTTTCATCACCAGACTTCACATAAGTGCATCTACTGATGATATCTAAATTTCATGAAAAATTCTAGCTGCAGGAGATTATGAAGTAGAATGGAATTAGAGTCAATCTACCCATAGTATTTATCACTGTTAAGTATTATATAGTATTACTAACTACCCATTTCTGAATATGTTGTGCAAAACATTAATTTTGGGATATTTCTTGCCTATTCCTGGTCTTTAGAAGCAGAAAATGAGAGGATTCACAAAACAGGATATGTGTCTGGTTTACAAAATTATAGGAAAAATATTTTAAATAACTAATTAGAACTCAAAATTTGTATTAAAATAAAATATCAATTTTGTCCCAGGAAATTGACAAATATAAATTTGAGACACACTGAAGCTGGTGATATGGCAATAAAATAGACACTTTTACATCATTAACTATTGGTGATAGCATAAAGTGGTCCAAATGTTTGGAAAATAATTACACCATATATGTTAAAAAACATTACTGGTTTCATATCCTCTGATAAGGTAATTCAATTTTTGGGAATCTATCCTAAAGTAGTAATTCTAGCATATTGTAAAGAGGTTTATATTTAAAGATATACACTGCAGGATCATTTATTGGAAAATAAATGAAAATTGGAAACTAGATATAAAATAATAGAAAATGATTGAGTACAATTTGGAACACTCACAAAATTAAATATTCTTCAGGCATAAAATAAGGCATAAATGAAATTATAATAATGATATCAGAGGCTTTTATTTTACTCCAGTAAGCACTGTAAGCACAATGCCTAAGGCCTATGAACTTTTCAAGGACCTGCAAATGGGGATGAAGTTTGACTCAAGTTATTGACTTCAAAATATGAAGATAACTATAAAATCAAACTCAATACATGTTTAAGGAAGTGATATTCACCAGTTATATATTTATTATATTTTCAATTTAGAAAAATTTCAATATATTGGAAAATTATTGTTTAGATTATATAATTTGTAAGAATTCCTGAATATATATAGTCTCTGTTAAGAAATATAAATAATAAATGTAGAAAACAAAGCTTTAAAATTATTAAAAATTTTAGCAAGATACATGTTTTATGTAAGGTATAGATACATGTCAAATTATATATGAAAAGACATGGGGTGGGGTCTTCAAAAACAAGTGTGCTGAGGGCTTAATATGGTCTTAAAATGGTCCGCCAAAGAAATGCCATATTTTGAGCACCTACTATGTTCAAAGACACTTATTGTGTCATTTTATTTAATCCCCACAGCTTTGCCGGGATGTTGTTCTGTTTATGATTCTTTCTCTCATTTGAGGAAAGAGAGGCTTTAGGGAACTCAAGTTTTATGGGCCACACAGCCAGGAAAGGCAGAACTGTGAGTTGAAAGTAGGTCAGTTTGATTCCAAAGCCCATGCTCATTATGAGAACCTATGTATGTTAAAATACCAAATTAAAAAGAAAGTTCACAAAATTGTATATCTGGGTGGATTGTAATTTTGGAAAATATACAGTATTCAATGAATACAAAATATTTTTCTTATTTGTATCTGCATTACAATGGACGTGGAACACATATTAATTTAAAAATTGAGATTAGAGGAGTTTATCAATACATAATGGTATAATAGTGACATCCTGTGGCTATGTGGGATCATCATAGCCTTGGCTTGAATTTCAGTTTGGGAGCTGACTACTAGAGGGCAGCATTGAGTTTGTTTTGGCCAAGTTTTCTGGGCTGAATATGGTAGAAAACTGAGCAGGATACCACCTGACTGCTTAAAAATGTACAAAAACAAACATATTTATAATGCCATAGTATATTCATACATATATTAAACAAAATTATATATATGCCCGTGCACACGCGTGCTCTTGCGCACACACACATAAACAAAATACCACCCAGTAGCTAACCCAAAGCAACATAGCACATAGCAAAGTTAATCAGTGTCAGGCTCTGGAACCATGCTGCCTGAATTTGAGTCATGACTCCCTGTTTAGCAGCTGTGTAACTTTGTCCAAGTCACAAAATCTCTCAGACATTTATGTTTTCTTTATATGTTAAGTAAGATTAAGAATTGTACCTATCTCTTAGGGTTGGTGTGAGAAATACATGAATTGATACACTGTTATACTGACAGTTTACAGGAAGTGTTCAAAAATAAGTAATTATTATATTTCCTGTTGTCCTGAAGGAATACAACGTTGAACACAATAAGCACTGTACACACAGAGAGAACTACTACTACTGAACTGGCAAAACAGCTTTCAGTGAGATAGGAGTATAGGATAATTTTAAAACAAGGTTGAGAATTGCAGGTCAGAGCCCTTCCTGGAGGTAAGATGAGGAGATTTGTCTAATATATTTTCTTGCAGTTTTCCTCTTTCACTCTCACTTGTCTTCCTGCCTTAGCTCCCCAGGTTTTCACGTGACTGCCTGACGTCAAGGAACTACTTGTCCTGAGCCTTGTTCTGGATGATTAACCAGGACTACACCATCCAGAGCCTATTTTTATAGCCATGCAGCAGCCCTGAATCTGTCTCAAAAGGTACACAAAGATCCTGGGCTAATGTCATGTAAGGCCATTGCCACTTTCCCATGATGTATGTAATTGGGGGTTCTCTGTAGTGTTTTGTAGTAAAAAATAATTAAATGTAAAGGGACTGTGTTTTTGTCTTTGCAATGAGCTTTAAGGGGAAGCTAGAGTGATGTGTCTGCCTTCAGAGTTTTGTGGAGGAAGAGAGTGCTATTTTGGATCATTTCATTCCATGGTTCCTTAGGAAGTAACAATCATCCAGAGATCCTTGAATTCTTTTACTTCATAGGCTTTTTCATTAGGAACATAGAACATGAACCTATATGAGTTTCAGCAAAATCTAGTAGGAATCACAGGGATGTTGTGATGCTACAGATCTATGAGAACACTGATGGCAATACTTTACAAGACAGTATAGCTGAGGTTTCTGTGGTTCTAAAAGGTCTGTAGGAACGTTCTCTAAGTTTGTAATCATAAAAGGATTTGATACATCGATATATTTTTAAACTCGCAATGACTTCCAATGGTTTTGAATTTCTGTTCTAAACTAATGACTAATGATTAAGTTATATTGTAATTAACATGTAGAGATTCAACGAGAATTTTTTGAGCATATGGATAAATCTAATGGGCTCAAATCTGTGATTTCTACAAGAGGCTAAAAGGCTTGACTTCAAAACTAAGCCACTTATTTTCATGATGTGGTTCCACCACTTACATCCCAAATGTCTATCAACTGATAAATAAGAGTGGTATATCCAATGAAGTGAAATGTTA
The DNA here is from genome assembly GCF_045843805.1 of Urocitellus parryii. NCBI lineage: Eukaryota > Metazoa > Chordata > Mammalia > Rodentia > Sciuridae > Urocitellus > Urocitellus parryii. The sequence goes on from NC_135547.1 coordinate 39,762,069, forward strand.
TTTGGTCACCAAAAAGAATGAAGTACTGATGTGTGATGGGACATGTGTGAATCTTGAAAATAGCTCTCTAAATGGAAGAAGCCAGTCAAAAAAGACCACATGTTGTATGATTCCACTTAAATTAAATATACAGAAAAGGCATAGAGACAGAAAATAGACTGGTGGTTGTGTGGGACTAGGAGGAGGAGGGGTGCAGAGTGATTTTTAAGCAGACACAGGCTTTCTTTGTGGGGATAATAAAAATGCTCTGGAACTGGAAAGTGGTAATGGTTATACAATCTTGTGAGTATACTAAAAAATAAAACCTCTGTATACTTTAAAATGATGAATTATATCTCAGTTAAGATGTTATAGTAATGGGTGTCATATTAGCATCCTTCATTTAGTAAAAGTCATTTTTAGCCATTAACATCTCAGTCTTAATCTCAGGAATCTAGAACAGGGTTCTTAATGAGTGATGTTCAGAACACAGATACCGATAAGGAAAAAATAGGTGTAAGGTCTGGGAATGGAGGTGTGTGTGTGCCTACAAGGGTGTGGGGAAAGTTGGGGGTCTCAGAAAGAAAGAAGTGCAGGTCCTTAATGGGAATAGAAGAGGGAAACAAACTTCACTTACTTTGAATTTTTCAGGGAGAGAGCCTGGATCATCTTTCATATCGTGGGCTGGAATCACAGCTGATGAATGTTCTGGCATTTAGAGCTGTCCTGGAGAAAAGGCAATTTGTAGTTATTAGAAGGGAAAAAGGAAGAACATAGAGGCAAAATCCAAGGTTATGTGAGTCTGACTTTGAAAGGTAGAGGGAGGCAGTAATCTATGGAGGATGCATTTATCCAGAGATATCTAATTATTTGCTAATCTCTGGGTCAATGCATGTAACTCAGCCCTAACTCGTCTACAGGTGGGATCAATTTAAAGGATTAGCAGTGTCACTCTAAATCCTAATCCAGGTCTTGGTCTAGGGATGCTGAAGCATGATTTTAAAAATAATTTACTAGCCCTCTCAATTATTTACCCTATTAGTGGGATTTATCAATAGACTGGAGTCCTTGGCAGGATTATGACTGCATACAGGATGCACAGAAATGGACATATTGAGATAGCTATGCCAGAGATTTGCATATGCAGGCGGCAAATTAAAGACATTTGAGCGGTGAATTACATGGTGAGTAGTTGACAGCTCTTGTTTATAAGAAAGATTGTAATGAGGGAAAAACACAGCCCACTTATGAGCTCAGACTCTGACTGAGATATGTTAGTTTTGCTGCAGTATGTAGTAGGAAAATTAAAGAATGAAAGACGGAAAGGAAAGAAAGAATGACATGGGGGAAAAGCCTTAGAGACACTTTTAAATCAAGGTTTGGGTTTATAGGCTTTCCTCCAAGCTTTCATTTGGTTTCTCTCATGAGTCTTTTTTATTTCTTCCTGATGTTGTCTTATACAAGCTGTTAACTTGATTCAGGCTGTAACTGCAAAGATCAATCATCCATAGAAGTCCTCGGCTTGACAAGTTAGGATGAGGAGCGATTTCCCTCAGAGCTATTTGTCATAGTCTTTCTTTGTATATGTTTAAAGAACAGTTTTTTCCTTGTGAAACCAGGCTTCCCACCAGATTGTGAAAGCTACCTGAAATAAAATGATGCATCTCTATACTCTAGCCACTTTCCACATAATCTGATCCCACGCAGGTTACCTGGGTTACCTAGGCAACGGCCCTTGAATAACTGTGGGTCAACAGTATTCTATTTCCAAAATTTCATACCTTCAGCTTTTATCTTAGTTATGTCCACATTTCTCGTTAACCCCAGGGAAGTCTTCAGCTCACTTGTTTTGAGGCAATAGACAATGTCTTTTGCACAAGAGCTCTATAATTTTGTCTTTAAATCCAAACCAGTAGGTGAAGCCTTAGGGCATCCTTCCTTCCTTCTTCCTCCATCCTTCCCTCCCTCTTCCCTTCCAGGTTTTCTCTCCCTCCCTACCTCCCCGCCCCACCTTTTTTATGAATAAGTTTTCTTCTGTAAAATCTTGGGTTGAGGGATCCAGACTAAATCCTACAGCAATAGAGATTTCCGATTCTGCAGGGAGTCCTAGAAGAATTAGAAATATTACCTAATGCATGGCATGGATATTAGAAAGAGTGTAAGAACAAACTTTCAGCTTGGGGATTGTTTACCTTGAAGTTTACAAAGAAAAAGAGCAGTAAAAACTAAGAATGAATGCCTAGGGGTACTATTTGACACATGGCTTGAGGAAGGTCCTATATCATAAATGGATAGACTTGGGAAATACTTAAAATGAAAAAGCATAATTTTTAGAATTTGGGATAGGGGAGGCATTGTGTTTAGGATGAATGACCTGGATTATAACATTAAAATACCAAGTTTATACCTAGAACAGATAGCTGATCTCTTTGATGTGAGGGTTTCTAAAAGTGGTCCATCTCTCTTTGCCTACTGGCAACTTATGTTTGATATTATTCTAATAATCAAGATTAACTATTTTGGTACAAAGATGTCCCACCCTTATTAGAAATGAACACCATTCGTGGCAAGGAGTAGGGTAAAGTGTCAAATATTATCATTTATTTACCTGTCTGTGCAAATTATTTAAGTAGATTTTTTTTCCCTCGGAGTTGTTTTTTTTTTTTTTTTTTTTTAGAATTTTTAAAAATATTTATTTTCTAATTTTCGGCGGACACACATCTTTGTTTGTATGTGGTGCTGAGGATCGAACCCGGGCCGCACGCATGCCAGGTGAGTGCGCTACTGCTTGAGCCACATCCCCAGCCCTCGGAGTTGTTTTTGTCCCCATTAATGGGGGGACAAAGAGAGCTAGGCTAGAAATTTGAAGGCAAACTTTGCCTATTGGATAATTTTGCCAAAGATGGATCCTGATCAAGGCTTTAAATAGAGCCTTTTCAAGAACATAGTAATATAAAACATTTCATTTGTGCTACATATCTCCTCTTCATTGTTTATTCAACAAATATTTGTTGAATATTTACTATGTGTCATGCATCATACAGGGCACTGGAGATACAAAAATGAACAAATGTAAGTGGGGGACTTACAATCAAGCATAGATTATTGCTTTTTCCCCCCTAATATACTCGATTGCTTTTCCTGATGAAACTTCTTGGCCAGGTCTCTATACTCCCCACCCTTTTTTTTTTTGTAGTTACAGTCCTAGAATAACTGTAGCATAGAAAGAAAGAGGGGCCTTCACATCATAGGTACTTGATAGAGGATTTTAGGCTCAAACCAATCAGGAACTGGATTTTCCACATAGAAGTAAGTAGAAACCATATGGGGATATCCAACTCTAGTAAGAAACTTATTGGAGCACCAAAGGGAAGGTGATAAACTCAGAATGCAGCTTAACAATTGCAGAGGTTTGGGAAAGTAACTGCCTGGAGAAGTACAGAAGCCCAGGATTAATGTATGTCAGAGAAGAAATAGACATGGCAGGTCCTATAGTCCATTTTAGAGGGAACAAAAGAGAGACATAGAGGAGGGGAAGGATTTGTCTAATGTCAAATGGTGGGTCAGTGGTAGAGGTGGATCCTGGACCCTAGTCTTCTGATTCCCAGCATACTTATTTATTTTGGGTGTGGGAGCAACAAGGATTGAACTCAGGGGCATTTGACCACTGAGCCACATCCCCAGCCCAATTTTGTATTTTATTAAGAGACAGGGTCTCAGTTGCTAAGTGCCTCACTTTTGCTGAGGCTGGCTTTGAACTCGTGATCCTCCTACCTCAGCCTCCCAAGCTGCTGGGATTAAAGGCATGTGCCACCAAGCCCAGCCCCAGTATACTCCTCTTTTACAGTTGTATTTATTGAAAGATAATTACATGCTTATCATTGCCATTATCATTCTAACTTCTTTAGCTCTTTATCTCACAAGAATGAAATTAAATCTACCCCTATTTTGCAGATGAAGAAATTGAGAATTGAAGCTATTATTCTAAAGGATATACTCCCCAGACTTCCATTCTTGAAGACAAGCATTGGCTTTACATAGAACGCAGTGTGACTAGTGGCCCCAATCTCCAGATATGCAAACATTAGGCCTTGAGTCATGGGCAAGTGTGCCATCCCAGATCTGGGCTTAATCACCAGTGGCAGATTTCTTCTAGTTGAATATTGAATTTCTGATGGCTCTTTCTAATTTATTCTGTCCCTCCCCTTCTTTATCTAATTTAATTTTCATGAGGGACTAAGGAATATTTTTAAGATCACAAGTGAGTCATTGAAACTCGATTTGAGTGGCATAGAAGGCATTATACTGGTAGCTCAATGACTTTATAGAATAGGGGCTGTCTGTAAGCATAGTACAGTGCTTCATCAACTGGTGTGCAAATTCCCCTTCTAAAATGCTGTGCCTTAGGCAAGTTACTTACTCTTTCTGAGTATTGGATTCCTCATCTATAAAAGAATGCCACTACTATATATAACCATAAAGCTCTAATAAGAAAAAAATTAAAAATGATGATTATGCCTACCTCTATGTTCTGTGATGAGGGTTTTTTTTGTTTTTAAATTAAGATTATACATGAAAAGAATGTAGCCCAGAGTTTGACCCTTAGCGAGAACTCACTAAATTTTATCTTTGTTATTCCATATGCTAATTTCTAACTTAAATGTACAAATTCTGGGGAAGAACCTGTCAGACTGGTGTATTGGGGGAGAAGAGGCAGTCAATTATCTTCTTAGTCCATTTTGTGTTGCTATAACAAAGTAACTGATGCTGGATACTTTATGAAGGAAGAGGCTAATTTAGATTGCTGTTCTGGAGACAGGGAAGTTCCAAATCAGGCAGTTATATCTGGTGAGGTCCTCATACTCCATTATAACATGGTAGATGGCATAACATGGCAGACATGCATGAAAGAGTAATGAGTGAGTGCATGTGAAAGAGAGGCCACATGGCAAGAGACTGAGGAGAGGTGTCAGGCTCACTTTGTAAGAACACACTCTTTTGATATTTAATCCATTCCTGTGATAGTGAGAACTCACTCGCTAAAAACAAAACAACAACAATGACAACAACAAAAACCCTAATCCCTTTTATCAGCCTAATCACCCCTTGAAGGTCTCACTGCCTCTTGCCATTACATTGGAGATCACGCTTCCACATAAGTTTTGGCAGGCCCAAGCCACATCCAAACCTTGCAACTCCCTTGCTTTATTGCTGTGAATAGGGTTCAACTCCCTATATAGAGTTGCCTTCCTTTTTGCTCCCTCCTAGTGGTTGAAAGAGTGAGAGCCTATAAGGACAGGGACATACAGTTCAGTATCCTTATTATAATACAGACCATAAACAGGGGACCCTTCAATGCTACTCCAGAGGAGCAGTTGCTTCTAGAGTACCCTGGCTCCCAAATTTTGCCAAGACACAGAAAAGACTGGGGCTGGAGGAAGGTGGGAAGAGAAGCATGTGGCTCTTGGTTAGAGCCTGGCTTGTAATCTACAACTTATACTTCATTGTGCTTCAACATAGCAAACCAAATAGATCTATTGGAAGAGGGGAAGAGGTTGGACTATATTATCTTTGGGGTTCTAGGAATAAATTTGAGGTATTACGCACATAACCATCTCAGAACTGCTGTTCTATTACCTCCAAAGCATAGTTGAAGTTTCTCCCTTGCATCTTACACACCACTCAGCCTCTGGCTCATGCTATTTTGTGATACCTCCTTCCCCAAGTCTTTCTTGACCATTATTTAAACTCGACTTCACCTGTGTATGAAGTTGGGCATAGCATTATGGTGGGTCTTTAAGATTTATCAAATGTAAGCTGGATGTAGAGGTACATGCCTGTTATACCAGTGATTTAGGAGACTGAGGCAGGAGGATGGCAAGTTTGAGGCCAGCCTCAGCACCTTAGTAAGACCCTGCCTCAAAATAAAAAGTCAAAAGAACTGGGGATGGAGCTCAGTGGTGAAGCATCCCTGGGCTCAATCCATAGTATGGCAAATAATAATAATAATAATAATAATAATAGTAATAATAATTATAAAAGGTTCACAGGTGTGTCCAGATTTGTGTCTTGAGTAGTCAGGGTTTCTCACAAAATTAGGGATGAGAGTCGAGGTAACAATTAAATGGGTAGCACAGGCAGAACTGTTGCTAGCAATACATAACCAAGTGAACTTGACCAGCGCATACCAGTGCTGATTGTCACTGAAGAGGGTCATGTCATTATTTTGATATGTGATTAGAATTAAGGATTTACTAAGACTTTTCCTCATTAACATCTCTCCCAAGCAATTAATTTTTCTTATTATGTCTACTGAGGTTATTCCTGATCTTGGATCAACTTGGATGTGTTATTAATTCATTTCACAAACATTTATCTGATGCTTACTAGGTGCTGGGCACTTGCTAGGCATTAGGGCTGTAAATGGACTCTCTAGGAACTTGCAGTGTTTAGTGGGCTCTGTTCTCCATTGATAGTTGCTGTCATTGTCCTTCATTCCATATGGTTAAAAGTATGAGGTCCTGCAAGTATAGAGATATCAAACAGTTCTGTATTCTTGCTGCAACACAGATCAGAAATAGAGACAGTTTATAATCAGACTGATACCTCTCTAATGGGTACAAGTATGAGGCACTGATAGAAATACAATGAACTCAATCTGGGGATGTTAACTAAGACTTCACAAAGCAGGGAACACTTCAGTATGATCTGAAAGGCAGAGTTCATCAGGAGAATCTGAAAGGGGAGAATGGGAAGAAGGAAGAGGGGATTCCAGGAAGAGTGAATGGCATTTTCTGAATCCTAGGCTTGATAGCTGATGGAACACATGTCTGAAGAACTACATGATATTTACTATAGCATGAAGAAAGAATGAGGGAGATGGGTTGTGGAGAAAGACAAAGGCCAGAGACTTTGCATATGTCATCCTGAAAGAGTTCTGTATGTTTGCTGACTCTACTTCATTAATTCCCATGTATTTTGTATTCATCGTGGCCCATCAACTTGCATCCTTACTCTCTGGGTCCAAATCCAATGGATACCTTTCTATCTTTAGCTTACTTGACTTCTTGGCAGAATTTGATGTTCATAAACACTTTCCATCCTCAGAGTTTCATCTTCCTTGTACTGGAAACTACCATTATCTTCTGGATTTTGCTGCTTTTCTGGGCTTTTAAGTTTTCATTATGACCTCTTTCCTCTCCAACTGATCTTAAGTGTTGTGGGTTCTCACAGTTTTGTCCTTGATTTAAAAAAAATTTTTTAGTTGTAGATGTACATAAAACCTTTACTTTGTTCAACTATTTATATGCTGTGGTGAGGATTTAACCCAGTGCCTCACACATGTCAGGCAAGTGCTCTACCTCTGAGCTACAACCCCAGCCCCTTGTCGTTGATATTTTTAATCTTGGAGGAATTCATCTTCATTCCTCTAAGTCTTCACTACTACTCTCTTGGTCTGGCATCATTTCTCATGTGGATTACTATATCACCTCCAAATTGGTCTCCCTGCCCCTGTTATCTTACCCCCTTCTAACCCATTCTCCATACTGCTGCTAGAGTGAACCTTTAAAACGGAAATATGATAATACCATTTATTTACTTAAAACCATTGTCTACAGGGTTGAATCATGGCATAAGGGACTTTTAGTGATCTGACCATTGCCTTGGCTGATATCACAGACCCAAATAGAACAAATGCTTTGGAATTCTGAGAATCTAACACCATAAACATATTTGAACCTCTGAGTGTTTCTGTATATTGTTTCTCTTGCCTGAAAGCCTCTTGGCTAACTTGTTTTTCAGTACTCAATCTAGAGAGGCCTCCCTTCTCTTCCCTCCTCTCTTTCCTTCTAATCTGGGTTTAGGTAATCCTCCTTGTCTTCTTTTATGCGCACTATCTCAACCACATTCTACTCTGTATCACTATTATCTGTTTATACTCCTCTCTCTCCAGGAAGGTATTATGGGGGAGAAATGGACATATATAAAACTGCAGTGATGACAATAATATGACCAATATAGTGCTAATGAAGTGCCAGGCTTTTTAATAAGCACTTGTTATATATTAATCCAGGTTATCATCAAAACACATTGCCAGGTGGGCAGATATTACTTTAGTTGAATCAATAGGACTTGATGATGGATTTAAGGTGAGGTATAGGAGAAGGAGTTTTGGTAATTCCAAGAATTTGTGATGGAAACACGTGGGTGAACAATGGATGAGATAAGGAATACAGGAAGAGGAGGATTTTCGGTTGGAACGGGGGACAGGATCTTTCAATTTGGGACACTGCCATTCTTTTATAGTTGATATTTCCAGAAGTTTCAGAAATCATGTGAGTTACAACATTTTTGTCTGAATGACAGGCATTGGAAGCACCACTGTCTATCTCAAAATACCCTCTGTTATTTTATCATTAGCTTGCTGGAATCAGGAAGGATATATTCCTGGGACCCTGGCCATTTATTTTCCTTGTGCTTTGGTTTGCAGTTCCCAGCACTGTCAAGAAACCATGGCCTTGCATCTTTTAAGCTCAAGTGGTGCTTGTGCCTCCTGGCCCATATGTCTCTCCTGCAGCAGGTGTGGGCATTCTCTGTAGAGGTAGTAGTGGTGGGCCCTTGTGCTTGAGATCCCTTGTTCTCAAAGGCCCTGCCTGAGGTTGCTGTTCAATTAGCAATTAAGCGAATCAACCGGGACCCATCATTAGACCCGGGTTACTTTTTTGAATATGTGACTCTCGATGAAGACTGCCAGACTTCAAGGGCCCTCTCCAGTTTCATTTCCTACCACCAGATGGCCTCAGGATTTATTGGCCCTGCCAACCCTGGCTACTGAGAAGGAGCGTGGCTCCTGGGAAACAGCTGGGACAAAGGGATTTTCTCTTGGGCTTGTGTGAATCATGAACTAGACAATATAAAGAGCTACCTGGCCTTTTCTTGGACACTCCCTTCTCCCATCTGGGTGCTTTTAACTGTCATGAAATATTTCCAGTGGGCTCATGCTGGAGTAATTTCCTCAGATGAAGACATTTAGTTGCACACAGGCAATCAAGTCGCAAGTGCTCCTCGGAGCCACAGCCCACCTGTAGGGGTCGTCCTGACCACAGGACAAGACAACCGAAGCATTCAAAAAGCTCTTCAGTGGATTCTCCAGGCAGACAGAATTCGCAGTGAGTGCTTTCTCTCAACTGAGGTTTAAACGTGGTTTCAGTAAAAGATATCAAAACCTCCACAAGGTTTTCTGCCCCTACACCATAGGCTAGCACATTCTTCCCTAGTTCTTTACATGTTTGCCCTCTTTCACTCACACTTAGACCCCAAGTCTCCTGTTTCCACAAAACCTATCTCACAGATTTAATAGAGGTACAAATAACTCCGACTCAAATGCCTTGGGGGCCATTGCCTGCTCTCAGCACCTGGGTGGACAAGAATGGTATCAAGAGTCCTGTAGCCACACATTCCCTCTGTCCTTAGAACCCTGGTAGTTTCAGAGTAGCCAAAAGAAGATGTTCTTATGGCTTCATTTTGGTCTACTTTAACTCAGGGGAGATTTTTCTTTGAGTCCCTTCTAGGCATTTTCCTTCCTAGGTACCCAGTGCCCTTGTGTTATCACATCTCACTCAGATCCTGTCTTTCTCCACACTTCCTATGATTCCCTATCCCCCCAAACAGGGCTTGTCTCCCTGCAGCATACAGCTAATTGATACAGAAGCACCTAAGTTATAAATGAAAGCATATAAAATTGAGAAGACTGCCAAAATATTAACATGTTTTCCCTTACATGGAAAGTTTAATGTTCAAAGATGATTTTTGAAAATACTGGGTAGGGAATTAGAGCAAATTATATTCCATGCTTTTATAATCATGTCAAAATGAATCCTAATGTTATGTATAACTAAAAAGAACTAATAAAATGTTTTTCATGGACTATAAAAAAGATGATTCTTGCAGAAACAATGGCACATTGTGAGGCAAAGTACTTGACCCATTGAAGCTACGGTCACCAAGGCAAATTGAGTAGAATTTGAGGGTGGGGAGGCTTCCTGGTCCTCTGGAGTCAGACCTCTTTTACTTACACTTACCACAAGCCCTTGTGACACTTGATTTTGATCTTTTTCTATTCTAGTTTTTTTTTAATCTCCACTTTACTTTTTCTGAAAGTGACAGTGATTTGTGGGAACACTGTTCATTCACCCATTGTAGCCATTCTACCACTTTAGGAAGGATAGCTCAGAAACTCCTTGTCAAACTGATTACTTCTAGGATTAGTCCTGGTCCCAGTCATTTCCTCAACATAACAATAGGCTTGTTAGATAGAGTATGGTCCAGCTTAGGGCTGGCTTATAACCAGAAGCCCATTTTAAGTTTCAAGTGTCTCCAGTATAGGACCTTAATTATGATCATTATGAGAGGATGAGGGCAAGAGATTTTAGTTCCAGGAACTACAGTAGTCTGCTTCCAGCTCCCATCTACAAGATCCTATAATATTAAGCAATCAGTGTGGCTCTGATTACTTCATAATAGAGCTTGATATTTCCAATGCAGAGTACAGAATTATTTTTAAAGATATAAAACCATTTCCAGAGAGGAATCATGCCAGAAACAGGCTAACATATTTAGTATCGTAACTTTATAATATGTTACAAAGCTTTGTGAAGCCCAGTGTCTCTTGCAAGTTTACATTCCATGAGTGTTTCACATCCCACCCATTCTAAATAGTATACTTTGAAATGACATTTTGGCCTCTACCATGAAATGTTAAATAAATCCAGGCCCTGAGGCTCTTTAGGCTGTCAGACTGAGAGGAATTAGGATTGAGTGCTCACCACCCACAACCCCTTTGAGGGAGGGAGGGAGGAAGCAAATGTATATATTATTGCCCTACCATTAGAGATCCATTCCTTTAGGTCAAGGGTTCTCACTCTGACTGCATGCTAGAATTGTGTGGACTTTCCAAAATGACTGTTGCCAGAGTGCCACCTCTAGAGATTCTGATTAAATTGGTCTGTGGTGGGGCCCCAGAAAAGGCCTTTTAAACAGCTTCCCGGGTGTTTCTAAAGTGTAGTCAGAGTCCAATTAAAACGAATTTTAATTAATTCGTTAATGAAAATGCAAATGGATGTTCCTTACTTGAAGTGGCCAGTCATTTTTGTCTTAATATGACTTTGTTTCACAGATTTTTTTCTTTGTAACAGTTTGGATCAGCCCACTAAGGAATGGAAATCTGGAGATTAAGAGGAAAAAAACCTAGAAAAATGATTATGGAGAAAAGAAAGACTCTGAGTAGTAAGGACAACAGAACATGGAGGAAGAAATCAGAAAGTGTGATAAAAGGGAGCAAAGATCAAGTTCTGCACTTAGGATGTTTTTCCTCTGGTTTCTGACAAAACAGGCAGATTCAGATGAGGCATATGGGGGACCTCAGTGACTTGAGTCAGAATATGAGTAGGGGTGGGGAAAGAGAAACTGAGTTGTCATTTGGGTTGCGGACTGAGTATGGGGTGACCTCAGGCAGCACAAAGTTCAGTGTTCAAAGGGGAGTATATGATACCCACAACTGGTACAGCTGGGTGTTGGTATCTGAGGGCATGCCAACTGGTGGGTGAGATGTGGTAGTGGGAGTTGTGGAAGAGAAGTGTTAGAGTAAAATACACCTTAGCATTGTAGGCCACTAGGAGCATGGAAGCAGGATCCAGAGAATGAACAAAAATAGAGTATTACAGCTCTAGCCAAGTGGCCTAAAATTTAGGGCACATTTGTAGACCTATTTGAAAACTGGAAATCAAGTGAGAAACAGCCAGAAGCCAGTGAGTATGGATCAGGCCAACATCACAGTGAGGAACATGACAACACACCAAGTATAGCCCACACCAGCCCAAATCTCTAGTGAATTTTCCATCTCTTCTCAACTAGTGGGACAGAAGCTGCCAAGTATCCCTGGCTGTTATCTATCTCAAACAAGAACAACAACAACAAAAAAAAAACACTGGGATTTTTGTGTGACCTCAGCTGAGATAGGCCAAGAAAGGTAGGGTCTACTTTCTTCCATATTTTGCTGACTATGAGGCAACTTCTTAATATTGTGGACCTCCAAGTTAACCTTCAGAGAAGGACTCTTTGTGGCATACAAAATTCAGTGGAAAGGGGCCTTTTCATTTGGAGGGGCTTGTAAATATCTAGGATAATAGAAGTAGTCAGCAGGTCAGTGGTGATAGGGAAGGAGGGGAGAGAGTAGTGGGCTATTACTAGCTGGTATGCCACTTCTGTTTCTTATAATATTAGCGGTTAGGAAATATAGCTGGCACCTTATTGGGGTTAGAGGAAGTTCTTTCTCAGAAACAGGCCTAAATCATGTTTACACAGTACCAAGGCAATGATAATCTTAATTGTAAAGTAATAGTAACAATAATAATAGTTTTAGGCACTTAGAAAGGGAAACGACATGCTTCCATAGAGACAATTAAAGCAACCATGACACTACATGCAAACAACACTCTACAGCTTATAATGCTTGGCACATAGACCATTTCATTATTTATCTCTCAAAATTATACAGGAGATAGGGATTTTCTCTCAAGTTTTACAACACCTGTGAGTCTCACAAGAACAAGTAGAGAGGAATAGGCATTATTAACATCAAAGAATGGGGCAAAGTCTCAGAGAAGGGGAATTCAGCCTCTTTCAGAGTCTCAACTTATTTCCCGTAAGCCATGGGAGTGATTGCCAATTATCTTTATTTTTAACAAAGTCAAATAAAAGAGATATTGATCAAAGACAAAAACCTCAATTTGTAGTCAAGGATACAAAGTGGGATTATATAGGTTGTGTCCTTTACAAGAGAACTTAGCTGAGTGGGCATGAGGGCCCAAATCCAGTCCATTCTCTGCTCCTCAAACCATGAGCCCTGCTGGAGGTTTTTGTCTGATGGCACAAAAGAGCATTCACTCACCAAGCAGAACACCTGTGGGATTGCATTCACCCAGGAGGGGTTCTTTTTCTCATTTCTACAAAGGTAGCAGGAGACCCTACCTTTAGCTCTTTAGAGAACTTTTCAATTGGCTATTTCAAGCCCTCCTGCTTTCTCCTCACCTTCTTGCCTACCATCCCTATGCTTGGCTGATTGTGAAATCCTTTCAATTTGAGCTTACCCAGCTGTTGGACCATTTTGAGCTCCCTTTAAATCCTTCCAAATTGAGAACACTTCCTTACAATATGACATAGAACTGCCATCTCTTGTTCTTCCAAAATTAGAAATCTTATTGCTATCTTTATTGCCAAGAACCTGGCTAGCTTCTTTCCATCTGTCAAAGACTCTTGTGCATAAAACAATAAAATAACAACAAAACAACAGTGATGATAGCTAATATTTATTGACGGTTTATTATGTGCTAGTCATTTTGCAAAGGCTTTATATGAAGCATTTCATTTAATTCTTGCAATGCCCCTGTAAAGGAAAGCCAATTATTGTTTACCAACTTTATGGATAAGACTTCTGAGGCCAACTTGCCAATGTCACACAGCTAGTGAATGGGAAATATGCATTCAGGTTGGTCTAAAGCACATATTCTCAAATATAAGTGTGCACCAGAATCCCTGGAGGACTACAGCATAGATTTCAGAGTGTCTCCCACAGGTTCTGATTCAGGAAGGGTGAGGTGAAGTTTGAGAATTTTCATTTCTAGCAAGTTCCAAAGTGATATTGATGCTGCTAATTCAGGGACCACACTTTGAGAACTGGTTTAATGAAAGACACATGCTCTACTGCCTCCTGTCCACTTGAGGTATGCTTCTAAAGCATACTCACTTGTGATGCTGAGTTCTGTATATAACATATAATGTATCCCTTCTAGTTTCCTATCTTAACTTTTGGGTCTACCAATGAAATTCTCTTAAGTGCCTCAAAGTGTACCAGGTGCCAGTACAGTTTTACTCTAGTGTCAGTAATAGTAATAATAATAGTGATATTCATAATACAAGGCCAAAGGCCTTAGTGCTAATAGGAAACTTGGTATAGGATCTTCTGTAGATTAATATAAGCAAATATAAATGGTAAAAGGACAACTTGCTTTTATGAATGGATCCACTATCAGTAATGATCAAATTATTAAAGACCCAGCATAAGGGGAAATATCTAAACATCTAGGCTTCCTGCATTTCAGAGGCTTACCAATATATAGCAGTTTAGGAAAAGCTGGAGAAGACATATGTTGCAAAAAGGGGAGAAATATTATAAACTTGTCTCAAGCTGGGAAGCAATGTTAAAGCAATAAATGCAGTTGCAATACTAGTTTAATCAGGCATGAAAAAGAATATAACCATGGTCCGATGCAGATACACTACTCAATGAATGTATATATGTCTTCCATCATGCTGAGCTATTTGGATCAGTTCAACACTGGTGGCAGTTAAATGGTGGCCTCAGGAATTAAGGCAGAATACATGTGAGGTCTTGTCAAGTGATGGGGAAAGCTGCACCTCGCTTAGTGTAGTGTTCTTAAAGTGTACTGAGTCACATTGGGAAATGAGGCCACCTGTACCGAATCACTCTTGGGGGATAGTGCTGGGAAACATTCAGATTCCAGAGCCTCCCACCCTCTTCTTATTCAGCCATTTTTTAAAGTGGATGGAAAAAAAAGGTGGAGAGGAAGAGACTTTGAACCTCTTTCATTCACAATATGGTCAGATAGGGAAATGAGAGACTTAAGATAAATCTGCGTAAGTCCCTCCTCCTCTGATCTACTCTCCCTGTTCCTCAGCAACTGTTAAAATAGATTAAAATTAATGTCAGGAAATATCACAGAAGGATTCATATGAAGAATGAAGACTGTATAATGGGGGTTTCTTTGCATTGGGGTCAATGCTGAGGGCTCACAAGTATGAATATCATTCCTAAGGCCTTCTTCAGCATTAGTTAGTGGAACTATTTTCATCTCAACAAGGTGCGAGATGAGGCTGAGTTTCCTCCGTGGAGACCTCCATGCCAGTAATCCATGAGACATGAAGCAAGCTTGCCTTTTGAGAAACATCAGGTCCTCTATCTCAGAGAAATAATGGATAGAGTATTTCAATAGAGGAAGATAGAAAGAGTGACTTGGGAATTGGCTTTTCTTGGAGTTTTATGACTTTTTCTGCTGGTAGCATTGCAGGTGAGAGAGGATCCTCCATAGCCAGCCATAGTCAGCCCCACAGTATAAACACATAGCTGCCAGGCAGCTTGAGTGGGACTCAGGTAGCCCAGAGAAAGTGTTACTATATCCTGGTAAGATGTGATCTAAGGAGTGTGCATTTCCGGGTCCATGTTTTGGCTATAGAGTGGCTTGACTGTTAACAATTAGGATGGAAAATTACTAATTAGTATTATTTGTTGACCAGCTGTTGACCCAAGTCTTGTCTAGGTTTTAAGGTTTCTGCATACTAATCCTTTCCTGACAACAACTTATGGGTCAAACCCCATTTTAATGAATGTAATTTTGAGATAATAAAGCTATTTAGTAAAACCATCTTGTAGAACAGATGCATCTATAAATCCCTGTTCACAAAGCACTCAATCTATTAAATTAAGATGCTGTTGTTTGAATTCAGTATTTATGATTTCTACTTTAATTGTGTTCAATGGCAAGGACTTTCCATGTTAAAAAAAAATCAAGAAGCCTGTGATCATTCCCTCTTGAGGCTTCCATTTCTTCATCTAAAATGTGAAGGGAACAGATTGGACTAGATGGTCTCAGAGAGCATTTCTAATTATAAAAATATGGATAAATTTTGCATAAAATTCAGATAAATGCCTTTATCTGAAATGTTAATATTGTGAGCCAAGGAAAGAAAAATAGAGAAGAAGTATTCAGGTTGAGGGGGTAGAGTCTTGGATAAATTAATGACACTAGGCATTAAAGACAAGTTTGGTCTCTAATTGCCCAACAAGTATTACTTCCTCCATCTTAACAATCCAAATATGCCCATATCTCACTTCTCAAGAGACCTGTACAAATCATACAAGTTCACACCTCTCCTCCTGAAGAATCTTTAGTATTTAAATATTCATTTAAACAACATTCAATGTGTGCATAATTTGTAATAGGATATGAAAATTTTTAAAAAAGTCTTTTGACCCCAAGAAGCTCATAGTTTCATAGTAGAAACTGATTTAAATTAAAAAGGCTGATAAATCTTTAAGAACCATGATAGAAGTCAGCTCAGGGTATGGTGGGGGTCTAATTCAGCATTACAAGTCAGTTTCCCTGGAAAACAGTCTGATGATGAAGTTTTGAGTAATGAAGGAAGATTATTGGGTGAATGCTTTTGAGGATAACAACTGTGAGGGAGAATTGGATTGGGCAGAGAGAACTGAACTTCAGTACAGTCACAATGAAGCCCTCATTCCTACCTAAATGGAGGATGACCCTTCAGTGTTGTCCAGAATTGAGTTGAGGAGTTTGGGCATTTCTAGTTCCATGATGGTGGAATGAGATGGACATCATTAACCTAGGTACATGAATGACTGCACATATGGTGTGATGCTACATCATGCACAACCAGAGAAATGAAAAGTTGTGCTATAATTGTGTACAATGAATCAAAATGCATTCTGCTGTCATATAGACCTAATTTAAATAAATAAATAAATTAAAAAACAAACAAAAACCCTCAACAACAACAAAAACAGCAATAGTGATTATGGAAATATCTCCCATCCTCCCTTCCCAGTTATTAGGTGCAGGATAGCCCAGAGAAAGGCACACGTTGTGATAATAGTTAATAACTATCTCTGGGGGTTGTGGTGTGGGGAATCCCTGATGTGTTAGTATTTGATGATTTCCACAGTGATCACTCCCACCGTGGCCAATTTCAGGCTACCAATATTATGTTAACTGGCTTATAGAATCCCTAATAATTTAACTACAGACCCTTGTGAATCAGCCCAAGGTAGCATTAGCACACAACTGAAGAGATGTGACCTTGAGAAAGGTGGTTCTCCTTCCTGAGGGCAGTTCTCAGTGAGATATTAGTTGCTAACATTCCCAGCAGCTAGGGGGATGAGTGCTTCAGTTCTGAAGTGTGTATCTGGATGATACATCATAATAGCACCCACTACATCTGCTTAAGTATTTGCTGTATTTCAACCAGCACAAAGCACTTAGTTCTATTTAACATTTTCTATGCAGCAAAATAATTTTAATATCCCTTAAGGAAATTAAATGGAATTGTATTGGCTAACCTTGATCAGGTCATTTAATTTCTGGCTTTCTAGAAGAAAGATATTAGCATACTTACTTAACTGCCAAGAATACTGTTGAATGAGCTGGCCAACTAACTGAAGCACACAACTTAGCTAATTTTTTCCCTTCAATAGATTTGTGACTGAACTAACTTGACCAAACAGATTCATGTTTAATGGTGTAGCCAAATATAGAGGGTGATGTCTTCAGTTCTACTTTTTCTTTCTAAATCCAACTCTTTACCTTTTCAAACCTCTATGGCACTACATCTTCCCATTTTGCAATGTGTGATTATGAAAAACTGAGGCTGAATACCTCCTGTGGCTCATGAAGTAGCGCCAAAGATATCTTTAGAGAATTGTAAGGAAGGTCTGAACATTAAAATACTTGTGGAAACTTAGGGTATTTATTTAGAAGGAGCTAGTGGTTATTTGAGAATTCAAGTTATACTGTGTTTTTTGTGTGTTTTGTCTAAATCATCTTCATAATTTACTAGTTACATTTTTAAAAAAATGAAGTATATCATCTGTAGTATGAGAGGCAAATTTTCTGGGAGTATTTAACAAGTGTAAAGAAGCTTTTTTTTAAATAGATGAAGTAATATATAAATGCTAAAGACCAGTCATTGAACGTAGTTAAGCACACTTAGTTCCTGAGGTTAAAGGTTCCCTGTAAGTGTGTATAATTAATATTTACCAGTGGCAATAAGACTTCTGCCTTTCTTCAAGGAGCTCAGAATACTTGCCAGGCATTATCTAATTAAACTACTCAATGTACCTGTGAAATGCATTGGAATCTACATTTTAAAGATGTGGGCACTGAAGCACAAGTGGGCTTAAACTAAACTCATTTAGCATGCCAAAGACGAAATTGGATATAAGACTTTCAGTCTCATGATCTAGCTGCCATTCTTCAACCGTGGCCCCCTCTAATCCACTCTATTCTAGCATAGCCTTGCCAAACAACATAGTTTCATAAGTCTAGGAAGAATTAAACTGAGTGCAAAGTAATTCCAATTACAGGGAAGTTCGATTTAAAAGGTTGAGCACATCACTCATAATATTAGTAGCATTTATAGATGAACGTGTGTTAGTGCCATTCAGTGTCTATAATGGTCTTGATAGGGGTGAGAACAGGTGGCCAAAATGTACTCGAGTACATGTTTGTAGGAGGTGAACAAAGAAAAACAGGGGGAGGGAAGGTAGGGAGAGTGCATGGGGGCAGGAAAGATGGTGGAATGAGATGGACATCATTACCTTAGGTACATGTATGACTGAACATATGGTGAGACACTACATCATGTACAATCAGAGAAATGAAAAGTTGTGCTAAAATTGTGTACAATGATTCAAAATGCATTCTGCTGTTATATTGACCTAATTAAAATAAATAAATTAATTAAAAAACAAATAAAAACCCTCATCAACAACAAAAAAAGCAATAGTGATTATGAGATCCTCTCCTTCTAGTCTTCTTATTCTTAGGTATGAGTGTAGTTGCTATTTATTGAGTACTATGTACTAAACCCATTATATGAATCATCTTCAATCATCACTACCTCTCCATGAAGTACATACTGTTACCTCTATCTATTCACGGATAATGCAGAGAAAAGTTAAGTAATGTACCCAAGGTTATACAGCTAATACTTGGTGTTATGATATGAAACTATCCCTCCCAAACCTAAAGCCTCTTTGTTATGGTATCTCACATTTATTTTACCAGTAATTGTTCCTATGAGTGTTAAGCTCTTGCTCCATTACCCAAAACAGAGTCCCTGGGTATATACCCAAATTTCAGACCTCAATTTCTTACCCATAAACATAAGAAAGAAATCATTTAAAATTTGGTTAGAACACATTTATTCATTTATTTATTTCTCTAGTTTATAGTGTTTTGGCACTATATTTCACTAACATATTGCTATCATAACCTCTTTGCTTGGTTGGTTTCAGTAATCATAATGTGTATGCATTCCACCTTGATTGGGGGAGAGACCCCAACACACCTCTTGGAATGGACTAATGATCTGAAAATGTTCTATAGAACTTATGCCTTTGTTCCTTATGATACTCTGCTCTACAGTTTACCTTATAAGCACATCCCTTACCAGGTCCTCAGGAACAACCCAAAGCATATGATGCTGTATTGATCATTTCAGTGGAGTCCCAAGGAAAGACCTTCCATGAAGCCTATACAGAAGCAACAGCTAGGGGTGAAATTCATGATATGCTGGAATCAGATCAAGTAAGTGCAGACTCACAGTAATCATGAATTGAGAACTTCAAAAATCTGGAAAGTAACTATCTTTTCCAATCAATAGGAAACCCAACCAACAGCAGGCAATCACACACAAATTAAAACACCTTTTGTTTGTAGAAACACTTGAAGAACAAACATACATTCTTGGAAATATTTCAAGCAACCCACAATGATAGCACAGTCAATGAAGAATAAACAAAATATATTTAAGAACAGAAAAATGAAACTTTAACATATACAAATGCTGTTCAAGGGGACCTAATAAAATAGAATTTTTATTTGTGACTGGAATTTTGAACCAGTTCAGCAACCAGACTAAAGAGCTTATATAGAAAAAAAACCCCATAAACTTTAATATTGATAATGCTAATATTTGGAGGATGTGGACTATTTCTGTAGGCATTTGAGCTTCTGAATACTGAACATTAGGATTAAGCAGACTTCACCTAGTCACTAGGCTTGCTGGGCCACTAGAGTCCTGCTCCACAAGGGCAGGCCTTTTGTAAAATATACAATCTGGAGGAACATAGCAGAGCATGTGCCCACACACAAGACAAAGAAGATGGGAAGGGAAGAGGTACCCAAATGTAGGTCTTCAAAACTAACACATGAGATTAAGTCACTCCTCCTTTGTAGGAAGAAAAGAGTAAGTAGGTGAGGAGAGGCCAGGAGTGTTTTGCTGGCAGAGCTATCTTTATATTAAATGAATCATTTGGAATGGGAAAGAAGTCCTCCTTTCTAATATATAAGAAATACTATTTATAAATTTACATGCATGTCTATATAGACATACTTAAGATCTAAATCACAGTCACATAGGGCATAGAGGAAGAAAAAGGAGTATGGAGGGGAAGAAAGCAGAGAAAACAAAGAAGAGCAAAGACAAAAACAAAGAGAATGAGTACAAAGAAGACCAGGAAAATGAGAGAATATTGGGGAGGCAAAGACACCACTTAAATTAGAATAAATATGCAGGTTTCTATATGTTGGAGGTCAGATGTAGACAATAGGCATCTTCAGAACCATTTAGAATGCCATATAAAGATGTTCAAAAGTTCAAGTATGTGCTAGCATTCTTTAGTATTAATTCTGGCTGTAAGTAATAGGCAGTTCAACACAAATTGGCCTAAAAATCATTTCTGTTTCAAAACAGGAACTATTCCATGGTTGGTTAATTCAGTAGCTTAATGATGTCATCAGAGAACTAGGTTCTTTTCATCTTTACACTTTACAAGCTATAGCATGCTAGATAGCCCTTATGAGCCACTTTTTATGGTCACAAGATGGCTGCCACAGTTCCAGACATTAAGTACAGGTAGAAATGTCCAGAGGTGAAAATGGACTCATGTGTTTCTGTTCAAGAGTGAGTAAATTGTTCCCAGAAGTTCCTCAAACAGACTTCTCCCAGATTGTGTCCCATATCCAGTCATAAACCAATAATCTGGAAAGAGGAATGAGACCAATGTGGTTAATCCTATAACTTCCAGAAAAGTGTGAACAAAATTAAGATGCTGTTAGCAAGGAGAAGGCTATTAGGTAGTCAGTGGATTGGGTCAAATATTCACATTCTCCAAGATGTTCTCCTTTTTATCCACCCTTTCTTTATCTAGTGGCCTCCTATTTCTCCCTGCATCCCAATAAGTAATTCAGATGAAACAGGTGTACATGTTTCTTCCTACCTTGATATCAAAGACATTCCTGATTCTCGTTCTCATAAGAAATGTGACTGGCAATGATATTAATTGTGCTGGATTTGAACTTTATTACTACTGATATGTCTATAATAAATCTCTCTTTTTTCATATAGAATAGAAAACAACTGCTTACAGCAGTTACAATAATCCCTCATATTGCTAAGGATGGTTGGTCAAACTAGTTGTATGGCATTGTATTTATAGGCAAGCACAATCAGTTGTATGGCATTGTATTTATATCCCATCCCAACGATAAGGCATCACATAAATACAGTCTGAGTCATCTTTCTACTTTAATCATAAGATGGAGGGAAGAAGATGGTGAATGTGTGTGTGTGTGTGTGTGTGTGTGTGTGTGTGTGTGTGTCTGTGTGTCTGTGTGTCTGTGTGTATTGTACATGTGTATGAACAGATATATTGATATAAAAAAGTCAGACCTTGTACTCTTGATATTTGATTCAATCCCTTTGAGCTTGTGGAACATAAGGTAATTAAGGCAAAAAAAAAAAAAGACGCCATTAGCTTGGTTGCTAGGCAGCCTGCACTCTGCTTTAGACAAGGAAATAGAGCTGCAACAAAGAATCCAGAGCTTATTTTTAAAAAGCCAGATCGAATGCATTCTACCCCCACTTTGCAGGTGTCTAGGCTAGACCTTCATAACCAAAGAATGATGGAAGGTGAGACAATTATCTTCATGTCTCTGATAAACAAACCCCCCATTTTTCTTAATTATTCTGCTCAAAGGTATTTTTGAAGGCAGCTGGTATAGGAGAAAAAGCATATGATAAGGAGTTAGGCAAATTTGGGTTTAAATCGCAGCTCCAGGGGAAAGGTTAATCAATGATGCTAAGTTACAGTTAGATAGAGTATGGAAGAAGTTCTGGTGTGCTATTGAACTTGTAGGGTGAACTACAGAAAATGAAAATGTGTTGCATATTTCAAAAAAGCTAAAGGAAAGGATTTTGAATGTTTTTCCCATTAAGAAATGATAATGATTGAGGAGACAGAAACTGATACAAACATTATACAATGTATACATGTGTCAAACATCACATGGTACCTCATTAACATGTACAATTTTTATCTATAAGTAAAATATTTAAAAAATAAAAAATAAATCCCAACTCTCAGTCTTACTAGCTTGGACAAATTCATTGGAGTTTTTGATTTTTCCATTCCCCTATCTGTAAGTTGGGGTGCTGTTGTGACAATTAAATGAAGTAAAATGTATAAAATGACTAGCAAAATGTCTGGCTCACAGCTACCTTCTTTTTCACTTTTTTTGCCTTTGAGGCAAGGAAGACCTTGCTGGTGGATCATGACCCAGCATCTAAGTTATACTCTGATTTCAGCTTTCTATACTCTTTTAAGTTTTTGATTGCTAGTAGAGGGTCTTTTGATACTTCTAAATTTCAGAATTATTTTGCTTTCAGAATTTTAAATGGTATTTTCTCAGGTCAAATCATGTCATCCAATGTTTGCTGATCCCTGAACTGCTGTTTTTTCCTCCTATTGAGGAAACAGGTAAACAACTATTGAACCATGCACTAAGCACTATGCTGAACTCCAGAGACAATAGTTAAGAAGACAGACAAGGTTTCTGTTAGCAGGCAATTGGATTCCGTTCATAAAAGTCAACTGAGTGCATCTTTTATCAGCTCCATTCAGTGACATCACCTTGGTAGCTTAAAATCAGGCATGGTAGGAATATTTGCATTACAAAATTTGGTAAATGCTACAAATAGGAGTATTTTTCCTGTCATAAAACCATATTAAACATTTACTTTCACATCCCTGCCCATATGAGGCTTAAATTCTAGTGAGATAGACAATAAATGAATAAGCAAATGCATTAAGAAGATGAATGTATTACGCTCTTGCCCAAAAACTTTCATTGTAATAGAAATTTCTATATATAGGCTACATTGCCCATAGCAGTGGTTTGCAACCTCTCTTAATTTATATCTTTGATTCTTTAAGAGGTTATAAAAAACCAAACAAATTATCAAAGGGATGCATGGATACATACACATAGTTTTAAAAGTCAAGAAATGCTGAAAGGCTTATGTCAAAAACAAAATGGTTCTTAGGTCTCCCTCCTATCCTTCATCAAAAGTAACAAATTTCATATCTTTTCTCTCTTTATTCTGGGTTTTACATGTATGTTTCTAAATACTATACCACTACTAGTGTCCCTTGATTAGTCAACTTTGAACATTCTTTGTATTTCTAGCAAAGTGGGCAGGGGGAGGAATCCTTAGTCCTTTTTTACTTCCTTACTTTCCCTCAAACCCTAAATATGATTATGTTACAATTTAGTTAAATTCAAAGTGTGTGTGTGTGTGTGTGTGTGTATTTGTGTGTTTTGTGGAACTCAGAGGCCCTCTACCACTGAGCTACACCCTCAACCCCTGCCCCCCCCCCTTTTTTGGTACTGGGGATTGAGCTCAGGGGCACTGGACCACTGAGCCACATCCCTAGCCCTATTTTGCATTTTCCTTAGAGACAGCGTCTCAGTGAGTTGCCTAGTGCCTTGCTTTTGCTGAAGGTGGCTTTAAACTTTCAGTGCTCTTGCTTCAGCCTCCCAAGCACCTGGGATTAAGGGTATGAGCCACGGAGCCCGTGTAGGCTGGCCTTGAATTTGGCATACTGCCTCAGCATCTGAGTTGTTGGGATAACAAGTGTGTAGCACCAGACCTGTCTCATGTTTAGGTTTTTATTATTTATTTATTTATTTTGTTGTTGTTGTTTTTGAGGATTGAACAAAGGTGTGCTTAACTACTGAGCCACATCCCCAGCCATTTTTTTTTTTTGAGACAGGATGTCACTCATTGCCTGGGGCCTTGCTAAATTGCTGAGGCTGGCTTTCAATTTGCAATCCTCCTGTCTCAGCCAACCAAGTGGCTGTGATCTGAGGTGTATGCCACTGTGCCCAGCTACTATTTTTTACATAGTATCTACTATCTAAATATTATTCAGTGTGGAATCCATGTAACATTCTATGGGTTATAATTCATGTCACATACAACTTTTTATTTTTAAACTAAAGTTAAAAATTTGCTTACACTAATTGGAATTTCTAAGTCGGCCCACACTTTCTGATAAGGTGGTAAAATCCCCTCAAAACAATTTTTTACATGGTAAAACCTGTTAAATCCTTTATCAATTTGATTTGTTTTCATTGATGCTCTCTACAGTTCTAGTTCAATCTAAGATTATTCTCCATAAGTTGGATGAACAACTATTATGGTGGGATTTCCATTTTCATCATCCTAGAAATTCCATTTCTTTTTCTTTTGTGCTAGATCCTCTATTTCATGAGGCTCATGGGTCCCATTTCTTTTTTTTTTTCCTGTCAGTTTTGTAGAGCACATCCTGTAATAGCTTCTGAGAAAGGTACATAGGAGGTAAATTTTTGAGATTTTGCATGTCTGAAAAGTCATTATTCTATCTTTATTTTGATTGATAGTTTGGCCGAGTATACAAATCTAGGTAAAAAAAATCATTTTCCCTCAGTGCTTTGGAGATATGGCTTCTAGTTTCCAATATTGGTACTGAGAACATCAATGTGATTCTTATTTCTGATCCTTTAGTGCAACATGTTTTCATTCCTCTCTATCTCCCCAGAAGCTTCTAAGGTTTTCTCTTCTTTTTCTGATGCTGTGAGATATCACGATGTTGTCTGAGTCTTTGATACATATTATGCTATGCATTTGGTGGGGCCTTTTGATCTACAAGCTCATTTTAACAGGGAAATGTTCTTATATTATTTATTTGATAATTTCTTCAATAATACTTTGTTTTTTTCTGGAAATAGTATTAGTTAGATGTAAGATTTTGTGGGTTGTTCTTTTAATTGTCTTATTATTTCTCTTACATGGTTCATTTCTTTAGTTTTAATTTTTCTTCCTGAGCTTCCCAACTTTGTGCTCTAAATCTTTTAACATGTAAAATATTTAGCTATCATATTTTTAATTTCCAAGAGTCCATTCTATTTTAATGGTCCCTGCTTTTGTTTCGTAAATATAGTACACTTGTCCCTTGGTATCTGTGGGGCATTGCTTCTAGGAACCCCTGCATATACCAAAATCCAAGGATGCTTAAATCCTTTGCAGAAAATGGTGTATTTGCACATAACCTATGCATGTCTTACCATAGTCTTTAACTCATCTCTAGATGACTTATAATACCTAATACAATGTAAAATCTATGTAAATAATTATTATACTATATTGTTCTGGGAATAATGGCAAAAAAATCTGTACAGGTTCAGAATAGATGCAGTTTTATTTCCAAATAATTTTGTTCTGCAGTTTGTTGAACATGTGGATACAGAGGGACAAGTATATTTTCTCTTATTGCACTGTAGATAAGCATTATAGTGTCTTTGGAGTTTTCTTCTTCTCTCTTTGTTTTTTCTCAGTTCCTAATTGTTCATGTTTCTTTCTTTTAATCTTTATATTTTATGTTGTTTTCTTTGGATATCTGGTGACCATGGCTGTTGTTCATATTTAAGACAAAAGTTCTAAAAGGCAGATTTTAAGGTTTATATGCATGGTGGTTATATTGATAACACTGGATTTCAGTATAAAGCAATTGTCTACCAACTGCTATTTTTTGTTTGTTTGTTTGTTTTTGGTCATTATATGTAGGTCTTGGATCTTGGGCTTTCTACAGATATGAGTCATCCAGTCTCCTCATCGGGAATCATAATACTGGTGACCAGTATTCCAGGAGCAATGTTGGGTAAAAGAAACTGGAATTCTCACTATTAATCATGAAGCCTTTAACTTCATCACTGGCTTTTGTGCCCCACTTCACTTCCAGCTTCTCTGTGTCTAATATCCCAGCTCTAGAGCTTTGGTGAATGAATTTATCCTGTTTCCTGCAGAGGTCTGGCTCTCCTCAGCAGAGCTGGAGATGGGGAATGTCTTACTGCTCCTTATACAGCTGCTCAAAGTGCTTTCTCTCCCTTTTAGTGTTCAACCTCACCCCTACTTCTATGATACGTGGTATCACTAATTATTAAGCCATTCTAGAATTCTCAGGAGGAAAATCTGCTTATTGATTATAAATATTTCCCTCTTCAGTTGTTTAGGTTTGATTTATCTTTACTCTGTTAAATTGGTCACCACTTCTATAGCGGTTTTCTATCTTTATATTCTGTGGTTCAGGTTTACAGATTAGAGATTGGCATTTGAGAGGAGGATGAGAGTGAAGGAAAAAATCTTGATTTAGCTATCTTTAATCAAGAAGTCAGTGTAAAGTAAAAAAGGAAAAGAAGAATTTTCTTTTATTGGTGAGTTTACCACAGCCTAATAATTAACTTAGCAAGTATTCATTGCAGTCAGATAGAGCACATTGGTTAAGAGCAGGGGCTTTGGAGACAGACTACCCATGTTTACTTAAGCTCAGTATTTCTTCTTTTCCTCATTTTTAATTTGGGAATAATAATTGTACCTACCTCACAGGGTTGTTGTGAGGATTAAAGGAGTTAACACACTAATGAACTTGCCTGGCACCTAATAATCCTTCAATAAGTGCTAGCTAGTATTAAAGTTTTTATTATTACTGTGAATCAGCTCTGTTCAGCAGATATAATGGAGAACAAAACAGAAAGGAGATCTTTGTCCAAATGAAGAACAGTTTTGCCATCTAGGACATTGGGTCTAAAACTGGGACTCTACTACTTATTGATCACAAATTCAATATTGGGACAACGAACTTGAACACAATACTTCCAGGATGATGTTACCTATGTTTTCTGAAATGCAAATAATAGCAGATATTGTATATTCAGTGTTCACTCTGTACCAGATACCTGACAGAAATGAGCCAATAGAATTCTCAGAAAAACCCTACAAATTAGTTATTAATACATTTCATGAAAGAAACTGAGAATCAAGGTATCTTGCCTAAGGTCATACAGATGGCAAGTGGCAGCCCTGGGATTCCACTCATGTCTGATACCAGAACCTGACCATTTAACCATACAATTGACTTGCTCTCTTGTGTTTTATTACACTCTACTAATAATATCTAATGCTAATGCTTTACTCAAGCAAAGTAACATTACTAAGTGTCTAATACTTTGATTTGAATAGGTTTATTGGATTGTTTTTCTCTGATGTAAGAGATACTAGGATTTTATGATGACCTGTGCAAATATAACAAATAAATCAAAATAGATTTGGAGATAGGAAGCTAGTGATAAACTTCTTAATTTGGTCTCAGGATGATTGGGCAAGGATAAATAAATGGTACCTTTATACTTTGGCATAAGATAGACTTCTGAAATTAGATTTTCTTCCTGTTCATTGTAGTCCCAATGCTTGTTTTCAATGACATTCTAGTGGCTACAAGTGCATATTTCTGGAATACACATTTTGAATATTTTATCCAAATGTGGCCTTTGTTAGTTAAGCAAAAAATATCTTCTTGGTTTCTAAGCAAGCCTAGGGGAGCTTAAGCTCCACCTATTGTTTTCCATTACCGGAAGTATACATATCTGGCACTGGGTGCTAGGCTGAAGGGGATGTAGTTAGGACTGGAACATTCCAGGAAGTAGACCACCAGACAGGTCATCAGAAAATGTTGCCAAAAGCTCCCAAAAGCGCTGATCGTCTTTTCTACCCCACTCTATACAAAATAAGGGTATTGTGTTCATGAGCATCACATCAAAAAGATTGATCTATTATCCAAATCTTGCAAGTACAAGGTTTGAGACCATTTTTAATAACGAATTCAATTACTCTTTGGTTTCTTGATCTCTACATGTGTCTAGCTTTTTGTTCAAAAATGGTGTTGCCATTTTCTCTTTTAAATGATGGCATTCCAAGTCAGGCATGTTTTTATGTGCACTTCTGAGGACAAAGTTCCTTGGAAGCCGGTGTTACATGTTAAGCAGAGTAAATTTAAACTGATGATAGTCAACAACAGCATGGACAATTAAACTGAACAAATTCAAATATCACTACTTCTAACCTAGACCTTGCTCTCATGGTTGAAAGCTCTAAAAGCCCTAGGGTAGAGTTACCTAAAGTCATTAAATAAAAATCAATGAAATATTTTATTTTTCATTCATTTATTCAGGTTCAGGTCTATCTAGTAGGCAAAAACAATAGATTGAATCATCCATGGTCTTACCATTCTGGGCTGTGATGTCAATAAGGTCATCTGTCTGACAGGAGTTCTTGACTATTCTGTCTTTCTCAAAAATCCTGACATTAGAAACAGACCAAAAGCCAGTGTGTCATCTTCTATTTGCTGGTTTTAAACCCCATTTGTATGTTAGAATGTGTAGGAAGATTTTACTAACAATGACTACTGGACCTCAGACTTAAAGTATCTCATTTTGTTGGCCTGTGGTGGGTTTGGTATTGGTATTTTTAATACTGTTGGGTAATTTTAATTTGAAGCCAGAGTTGAAAACCCTCTGTTCCACATTAACAAGTTGTGGCACTGTCTTGCTAGCCTCTACACCTCTCTGCGTTTTGATTGCATTTCCAACATAAAAATTATTTCTTTAACTTTAAATACCCTCATTTTTTTTTTCCAAATGAAGTTTGTTACAGGAGGTTTGCGTTCTAGGCCTTTCAAAACAGAAGTAGCGAGTATTAGTTTTCTCTGACGCTTGGTGAGATGACATGACCATAACTTTCTTGAACTCCACTTAGAAGAGAAATGTTATGGAAAACCACAAAGCCATGGTCCTATGTGGTGGAGGAGGAGAGAGGACAGAAATGGGAGGGCTTGTATGTCTTTTCTGTCATATACTTTGGGAAAAAAGGTACAAGGTTTATTCCAAAAATGAACTTAACAAGGTTAAAAAGCAGTACATCAGGCATTGTACATGAATATTATGGCTTTTACCATATTTATTTAGCAGATAAATTCATACAATATACTATAGCACCCTTACCACTTTTACATGGCTTCTTACCAAGACTTTGTCACTTTGCACACCAATAGAATATAAGGTTTCTTGACTAAAATCAGCATTTTCTATACATTTGGCCCTGTGACTCTGTATGTAGATATGTGTTTAAAACTGGATTCCATTCGATCCCCAGTACCACAAAACCAAACCAAACCAAACCAAACAAAAACCTGGATTCCAAGTTCACTTTCTCTGGGGAGCATGTGTCTAGGAGA
The DNA here is from genome assembly GCF_045843805.1 of Urocitellus parryii. Classification (NCBI taxonomy): domain Eukaryota; kingdom Metazoa; phylum Chordata; class Mammalia; order Rodentia; family Sciuridae; genus Urocitellus; species Urocitellus parryii. Next base: position 39,791,374 of record NC_135547.1, read on the forward strand.
TCAGCTAGTTTAAACTAAGATGGGGCACAGGCATGGACTGTGGAGACACATTATTTACAGTCTTTCCACACACACACCTATCAGTGTAGCAGCACCAGCACAATGATTTTTTCATGCATAATGCACCAATAATTAACCTGGTAAATTTCCTTTGAACTCCCCTTGTCTATTTCATGCTTGTTTTTTTAGTGCCCTTTATAACCCTAAATCACTTTCTTAGTTTAGAAGTATAAAAATATATTGTGTATGACTTGGTTTGCTCATAAAATTGTCATATTTGATATATTTAAAGATATGAAGGCCTGGGGGAGAAAAACAGAAAAATTCAGGGGAGAAAGCAAGCAAGTCCTCAGAAACAATTTTTTTCCCTCTGGGTCTTCATAGCTCTACTCCACTCAGACGTGCAGCACATAATAATGAACACAGGCTTGGAATATACACTGAGATCGCTCTAGGGCGACTAGGGCTCAAGATAATTGTAATTTTTTAAAATAGGTTTCACTGTTGTTTGGAACCATCTACAATTCAATTTACTTTATCGCACAAGCCATGAATAATGCTATGAAAGAAAATGGACGGGCTAGTGCTGCCAGCCCGGCTCAGCATTCCAAAAACATGCAGTTCTATGGATTCAACCAATTGATAAGGAGAGATTCAAGTGGAAACGGAATTTCAGAATATGTAATCCTGGATCCAAGCTGGAAAGAGTGAGAGCTCCATGGTACCTACACTATGGACATGGAAATGGAGCTGCTACAGTTCAGAGGGACACCTATTCACTTCCCTGGTGGCAGATCCCCTAGAGCAGATGCAGAATGCTGGTTTGCGGAAGGGAAGATCTGCCGAGGAGGTAAGGAATGGCAAATCACTAGTAGTTGATTTAATTCAGCTTGGTTTACCAGGGAACCTCTTTAGGACACGACATATTTTAATATTGAAACAATCATAAAGTCAGTCATTTGCATTTGGGTAACATCAATGTCTTGGCATTTGATCTAATTTAAAATAATAAGAACTAAAGGAGGTACTTCCCAGACTTGAAAAATTATCCATGATTTAAATGCCTCCCCACCATTCATTTTTAAAAGGTTCTCACTCTTTCCCAAAGAGGTTATTCTAATAAGAGGAAGACATTTTACTTCTCATTGGTCTTTGATAGTCTGTGACCTGTGATTGCTTCTTCAGCTGAAAGATCACCTCTCTCTCTCCCTTGATATATTCAAGTCTTGCCACTTAGGTCCTACCACAGAAATACACCCCCTCTTCTCTGAACTCCTATTGCACTAAAAGTTTCCACCTTACATCTTAGTAGAAAATTACTTTTCAGTTGTTTCTTGTGTATGATGGTTTCCCCACTTCCCAAATATACTGTACCTTGAGGGCAGGGACCATAGCTAATAATCCTTATTCCCCCCTGCAACTGGCCAACACAGTAGGCATCCAGTTAATACTTGCAGTTTGATTGACTGGTAGGATTCCTCTTGTTTGTGGAAGAGGTGAAACATCATCAAATCTCTGACAGCCAGAGGGGAACTTTGAAAGGACCCATATTACTCTTAGACAAGTGTTCCTTACACCCTTCCAAAACCAAACACATCTATTTCAAATGGGCTTTGATTCCTATTTTGCTTTAGCATGACATACCAAACGACCTCTTCACTCACATCATCATGTATTTCCCTCTGAAATCCCAAAATTTGTTCAAATACTTAGATTTTACAGAGACCAATTTACATCCTGATAAATGCACTAATCGTCAAAACCAGACTCACTCTCACCCTTGAAAGATGAGTATTACATTTTTCATCTGTAACCTATGAGGTCTGTGGGATCAGTTGAATTAAAAAGGTCTTTTATTTTATGAAGCAATGTAATGCTTACCCTTCACAGGTAAGATAGCATATTTATTCTCAAGAACTCTATTTCAGTCCAACTTAAATTAAGGTACTCAAAGTTTTCCATTCGTGGACTTTTTCCTCCAAAGAAACACTCTGGTCAGTCTTAATTCATGTGATTTGTTATTGTCAGAGTGGTGAGTGGTTTTGCTTCAGAACAGTGAAATTGCTTTCTGTGTCCATAAAGTCAACAAGACAGACTGTGCTGTAGAAAAATGGAATTAGGTTAGGTAGATGTGGCTTGATTTTAGAGTCACCAGAAAGCATGAGGAGTCACTCTGCAGTACTCTTTATTTACTGCCCTTTTCTGGTAATGTCATTCTTCCTCTTCCTCTCATTCTCTGCAGGCATTGACCCTACCTTTGCCATGATGGTCTACATTACTTTGCTTATAGCCCTGCTGTCTATTAATGGATGTGCTTACTTTATAAGGTACATTTTTTGTTCTTTTTGTATACACAAAACACAAGCCCATAATAGCCTTGTTAATATTGATTTCCAGGAAGTCATGTTTCAGTACAATTGCCTCATTACATGACCCACTGATTTTCTTTTTTCCATAGTGATTTACCATCCCTACCAGCCCCATTTGGAGTGAAGTGTTTTCATGATGCCAAGAATAACTTCCTCAGCTGTGTTGTCAGTGTTGTTGACAGCGAGTAGATCTGGCTCTGAACACAATGGTGAAATGAAAAAAAAAACAAAAAAACAAAAGAAAACAAAAACAAAACAACTAGTACTTTAGGGCCCATCTACTCTCTATCTATCCTCCTTTCCCCTCAGCAGTGTCTCCTATAAGTATCTCCTTCCCTGAATGGTATAGTAGGAAATGCAGTTGGGACATTTTATTGTGTTCCAAGAATTAGACAGAAGTTGGCTACAATTCAAGCTTTAGGAATCATGGATTGTAGTGGGGATTAAATAAAATTAAGTAAGTTAAACACTTAGAAAAGTAACTGGCTTATAGTAGGTGCCTAAAAAAATGACAAGTTTAGACCCCTTCCCAGGGACACAGGACTCTCTTGCTAATTGTTGGAAGCCTAGGTGTCTCACTTTGATATCCATGCTTTTTGCACAGGCAGTCCAGATTTCTGTTCTCTGTTTCCCTGGAGCAAGAGCTATCCAGTCTAATCACCAATATCATCTTTATCAAGTCCTTGTCTGCCTCCCTCAGGTCCTTAGTAGGTGACCAACTAATCCGATGTACTATTTCAAGATCAAGGATAAGTGGCTGAAGATTGCTTAACATGGTACCCCTTTCTTCTGATACTTGCATTTTTAACAGTTGGACCCTCTCCATACTATGATATTTTGGGGAAAGTGAAAAATGAAATCAATCACAAACCCCCACTTTACCCCTTCCACCCTGCAAACCATACATTTATCACCTCTTTGTAAGGGTAGACCTGACAAAACTATTACATGGACTAGTAGGGAATGGAGTGGAGGTGTTTTGTCGAGTTCCAAGAAAAAAATGTCTAGAATGTATTAAATATCTGTGTGACCTTGGACAAGCCACTTAACCTCACTTGGCCAGAATTTTCTCAAATTTGCACTGTGAAGGAATTTGATTAGATGATGTTTAAGAGCCTTTCAAGCTCTGATATTTTAATGAGTCTGTGAAATCCTGGATTAAAAAGATAGCAGGTGTTACTCTTAGTGTTTAATGTTGTTATCACTATGAAAACTATTATTGTCCAATCTTCCTAGTATTAGAAAATTGATAAGAATAAAGGATGCTTATGGATTGTTGAAATTCACTTGATAAAGACATTAGTTCAAAGGAAGTTTTTCTTCTAATTTCTGTGACTGTGATATATCCCTGCTAAGAAGAGAAATTTAATATCTTTAATTTAGCTGCTGCCAAAGAATAAAGTATTTAATTAACATCCTTGGATACTTAGCAAAAATAAATGGCATCCATTCAAAAAGCTTCCCCCTCTAGAGAGATTTGAGGAGTAACAGACTCTGTCTGCCCAATGCCAAAACATCCCATGGCAAGGTGGAAAATGGAGTCACACTCAGCTGCCTATATTACTTGTCAATCCCCTAAATGATACTTCTCGTTGGTGTTTCCCACTGAATGGACTGGTTCTTTGGGCTTTGAGTGAGCCCAGCCTGCAATTCTTGGGAATGGAAGGAAAAAAAAGAAAAAGAAATAAACCACAGGGGTGGGGGGTTTGTTTGGAGCTTGGGGGCTGAAGGGCAAAGAAGACTGGAGAGGAAAATGATTGGAGAGGCACATGATTAGAGAGAAAAATGATTGGAGAGGAAAATGAGTTAGAGACAATTGGTACTTCAAGTGGTCACAGAAAACTCAGAGATGGGAGAGAGGCACATCATTTCCCAGAGTCACTTGGTCCTTGGTTCTTCAGCTAACAAAGCACAAAAGATGCCCCCTCTTTGCTGCCTTCCTCTCTCTCTCTCTGCCCACCACGGCTGCAATCAGAAGAGCTGAGCGACTGATGAGTTTCTGTAATAGACGGTGATTACTTGCAGGAGAGTGACTCTCTGTTCCTTCCTTTTCTGTGTGTTTTGATTGTTTAAGTTTTTTTCAGAAAGAAAGACGTGCAAAGAACCCAGCCACCCCAAAACAAAGGGTTCTTTGAACTCCTCTTTTTCCCTCTACTCCTCCAAAGCAGATTGCATTGCTTTTCTATAAAGCTCTTCCATGCTTTGTAATACTAATGATGATAATGATAATAATGAGCCCTTATACTTTCATAGTGCTTCACGCTTTTCAGAGCACTTTCACATACATTATCTCATTTGATTTTCAAAACAACTCTATAAAGCGTGTAATGCAAGGACTATTATCCTGCCAGATAGGAGACACTGAGGCATGAAGAGGTTAAATTATTTATCCAAGGTGACCTGCACCTGGCTAATTAATGACAGAATCTGCACTACCCCCCACCCCACCCCCAGGTCTCTGGATTGGGAGTCCAATTCACTTTCTATGAGAGTGTATTCTGTAGCGTGATTATTTTTACAGGTGTGCCCGCTTTGAGACAATTCACTATGCATATGAAACAGAAAAGTTAGAGAGTGATGTTTTACTTTGCCAAAAGATTCATATGCTCTACCCAAGAATTCACTACAGGGCTCTTTTAATTTTCTCCACAGGACAGCAGCTCCCACCGTGATAAGGAACATATTTGTTGGCAGACAATTAGAAACACATTAATTGTTTGTTTACAAACCAGTGAAGTCACTGAGAAAAACCAAAACCCGACTAGGTTGCCAGTACTTAAAGCTACAGTGACATAACAGACTTTTTAGAGCAACTTGACCAAACGTTCTGATTCAGTGGTTGTTTTTCCCACTCTGGCTCTTGGCTTTAATAAATTGCACAGAGTGACCATTATGGGGTTATGGAAAAAACGAAGCCAAAATGAGGCTGTCAGAGTCCCCAACATAAAACAGAACAAAACAACCACACCAAGTAATCCAGCGTTCCCTCCAGGTCCTGGTCAGACCTACCTAACTGTGTGGATAGACATCATAAACTCTATGTGTCTGGTAATTGATTTGTAGAAAATAATTACATTCACTGCAAATTAATGGGCATGTTTGGAGAGAATCATGTTTAAACTGTGTCTATGTAATGCTCAGACAAGAGACCAATTCAGTAAGAGGGGGAAAAAAAAAAAAAAAAAACTCCAGTCAGCCTACTTGTTTGGAATCATGTAGACAAAGCAAACAAATGATTGAATTTTTCTACTTTTCAACCTGTTGCTTTGGCAACGCATTGATGCAACTTTGCAAGACAAGTGGTCTTATGGGCAGAATTCTGGGCCCACAGCCAGGGACCAAGGATTCAAGTTCCAGCTCTGCCTAAGGCTAGGGGATCTCACACAATTTGCTTAATTTTGTTTTGTTTCCTTAATGTGTTTTTGTGTATAAAATGGAGATTAATGATTCTTGGCCCTGATATTATTAAGATAAATACAATAAGAAAGTGTGTCAAGGTTTTTAAAAAGTATTCAGTGGTGTTGTTTTGAATGTGCCCTTGATGTGGGTCACCATTTTATTAGTTTGAGATACAATCCCTAAGTAGTCCCCTCACCCTTCTCTTTTGATGCCTCTTCAAGAGCATTTTAATTTTTCTCTTTTGGTCTTTGTTACTCTGTGAGTTGTGAGGGCTGGGGTTATTGCCTCCCTTTGCTAGGGGTATTATGGTAAAGATCCATGTGTGGTTTTCTTTCCAATTATCTTGTACAACATTTAACTGGCATCTTAGGGAAAATCAATCCTGGCTTTGCCAAAGCATCCATTCCCCTGTGACCCTCTGATTTCATGTTTGTTTTAGGCATCATATCAATAAAATTCAGTTGATTAAAGGTCCCAGCAGAATACTACTGACTCTGGAGGATGTAACATTTATTAATCCCCACTTTGAGCACTTGACATATGCCTAGTATGGCTTGTGATGTTCTTTAAGAATAAAATACACACTGGATTTAGAAGACTTGTTATAAAAATGTGAAATATCTCATTAAATTAAAATGATTAGATATCAAAATAATATTTTAAATATATTGGGTTAAAGTACATTGTTAAAATTAAGCTCACCTGCTTCTTCTTATAGTTTTTAATGTGATTGATAAAATACACAAACTTACAAATGTGGCATGGAATACTATGCAGCCACAAAAAGAATTAAATTCTATCATGTGCAGCAAAATGAACAGAACTAGAGGACATTATGTTAAGTGAAATAAACCGGCCACAGCAAGGCAAATACTGCATGATCTCACTCATATGTGGAATGTGAAAAAAGTTTATTTCATAGAAGTAGTGAGTAGAAGAGTGATCACTAGAAGCTAGGAAGGGTAGGGGGAAGAGGAATAGATAGGAGGAATAAGTTCAAGCATTCTACAGCATAGTGGGGTGGCTATAATTTACAACAACTTCTTATTATATATTTTATAAAGAATCACAAGAAAGGAGTTCGAAGTTTCCCAATATAAGGAAATGGTAGATGTTTAAGGATATGGAAATACTAATTACCTTAGTTTTGTCATTTCACATTGTATACATACATCAAATGATCACACTGTACTACATAGATGTATATAATCAATGTCCATTGAAAATTACTATTGTCCCTCATACTACATTTCAATTGGACAGTGCTGAAAGAACAGTGTGGTGGAAATAAATGCAGTGCACTTTGGTCAATAGATTAGCTTTGACTTCATATAGAAAATTTTTTGTATCTTTGGATTCAACATTTGAATTTTAGTTCCTCAAGAGCAGTGGTATTTTAAAATGATAGCCTATAGCACATGACATGGTGCTTATAATGTATCAGGCACTTGTAAAAGTTTGGTAAATGAATCAACTAGTAAAAAAAGGACTGAATTTCACCAAGATTTCTAGTTGTGGTTATGTTGTAATAGGTGATCTTTATTAAGGGTCTGCTACTATGTCCTAGCCCTGGGCTAGGCTTTATGAGAGATAACATGTAATCCTTGTCTTCAAGGGAATTATACTTAAGTTAGAGAGACAAATTATAGTACAGAAGAAAGTTAATAGGCCCCATATTGCAAAAAAGAAATCCAAAAAGGCAGAAGGACTCAAGGGGAGGCAAATCAGTGAAGGGAGGCTTTTCAGAAGCCCCAAACCAAGGCTGAGTAGTGAAGAAAGAAGGATAGAATTTGTCCAGGTAACAGATTACGAACTGGTTTTTACTTTTGTTTGACCCTCATGATTATTTTAAAAAAGCATCCAGAATTTTAAAATTGTGAAATTACACATAAAAAATCGGTATCTCTGGGTTTTCTTTAAAACTTGGGTTGTAAATATTGGTGCTCTATTGAACAAGGGTGATGATAAATAACAACATTGAAGCATATAATCCAAAATAGCTTTAAGAGTGGATTTTGAATGTTCTCATTAGAAAGAAATGATCAATGTTTGAGATATGTTAAGTATCCTGAGTTGATTAGACAATGTATAAGTGTACCAAGACATCACACTGTACCCCATAAAGATATACAATAATTGTATGTCAATAATTTTTTTAAAGTTGAAAGATCTGTCAACCTTGTGTCTCATGACAACTGCCTGAAATGTGGTAGTAGTTGATAGTTTTCAAAAATCAGTCAATATTGTCTATACAAAATCTACTTTCACCGATTTTTTTTTTAATCTTCCTGGCTTCTATAGGTATCTTACGAAGAGAAAACAAAAGCTTAGAGAAAAAATATGTGGGGAGGGGTTTTGCTAAAGATTGCTAGTGTTGTCTCTTTATGACAGTCTATGTGGCTGCACTAGTCTTTATAAATTCTAGTATGGTGGTATCACAATGTAGGGAGAGGGTGTGAACACATCAAATTGTCTCCATGTGCCATTTACTATTCCTACAGCACAGTACCATATTTCAGAATTAATTTATCTCAGTTTCCAAACTGGTCATTCACTAAAATGTGACACTGAAAGGTATATTTAATCAGTTGTGTGTGAGAATGGATTATACAATAATATCCTGTGAAGTTGGAGTCAAACGAATTGTTTAGCTATTTGATTTAATTCTCATTTACAACCCTAACTCTTGCTTGTTTAAATCATCAGATGCTTTTGTAAGGTTGATACTGTGTTCCTTAAAATGTATTGCTGAAAGCCAAAACTATCTCTGTGGCGGAAAGCTACACTTCACCCTTATGCCATAAAATCTCATTGATATTAGGCTCCCTTTCTAAACCCACCAGAGGACACTAGGACTCAGAGTGGTGGAATATGGGTTTGTATGAAATTGTCTTATATGAAATTCCCTATCTATCTCAACTGGTAGAAAGTGTAGATGCTGAAGTACAAGCTTGGAAACAATTGTGATGTATAACTCAGTATACTAAGAAAAAACTTTCTGATTTCATGGCAAGATATTTTATCCAGAAATGGATGATCAGCAGTATAAGTCATTGTCCAAATGTAGCAAAATATAGTTAAGTTTTGGTCAAAAGAAATAAACCTATTTTTAAAATCCCTACTTCTTTGGGGTTATTCACAACAAAATGATAGTTCATGTCAATTGCCTAGATATTTGACTGTAAGGTGTCAAAACAATAAACACAGCTCAAAAATTTTGGTCTGACTTAGCCTTTTTCCTTGTACAGCCCTTTCAATAGTTTAGTGAAATCTATAAAACCTCCATCTATATCTTCTCTTTTGCACTAACACATAAACTATATTTGGGTGACTAAAGTATACCTGTTCTTGCTAAATTACCATAAATAACCAAGTAGTGTTACCTTCAGATGAACAGAGTGCCTAGGTTTTTAAAATCTTGCTTATGTTGATAGATCTTTTCTTTTTCATCTATGTATCAACTTTGACATAATGAGAATAAAAAAATTCATCACCACTTTTCTCTATACAAGTGAGAAAAAAATGAATAGCAAGGAGGATTGATAGCCTTACAGGGAATGTTTTTGTTTATTTGCTTGTTTTATTATTTTGGCACAGGTGGAAAAGGATGGCATTACCCTAGAAGAACATAGCTCTTGGCTTCCAGATCCCTTTTGGCATTTGGCTTGTATCAGGGATTCTGATGGGAAAAGATAGGGGAAGCATACATTTTCCTTAATTGCTGTGTAGTCACAAACTTGCAGCTGGCTGCGTCTAATCAGTCAAGAAGCCAAGCCAAGAATTCCATCCAAAAGGAATGTCTGAAAGTGTAAACTCTTGGAGAATATAAAATTAATTCAGTCTAGAAAAATTGGCAGGTTGGGAGAAATCGGGTTAGAAAAGGAAGTTTTTTAGGGAAAAGTGAAGTTGAAGTCCAAATGTATGTGGATTTTGGCAGATTTGATAGCACTTTTCCTTTGCCCTCCATGAAGAGGTCTATGTCTCCTTATACAAATCTAGGTGTTCCTGCTGAGATATGAAAATAAAGAAAGAAAGGGATGCAGATTCCTCCCTGGGCTTGCTCTGTTGGGGAGAGTTCAGGTTAATGCAAGGGTTATGTGAAGAGTCAAGTTTTACATCTTGTAGGGATTGAGTATAGTTTACCATTCATTGTCTTGAACTTTGAATGTGATAATCTTGTACAGAAGGAGCTTAACTCAAGACTGAGTCAACTAGTGATCTTCACTTGATCAAAGACCATTAATGGCAGAGTGTTAGAAAGTACTTAAGATTGATTATTATTGGCAAACAAGAGTGATAAAAACCATGATGTTGTAGAAAAACACAAGATCAGGAAATATAACACGAAGAATCCTGTTCCAGCCACTATAGCCCTTTCTAGATCTCTATTTTTTTTCATTCTAAAAATGAGAGTGTTGGAGTTGGAAGTGGGACTGGCATAAATAATATTAAATAGAACTGCTAATTCTGGATTGCTATAATTTTAAGAAATTTGCATTTGAAGATATGGAGAAAATATTGAGAAACCTGTTGATTTATTATGCCTTCGAAATGTGAAATAAGTCTACTGCTTTAGTGAAGATATAGAATTTCAATTTTAAAGGTTAACACAGATTGTAGATACCTCTTTATCTTGTCATTCAACTGTGAAGTTCCCAGCCCTCTTTTACCAGACTTAATTGTAAAACTTAACAAGTCAAGGAGTGGAGAATCTGGCCTATTTAAGATTCAAACCCATAAGTCATGAGTCTACTCACTCTCTACCATTTTACTCCTTTCAGGGATTCCTTCTGTCATTAATCTTAAATACACAAAGAAGGATGCTGTTATGATTTGGATGTGAAGTATCCCCCAAAAGCTCAGGTGTAACATAATGCAAGAAGGTTCAGAGGAGAAATGATTGGGTTGAGAGTCTTAACCCAATCAGTGAATTAATCCCCTGATAAGGATTAACTGAGTGGTAACTGAAGTAGTAGGGTGTGACTGGAGGAGGTGCGAGTTGGGGCTTGGCTTGCTGGTATGTATTTGTATCTGGAGAGTGGAGTTTCTCTCTCTGCTATCTGATCATCATGTGAGCCGCTTTCCTCTGCCACACACTTCCTCCACAATGTTCAACCTTACCTTGAGCCCCAAGGAATGGAGCCATCCTTCTGTGGACAAAGTCCTCTGAAACTGTGAGCCCTCAAATAAACTTTTCCTCCTCTACAATTTTTCTGGTTGGGTCTTTTAGTCACAGTGGCAAAAAAGCTGACAAACTGATGTGATTCAGTATAATGTAAAACAAAGAGGCAGTCCTGAGGGTCATAAGGGTGGGATACTGTTCTAGTTCTGGTGTTTTTTATTTTTCAAATGTTAGATTTTTATAAAAAACACTTTTCTAACTTAATTATGGACTATATATAATAACTCACTTCAACTTTAATTTGGTTTCAGTTTCTTGTCTATAAAATTAGGGTCCTGGATTAAATTCTGACTGGTATTACTTATTGTCCCTCCTGTCTATGATTCAAATTCTCTCTGGGAGAAAGAAGTGCATGAAAACCATTTTTTGGGGGGTGATATATGAAGTTTATGTAAGGTGCCAATGATGAACTAAAAAAAGTTTTGAATGTTAGGGAATATTAATCAATCCCATATCTACAGGTTTTAATTCATATGGTTTCTTTCTTATGAATAAAAAAGAAAAGAAAAACAAATAAGCAGAGTATCTATACCATAGCTCAGTGTTCTGTATTAAAAATCATGAGAATTTTGTTCATAACCTTTCTTTCCTAATGTTTTCACAAAGAGGAAGTCGTGCCAGTGTAAGCTTCCAGATCATTTCAGAGGTTCAAAGTGGGAAGTCCCCAAGGCTCTCATTTTCTTCAGGGAGTCTAGCTCCAGGTACCTATGAAGACTCCAAAGTAGCAATTTATGAAGTAGGACACCCAACAGCTATCTAATCTGCTGCCTTCTGGAGTTTTAAAATGGGGTAGTGATTTAGTTGTTAGTCTTTGAGTAAGAATATTGAGGCTTTGGCAATTTGTTTCTTTTTTTTTTTTTTTTTTTTGCCTGTGTCCACTTACAGACTTGATTGGTTAACACTTTTTTATATATTTTTTTAGTGCAGATGGATACAATATCTTTATTAATTTATTTTTATGTGGTACTTAGGATTGAACCCAGGGCCTCAAATGTGTGAAGCAAGTGCTCTACCACTGAATTACAGCCCCAGCCTCATTGGTTAACATTTTTGACAATGATTTTCCTCAGCAACTAATCTCCTTACTTATAACTTTATTTACACTTTAACTCTTGCATTTAATGTACATGTGGAAAAAAGTACTTGAGACTCTATTTCAATGTTTTGTCTAGACATCGGGGACAACAAGACAATAATAAATCAAAGACTAATAATAGAATAATAATAGAAGAAATGACTTCCTATGCTAACTCTTTGGGATGAGTTGTCTAGAGACATGTTTGTGCAGAGCAGAACCTATTCTACTACTTTTCTTCAAATTCTAGTTGATCTTCCTGCACTTCTTATCCTCTGATATTACTAAAACTTTGAAAGTATACATTTATTTCTTTTTCTTAGACTATGCTGCCTCTTTGAGTAATAGGTTACCTTCTGTTGGATAAAATATAAATCGTTTTTATTTCACTGGAGTTTCTCTCTTTCAAAATTTAAGAGGCTCCTCCCTCTCCCAAGTTCTAGAATACTAGAATTTGGCAATCATAACAAATCATTCATCAGTTGAAGAGATAAACTATTTCTTCTCAGCAGGAGGGAGTTAAGTAGGTGGTAAAGGGAAACGAGACTGTCCTTCTGTCCTTCCTAAGTGAGGCCTTTCCAGTGTGGTTTCCTTGTTTTGTTTGAAGATACTCCCAAGAGCAGCAAACACCCCCAACTTCAACAGTAACTGCAAAGAAAGTTCATAACAAGAAATGATGATTTTTCAGTTGTCATCCACATTGGATTCTTCACGAGAATGTTCTCCATAATTCACAGGGCCTTGCTAGGGTTTGAATGTGTTACCTCTAAAATTTAAATGTTGAAATTTAATGGCTAAATGAGATGATATTAATAGATGGCTTTTTCAAAAATTGATGAGCCCATGAGGGCTCCTCTCTTATGAATGATATTAAAGTTCTTATAAAAGAGACTTTGTGTAGCATTTGGTTAGCTTTTCCTGCTACCTTCTGCCATGTGAGGACACCATGTTCCTCCACTTTAGAGGATGCAGCAATGAGATGCCATCTTGGAAGTGAAGAAAAAGTCCTCACTAGATAATCAAACATGCCATAATTTTATTTTGGACATTCCAGCCTCCAGCAATGTGAGGAATAAATTTCTGTTCTTTATATATTATCCAGTCTCCCAAATGGACTAAGACAGGCCCACAACACCAAAATGACATGGCATATGCTTTTACAATATACCTGAGAGCAGGAAGCCTCTGGATCCTAACTGGGAGTTAATTTAATCAAAGAGGAGATTTGCCTTAAATGTAAACTTGAATTATTGGAATTGGCAGCTCTACTCTATCAAAGACTATGCATAATGTAAGCTTTTGAATGTCAAATGGAATGGGTTGGTGGCTTTATAAATGTATTGACACTTCTATGATTCTGAAGTCAATCTCAATAACTTTGCTTTTTCATCTGCAAAATGAGGGGTTAAACTGAGTTCTTAATTCTGACTACTTATTACAATGTCCTTGGGTAACTTAAAAAATATTTATGCCTCGGTTCCCACTTCTAGCAATTCTGATTCATTTGGTATGGAGAAGGGCCCAGGAATTGTTATGTTTTTAAAGTTCTTGATATGTGCAGCTAGGCTTGATAATTGCTGGATTAGAAGACCTCTAAGGCCTCTTCTGGCATGGATATGCTATGATTCTCTGGAAAATCTTATGTGTTCAATTGTGGTATGTTTTATTTGTTGGGGTTGGAAGGTTACAATGTAGAATTGAGAAGGGAAAAATAAACTTTTGTATATAACCAACATTTAAGAATCTGTCAGATATTTCCTTGTTTTGGAAGGAGGCAAGGATCTGAGTTATTTCCTGGAATGACTGTTGGTCAGTCAGATCATGAGTGTGTGTGGGGTTATCTTTACCATGGAGAGTTGGTGAAAATAACATCACATAGTGAAATCAAGATTAGGGTGAAGGCAGGGTGTGAAGGAAAACAGCTGAGACTAGAAAACTGCCTGCTAGGGCTAAAGAAGTCTCTAGGAGGGAGCATAGGTCAAATGAATCAACAGATCAAACAAAGAAGTCCAGTGTGTCTTCTGAAATTTTCCCTCATTAGGAGTGCTTCAAATAAGACAAATCATTTAGTTCTGCTTTAAAACATCAAATTTCCATAAGAGTTTTTATTGGAAATTCTGAAATTTCCAGATAATGTACCAGTTAATGTTATGAGTAGCAGATGTGTAATAATAAAGGACAGGCTTCTCTAGGATGTACCATGGCATGATACTATACTGACATAAATTCACAATTTCCTGGTATATACAGATGCAGAACTTTCAGAATTGCACAGTAGCCTTGACCTTGATTTCACAGATACTGTTTGAAATGTGGAAAGGAAAGCCAGATGATATGACTTCTGGGCAGAAGAAGTTGTGAATAACAGAGGTGGTGGGGACATGTTATGATCTGCTCTAATAGCCATAGACAGGAGAGTGTCAGGTGAGGAGAGAAGGAATATAATCCTGACACTCAGGAAGAGCCCACTGAATTTATCTTCTGTCTTCGTTTTCTGACTCTTTCTGCCTCTCTACTTTTCAGCTTCTCCCTACATTTTTCTGTTTCACCTTACTGTTTCTTCCCATTAATCTCTCTTACCCAAAGCCTTTTTCTGTGTCCTCACTTTCTGCCTTTTAGATCTGTCTCTACCCCTCTCCCTTCCACCAATCATTTTCTCTTTCTCCTCACAGAGTCTTAGATCATCAAAGCTCAAAAGGACCTAAGAAATCACTGAATAAGTCCAGCTCTATAGGTGGGGAAACTGAAGCTCAGGTTGATTAAGTGGCTGTGCTAAGGCCACCCTTGAGTTTGAAGCAGAGCCAGATCTAGGACCTTGTTCTCTGTTTCTTAGTTAATACGCCATGGCCTTAGTGAAAAACCGATGGACTTTAAATTACTTCTAAAAACTTTAGTGAATAGAGTTTCATGTTTATTGCTCTTAATTAAAAAGTGAGTGATGAGTGAAGTATTTTATCATTTTCTCTTTTTAAAGAACAAAACAAATAGTGCATGTATGGTGAAGATAAAACCTGCCCATTTACTCCCTTTTCCTCATTATTCATGAAGTAGGATGCACACAGACTCAGTAAAAATTGGCTTATAAAGTTTGTGAGACTTATTGAAATCTTAAATACACACAATTCCTCCAAGCAAAAGGAAGCCCCATAAGGGGAAAGAGCAACAAAGTGAAAGATAGAAGACCTTGGTTCAGTTCTGAATATGTTATTGCCTAGTCTTTTGAACTTAGACCTATTAGTCTCTTCAGCCTTCAGTTTCTTTATCAACTATGAAGAAATTGGGTTAGGGATACCTAAGAACATTTCCAGCTCTCAAATTCAGTGATTTGGAGGGAAATGCTATGCTTAGTTACTTGTGGTAGTTAACAATCTGGATAGAATTACAACTTATATCTGCAGTAGGGTTGATGCCAGGGGAAAGGTATCAGGTCCCAGCTATAAGGCAGAATCAGGGCTGCCAGTACTGCTGTTCAGGTTGTGCACTGCATAATGGGCACCACATCTAAGAGCATTCTATTTCCAGTGACAGTATACACTAACTTATATGAGAGTGCTGTAGGAGTAGTCACAGAGATTCTGGCTTCCTAGCTTAGTCCTGGAATGGGGTGAGGTGCAGAGCCTTCTGAAATCTAAGTCTATACCAGTGTACCCAAGTATGAATATACACAGTAACTGATAAAAGCATGTGTACTTAAATATGCACTATTTTTGTACTCGCATAATTAATTGTTTGTACTTGAGAGAAAATGCACATAAAGGTTCCATATTATTTAATAGTGACAATAGGTTGAGTGACATAAATGTGAATGTACTGAGGTTTTAGTCTACCAGTTATATACCATACATTGACTGATTTTGTAAAAATCCCAGTTAGAGGTTTATTTTTTCAGCTTAATATTTAACTTTTGATCCCACTATAGCGTAAAGTCCTCTGAAGGGTAAAATTTCGAGTTTATGTCAGGCCCTCCTGACTCCTGTGAGTGAATTTTTGATCTCCGGTTGAGAGAGATGATGATGATAAAAACTTAGAGGTAAATGGAGGTGAAGTGAGTACAACAGAGAATGAGGTTCAAAAAAGGCTAGGATGGTAAATCACAAACTTTATTGTGTATCAGAATTACAAGGAGGGCTTGAGAAAACACAGATTGATAGACTCCCCCCCACACACAATTTCTGATTCCAAAAATGGTGGGTAGAACTTAATTATTGGCCTTTCTTACCAGTTCCCAGGTGATGCTGATGGAGCTGATCCAAGGTCACATTTGGAGAATTGCTTGATCAAATGTTTTGACTATTCTGCTACAGGTAGGCACTGATCCTGGAATACCATTATAAACTCTATGAGCACTAAGTTTGGCTGGTGTAGTTTTCTCCAGCTGCTCAAGGTCTATTGGAGCCATTCCCTTAGTTAAAGGGCTTTGAGCTCCTTGGCTAAAAGATGCTTTCTAACACAAAGTGCAGGCGAGTACTCAGATGCCTGCAGCTCCCATTAGCCTTTGCCTCTGGCAGGTTTCCAGATGCACTGCTACAGCTGGATATATTCCTTAATAAGAGAGTGGTTACACTCTTTTATTCTCAAGATTTGATTGCACAGAGCTCACTGGTTTATTATCTCTACTTGATAACAAGTTGGTGCAGCCAGAAATGGAATCTCCAGGCTATAGGTAATAGATGTGAAAGCACTTGGAAGTTTAAAGAGCATTGTGCAAATGTAAGACATTATTATTATAGAGAAACGGAAATCTCTATTTGTATTGCTTTTTTAAAAAATTCGGGTTGGACAGAACTAAATAGGGTTTGATGACTGAAGCATCCTTGAGACTATGCATGGAAAGAAAATTATCTATCAAACACTGGTGTTACTGCCTTAGAAATAGCAGTTTGTACATTAAGAGTCAAGAATAAATGTACAATCACAAGAATGGGATCCTAATTAGAATAAGTTATACTCCATGTAGGTATAATATGCCAAAATACACTATACTGTCATGTGTATCTAAAAAGAACAAACAATAATAAATGCTATGATCATTACACATCATGTGCATCATCACACTATACTCCATAGATATGTAAAATTTAAAAAGCAAAATAATTTTGAATGAAAAAGCAAAAATATACTTTCAACAGGGCTGGGGATGTGGCTCAAGAGGTAGCGCGCTCGCCTGGCATGCGTGCGGCCCGGGTTCGATCCTCAGCACCACATACAAACAAAGATGTTGTGTCCGCCAATAACTAATAAATAAATAAATATTTATAAAAAAAATATATACTTTCAAAAGAGTCCACATTGCATATATTACTATGATAATACATTTGTGCCTTGGAATAAAAAATGTTTAGTTTACATTTAAACCAATCAGTTTGTGATTAAAGCATATGAGCCCCTTAAAATGGCTTGTCCCACAAGAGAAAAATAGATCAAGGTAAATGCAGGAATCATTTGCTGCATTACATCTCCTGCCCTATGTCTCCCACTACAGATGCCTCAAGGCAGTGGGAATTGCAACCACTGACCATCACTATTAATCACAGAAAACCTGGTGCTACATCACCTAGCTGTGAGTAAGTGAAATAACCTAGCATTTTCCAGTTACATGAGGTATTGCATAGAGTGGTATCATTCCTTTTCTGGGATCTGCATACCTGCATTTGTTCCCTTGTCTTGAGTTAGCTTGCATTTTTAACTTTAATTTCTCTTCACAATCTCAATCTAGCTCAGAATACAGAATTCCCATGGGGTGGAGGGCGAGAAAGGAGAAAAATGTGTTTGTATTAATAGTATTACTGTAAACCATTCTTGGGAAGGGACATTACTCTAAAGCTGCTGGCAATTATTATCACTACTCTCTACCTTTTTTCTTTCTAGGGTGACTGGATGTGAGGCTGAAAAGTACCCTCTTGGAGATTTTGGAGACATTAAGTCCATTAAATCAAATGCAAGTGATGCATTTGAAAAGATATGAGAAACCCTCATTTATATCCTACAATCAGTCCTTTCTCCAAAGTAACTTACACCAGCTGTTTAGGAACATTCTTTAAGAAATCCATGCAGGGAAACTAGGGTTATTACTGGCTTGGGGTGATCATGAGATGCAATGGCAAAATTATAGGCTCTGGAATCAAAGAAACATGAAAGAATCAAATTCCAGCTCTACTGTGTAAGAGCTATATATTAACTTGGGCAAGTCACCTAAAGCCCCTGAGCCTTAATTTACTTATTTGTAAACAAAGCATATTAATGCTTACTTCCTACTTCCTAGGTTCAGATGAGTATGAAACAAGACAATTCATATAAAACTTCTTGCACATTTCCTGGCACATAGCTTCTTTGTAAAAATAATATCTTTTATGATTATTATCAATTAAATATACTATAATTCAGAACTGGAAAAATTAACTGCTAATTTCTTCTTATAAGTGGCTATTTCCCTAATTCCACATTTTATGTTCAAAGAGCCCTTGGTTAATTTACTTAAGGAAGCAACCTGTAGATAAGACAAGGATGATCCCTTCTAAATAATTTAAAATCTTGACTGCCCCTTAAACTTTGAGTCCATGAGGCACCTGCTACATCTAGAGCACTGTACATGTGAGAAAACAAAGGAAACAGAAGATAGGTGACTCATGGAGGACAGGGTGTACCCTAGGGATTAGGATGAGATCTTGTGATTTGGTATTTCACTTACATGTGATTTTGGTGCCTGGAGCTGAAGGGGAAATAATGAGACATAGGCCCTGAAGAGAGACCAAAGTTAGCTAAAATATGCAATTTCATAGTGGTTTGATGACTCAGGATGTCCAACAGAAAGCTATATACAAAATTTGGAACCAAAATGGGGCCAAATCTGAGAAAGCTGTAGGCAGTAGATTTCAAACCAGGTTTGAGCCATAAGATTGGTTCAGTTTGGTCATCTTAACTCCCTCATATTTCAGTTGGTATTGTTGTCCATATTTTAATTCATTTTTAAAAAAGATTTTCCAAATTTGGATTTTTATTTTAGATGTGTTAAATTGACTTAACTTTGTCCATTATATATTTTAATAGGCACTTGATATTGAATACAAGTTTGGAGATCATGAGTTGAGGCATAAATTTTAGAATGGTCATGTTTCCTAGCAACTGAAAAAATACAAACAAAAACATTATATTTTTCACTCATGAGTTTGGCAAATCTTTTAAAATTAATAATGTCCAGTGTGAATACAGGTATGGGATAAAGAGTGTGCATATGCATTTTGCGAGACTAAGAATTGGTAAAGCCTATTTGGAGGGAAACTTGATAATTTTGATCAAAATTAAAGGTGCATTTGTGGGCTGGGGCTGTCAATCAGTGGCAGAGCACTTGCCTAGCACATTTGGGGCACTGGGTTTGATCCTTAGTATGCATAAAAATAGATAGATAGATAGATAGATAGATAGATAGATAGGGCATACTGTCCATCTATAACTACAATTTTTTAAAAAGTTCATTCGTACATTTGTTCTGTAACCCAACATTTGCACTTCAAGAACTCAATTCTCTAGTTATACTTTTGCTTGTATGCAAACATAGGTGTATACTTTAGTATACTAAATTTACTTCTTTTGGATAAATACCAAGGAGTGAGTTAGCTGGGTCATATGGTGGTTCTATTACTAATCTTTTGAAGACCCTCCACACTACATTCCAGAGCAGTTATACTAATTTGCATTCCCACCAACAATGTATGATTATACCTTTTCCACACATCCTCACTAGCATATATTATTATTTGTATACTTGATAATTGCCATTCTGACTGGAGGGGGATGAAATTTCCATGTAGTTTTTTTTCATTATTTAGAGAATACTTTGTTCGTTTCTGTAATCAAACCCATATAATATGATAAGACCTTACATATTTGATACAGTACATTACCCTTGTATGAATGGGAAAAAATAAGTTTAACATTTTTAGATCAATATAACTGTTAAATTCTGTACAATACCAACTGAACACGGTAAACTGGGATACTTTTTCCAAAGTTGACAGCATAGCTAAAGTTTCCAAAAATTCAAAATTATATGTGTGTGTGTGTGTGTGTGTGTGTGTGTGTGTGTGTATAAATCAATAATAGCAGTATGTTGTGCATCAGTAGCAGCAACAGCTTCTCCAGGTTCTGCTGTCATCTGAACAAAATTAAAGGTGGGGGGGGTGTGTAAAAAACAAAACAAAACAAAATCCATGTAGTTTTGATCTGCATTTCCCTGATTGCTAGAGATATTCAATATTTGATGGCCATTTGTGTTTCTTCTTTTGAGAACTGTCTGTTTAGTTCCTTTGCCTACTTAATTGATTGGGTTATTTGTGTTTTTTTTTTTACCTTAAGTTTATTGGATTCTTTATATATTCAGGATATTAATTCCCTGTCAGAGGAGCAGCTGTCAAAGATTCTCCCCCATTCTGTAGCTTTCTCTTTACTCTCTTAATCATTTCCTTTGCTGTACAGAAGTTTTTTAATTTGATGGCATCCCACTATTGATTCTTGGTTTTATGTCTTGATCTTTAGGGATCTTGTTGAGGAAGTCAATGCCTGCACCTATAGGATGGAGTGTTGATCTTATGTTTTCTTCTAGCAGTTGAAAGGTTTCTCATCTAATACACATTTTGATTTGACTTTTGTGCAGGGTGAGGCATAGGTATCTAATTTCATTTGTCTACATATGGATACAGTTTTCCCAGCACCATTTGCTCCAAATATATATTTGCTCCAACATATACTTTTGGCACTTTTGTCAGGTATCAAAGGGTTGTAAATACGTGGGCTTGTCTTTGTGTCTTCCATTCTATTCCATTGGTCTGCATGTCTACTTTGTTACCAATGTCATACTTAATGGCCCTTAATACTGTCTGATAATTACATTATACTTCACTGAATAATTCACTTTCTGTAACCCATACTCCAAAGCTATTTCTTCTTAAACCTCCAATGTTCTTCTCTTTTCTCTACTTTTTTTTTTTACTATTGTCCTGAGTCTAAGCAACTATCTTCTTCCAGCTACCACAACCATTACATTTTCTTTTAATAGACTTTATTCTTTAGTTTTAAGTTCACAGCAAAATTAAGTAGAAAATACAGAGAGTCCATACATATCTCCTGTCCCCACATATTCAGTTTCCTCCATTATCAACAGAGTGGTATGTTTGTTACAATCAATTCATCATAATATCATTATCACTCAAAGTCCATAGTTTACAACAAGATTCACTTTTGGTGATGTATGTTATGTGGATTTTGACAAAGATATGTATTCACCATTATAGCATCATATAAACTAGTTTTACTGCCTTAAGAATCCTCTGTGCTCTGTCTATTCATACCTCTCTCCCCACAACCCCTGGCAACCAGTGGAAATTGTTTTTTAATTATTCTCTCCGCATTCACTTTTAACACTCTCAAACCCCTTCTACACATTGCAGAGTGCTCTTTTCAAAATGGAATTTGATCATGTCATTCCTTTACTTAAGTCTCTTCAATAGATTCCAATTGTTCTCTTCTTTGTGTAGAGACTTTGTTACAGATTGAATGCCTTTACTATTAAAAATTGACTATTCAAAATTTCTCTTTCATCTTATGATTTTAAAGGAATATTTCCATTTCATATAAGTTGTCAAATTTACTGACATAAAGTTTTAGAAAATAAGTATCTTTAGGGTCTTCAGCATTATTCAGCCTTTCATTCCTAATACTGACAATTTATGTTTTCTCTTTTGTTTCTTGGTCAATTTTTTTTAGTGGATAGTCAATTTTATTAATCTTTTCTAAAATTCAGCTTTTGACTTTGGTGATTTTTCTTTGTTGTATCCCTGATTCCTGTTTGATTGTGTTGTATTCTTATTATTTCCTCCTTTCTACTTTTTTGTGTTTAATTTGTTGCTCTTTTTCTTTTTTTTTTTAAATTGGAAGCTTTGACATTAAACTTCTTTATTTTATAATATAGTCACCTGTAACTACAAAATACCCATTAAGGGCTCTTTCAATCATGCTGTTAAAGCTTTTTATTATTTAAAATTAAAAATATACAGAAAATAAAGAGAATAATACAACAATATCTATGTGCCCACAACCAACCTTGAACAATTATCAACATTTCATTTATACCTCTACTCATTCCTAATTCATTGGTTATTATTATTATTTTGTTGAAATGCCCATATCATTTCTCTAACATTATGGTAAAGAAGCACAACAATATAATCTAGATTTCTCTCCTGATATAGAATAGAGATTACAAAACTGTGGCCCATGGTATATTTTATATTATTAAAAAAAGAAACATTTTGTAACAGAAACCACATATGACCTGCAATGCCTAAAATATTAACTGTTTGAACCTTTACAGACAAACATGTCTGACTCCTGATATAAAACAATTTCTTCTTTCCAGAAAAGTACCTTGTATACCTTAGTAAATTTGTGCCTCCCCCAACCACAGGCAATTTCTGTTTTTCTGTTTGTTTACCTTAAATCAATTTTGCTTGTTCTAAAATCTCATGTAAGTGGAATCATACAACATAAAGACTATGGTATCCATCCATATAATTGCATGTATATGTTGTTCCTTTTCATTGAGTTGTATTCCACTGAATGAATATAGCACAATTTAATTATTCACTTTCCTGCTGATGGGAATTTGGGCTGATTCCAAGTTTGGCTATTGGAAATAAAGGTGATGTGGATATTTTTATACAAATGGTTTTATGAACACATATTTAAATTTCTTTTGGGTAAGTTACTAGAAGTAGAAATTCTAGGCTAAGGGATAGTATACATTTAACTTTAAAACACCATCAAAATTTTTCCCTCTTTTACTTTCCTGAATGTAAGTTAGGAGAGCTTCCTGTGCTTTAAATTATTGGCAATATTTGATATTGTTGGTCTTTTTCTTTTTTTCAATACTGGGTATTGAACCTAGGACTTCATGCTAGGCAATCACTCTACAATTGAACTGTACTCTCAGACTGTCTTTATTTTTTTTTTAACATTCTTTCATTTACTTTAACTTTTTTATTAGTTGCTCATGATAATACTATAATCTTGACACATTATACATTTGAATCAAATGGGGTATAATTTCTCATTTTTCCAACAGGTTGCAGAATCACACTGGTTATACAGCCACTTTTATACATATAGTGATACTAGTGTCTATTTTATTCTGCTGCCCTTCCTATGCCCCCTTCACCTCCCCTCCCCTCCCATCACCTCTCTCTACCCAATCTAATGTGACACATTTTTTCCCTCACATCATCATACATGCATTTTGTATAACGATGAGGGTCTCCTTCCATCTTCCATGCAATTCCCCTTCTCCCTCCCATTCCCTCCCACCTCTCTTCCCTATTTAGTGGTAGTCTTCTTCTCATGCTCTTCCTCCCTACCCCATTTAGAGTCACCCTACTTATACCAGAGACTCTGCGTCTAATAGAAGAAAAAGTAGGCCCTAATCTTCATCATGTTGGATTAGGCCCCAACTTCCTTAATAAGACTCCTATAGCATAGGAATTAAAACCAAGAATCAAACTAAAAAGTTTCTTCTCAGCAAAAGAAACAATCTGTGAGGTGAACAGAGAGCCTACATCCTGGGAGCAAATTTTTACCCCTCATACATCAGATAGAGCACTAATCTCTAGGGTATATAAAGAGCTCAAAAAGCCAAGCACCAAAAATAAATAAATAAATAAATAAATAACCCAATCAATGAATGGGTAAGGGACCTGTTTGTGATTTTGTGACTAGTTTATTTCACATAGAATGATGTCACATTGTCTTTTTTTAATTTGTTCTAATTAGTTATACATGACAGTAGAATATCATTTTGACACATTATACATAAATGAGTATAACTTCTCTTTCTTATTTTGGTAGGTGATGTAGAATCACACTGGTCGTGTAATCATATATGCATATAGGGTAATAAAATGTCTTTATTGATATAATTACATGAAATAAAATTTACACATCTTAGGCATTCCATTCAGTGAATTTTGATAATTGCATAGATCTGCATAATATATATTATGTCCATTACCCTAAAACTTTCCTTCCCCCACTTTTCAGTGATTCTCCCATTCCAGAGGCAACCATAGTTCTCATTTACATCACCATAAATTAATATATTTTTGTTTGTTTGGTACAGGGGATTGAACTCAGGGGGACTTGAACACTGAGCCAAACCCCCATCCCTATTTTGTATTTTATCTAAAGGCAGGATCTCACTGAGTTGCTTAGCACCTTGCTATTGCTGAGGCTGGCTTTGAATTCATGATCCTTCTGTAGGAGTGTGCCGTTATTCCGGCTATATATATATTTTTTAATATTTTTTTCCATTCTTGGATTTCATATAGATAGGATGAGTCAGTATTTTTGTGCCTCGTTTATTTCTCTCAACAGAGGTACATTTTAAAATTAATCCATGATTTTTCATGTGTCAGTAATACATTTAAAAATTGACTACTGTCACTTTATTTTATGAATATTTTGCAATTTATTTACCATTTCCTTTTGATGAACATTTGTTTTAAGTTTTTCAGAATTAGGAATAATGCCAAAATAAATATTTTTAATGTAATAAGAAAACATAAACTTAACCATTATAGTTGTACAGTTCAGTAGTGTTAAATGTATTAATATTATTATGAAATAGAGCTCTAAATTTTTTTGTCTTGCAAATCTGAAATGCTATATCCACTAAGCAAAAAAATCACCCTTTCCCCTTCTTCCCAGACTTTGGTAACCAACATTCTGATTTGTTTCTATAAATTTTCTTAATGATGTCTTTTTATCAGTAAAATTTTTAGGTTCAATAAAGACAGGTTGCTGAATTCATGAATTATTTTCTTCCCTTCTTCTTTCTTCATTTCTCTCTCACTCCTTTGTCTCACACTGTCTTTCTTTCTTTTTAGTAGACTCTTCTCCCCAAATTCTTGCCTATTCCAAGAATCTGGATTTAGTTTTATAATCCATTTTGAATTAGTTTTTATGTATAGACTGAGACAGTGATGAAGATTCATTTTTTCCATAGATATTCAGTGTTCTAGTAACAATTGTTCAACAAATAGTTTTTTTTCTCTGTTGAATTAACTTTGCAACTTGGTGAAAAATTTAATGACTATATATGTGTGCAGGTATTTTTGAATTCCCTCCTCTGGTTCATTCACTCATCAGTATACCCTAATGCCAATACCACATCTTCATGATTACCATAGATCTAGAGAGTAAGTCCTAAAGTCAAGCAGTGTAAACCCCTCCAACTTGTTCTTTTTCAGTTTTGTTTTGGATATTGAAAGTCTTTTTAAAAATTTTATCAAAGATTTTTTTTTAGTTTTTAGTTTTTGATGGACCTTTATTTTATTTATTTATTTATTTATATGTGGTATGAGAATCAAACTCAGTGCCTCACATATGCTAGGCAAGCACTCTACCACTGAGCCACATCCCCAGCCCCACCTGGAGTTCATTTTTAATACTCTGTGCCTTTTCCCAAATTCACTGTCTGGCTGGGGGTGGTGCCACACATCTGTAATCCCAGCACTTTGGGGGAGGCTGAGGCAGGAGGATTGCAAGTTTGAGACCAGTCCCAGCAACTTAGCAAGACCCTTGTCTCAAAATTTTAAAAAAAAATAATAATAAGGGCTAAGGATGTAGCTCAGTGCTAAAGTGCCCTTGGGTTCAGTACCAAAACAAACAAACAAACAAAAACCAATTTCATTATTTCATTACCTGAAGGAAACCTTGCTGCAGGCCTCTGGTCTGTGCTCTCAGGTTCTTCACAAGGTGCCCCTCACAGCTCTTCCTTAACACACATTGCATCCGATGCAGAAATCTAGAAGAGCACCAAGAAAAAAACTCTCCAATAGTGTGCATGCATGTCTCCCACATGCATGTGTGTGCACTTGCACACACACACTCACACACACACATATACACAGAGACTTGTTGCGTTGCTTATCTTTCTCACTTATGAATTTTTCCCACATCATGTGCGATTTTTCTATAACAGCATTTCATTTTCCACACAGTATTTCAGACTATTAGATCTGCTACCATCTATTTAAATTAGCCCTTATTGTAAGATTTATGTTATTTCCAGGTTTTTCTCTATTAACAATAATGTTTTAATGAACACAGACATGATTACTTCTAATTCCATGAAAATAAACATTTCCTTAGAGAAAAGAAATTGCTAGTTTACAGAAGCCTGGCATGGGGTGTGGTACCTAAGAGGGTGGAAACAGAAATGGGGAAATGTAAAACTGAAACAGGCCCATCCCTTAGGAAAAACAACAGGTATGTAAGAGGTTTCTGGCTTTCTTTTTACACCAGAGGCTTCAGGGCATCCCTTCAAATCCCAGTCCCAGGCCAGGCCTGAATGGTTGAGATGCCTGCCATACTTAATGAAACCATGAATTCATTGTACGAATATTGTTTCTTCTTTTTCCCCATTTCTGAGCCACAACCCCAGCCCCATTATCAAAGACTTTTAAAAAAATCTTGAGGGGCTGGGGATGTGGCTCAAGCGGTAGCGCGCTCGCCTGGCATGCATGCGGCCCGGGTTCGATCCTCAGCACCACATACCAACAAAGATGTTGTGTCCGCCGAGAACTAAAAAATAAATATTAAAAATTCTCTCTCTCTCTCTCTCTCTCTCTCTCTTTCTATCTACCTAAAAAAAAGTCTTTGATAAAATTTATCAATAAATTTTAGAATCAACTTACCCATGACTCCAATAAAGACTTCTGGATTTTTGATGAGGATTTCAATTAATTAACAAATAAATCTAAGTAAAATAAACATTGGAGCAATATTGAATATTCCAGTCTATTAATGTGGTATATATTTACATTTACTTCAGTTTTCTTCAAATTTTTTCATGAATGTTTTGATGCATGTTACATAGTGTTGATAGAAATGGTGACATCTTTGCCATGTTTAGGCTGAAGAAGAAAATGATCCAGAATTTTACTCTGAGATCTAATGTTACCTGAAGATTTTTCATACATATCATTTTCCTTATATTCCTAATTTTCTATGAATTCATTTTTATGTTAAATAAATTTTGTATTTTTTCAAGACTTTTTTTTTTTGCTACTTGTTGCAACGATTTCATGGTTTTATGCCTTTTTTCTGTTAATATAGTACATTGCCTTTTAAAAAAAGAAACATTAAAAAACCTTACTTAAAATCTCTGGGATAAAATTCACCTGTTCATGATATCCTTTTTATTATAATTTTTATATATTGCTAGATAATATTTGCTAACATTTTTAAGGATTTTTGCATCTATGTTTATGAAGAGAATGATATATAATTTTCTTTTAATGTTCATCAGTTTTACGCATCAGGGTTATATTTGGCTTCATAAAACAGTTTGGGTGTCTTTATTTTCTGAAAGAATTGGTAGAAAATTTATATTATTAAAATTTTCATAAGCATTTTAGTCAACATTTTAACCACTGGGACCAAAAGAACTGACAACAACAATTAGAGGAGGATAAGTTTATTTTGGCTCAGAGTTCCAGAGGTCTTCATCCATATACCCCCTCAACTCTATAGCTCTGTGCCAGAAATGAGGCAGAATATCATGGTGGAAGGGTACGGTGGAGGAAAGCAGCTCAGGACATGACAACAAGGAAGCAGAGAGGGAGCTCTGCTCACCAGGGACAAAATATAAACCCCAAAGTCATGCCCCAAGTGACCCAATTCCTCCAACCTCCCCATACCCGCCTGCATTTATCACCCAGTTAATCCATATGAGTGGATTAATGCAGTTATTAGGTCAAAGATCTCATAATCCAATCATATTGCCTGTGAATTTTCCTTTGTTGTCTTACACATGAGTTTTTGGGGGTTCCTCATATCTAAATCATAACAATAAATTTTATCAGTAAAATAATCTGGCCCTAGTATCTTCTTTGTGGGGATGTTTTAAAAAACAAATTCAGTTTCTTTGAAAAATATAAAGCTATTAGGATTATTATTTTCTATTTTTCCAGGTTTAATAAACTGTGTTGTTCAATAAATTTCTGATAAGTTGTTTTTATTAGCATTAAGTTGTTTAAAATTCCTTTTTTCACTAATATTTGTGAGGTCTGTAGTAGTGCCATCACTTTCATTCATGATATTGATAATTTATATATATATATATTTTTCGTAACAGTTGTATTAGAGATTTATCAAACGTATTATTTTTTTAAGTAAAAGGTTTTCACTTTATTTCTTTTTTGCCTGTTTTCTATTTGAATGACTCCTGTTCTTATTGTTATTATTTCCTTCTTTCTACCTATATTTGGTTTAATTTCTTCATCCTTTTCTGTTTTTAGAAACAGAGAATATTATTTTAATCACTCTTTATTTTTAACCTACATATTTCTCTTTAAGCTCTGTTGTAGATGTGTAACATAAATTCTAATGTTGTATTTTATTGTCCTTAGTTTGAAATAATTATTATTCCCATTTTTATTTCATTTTTGATCCATGTATTATTGTAAAACATATTGCTTAATTACCAGGTATTTGGTGCTTTTGTATATATCACATTTAATGCATTCCTTATTTAGCTCTTGTGAGTATGAGTTAAATAGAGTATATCATCTGAAAATTCAATCCTTTAAAATTTATAAATTTTTACAGGTAAATATGTTGTCTATCTTAGTCAACATTCCACATGCACTGTGAATTAGTGAATATTGTACAGTTGTTGGTTGTAGAGTTCTATTAATATCAATTAGGTCATGACAGTTGATAGTGTAATTCAAATCTTCTATATCCTTACTGCTTTTTATTAACACTTTTTTATCAATTACTGTTAAAATTTCCCTATTATCTAATTCTGTGAATTTTTCTTCATGTAATTTGAAGCTCTTATTTTAAGTAGACATACATTAATGTATTGGTAAATATTTCTCTGCTGATATTCCATACCTGTATATTTGTTTTTCATATATGAAAACTTAATTGTCTATTAAGTTCCCAAATGTATTTATAATATCAGTGTGAAAGTCTTTTTTTTTTTCTAATTGCAACATTTGTGTCTCCATAGAGTTAATATCTACTGGTCATTTTTTTACCCTTGACTCTGGGTCACATTTTCTTGTTGTTGTTTCTTTGTACACCTAAAGGTTTTTGGTTTGTTATTGAGCATTATTAGTCTGGATTCTGTTATGTTGATTGAAGAATTATTTTTTGTCTTTGAAGGAAAACTCACATTTTACCCATTTTAGTTTCAAGTATAGCTTTACCTCTACTTCTCACTGTCTTCCAATATTTTTTTTAAAGAGAGAGTGAGAGAGGAGAGAGAGAGAGAGAGAGAATTTTTAATATTTATTTTTTAGTTCTCGGCGGACACAACATCTTTGTTGGTATGTGGTGCTGAGGATCGAACCTGGGCCGCACGCATGCCAGGCGAGCGCGCTACCGCTTGAGCCACATCCCCAGCCCTCTTCCAATATTTTTTGCTTTCATCTTTTATTTGTTCTTTCTAGATACACATGACTGTAGAGTACGTTGTGAAATATTTATAGAAACATGGAACATGTCTTATTCTAATTGGGATCTCAGGCTTGTGGTTGTACAAAGTCTACATTTTACTGTTTTTTGGTTTATTAGTAACTTAAAGACATTGCTCCATTGCCTCCTCTGTCTCTGCCTTTTCAAATATCTAGTTTTTAAAATATTTTCTTTTTAGTTGTAGTTGGACACAATCTTTATTTTATTAATTAATTAATTAATTAATTTATTTATTTATATGTGATGCTGAGGATCAAACCCAGGGCCTCGCACATGCCAGGTGAGAGCTCTACCAGTGAGCCACAACTCCAGCCTTTGATTTTTAATTTTTATTATATGGTAGATATTTTATACTACTGTAGAGGGTCAAATTAATATATTCTATCAGTGAGAATTTTCTCTTTCCATCTGTTAGGTGTGCAGGATAAGGGATAATCACATTAATCTAATCAGAGATTGAGCAATATTGAAGTTACATTTCAGCTTTAGTTAGTTTCATTCCACCTCTACTTCGACTCTCTCAGGGGTATCCCTCTAACAGTATGTAGGTTTCAATCAAAATATTGGAATATTTGGACTGCACTTCAGAGGCTTTGGTCTTCATTCTTTTGTTTCTATTCTCAACATATGGTGGCACTTCAAAATTTGGTAGATACCTTAAGAAAGAGCTCAACCATTCCTCCAGTAAAGCCTTGTCTTCTAAATATTGGGAAACTACAGGAGACCTCAGTCCATCTTAGAGAAGGAGTCTAGTCCCCAAACTCACAAAATCTGCCATAATAGAAATCCAGCCTGACATCTAGTACATAGTCAATAAATGTTTAATAAATTAATAAAGTATTGTTCATGGAAAATTCAGCAGCAGAAGTCTTCCACTAGTGCCTAGTTATTATATTCTAAATGATCACTGATTCCTGGGTTGTAGGCAATGGAATAGATACAGGGATAAGAAGTCTTGATCAATAGTTTTCTATCACAAAACAAGATAATGTAAGGTGCTAGACACAACCATTAGTTCATGGAGATAGTATATATTGCTGCCAAAAATAGGTGTCAATGGCTGATGTAATTGTGGTGGGTGCTGAGGTTGAGAATATTTTTTTAAGACTATCTAAACCTACCTCTAGGATGACATTGTAGCTGCTGTGGAAAATGGCAAACAGAAATCATTTCTGGTGTTATGATGTCCATTTGCCATTTGCCTTGACGTACTGTGGATTTAACCCAAGAGTGTTGTTATGGTTTAGATGTGAGGTGTCCCCCAAAAGTTCATGTGTGAGACAATGCAAGAAGGCTCAGAAGAGAAGTGACTGGATTGTGAGAATCTTAGCCCAATCAGTAAATTAATCCCTTGATGGGACTAATTGAGTGGTGGGCAGGTGGGGTGTGGCTGGAGGAGGTGGGACATTGGGGGCCTGGCTTTGGGTATACATTTGTATTTGGCAAGCGGAGACTCTCTTTTTTCTCTCTCTGCTTCCTGATCATCATGTGAGCTGCTTTCCTTTCTCACCCTCTTTTGCTATGATGTTCAGCCTCACTTTGAGCCCTGAGGAATGGAGTAGGGCTGTCTATGGATTGAAACCTCTGAAACTGTAAGCCTCCAAATAAACTTTTCCTCATCTACACTTGTTCTGTCTAGGTCCTTTAGTCACAGCAGTGAAAAAAGCTGACTAAAACAGTCACTTTACCACTGAACTACATCCCCAGTACTTTACATGTTTTCATTTTGAGACAGGGTCTTGCTAAGTTGCTTATAGCCTTGCTAAATTTCTGAGGTTGGCCTCAAACTTGTGATCCTCCTGCCTCAGCCTCTTAAGCTACTGGGACTATAGGTGTGGGCCACCATGCCCGACTTCCAGGAACATTTTTAATGGGGCGAAGGAATCTTAAAGATAATCTAGGCCCATGTTTGAATCAGGAGCAGGTGTCAACGCTTGTATGCTTAAAGGTTTTATGTCAATTTTGAGGCTAACAAAAATCCTGGGAGACAGGATTTTATTTTTTGAACTTTGATGGTGGCCACATTGATGGTATGTATTATGGAAGTGGTAAATTACATGTCTACCCAATAAATGGTTATCTTACTCAAATAAGTGTTCCAAATATTTTCTGCATCCTAGGGTTGTCCAGAGTCTTAGTAGGGATATATTTGCATAGAAGTATCTACCTATTTCCTATGAAGGATTTTCTCTAATGGATATAGCTGAGGAAAGATGATTGTAAAGATCTTTCAAGGACCTAGGCCTGCAATTTTCCAAATTTGGGCTGATGGTGTAATGATAGATGCTGTAACATACTCCATATATATATATATATATATATATATATATATATATATATATATATATATATTTTTTTTTTTTTTGTGGTGCAGCATATCTAACCCAAGGCTTTTTGTGAATGCTAAGCACATGCTCTACCACTGAGTTATACTCCCACTACCTTAATGTCTTAAACACAATAGAAGCTTAATTCTCACTCAAATAATAACACAATGGTATTCTTGGTTGGCAGGAGACTCTCCTCCAATATGGTGATTCAGGAACTGAGTCTATGACCATCTTAGGGCCTCATCGAAATCTGCATTTAGCCATAGAAGTGGAAGGGAATGTATTTGCTGCTTAAAAGCCTTAGCCTAGAAATGTCACATATTACCTCCTCTTAGATTCCATTGCTTAGAATTCAGTCATATGGCTATCCTTAGCTCCAAGAGAGGCTGGTAAATGTGGATTATCTTTGCCCAACAAGAAAGGGAAGCAGATGTGTTCTGAGTAGCTAGCAGTCTCTGACATATCCACTTTGTACTCTTGCTTCTGATGGAGGTCCAGAACCCAGTAGTTTTGGCTGCTTGGTTCAAAAGAGAATGAAGTCAGAAGAAGGTGACTAATTTTCAACCTGTAGGCTGAGTTTTCATGTCTGCCTAATTAATTTAGGTTATAGTAGACTAAGAGAATTGTCATAGGTGTCAGACTTTTGTGTTTAGTAGGCAGTTTTGTTGATCTTTAGCTGCCATTTCCACCAGGGGTAATTTAACCTTGACTTGGGTCATCTTGTTGGAAAAAACAAGCCCATGTTTTAAGTTCCCAGGTGCACACCATCTCAATAAATGACCCACTATCCTCTCAATGCTCAAAATAGAATAATATTTGATTTAATTCTTTCCTTTACTCCCCACACCAATAGGTAATGTGATTTAGAACTCTAAAATATATCTGCTTTTTTCTGTTTACTCACACTACTACTATTCTAAGCCTGTGTGTGTGTGTACATGCACACTTGCATGATGGTATACACACATACACACACACACACATACACACATACACAGTTGTCTCTCAGTGTCTATGGGGGAGTGATTCCAGGACACCCCCTCAGGTAACAAAATCCATGGATGTTCAAATTCCTTATATAAAGTGGGATATCTTTCATACAACCTATGCATATCCTCCCACATATATTATATTATCTCTAAACTATTTATAATACCTAATACAATGTAAATAGTATGTGGACTGGACTTGTGGCTCAGAGATAGAGTTCTCGCCTAGCATGCATGAGGCACTGGGTTCGATCCTCAGCACCACATAAAAATAAGATGAAGATTTTGTGTTCACCTATAACTAAAAAATAAAATATTAAAATACTATGTAAATAGTAGTTACACTTTATTATTTAGGTTATAATTGCAAGAAAAAGATTTTTATAACATTTTTGATCTGTGCTTGACTGAATATGCAGATGCAAAACCCATGGATACAGAGAGCCAATACATGTATGAAGTGTGTGTGTGTGTGTGTGTGTGTGTGTGTGTGTAAACATATTTGCATAGTGAGTTTCAGCAATTAATAATTTCCCAATGATTCAATTCACTAGATACGTTTCTTCACATTACCTGACCTCTCTGGTATTCGTCACACTTTTCTGAAATTCTTTCTGGCATTTATCTCACTTTATTGAAAGTTGTCCTGTAGTGTTAAGGTTGTTGTTGTAAATAGGCTTTTCTCCACTTCTTTGGCCTCCCTTCTTGGTTTTTATGTAGGCTGCTTTTCAATTTTCTATCATTTAAATATTGATACATTTTTCTTTTCTATTTTTTCCTAAATGCTTTCCTTGCATAACTTCATTCATTCCCATTGATTTAACATATCACTTATATTCTCACAATTCCTAAGTCTGTTTATCCAGATCAGACCTCTTTCTTGAGTTCCAAACCCTGAATATACAACTGTCTCAAATAGATCCATCTTGATATTTTACAGGTACCTCATTTTCTTTTTTTAAATTTGTCTATGTTTATTTATTATCAGCAATTTCACAGGCTATGACAGATACCTCATTTTCAATGTTCCAAACTGAATCTATAGCCCTCCACGCCATGAAATTTGCTTTTCTATCTGTCTTAGGTTGGATTACCTAAAAGCTGAGCTTAAGATGGAAACTCTTGTTCAGATTACTTATTGAGAGAATGCTCTCATAGGAAAAGAGTGAGGAAAGCAGGATATGGCAGAGGTAAAAACTAAGTAAGTATTTGATCTCAGCTGGAGACTACAGACAGTATGATCTCATGGGAAAATGCTGGAGCACACGTTATATCATGAGTCCCACCTTGAAACCAGATAACTAGACATTTGGACTATCCACAACCAATCATTGCCTGAGATCTATGGATGGGCTTAACCTCCAAGGTAAAGTGACTTACCTTTGGTTTGGGCCCTCAGTTTTTTTTTTTTTTTCTGAGAGTGGGATAACTGAGTTATCAACCAAAACTCATAGGGGAGTGCACAGTAAAAGGGATATGGGTGGTGCACCAAACATCCACTACTACACTATCCTGGAATCCCTTGTATTAATGTATAGCACCACCAACTACCCACGAATCCAAGTAGAAATCTGAATATGATTATGGAGTTTATTTTTCTCTTTCTCATATGCCTTTTAATAGAAATAATAATAGATGACAATCACTCACTGAGTTCCTGTAATATAAATTTCAATATATAAATATATTAAAATTTATAGCATGGTTCTCAAAGTCCCAAGGGATGTGGCTCAGATCCATTTCTGAAGCTAGTTATTTCATGGTCTCTCCTCTGCACATTCTTGTGGGCATGCTAGGCCTGTTGCAGTTTCTTCAACACAACATGCTGTCACTCTTAACCCCTCCATCAAGTGACTCTCACATGGTCAATTTTTTTTCTTGTCCTTCAGTCTAGTCAAGATTCTACCTCCTCTGGGAAGCTTTCTCTGACCCCCAAGGCTGAATTAGATATTGAACATCTAAACTCTCTCAGCATCCTATGTCCTCTTCTTTCAGAACACATTTCATGGTAAAATACAATTGTCAGATAATTTGTCTGTCACCTCTCATTGAATGCCAGCTTTTTCAGGATAGTGATTGCATTTTGTTTATTTCTGTTTGTCTGGCATGTCATTCTGTGTCTTCAACATGGTGAGCACACACTAAATGTTTCTTATATTAGTGGGGAAAAATGAATATGAAGGGAAAATGTAGACAGAATTCTAGAGGGATTTTTTCTGATACAATTTTATAAGGTCTAAACTTATGTTTATGTAGGGAAATTATTTTAATAGGTGCTGAGTAGATAAGTATTCATAGAAAGACAATTTATTATACATTTTACTGCACTACCTCTCTTTAGTTTTCTCGGATCCACGAGCTCCATTTCAGAGAGTCCCAGAGGAATCATGATGAGAGGCCCAGCTCCAGCATTTACTAGTAAGTATGCTGAATGAAATTCCTGCCTGAAATTTCCCTCTTTGTCTATTGCATTCATTTTTCTATTGCTGCTGTAACAAGTTAACACAAACTTAGTGGCTTAAAACATCAATTTATTATCTCATAGTTGTGTAGATCAGAAGTGTAGCCAGACTCAGCTGGGTATTCTGCTCAGCATCTTACAAGTTTGAAGTTGAGGGGTCAATTAGACTGGGTTCTTATCCAGATGCTTGAAGGGAAAATCCATCTCCAGGCTTGTCAGCAGAATTTAGTTCAATAGAGTTTTGGAACTGAGGTCCCCATTTTCTCACTGGCCATCAGCTGAGTCCTGTTCCCATCTTGTAGAGGCTGTACAAATTCCTTTGCTCATAGCCTCCTTTCTCCATCTTAAAGTCAATATTGGCAGGCTGAGTGCCAATAGGTTGAATCCCTCTGGCTCCTTTGGTCTTTCTCTTTTCCTTTTTAAAATATCTTTCTTTTTTTTTTTTTTTTAGTTGCAGCTGGACACAATATCTTTATTTATTTATTTTTATGTGGTGCTGAGGTTTGAACCCAGGGCCTAACATGTACAAGGCAGGTGCTATACCACTGAGCCACAACCCCAGCCCTTCTTCTCCTTTTAAGGGCTCATTGTGATTCGGTTAGTTTCACTCTGTTAATCTACTTTATGCCCAGATGGCATAACACAATCACATAATAGGGCTAGGGGTTAGAGTTCATGGGGTGAAAATTCTGCTTACCACAGCCACCAACTAGGATGATGAAGAGAATGTTATGTGCCCATAATTCTGTTCCACAAATGAGACAGCTGTGACTCTTCTCTTTCCCTCCTGTTTCTTCATCATGAGAACATTAACCCTTTATTGGGCTTCTTCCATGATTTGGGAATGTTTGCCATTATTAGTGAATTCTGTCCCCAAAGGAGCTTAGAAGACATACTGACAAATGAGGTTGTGAAACTCCTACTGGATCTCATCAAGGTTAATTAAAAGACTGATGAAATCTTGGATTTCCCTTATAGATTAAAACTTAAAAGTTTTGAGCTGTTTTATTTTCCTCAGATCACTGTGATCATTCCACTCTTTTACCTTCCTTCCTGTCTTTTCACAGTCCTCTTGTTTATATTTGTTACAAGGTACTGATACAGCCAATATTTACCTGCCCCACTCCTTAATTTGAGGACCAACTATTTTTTTAAATTTCCTGTTTGTCATCAAGTACTCTTCTGCCATATATATAAAGAAATGGTATACATATAAATTATATATATATAATTTATAT
Source organism: Urocitellus parryii (assembly GCF_045843805.1). Lineage (NCBI taxonomy): Eukaryota > Metazoa > Chordata > Mammalia > Rodentia > Sciuridae > Urocitellus > Urocitellus parryii. The sequence goes on from NC_135547.1 coordinate 39,827,949, forward strand.
ATGGTATACATATAAATTATATATAAATCATAAATTTATATATATATGTATGATTTATATATAATTTATATGTATACCATTTCTTTATATATATGGCAGAAGAATACTTGATGACATATAGGAAGTTAATATATATATGTAAATTATATATAATATATATATAATAATATATATATATATATATAATTTATATGTATACCATTTCTCTTTTCTCTGTGGATGTGGGAAAGTGCTCATTCCCAGAATCTTTGGTGCTACTTAGCATCACCTTCTAGCTTTTACCTTCCAAAAGGTGACTCAGTCTTTGCTTACCATAGGTATGGGCTGGGAACTCAGTGCTAGCCAAAAACTATTGATTCTATAAGCCAGCACCTCCATTTTCAGTTCCAAGGACTGCTGACAGCCAGGAAGGTTCATGGAAGGTTCCATAGATGGGCTTCTTTGGAATCTATTAACTAAATGAAATGATAGGCAAATTGGGTGTATGTGCATTTTGTGGGGTTGATCTGGATAATCAATTACTTGTCAAACTTTCTGCATATTGATCACAGTCTTGATTTCTGTATCATGGCCTAAACCTTTTCAAGGGGGCATGGAAAGGGAAGATATTACCTCACTTCCATTCTCTTTAAGATAGGGTGGTTATTCTTCTTTTGTAGAGGCTAAGAAAAACTAAATGAGCTACGCTTTACTATGTAGTGTCTGAGACACATAGTAGGTACTAAATAAATATTTATCAGTTAACTATGAAATGGCAGAACTGATAATAGAATCCAAATCTCCTTATACCTATTCTAGTATTCTTTTTACTCACTCTATAAGCAAAACCAAGTGGCTTAAGGGAGAGGCCTTTAAATGACAGTGTTCTCAGGCCAGTGATGAATGAAACCCAAGCTTTAGGAAACCTGAGGGATATCTTTTGATTGTAGACTCTACTTGGAAGTACTGAAAAGTGCAAACTTTTTTAGAGCACAAGATGTGAAGCATTCAAATACAAAGGGATGTTAGGCTGAAAAACAGAGCCAGATACTTAAAAGTACTCTCAGCATAAATGGTTCTGAAATGAATGAAGTAGAATATGGATATATTTATATGCAGAATGGTTAAACCCATATGATAGAGTCCTGATAGATACCATTTGAATGTCATGTAAAGGCTGCCAGGCAAGAACAGAGATCAGTGATATTCAAAGCTTTCATTTTCTTTTTTATTGTCTATTTTTAACTGCAAAGTGACATTAAATTAACACAAAATCAAATGGCATAAGTATATATGACAAAATACTGACATTTACCCAACTATTTTTCTTCATATCCCCCACCAAATTTAGCTATTGCTAACAATTTGGTGAATGGACTTGTAATTCATTTTATATATATTTACATACATTGCAGATGATATTTTTGTTTGTTTTTTTAAATATGTATGCTACCACTTACTTCTGCAAATTACTATTTTTCACTTACACCTTGGTGTAGAGTTCTGTCAGCACATACAGATCTATCTTATTCATTTTAATTATTTTTAAATATTCTTTTAGTCATTGATGGACCTTTATTTTACTTATTTATATGTGGTGCTGAGGATCGAACCCAGTGCCTCACACATACTAGGAAAAAGCTCTACCACTGAGCCACAACCCCAGCCAGTTTTAAGCAATGCAGAATATTGTAACATAAATGTAGCCCATCCCTTATTGA